>NC_140643.1:43542959-44742959 GCF_978046115.1 Saccoglossus kowalevskii
GTGGTCAGAAAATGTAATGATTACCCCATAGAGTGAAGTGGTAAGAAAATGTCATGATTACCTCATATAGTGAAGTGGTCAGAAAATGTCATGATTACCGCATAGAGTGAAGTGGTAAGGAAATGTCATGATTACCTTCATAGAGTGAAGTGGTTAGAAAATGTCATGATTTCCCCATAGCGTGAAGTGATCAGAAAATGTCATGATTACCCCATAGAGTGAAGTGGTCAGAAAATGTCATGACTTCCCCATTGCGTGAAGTGGTCAGAAAATGTAATGATTACCCCATAGAGTGAAGTGGTAAGAAAAATGTCATGATTACCTCATATAGTGAAGTGGTCAGAAAATGTCATGATTACCGCATAGAGTGAAGTGGTAAGGAAATGTCATGATTACCTCATAGAGTGAAGTGGTTAGAAAATGTCATGATTACCCCATAGCGTGAAGTGATCAGAAAATGTCATGATTACCCCATAGAGTGAAATGATCAGAAAATGTCATGATTAACCCATAGAGTGAAGTGTTCAGAAAATGTCATGATTACGCCCATAGAGTGAAGTGATCAGAAAATGTCATGATTACCCCATAGAGTGAAGTGATCAGAAAATGTCATGATTACCCCATAGCGTGAATTGGTCATAAAATGTCAGGATTACCTCATAGAGTGAAGTGGTCAGAAAATGTCATGATTACCCCGTAGAGTGAAGTGGTCAGAAAATGTCATGATTTCCCCATTGCGTGAAGTGGTCAGAAAATGTAATGATTACCCCATAGAGTGAAGTGGAAAGGAAATGTCATGATTACCTCATATAGTGAAGTGGTCAGAAAATGTCATGATTACAGCATAGAGTGTAGTGGTAAGGAAATGTCATTATTACCTCATAGAGTGAAGTGGTTAGAAAATGTCATGATTTCCCCATAGCGTGAAGTGGTCCGAAAATGTCATGATTACCTCATGGAGTGAAGTGGTCAGAAAATGTCATGATTACCCCATATAGTAAGTGGTCAGAAAATGTCATGACTTCCCCATTCCGTGAAGTGGTCAGAAAATGTAATGATTACCCCATAGAGTGAAGTGGTAAGGAAATGTCATGATTACCTCATATAGTGAAGTGGTCAGAAAATGTCATAATTACCGCATAGAGTGAAGTGGTAAGGAAATGTCATGATTACCTCATAGAGTGAAGTGGTTAGAAAATGTCATGATTACCCCATAGAGTGAAACGGTAAGGAAATGTCATGACTACCTCATAGAGTGAAGTGGTTAGAAAATGTCATGATTTCCCCATAGCGTGAAGTGGTCAGAAAATGTCATGATTACCCCATAGAGTGAAATGATCAGAAAATGTCATGATTACCCCCATCAAGTGAAGTGGTCAGAAAATGTCACGATTACCCCATCAAGTGAAGTGGTCAGAAAATGTCATGATTACCCCATAGAGTGAAGTCATCAGAAAATGTCATGATTACCCCATAGAGTGAAGTGGACAGAAAATATCATGATTACCCCATAGAGTGAAGTGATCAGAAAATGTCATGATTACCCCCATAGAGTGAAGTGATCAGAAAATGTCACGATTACCCCATCAAGTGAAGTGGTCAGAAAATGTCATGATTACCCCATAGAGTGAAGTGATCGCAAAAATGTCATGATTACCCCATAGAGTGAAATGATCAGAAAATGTCTTGATTACCCCATAGAGTGAAGTGTTCAGAAAATGTCTTGATTACCCCATAGAGTGAAGTGATCAGAAAATTTCATGATTACCCCATAGCGTGAAGTGGTCAGAAAATGTCATGATTACCTCATAGAGTGAAGTGGTCAGAAAATGTCATGATATCCCCATTGCGTGAAGTGATCAGAAAATGTAATGATTACCCCATAGAGTTATGTGGTAAGGAAATGTCATGATTACCTCATATAGTGAAGTGGTCAGAAAATGTCATGATTACCGCATAGAGTGAAGTGGTAGGGAAATGTCATGATTACCTCATAGAGTGAAGTGGTTAGAAAATGTCATGATTACCCCATAGAGTGAAACACTAAGGAAATGTCATGATTACCCCATAGAGTGAAGTGATCAGAAAATGTCATAATTACCCCATAGAGTGAAGTGATCAGAAAATGTCACGATTACCCCATCAAGTGAAGTGGTCAGAAAATGTCATGATTACCCCATAGAGTGAAGTGATCGGAAAATGTCATGATTACCCCATAGAGTGAAATGATCACAAAATGTCATGATTACCCCATAGAGTGAAGTGATCAGAAAATGTCACGATTACTCCATCAAGTGAAGTGGTCAGAAAATGTCATGATTACCTCATAGAGTGAAGTGGTCAGAAAATGTCATGATTACCACATAGAGTGAAGTGGTCAGAAAATGTCATGATATCCCCATTGCGTGAAGTGGTCAGAAAATGTCATGATTACCGCATAGAGTGAAGTGGTAGGGAAATGTCATGATTACCTCATAGAGTGAAGTGGTTAGAAAATGTCATGATTACCCCATCGAGTGAAACACTAAGGAAATGTCATGATTACCCCATAGAGTGAAGTGATCAGAAAATGTCATGATTACCCCATAGAGTGAAGTGATCACAAAATGTCATGATTACCGCATAGAGTGAAGTGGTAAGGAAATGTCATGATTACCTCATAGAGTGAAGTGGTTAGAAAATGTCATGATTACCCCCATAGAGTGAAACGCTAAGGAAATGTCATGATTACCTCATAGAGTGAAGTGGTTAGAAAATGTCATGATTACCCCATAGAGTGAAACGGTAAGGAAATGTCATGATTACCTCATAGAGTGAAGTGGTTAGAAAATGTCATGATTTCCCCATAGCGTGAAGTGGTCAGAAAATGTCATGATTACCCCATAGAGTGAAATGATCAGAAAATGTCATGATTACCCCATCAAGTGAAGTGGTCAGAAAATGTCACGATTACCCCATCAAGTGAAGTGGTCAGAAAATGTCATGATTACCCCATAGAGTGAAGTCATCAGAAAATGTCATGATTACCCCATAGAGTGAAGTGGTCAGAAAATATCATGATTACCCCATAGAGTGAAGTGATCAGAAAATGTCATGATTACCCCATAGAGTGAAGTGATCAGAAAATGTCACGATTACCCCATCAAGTGAAGTGGTCAGAAAATGTCATGATTACCCCATAGAGTGAAGTGATCGGAAAATGTCATGATTACCCCATAGAGTGAAATGATCAGAAAATGTCATGATTAACCCATAGAGTGAAGTGTTCAGAAAATGTCTTGATTACCCCATAGAGTGAAGTGATCAGAAAATTTCATGATTACCCCATAGCGTGAAGTGGTCAGAAAATGTCATGATTACCTCATAGAGTGAAGTGGTCAGAAAATGTCATGATTACCACATAGAGTGAAGTGGTCAGAAAATGTCATGATATCCCCATTGCGTGAAGTGGTCAGAAAATGTAATGATTACCCCATAGAGTTATGTGGTAAGGAAATGTCATGATTACCTCATATAGTGAAGTGGTCAGAAAATGTCATGATTACCGCATAGAGTGAAGTGGTAGGGAAATGTCATGATTACCTCATAGAGTGAAGTGGTTAGAAAATGTCATGATTACCCCATAGAGTGAAGTGATCAGAAAATGTCACGATTACCCCATCAAGTGAAGTGGTCAGAAAATGTCATGATTACCCCATAGAGTGAAGTGATCGGAAAATGTCATGATTACCCCATAGAGTGAAATGATCACAAAATGTCATGATTACCCCATAGAGTGAAGTGATCAGAAAATGTCACGATTACTCCATCAAGTGAAGTGGTCAGAAAATGTCATGATTACCTCATAGAGTGAAGTGGTCAGAAAATGTCATGATATCCCCATTGCGTGAAGTGGTCAGAAAATGTCATGATTACCGCATAGAGTGAAGTGGTAGGGAAATGTCATGATTACCTCATAGAGTGAAGTGGTTAGAAAATGTCATGATTACCCCATCGAGTGAAACACTAAGGAAATGTCATGATTACCCCATAGAGTTAAGTGATCAGAAAATGTCATGATTACCCCATAGAGTGAAGTGATCACAAAATGTCATGATTACCGCATAGAGTGAAGTGGTAAGTAAATGTCATGATTACCTCATAGAGTGAAGTGGTTAGAAAATGTCATGATTACCCCATAGAGTGAAACGCTAAGGAAATGTCATGATTACCTCATAGAGTGAAGTGGTTAGAAAATGTCATGATTACCCCATAGAGTGAAACGGTAAGGAAATGTCATGATTACCTCATAGAGTGAAGTGGTTAGAAAATGTCATGATTTCCCCATAGCGTGAAGTGGTCAGAAAATGTCATGATTACCCCATAGAGTGAAATGATCAGAAAATGTCATGATTACCCCATCAAGTGAAGTGGTCAGAAAATGTCACGATTACCCCATCAAGTGAAGTGGTCAGAAAATGTCATGATTACCCCATAGAGTGAAGTCATCAGAAAATGTCATGATTAACCCATAGAGTGAAGTGGTCAGAAAATATCATGATTACCCCTTAGAGTGAAGTGATCAGAAAATGTCATGATTACCCCATAGAGTGAAGTGATCAGAAAATGTCACGATTACCCCATCAAGTGAAGTGGTCAGAAAATGTCATGATTACCCCATAGAGTGAAGTGATAGGAAAATGTCATGATTACCCCATAGAGTGAAATGATCAGAAAATGTCATGATTAACCCATAGAGTGAAGTGTTCAGAAAATGTCTTGATTACCCCATAGAGTGAAGTGATCAGAAAATTTCATGATTACCCCATAGCGTGAAGTGGTCAGAAAATGTCATGATTACCTCATAGAGTGAAGTGGTCAGAAAATGTCATGATTACCACATAGAGTGAAGTGGTCAGAAAATGTCATGATATCCCCATTGCGTGAAGTGGTCAGAAAATGTAATGATTACCCCATAGAGTTATGTGGTAAGGAAATGTCATGATTACCTCATATAGTGAAGTGGTCAGAAAATGTCATGATTACCGCATAGAGTGAAGTGGTAGGGAAATGTCATGATTACCTCATAGAGTGAAGTGGTTAGAAAATGTCATGATTACCCCATAGAGTGAAGTGATCAGAAAATGTCACGATTACCCCATCAAGTGAAGTGGTCAGAAAATGTCATGATTACCCCATAGAGTGAAGTGATCGGAAAATGTCATGATTACCCCATAGAGTGAAGTGATCAGAAAATGTCACGATTACTCCATCAAGTGAAGTGGTCAGAAAATGTCATGATTACCTCATAGAGTGAAGTGGTCAGAAAATGTCATGATTACCACATAGAGTGAAGTGGTCAGAAAATGTCATGATTACCACATAGAGTGAAGTGGTCAGAAAATGTCATGATTACCCCATAGAGTGAAGTGATCAGAAAATGTCATGATTACCCCATAGAGTGAAGTGATCAGAAAATGTCATGATTGCCCCATAGAGTGAAGTAATCAGAAAATGTCATGATAACCCCCATAGAGTGAAGTGATCAGAAAATGTCATGGTTACCCCATAGAGTGAAGTGGTCAGAAAATGTCATGATTACCCCACAGAGTGAAGTGGTCAGAAAATGTCGTGATTACCCCATAAAGTGAAGTGATCAGAAAATGTCATGATTACCCCATAGAGTGAAGTGATCAGAAAATGTCACGATTACCCCATCAAGTGAAGTGGTCAGAAAATGTCATGATTACCCCATAGAGTGAAGTGATCGGAAAATGTCATGATTTACCCATAGAGTGAAATGATCAGAAAATGTCATGATTACCCCATAGAGTGAAATGATCAGAAAATGTCATGATTACCCCATAGAGTGAAGTAATCAGAAAATGTCATGATTACCCCATAGAGTGAAGTGGTTAGAAAATGTCATGATTACCCCATAGAGTGAAGTGATCAGAAAATTTCATGATTAACCCATAGAGTGAAGTGATCAGAAAATGTCATGATTACCCCATAGAGTGAAGTGACCAGAAAATGTCATGATTACCCCATAGCGTGAAGTGGTCCGAATATGTCATGATTACCTCATAGAGTGAAGTGGTCAGAAAATGTCATGATATCCCCATTGCGTGAAATGATCAGAAAATGTCATGATTACCCCATAGAGTGAAATGATCAGAAAATGTCATGATTACCCCATAGAGTGAAGTAATCAGAAAATGTCATGATTACCCCATAGAGTGAAGTGGTTAGAAAATGTCATGATTACCCCATAGAGTGAAGTGATCAGAAAATTTCATGATTAACCCATAGAGTGAAGTGATCAGAAAATATCATGATTACCCCATAGAGTGTAGTGGTTAGAAAATGTCATGATTTCCATATAGCGTGAAGTGGTCAGAAAATGTCATGATTACCCCATGAAGTGAAATGATCAGAAAATGTCATGATTACCCCATAGAGTGAAGTGATCAGAAAATGTCATGATTACCCCCATAGAGTGAAGTGATCAGAAAATGTCATGATTGCCCCATAGAGTGAAGTAATCAGAAAATGCCATGATAACCCCCATAGAGTGAAGTGATCAGAAAATGTCATGGTTACCCCATAGAGTGAAGTGGTCAGAAAATGACATGATTACCGCATATTATGAATTGGTAAGGAAATGTCATGATTACCCCCATAGAGTGAAGTGGTCAGAAAATGTCATGATTACCCCACAGAGTGAAGTGGTCAGAAAATGTCCTGATTACCCCATCAAGTGATGTGGTCAGAAAATGTCATGATTACCCCATAGAGTGAAGTGATCGGAAAATGTCATGATTTACCCCATAGAGTGAAGTGATCGGAAAATGTCATGATTACCCCACAGAGTGAAGTGGTCAGAAAATGTCCTGATTACCCCATCAAGTGAAGTGGTCAGAAAATGTCATGATTACCCCATAGAGTGAAGTGATCAGAAAATGTCATGATTTACCCATAGAGTGAAATGATCAGAAAATGTCATGATTACCCCATAGAGTGAAATGATCAGAAAATGTCATGATTACCCCATAGAGTGAAGTAATCAGAAAATGTCATGATTACCCCATAGAGGGAAGTGGTTAGAAAATGTCATGATTACCCCATAGAGTGAAGTGATCAGAAAATGTCATGATTACCCCATAGAGTGAAGTGATCAGAAAATGTCATTATTACCCCATAGCGTGAAGTGGTCCGAAAATGTCATGATTACCTCATAGAGTGAAGTGGTCAGAAAATGTCATGATTACCCCATATAGTGAAGTGGTTAGAAAATGTCATGATTTCCCCATAGCGTGAAAGGATCAGAAAATGTCATGATTACCCCATCAAGTGAAGTGGTCAGAAAATGTCACGATTACCCCATCAAGTGAAGTGGTCAGAAAATGTCATGATTACCCCATAGAGTATAGTGATCAGAAAATGTCATGATTACCCCATAGAGTGAAGTGGTCAGAAAATGTCATGATTACCCCATAGAGTGAAGTGATCAGAAAATGTCATGATTACCCCATAGAGTGAAGTGATCAGAAAATGTCACGATTACCCCATCAAGTGAAGTGGTCAGAAAATGTCATGATTACCCCATAGAGTGAAGTGATCAGAAAATGTCACGATTACCCCATCAAGTGAAGTGGTCAGAAAATGTCATGATTACCCCATAGAGTGAAGTGATCGGAAAATGTCATGATTTACCCATAGAGTGAAATGATCAGAAAATGTCATGATTACCCCATAGAGTGAAATGATCAGAAAATGTCATGATTACCCCATAGAGTGAAGTAATCAGAAAATGTCATGATTACCCCATAGAGTGAAGTGGTTAGAAAATGTCATGATTACCCCATAGAGTGAAGTGATCAGAAAATTTCATGATTAACCCATAGAGTGAAGTGATCAGAAAATGTCATGATTACCCCATAGAGTGAAGTGACCAGAAAATGTCATGATTACCCCATAGCGTGAAGTGGTCCGAATATGTCATGATTACCTCATAGAGTGAAGTGGTCAGAAAATGTCATGATATCCCCATTGCGTGAAATGATCAGAAAATGTCATGATTACCCCATAGAGTGAAATGATCAGAAAATGTCATGATTACCCCATAGAGTGAAGTAATCAGAAAATGTCATGATTACCCCATAGAGTGAAGTGGTTAGAAAATGTCATGATTACCCCATAGAGTGAAGTGATCAGAAAATTTCATGATTAACCCATAGAGTGAAGTGATCAGAAAATATCATGATTACCCCATAGAGTGTAGTGGTTAGAAAATGTCATGATTTCCATATAGCGTGAAGTGGTCAGAAAATGTCATGATTACCCCATGAAGTGAAATGATCAGAAAATGTCATGATTACCCCATAGAGTGAAGTGATCAGAAAATGTCATGATTACCCCCATAGAGTGAAGTGATCAGAAAATGTCATGATTGCCCCATAGAGTGAAGTAATCAGAAAATGCCATGATAACCCCCATAGAGTGAAGTGATCAGAAAATGTCATGGTTACCCCATAGAGTGAAGTGGTCAGAAAATGACATGATTACCGCATATTATGAATTGGTAAGGAAATGTCATGATTACCCCCATAGAGTGAAGTGGTCAGAAAATGTCATGATTACCCCACAGAGTGAAGTGGTCAGAAAATGTCCTGATTACCCCATCAAGTGATGTGGTCAGAAAATGTCATGATTACCCCATAGAGTGAAGTGATCGGAAAATGTCATGATTTACCCCATAGAGTGAAGTGATCGGAAAATGTCATGATTACCCCACAGAGTGAAGTGGTCAGAAAATGTCCTGATTACCCCATCAAGTGAAGTGGTCAGAAAATGTCATGATTACCCCATAGAGTGAAGTGATCAGAAAATGTCATGATTTACCCATAGAGTGAAATGATCAGAAAATGTCATGATTACCCCATAGAGTGAAATGATCAGAAAATGTCATGATTACCCCATAGAGTGAAGTAATCAGAAAATGTCATGATTACCCCATAGAGGGAAGTGGTTAGAAAATGTCATGATTACCCCATAGAGTGAAGTGATCAGAAAATGTCATGATTACCCCATAGAGTGAAGTGATCAGAAAATGTCATTATTACCCCATAGCGTGAAGTGGTCCGAAAATGTCATGATTACCTCATAGAGTGAAGTGGTCAGAAAATGTCATGATTACCCCATATAGTGAAGTGGTTAGAAAATGTCATGATTTCCCCATAGCGTGAAAGGATCAGAAAATGTCATGATTACCCCATCAAGTGAAGTGGTCAGAAAATGTCACGATTACCCCATCAAGTGAAGTGGTCAGAAAATGTCATGATTACCCCATAGAGTATAGTGATCAGAAAATGTCATGATTACCCCATAGAGTGAAGTGGTCAGAAAATGTCATGATTACCCCATAGAGTGAAGTGATCAGAAAATGTCATGATTACCCCATAGAGTGAAGTGATCAGAAAATGTCACGATTACCCCATCAAGTGAAGTGGTCAGAAAATGTCATGATTACCCCATAGAGTGAAGTGATCGGAAAATGTCATGATTACCCCATAGAGTGAAATGATCAGAAAATGCCATGATTAACCCATAGAGTGAAGTGTTCACAAAATGTCATGATTACCCCATAGAGTGAAGTGATCACAAAATGTCATGATTACCCCATAGAGTGAAGTGATCAGAAAATGTCATGATTACCCCATAGCGTGAAGTGGTCAGAAAATGTCATGATTACCTCATAGAGTGAAGTGGTCAGAAAATGTCATGATTACCACATAGAGTGAAGTGGTCAGAAAATGTCATGATATCCCCATTGCGTGAAATGATCAGAAAATGTCATGATTACCCCATAGAGTGAAATGATCAGAAAATGTCATGATTACCCCATAGAGTGAAGTAATCAGAAAATGTCATGATTACCCCATAGAGTGAAGTGGTTAGAAAATGTCATGATTACCCCATAGAGTGAAGTGATCAGAAAATGTCATGATTACCCCATAGCGTGAAGTGGTCCGAAAATGTCATGATTACCTCGTAGAGTGAAGTGGTCCGAAAATGTCATGATTACCCCATAGAGTGAAGTGATCAGAAAATGTCATGATTACCCCATAGCGTGAAGTGGTCCGAAAATGTCATGATTACCTCATAGAGTGAAGTGGTCAAAAAATGTCATGATTACCCCATAGAGTGAAGTGGTTAGAAAATGTCATGATTTCCCCATAGCGTGAAGTGGTCAGAAAATGTCATGATTACCCCATAGAGTGAAATGATCAGAAAATGTCATGATTACCCCATAGAGTGAAGTGATCAGAAAATGTCATGATTACCCCCATAGAGTGAAGTGATCAGAAAATGTCATGATTGCCCCATAGAGTGAAGTAATCAGAAAATGTCATGATAACCCCCATAGAGTGAAGTGATCAGAAAATGTCATGGTTACCCCATAGAGTGAAGTGGTCAGAAAATGTCATGATTACCCCATATAATGAATTGGTAAGGAAATGTCATGATTACCCCCATAGAGTGAAGTGGTCAGAAAATGTCATGATTACCCCACAGAGTGAAGTGGTCAGAAAATGTCGTGATTACCCCATAGAGTGAAGTGATCAGAAAATGTCATGATTACCCCATAGAGTGAAGTGATCAGAAAATGTCACGATTACCCCATCAAGTGAAGTGGTCAGAAAATGTCATGATTACCCCATAGAGTGAAGTGATCGGAAAATGTCATGATTTACCCATAGAGTGAAATGATCAGAAAATGTCATGATTACCCCATAGAGTGAAATGATCAGAAAATGTCATGATTACCACATAGAGTGAAGTAATCAGAAAATGTTATGATTACCCCATAGAGTGAAGTGGTTAGAAAATGTCATGATTACCCCATAGAGTGAAGTGATCAGAAAATTTCATGATTAACCCATAGAGTGAAGTGATCAGAAAATGTCATGATTACCCCATAGAGTGAAGTGATCAGAAAATGTCATGATTACCCCATAGCGTGAAGTGGTCCGAAAATGTCATGATTACCTCATGGAGTGAAGTGGTCAGAAAATGTCATGATTACCCCGTAGAGTGAAGTGGTTAGAAAATGTCATGATTTCCCCATAGCGTGAAATGATCAGAAAATGTCATGATTACCCCATCAAGTGAAGTGGTCAGAAAATGTCACGATTACCCCATCAAGTGAAGTGGTCAGAAAATGTCATGATTACCCCATAGAGTGAAGTGGTCAGAAAATGTCATGATTACCCCATAGAGTGAAGTGGTCAGAAAATGTCATGATTACCCCATAGAGTGAAGTGATCAGAAAATGTCATGATTACCCCATAGAGTGAAGTGATCAGAAAATGTCACGATTACCCCATCAAGTGAAGTGGTCAGAAAATGTCATGATTACCCCATAGAGTGAAGTGATCGGAAAATGTCATGATTACCCCATAGAGTGAAATGATCAGAAAATGTCATGATTAACCCATAGAGTGAAGTGTTCAGAAAATGTCATGATTACCCCATAGAGTGAAGTGATCACAAAATGTCATGATTACCCCATAGAGTGAAGTGATCAGAAAATGTCATGATTACCCCATAGCGTGAAGTGGTCAGAAAATGTCATGATTACCTCATAGAGTGAAGTGGTCAGAAAATGTCATGATTACCACATAGAGTGAAGTGGTCAGAAAATGTCATGATATCCCCATTGCGTGAAATGATCAGAAAATGTCATGATTACCCCATAGAGTGAAATGATCAGAAAATGTCATGATTACCCCATAGAGTGAAGTAATCAGAAAATGTCATGATTACCCCATAGAGTGAAGTAATCAGAAAATGTTATGATTACCCCATAGAGTGAAGTGGTTAGAAAATGTCATGATTACCCCATAGAGTGAAGTGATCAGAAAATTTCATGATTAACCCATAGAGTGAAGTGATCAGAAAATGTCATGATTACCCCATAGAGGGAAGTGATCAGAAAATGTCATGATTACCCCATAGCGTGAAGTGGTCCGAAAATGTCATGATTACCTCATGGAGTGAAGTGGTCAGAAAATGTCATGATTACCCCGTAGAGTGAAGTGGTTAGAAAATGTCATGATTTCCCCATAGCGTGAAATGATCAGAAAATGTCATGATTACCCCATCAAGTGAAGTGGTCAGAAAATGTCACGATTACCCCATCAAGTGAAGTGGTCAGAAAATGTCATGATTACCCCATAGAGTGAAGTGGTGAGAAAATGTCATGATTACCCCATAGAGTGAAGTGATCAGAAAATTTCATGATTAACCCATAGAGTGAAGTGATCAGAAAATGTCATGGTTACCCCATAGAGTGAAGTGGTCAGAAAATGACATGATTACCGCATATTATGAATTGGTAAGGAAATGTCATGATTACCCCCATAGAGTGAAGTGGTCAGAAAATGTCATGATTACCCCACAGAGTGAAGTGGTCAGAAAATGTCCTGATTACCCCATCAAGTGATGTGGTCAGAAAATGTCATGATTACCCCATAGAGTGAAGTGATCGGAAAATGTCATGATTTACCCCATAGAGTGAAGTGATCGGAAAATGTCATGATTACCCCACAGAGTGAAGTGGTCAGAAAATGTCCTGATTACCCCATCAAGTGAAGTGGTCAGAAAATGTCATGATTACCCCATAGAGTGAAGTGATCAGAAAATGTCATGATTTACCCATAGAGTGAAATGATCAGAAAATGTCATGATTACCCCATAGAGTGAAATGATCAGAAAATGTCATGATTACCCCATAGAGTGAAGTAATCAGAAAATGTCATGATTACCCCATAGAGGGAAGTGGTTAGAAAATGTCATGATTACCCCATAGAGTGAAGTGATCAGAAAATGTCATGATTACCCCATAGAGTGAAGTGATCAGAAAATGTCATTATTACCCCATAGCGTGAAGTGGTCCGAAAATGTCATGATTACCTCATAGAGTGAAGTGGTCAGAAAATGTCATGATTACCCCATATAGTGAAGTGGTTAGAAAATGTCATGATTTCCCCATAGCGTGAAAGGATCAGAAAATGTCATGATTACCCCATCAAGTGAAGTGGTCAGAAAATGTCACGATTACCCCATCAAGTGAAGTGGTCAGAAAATGTCATGATTACCCCATAGAGTATAGTGATCAGAAAATGTCATGATTACCCCATAGAGTGAAGTGGTCAGAAAATGTCATGATTACCCCATAGAGTGAAGTGATCAGAAAATGTCATGATTACCCCATAGAGTGAAGTGATCAGAAAATGTCACGATTACCCCATCAAGTGAAGTGGTCAGAAAATGTCATGATTACCCCATAGAGTGAAGTGATCGGAAAATGTCATGATTACCCCATAGAGTGAAATGATCAGAAAATGCCATGATTAACCCATAGAGTGAAGTGTTCACAAAATGTCATGATTACCCCATAGAGTGAAGTGATCACAAAATGTCATGATTACCCCATAGAATGAAGTGATCAGAAAATGTCATGATTACCCCATAGCGTGAAGTGGTCAGAAAATGTCATGATTACCTCATAGAGTGAAGTGGTCAGAAAATGTCATGATTACCACATAGAGTGAAGTGGTCAGAAAATGTCATGATATCCCCATTGCGTGAAATGATCAGAAAATGTCATGATTACCCCATAGAGTGAAATGATCAGAAAATGTCATGATTACCCCATAGAGTGAAGTAATCAGAAAATGTCATGATTACCCCATAGAGTGAAGTGGTTAGAAAATGTCATGATTACCCCATAGAGTGAAGTGATCAGAAAATGTCATGATTACCCCATAGCGTGAAGTGGTCCGAAAATGTCATGATTACCTCGTAGAGTGAAGTGGTCCGAAAATGTCATGATTACCCCATAGAGTGAAGTGATCAGAAAATGTCATGATTACCCCATAGCGTGAAGTGGTCCGAAAATGTCATGATTACCTCATAGAGTGAAGTGGTCAAAAAATGTCATGATTACCCCATAGAGTGAAGTGGTTAGAAAATGTCATGATTTCCCCATAGCGTGAAGTGGTCAGAAAATGTCATGATTACCCCATAGAGTGAAATGATCAGAAAATGTCATGATTACCCCATAGAGTGAAGTGATCAGAAAATGTCATGATTACCCCCATAGAGTGAAGTGATCAGAAAATGTCATGATTGCCCCATAGAGTGAAGTAATCAGAAAATGTCATGATAACCCCCATAGAGTGAAGTGATCAGAAAATGTCATGGTTACCCCATAGAGTGAAGTGGTCAGAAAATGTCATGATTACCCCATATAATGAATTGGTAAGGAAATGTCATGATTACCCCCATAGAGTGAAGTGGTCAGAAAATGTCATGATTACCCCACAGAGTGAAGTGGTCAGAAAATGTCGTGATTACCCCATAGAGTGAAGTGATCAGAAAATGTCATGATTACCCCATAGAGTGAAGTGATCAGAAAATGTCACGATTACCCCGTCAAGTGAAGTGGTCAGAAAATGTCATGATTACCCCATAGAGTGAAGTGATCGGAAAATGTCATGATTTACCCATAGAGTGAAATGATCAGAAAATGTCATGATTACCCCATAGAGTGAAATGATCAGAAAATGTCATGATTACCACATAGAGTGAAGTAATCAGAAAATGTTATGATTACCCCATAGAGTGAAGTGGTTAGAAAATGTCATGATTACCCCATAGAGTGAAGTGATCAGAAAATTTCATGATTAATCCATAGAGTGAAGTGATCAGAAAATGTCATGATTACCCCATAGAGTGAAGTGATCAGAAAATGTCATGATTACCCCATAGCGTGAAGTGGTCCGAAAATGTCATGATTACCTCATGGAGTGAAGTGGTCAGAAAATGTCATGATTACCCCGTAGAGTGAAGTGGTTAGAAAATGTCATGATTTCCCCATAGCGTGAAATGATCAGAAAATGTCATGATTACCCCATCAAGTGAAGTGGTCAGAAAATGTCACGATTACCCCATCAAGTGAAGTGGTCAGAAAATGTCATGATTACCCCATAGAGTGAAGTGGTCAGAAAATGTCATGATTACCCCATAGAGTGAAGTGGTCAGAAAATGTCATGATTACCCCATAGAGTGAAGTGATCAGAAAATGTCATGATTACCCCATAGAGTGAAGTGATCAGAAAATGTCACGATTACCCCATCAAGTGAAGTGGTCAGAAAATGTCATGATTACCCCATAGAGTGAAGTGATCGGAAAATGTCATGATTACCCCATAGAGTGAAATGATCAGAAAATGTCATGATTAACCCATAGAGTGAAGTGTTCAGAAAATGTCATGATTACCCCATAGAGTGAAGTGATCACAAAATGTCATGATTACCCCATAGAGTGAAGTGATCAGAAAATGTCATGATTACCCCATAGCGTGAAGTGGTCAGAAAATGTCATGATTACCTCATAGAGTGAAGTGGTCAGAAAATGTCATGATTACCACATAGAGTGAAGTGGTCAGAAAATGTCATGATATCCCCATTGCGTGAAATGATCAGAAAATGTCATGATTACCCCATAGAGTGAAATGATCAGAAAATGTCATGATTACCCCATAGAGTGAAGTAATCAGAAAATGTCATGATTACCCCATAGAGTGAAGTAATCAGAAAATGTTATGATTACCCCATAGAGTGAAGTGGTTAGAAAATGTCATGATTACCCCATAGAGTGAAGTGATCAGAAAATTTCATGATTAACCCATAGAGTGAAGTGATCAGAAAATGTCATGATTACCCCATAGAGGGAAGTGATCAGAAAATGTCATGATTACCCCATAGCGTGAAGTGGTCCGAAAATGTCATGATTACCTCATGGAGTGAAGTGGTCAGAAAATGTCATGATTACCCCGTAGAGTGAAGTGGTTAGAAAATGTCATGATTTCCCCATAGCGTGAAATGATCAGAAAATGTCATGATTACCCCATCAAGTGAAGTGGTCAGAAAATGTCACGATTACCCCATCAAGTGAAGTGGTCAGAAAATGTCATGATTACCCCATAGAGTGAAGTGGTCAGAAAATGTCATGATTACCCCATAGAGTGAAGTGGTCAGAAAATGTCATGATTACCCCATAGAGTGAAGTGATCAGAAAATGTCATGATTACCCCATAGAGTGAAGTGATCAGAAAATGTCACGATTACCCCATCAAGTGAAGTGGTCAGAAAATGTCATGATTACCCCATAGAGTGAAGTGATCGGAAAATGTCATGATTACCCCATAGAGTGAAATGATCAGAAAATGTCATGATTAACCCATAGAGTGAAGTGTTCAGAAAATGTCATGATTACCCCATAGAGTGAAGTGATCACAAAATGTCATGATTACCCCATAGAGTGAAGTGATCAGAAAATGTCATGATTACCCCATAGCGTGAAGTGGTCAGAAAATGTCATGATTACCTCATAGAGTGAAGTGGTCAGAAAATGTCATGATTACCACATAGAGTGAAGTGGTCAGAAAATGTCATGATATCCCCATTGCGTGAAATGATCAGAAAATGTCATGATTACCCCATAGAGTGAAATGATCAGAAAATGTCATGATTACCCCATAGAGTGAAGTAATCAGAAAATGTCATGATTACCCCATAGAGTGAAGTGGTTAGAAAATGTCATGATTACCACATAGAGTGAAGTGATCAGAAAATTTCATGATTAACCCATAGAGTGAAGTGATCAGAAAATATCATGATTACCCCATAGAGGGAAGTGATCAGAAAATGTCATGATTACCCCATAGCGTGAAGTGGTCCGAAAATGTCATGATTACCTCGTAGAGTGAAGTGGTCAGAAAATGTCATGATTACCCCATAGAGTGAAGTGGTTAGAAAATGTCATGATTTCCCCATAGCGTGAAGTGGTCAGAAAATGTCATGATTACCCCATAGAGTGAAATGATCAGAAAATTTCATGATTACCTCATAGAGTGAAGTGATCAGAAAATGTCATGATTACCCCCGTAGAGTGAAGTGATCAGAAAATGTCATGATTGCCCCATAGAGTGAAGTAATCAGAAAATGTCATGATAACCCCCATAGAGTGAAGTGATCAGAAAATGTCATGGTTACCCCATAGAGTGAAGTGGTCAGAAAATGTCATGTTTACCCCATATAATGAATTGGTAAGGAAATGTCATGATTACCCCCATAGAGTGAAGTGGTCAGAAAATGTCATGATTACCCCACAGAGTGAAGTGGTCAGAAAATGTCCTGATTACCCCATAGAGTGAAGTGATCAGAAAATGTTATGATTACCCCATAGAGTGAAGTGATCAGAAAATGTCACGATTACCCCATCAAGTGAAGTGGTCAGAAAATGTCATGATTACCCCATAGAGTGAAGTGATCGGAAAATGTCATGATTTACCCATAGAGTGAAATGATCAGAAAATGTCATGATTACCCCATAGAGTGAAGTGATCGGAAAATGTCATGATTTACCCATAGAGTGAAATGATCAGAAAATGTCATGATTACCCCATAGAGTGAAATGATCAGAAAATGTCATGATTACCCCATAGAGTGAAGTAATCAGAAAATGTCATGATTACCCCATAGAGTGAAGTGGTTAGAAAATGTCATGATTACCCCATAGAGTGAAGTGATCAGAAAATTTCATGATTAACCCATAGAGTGAAGTGATCAGAAAATGTCATGATTACCCCATAGAGTGAAGTGATCAGAAAATGTCACGATTACCCCATAGCGTGAAGTGGTCCGAAAATGTCATGATTACCTCATAGAGTGAAGTGGTCAGAAAATGTCATGATTACCCCATAGAGTGAAGTGGTTAGAAAATGTCATGATTTCCCCATAGCGTGAAATGATCAGAAAATGTCATGATTACCCCATCAAGTGAAGTGGTCAGAAAATGTCACGATTACCCCATCAAGTGAAGTGGTCAGAAAATGTCATGATTACCCCATAGAGGGAAGTGATCAGAAAATGTCATGATTACGCCATAGAGTGAAGTGGTCAGAAAATGTCATGATTACCCCATCAAGTGAAGTGGTCAGAAAATGTCATGATTACCCCATAGAGTGAAGTGATCGGAAAATGTCATGATTACCCCATAGAGTGAAATGATCAGAAAATGTCATGATTAACCCATAGAGTGAAGTGTTCAGAAAATGTCATGATTACCCCATAGAGTGAAGTGATCGCAAAATGTCATGATTACCCCATAGAGTGAAGTGATCAGAAAATGTCATGATTACCCCATAGCGTGAAGTGGTCAGAAAATGTCATGATTACCTCATAGAGTGAAGTGGTCAGAAAATGTCATGATTACCACATAGAGTGAAGTGGTCAGAAAATGTCATGATATCCCCATTGCGTGAAATGATCAGAAAATGTCATGATTACCCCATAGAGTGAAATGATCAGAAAATGTCATGGTTACCCCATATAGTGAAGTAAGCAGAAAATGTCATGATTACCCCATAGAGTGAAGTGGTTAGAAAATGTCATGATTACCCCATAGAGTGAAGTGATCAGAAAATTTCATGATTAACCCATAGAGTGAAGTGATCAGAAAATATCATGATTACCCCATAGAGTGAAGTGATCAGAAAATGTCATGATTACCCCATAGCGTGAAGTGGTCCGAAAATGTCATGATTACCTCGTAGAGTGAAGTGGTCAGAAAATGTCATGATTACCCCATAGAGTGAAGTGGTTAGAAAATGTCATGATTTCCCCATAGCGTGAAGTGGTCAGAAAATGTCATGATTACCCCATAGAGTGAAACGATCAGAAAATGTCATGATTACCCCATAGAGTGAAGTGATCAGAAAATGTCATGATTACCCCCATAGAGTGAAGTGATCAGAAAATGTCATGATTACCCCCATAGAGTGAAGTGGTCAGAAAATGTCATGATTACCCCACAGAGTGAAGTGGTCAGAAAATGTCCTGATTACCCCATAGAGTGAAGTGATCAGAAAATGTCATGATTACCCCATAGAGTGAAGTGATCAGAAAATGTCACGATTACCCCATCAAGTGAAGTGGTCAGAAAATGTCATGATTACCCCATAGAGTGAAGTGATCAGAAAATGTCATGATTACCCCTTAGAGTGAAGTGATCAGAAAATGTCACGATTACCCCATCAAGTGAAGTGGTCAGAAAATGTCATGATTACCCCACAGAGTGAAGTGATCGGAAAATGTCATGATTACCCCATAGAGTGAAATGATCAGAAAATGTCATGATTAACCCATAGAGTGAAGTGTTCAGAAAATGTCATGATTACCCCATAGAGTGAAGTGATCACAAAATGTCATGATTACCCCATAGAGTGAAGTGATCAGAAAATGTCATGATTACCCCATAGCGTGAAGTGGTCAGAAAATGTCATGATTACCTCATAGAGTGAAGTGGTCAGAAAATGTCATGATTACCACATAGAGTGAAGTGGTCAGAAAATGTCATGATATCCCTATTGCGTGAAGTGGTCAGAAAATGTAATGATTACCCCATGAAGTGATGTGGTAAGGAAATGTCATGATTACCTCATATAGTGAAGTGGTCAGAAAATGTCATGATTACCGCATAGAGTGAAGTGGTAGGGAAATGTCATGATTACCTCATAGAGTGAAGTGGTTAGAAAATGTCATGATTACCCAATAGAGTGAAATGATCAGAAAATGTCATCATAACCCCATAGAGTGAAATGATCAGAAAATGTCATGATTACCCATAGAGTGAAATGATCAGAAAATGTCATGATTACCCCATAGAGTGAAGTGATCAGAAAATTTCATGATTAACCCATAGAGTGAAGTGATCAGAAAATGTCATGATTAACCCATAGAGTGAAGTGTTCAGAAAATGTCATGATTACCCCATAGAGTGAAGTGATCGCAAAATGTCATGATTACCCCATAGAGTGAAGTGATCAGAAAATGTCATGATTACCCCATAGCGTGAAGTGGTCAGAAAATGTCATGATTACCTCATAGAGTGAAGTGGTCAGAAAATGTCATGATTACCACATAGAGTGAAGTGGTCAGAAAATGTCATGATATCCCCATTGCGTGAAATGATCAGAAAATGTCATGATTACCCCATAGAGTGAAATGATCAGAAAATGTCATGGTTACCCCATATAGTGAAGTAAGCAGAAAATGTCATGATTACCCCATAGAGTGAAATGATCAGAAAATGTCATGATTACCCCATAGAGTGAAGTGGTCAGAAAATGTCATGATTACCCCATAGAGTGAAGTGATCAGAAAATTTCATGATTAACCCATAGATTGAAGTGATCAGAAAATATCATGATTACCCCATAGAGTGAAGTGATCAGAAAATATCATGATTACCCCATAGAGTGAAGTGATCAGAAAATGTCATGATTACCCCATAGCGTGAAGTGGTCCGAAAATGTCATGATTAACCCATAGAGTGAAGTGATCAGAAAATGTCATGATTACCCCATGAAGTGATGTGGTAAGGAAATGTCATGATTACCTCATATAGTGAAGTGGTCAGAAAATGTCATGATTACCGCATAGAGTGAAGTGGTAGGGAAATGTCATGATTACCTCATAGAGTGAAGTGGTTAGAAAATGTCATGATTACCCAATAGAGTGAAATGATCAGAAAATGTCATGATAACCCCATAGAGTGAAATGATCAGAAAATGTCATGATTACCCATAGAGTGAAATGATCAGAAAATGTCATGATTACCCCCATAGAGTGAAGTGGTCAGAAAATGTCATGATTACCCCACAGAGTGAAGTGGTCAGAAAATGTCCTGATTACCCCATAGAGTGAAGTGATCAGAAAATGTCATGATTACCCCATAGAGTGAAGTGATCAGAAAATGTCACGATTACCCCATCAAGTGAAGTGGTCAGAAAATGTCATGATTACCCCATAGAGTGAAGTGATCGGAAAATGTCATGATTTACCCATAGAGTGAAATGATCAGAAAATGTCATGATTACCCCATAGAGTGAAGTGATCGGAAAATGTCATGATTTACCCATAGAGTGAAATGATCAGAAAATGTCATGATTACCCCATAGAGTGAAATGATCAGAAAATGTCATGATTACCCCATAGAGTGAAGTAATCAGAAAATGTCATGGTTACCCCATAGAGTGAAGTGGTTAGAAAATGTCATGATTACCCCATAGAGTGAAGTGATCAGAAAATTTCATGATTAACCCATAGAGTGAAGTGATCAGAAAATGTCATGATTACCCCATAGAGTGAAGTGATCAGAAAATGTCATGATTACCCCATAGCGTGAAGTGGTCCGAAAATGTCATGATTACCTCATAGAGTGAAGTGGTCAGAAAATGTCATGATTACCCCATAGAGTGAAGTGGTTAGAAAATGTCATGATTTCCCCATAGCGTGAAATGATCAGAAAATGTCATGATTACCCCATCAAGTGAAGTGGTCAGAAAATGTCACGATTACCCCATCAAGTGAAGTGGTCAGAAAATGTCATGATTACCCCATAGAGGGAAGTGATCAGAAAATGTCATGATTACGCCATAGAGTGAAGTGGTCAGAAAATGTCATGATTACCCCATCAAGTGAAGTGGTCAGAAAATGTCATGATTACCCCATAGAGTGAAGTGATCGGAAAATGTCATGATTACCCCATAGAGTGAAATGATCAGAAAATGTCATGATTACCCAATAGAGTGAAATGATCAGAAAATGTCATGATAACCCCATAGAGTGAAATGATCAGAAAATGTCATGATTACCCATAGAGTGAAATGATCAGAAAATGTCATGATTACCCCATAGAGTGAAGTGATCAGAAAATTTCATGATTAACCCATAGAGTGAAGTGATCAGAAAATGTCATGATTACCCCATAGACTGAAGTGATCAGAAAATGTCATGATTACCCCATAGCGTGAAGTGGTCCGAAAATGTCATGATTACCTCATAGAGTGAAGTGGTCAGAAAATGTCATGATTACCCCATAGAGTGAAGTGGTTAGAAAATGTCATGATTTCCCCATAGCGTGAAGTGGTTAGAAAATGTCATGATTACCCCATAGAGTGAAATGATCAGAAAATGTCATGATTACCCCATCAAGTGAAGTGGTCAGAAAATGTCACGATTACCCCATCAAGTGAAGTGGTCAGAAAATGTCATGATTACCCCATAGAGTGAAGTGATCAGAAAATGTCATGATTACCCCATAGAGTGAAGTGGTCAGAAAATGTCATGATTACCCCATAGAGTGAAGTGATCAGAAAATGTCATGATTACCCCATAGAGTGAAGTGGTCAGAAAATGTCACGATTACCCCATCAAGTGAAGTGGTCAGAAAATGTCATGATTACCCCATAGAGTGAAGTGATCAGAAAATGTCATGATTACCCCATAGAGTGAAGTGGTCAGAAAATGTCATGATTACCCCATAGAGTGAAGTGATCAGAAAATGTCATGATTACCCCATAGAGTGAAGTGATCAGAAAATGTCACGATTACCCCATCAAGTGAAGTGGTCAGAAAATGTCATGATTACCCCATAGAGTGAAATGATCAGAAAATGTCATGATTAACCCATAGAGTGAAGTGTTCAGAAAATGTCATGATTACCCCATAGAGTGAAGTGATCACAAAATGTCATGATTACCCCATAGAGTGAAGTGATCAGAAAATGTCATGATTACCCCATAGCGTGAAGTGGTCAGAAAATGTCATGATTACCTCATAGAGTGAAGTGGTCAGAAAATGTCATGATTACCACATAGAGTGAAGTGGTCAGAAAATGTCATGATATCCCCATTGCGTGAAATGATCAGAAAATGTCATGATTACCCCATAGAGTGAAATGATCAGAAAATGTCATGGTTACCCCATATAGTGAAGTAATCAGAAAATGTCATGATTACCCCATAGAGTGAAGTGGTTAGAAAATGTCATGATTACCCCATAGAGTGAAGTGATCAGAAAATTTCATGATTAACCCATAGAGTGAAGTGATCAGAAAATATCATGATTACCCCATAGAGTGAAGTGATCAGAAAATGTCATGATTACCCCATAGCGTGAAGTGGTCCGAAAATGTCATGATTACCTCTTAGAGTGAAGTGGTCAGAAAATGTCATGATTACCCCATAGAGTGAAGTGGTTAGAAAATGTCATGATTTCCCCATAGCGTGAAGTGGTCAGAAAATGTCATGATTACCCCATAGAGTGAAACGATCAGAAAATGTCATGATTACCCCATAGAGTGAAGTGATCAGAAAATGTCATGATTACCCCCATAGAGTGAAGTGATCAGAAAATGTCATGATTGCCCCATAGAGTGAAGTAATCAGAAAATGTCATGATAACCCCCATAGAGTGAAGTGATCAGAAAATGTCATGGTTACCCCATAGAGTGAAGTGGTCAGAAAATGTCATGATTACCCCATATAATGAATTGGTAAGGAAATGTCATGATTACCCCCATAGAGTGAAGTGGTCAGAAAATGTCATGATTACCCCACAGAGTGAAGTGGTCAGAAAATGTCCTGATTACCCCATAGAGTGAAGGGATCAGAAAATGTCATGATTACCCCATAGAGTGAAGTGATCAGAAAATGTCACGATTACCCCATCAAGTGAAGTGGTCAGAAAATGTCATGATTAACCCATAGAGTGAAGTGATCAGAAAATGTCATGATTACCCCTTAGAGTGAAGTGATCAGAAAATGTCACGATTACCCCATCAAGTGAAGTGGTCAGAAAATGTCATGATTACCCCACAGAGTGAAGTGATCGGAAAATGTCATGATTACCCCATAGAGTGAAATGATCAGAAAATGTCATGATTAACCCATAGAGTGAAGTGTTCAGAAAATGTCATGATTACCCCATAGAGTGAAGTGATCACAAAATGTCATGATTACCCCATAGAGTGAAGTGATCAGAAAATGTCATGATTACCCCATAGCGTGAAGTGGTCAGAAAATGTCATGATTACCTCATAGAGTCAACTGGTCAGAAAATGTCATGATTACCACATAGAGTGAAGTGGTCAGAAAATTTCATGATATCCCCATTGCGTGAAGTGGTCAGAAAATGTAATGATTACCCCATGAAGTGATGTGGTAAGGAAATGTCATGATTACCTCATATAGTGAAGTGGTCAGAAAATGTCATGATTACCGCATAGAGTGAAGTGGTAGGGAAATGTCATGATTACCTCATAGAGTGAAGTGGTTAGAAAATGTCATGATTACCCCATAGAGGGAAATGATCAGAAAATGTCATGATAACCCCATAGAGTGAAATGATCAGAAAATTTCATGATTACCCCATAGAGTGAAATGATCAGAAAATGTCATGATTACCCCATAGAGTGAAGTGATCAGAAAATTTCATGATTAACCCATTGAGTGAAGTGATCAGAAAATGTCATGATTACCCCTTAGACTGAAGTGATCAGAAAATGTCATGATTACCCCATAGCGTGAAGTGGTCCGAAAATGTCATGATTACCTCATAGAGTGAAGTGGTCAGAAAATGTCATGGTTACCCCATAGAGTGAAGTGGTTAGAAAATGTCATGATTTCCCCATAGCGTGAAGTGGTTAGAAAATGTCATGATTACCCCATAGAGTGAAATGATCAGAAAATGTCATGATTACCCCATCAAGTGAAGTGGTCAGAAAATGTCACGATTACCCCATCAAGTGAAGTGGTCAGAAAATGTCATGATTACCCCATAGAGTGAAGTGATCAGAAAATGTCATGATTACCCCATAGAGTGAAGTGGTCAGAAAATGTCATGATTACCCCATAGAGTGAAGTGATCAGAAAATGTCATGATTACCCCATAGAGTGAAGTGATCAGAAAATGTCACGATTACCCCATCAAGTGAAGTGGTCAGAAAATGTCATGATTACCACATAGAGTGAAGTGATCGGAAAATGTCATGATTACCCCATAGAGTGAAATGATCAGAAAATGTCATGATTAACCCATAGAGTGAAGTGTTCAGAAAATGTCATGATTACCCCATAGTGTGAAGTGATCAGAAAATGTCATGATTACCCCATAGAGTGAAGTGATCAGAAAATGTCATGATTACCCCATAGCGTGAAGTGGTCAGAAAATGTCATGATTACCTCATAGAGTGAAGTGGTCAGAAAATGTCATGATTACCACATAGAGTGAAGTGGTCAGAAAATGTCATGATATCCCCATTGCGTGAAGTGGTCAGAAAATGTAATGATTACCCCATGAAGTGATGTGGTAAGGAAATGTCATGATTACCTCATATAGTGAAGTGGTCAGAAAATGTCATGATTACCGCATAGAGTGAAGTGGTAGGGAAATGTCATGATTACCTCATAGAGTGAAGTGGTTAGAAAATGTCATGATTACCCCATAGAGTGAAACGCTAAGGAAATGTCATGATTACCTCATAGAGTGAAGTGGTCAGAAAATGTCATGATTACCACATAGAGTGAAGTGGTCAGAAAATGTCCTGATATCCCCATTGCGTGAAATGATCAGAAAATGTCATGATTACCCCATAGAGTGAAATGATCAGAAAATGTCATGGTTACCCCATATAGTGAAGTAATCAGAAAATGTCATGATTACCCCATAGAGTGAAGTGGTTAGAAAATGTCATGATTACCCCATAGAGTGAAGTGATCAGAAAATTTCATGATTAACCCATAGAGTGAAGTGATCAGAAAATATCATGATTACCCCATAGAGTGAAGTGATCAGAAAATGTCATGACTACCCCATAGCGTGAAGTGGTCCGAAAATGTCATGATTACCTCGTAGAGTGAAGTGGTCAGAAAATGTCATGATTACCCCATAGAGTGAAGTGGTTAGAAAATGTCATGATTTCCCCATAGCGTGAAGTGGTCAGAAAATGTCATGATTACCCCATAGAGTGAAACGATCAGAAAATGTCATGATTACCCCATAGAGTGAAGTGATCAGAAAATGTCATGATTACCCCCATAGAGTGAAGTGATCAGAAAATGTCATGATTGCCCCATAGAGTGAAGTAATCATAAAATGTCATGATAACCCCCATAGAGTGAAGTGATCAGAAAATGTCATGGTTACCCCATAGAGTGAAGTGGTCAGAAAATGTCATGATTACCCCATATAATGAATTGGTAAGGAAATGTCATGATTACCCCCATAGAGTGAAGTGGTCAGAAAATGTCATGATTACCCCACAGAGTGAAGTGGTCAGAAAATGTCCTGATTACCCCATAGAGTGAAGTGATCAGAAAATGTCATGATTACCCCATAGAGTGAAGTGATCAGAAAATGTCACGATTACCCCATCAAGTGAAGTGGTCAGAAAATGTCATGATTAACCCATAGAGTGAAGTGATCAGAAAATGTCATGATTACCCCTTAGAGTGAAGTGATCAGAAAATGTCACGATTACCCCATCAAGTGAAGTGGTCAGAAAATGTCATGATTACCCCACAGAGTGAAGTGATCGGAAAATGTCATGATTACCCCATAGAGTGAAATGATCAGAAAATGTCATGATTAACCCATAGAGTGAAGTGTTCAGAAAATGTCATGATTACCCCATAGAGTGAAGTGATCACAAAATGTCATGATTACCCCATAGAGTGAAGTGATCAGAAAATGTCATGATTACCCCATAGCGTGAAGTGGTCAGAAAATGTCATGATTACCTCATAGAGTGAAGTGGTCAGAAAATGTCATGATATCCCCATTGCGTGAAGTGGTCAGAAAATGTAATGATTACCCCATGAAGTGATGTGGTAAGGAAATGTCATGATTACCTCATATAGTGAAGTGGTCAGAAAATGTCATGATTACCGCATAGAGTGAAGTGGTAGGGAAATGTCATGATTACCTCATAGAGTGAAGTGGTTAGAAAATGTCATGATTACCCCATAGAGTGAAATGAGCAGAAAATGTCATGATAACCCCATAGAGTGAAATGATCAGAAAATGTCATGATTACCCCATAGAGTGAAATGATCAGAAAATGTCATGATTACCCCATAGAGTGAAGTCATCAGAAAATTTCATGATTAACCCATAGAGTGAAGTGATCAGAAAATGTCATGATTACCCCATAGACTGAAGTGATCAGAAAATGTCATGATTACCCCATAGCGTGAAGTGGTCCGAAAATGTCATGATTACCTCATAGAGTGAAGTGGTCAGAAAATGTCATGATTACCCCATAGAGTGAAGTGGTTAGAAAATGTCATGATTTCCCCATAGCGTGAAGTGGTTAGAAAATGTCATGATTACCCCATAGATTGAAATGATCAGAAAATGTCATGATTACCCCATCAAGTGAAGTGGTCAGAAAATGTCATGATTACCCCATAGAGTGAAGTGATCAGAAAATGTCATGATTACCCCATAGAGTGAAGTGGTCAGAAAATGTCATGATTACCCCATAGAGTGAAGTGATCAGAAAATGTCATGATTACCCCATAGAGTGAAGTGATCAGAAAATGTCACGATTACCCCATCAAGTGAAGTGGTCAGAAAATGTCATGATTACCCCATAGAGTGAAGTGATCGGAAAATGTCATGATTACCCCATAGAGTGAAATGATCAGAAAATGTCATGATTAACCCATAGAGAGAAGTGTTCAGAAAATGTCATGATTACCCCATAGTGTGAAGTGATCAGAAAATGTCATGATTACCCCATAGAGTGAAGTGATCAGAAAATGTCATGATTACCCCATAGCGTGAAGTGGTCAGAAAATGTCATGATTACCTCATAGAGTGAAGTGGTCAGAAAATGTCATGATTACCACATAGAGTGAAGTGGTCAGAAAATGTCATGATATCCCCATTGCGTGAAGTGGTCAGAAAATGTAATGATTACCCCATGAAGTGATGTGGTAAGGAAATGTCATGATTACCTCATATAGTGAAGTGGTCAGAAAATGTCACGATTACCCCATCAAGTGAAGTGGTCAGAAAATGTCATGATTACTCCATAGAGTGAAGTGATCAGAAAATGTCATGATTACCCCATAGCGTGAAGTGGTTAGAAAATGTCATGATTACCCCATAGAGTGAAGTGGTCAGAAAATGTCATGATTACCCCATAGAGTGAAGTGATCAGAAAATGTCATGATTACCCCATAGAGTGAAGTGATCAGAAAATGTCACGATTACCCCATCAAGTGAAGTGGTCAGAAAATGTCATGATTACCCCATAGAGTGAAGTGATCGGAAAATGTCATGATTACCCCATAGAGTGAAATGATCAGAAAATGTCATGATTAACCCATAGAGTGAAGTGTTCAGAAAATGTCATGATTACCCCATAGTGTGAAGTGATCAGAAAATGTCATGATTACCCCATAGAGTGAAGTGTTCAGAAAATGTCATGATTACCCCATAGTATGAAGTGATCAGAAAATGTCATGATTACCCCATAGAGTGAAGTGATCAGAAAATGTCATGATTACCCCATAGCGTGAAGTGGTCAGAAAATGTCATGATTACCTCATAGAGTGAAGTGGTCAGAAAATGTCATGATTACCACATAGAGTGAAGTGGTCAGAAAATGTCATGATATCCCCATTGCGTGAAGTGGTCAGAAAATGTAATGATTACCCCATGAAGTGATGTGGTAAGGAAATGTCATGATTACCTCATATAGTGAAGTGGTCAGAAAATGTCATGATTACCGCATAGAGTGAAGTGGTAGGGAAATGTCATGATTACCTCATAGAGTGAAGTGGTTAGAAAATGTCATGATTACCCCATAGAGTGAAATGATCAGAAAATGTCATGATAACCCCATAGAGTGAAATGATCAGAAAATGTCATGATTACCCCATAGAGTGAAATGATCAGAAAATGTCATGATTACCCCATAGAGTGAAGTGATCAGAAAATTTCATGATTAACCCATAGAGTGAAGTGATCAGAAAATGTCATGATTACCCCATAGACTGAAGTGATCAGAAAATGTCATGATTACCCCATAGCGTGAAGTGGTCCGAAAATGTCATGATTACCTCATAGAGTGAAGTGGTCAGAAAATGTCATGATTACCCCATAGAGTGAAGTGGTTAGAAAATGTCATGATTTCCCCATAGCGTGAAGTGGTTAGAAAATGTCATGATTACCCCATAGAGTGAAATGATCAGAAAATGTCATGATTACCCCATCAAGTGAAGTGGTCAGAAAATGTCATGATTAACCCATAGAGTGAAGTGATCAGAAAATGTCATGATTACCCCATAGAGTGAAGTGATCAGAAAATGTCATGATTACCCCATAGCGTGAAGTGGTCAGAAAATGTCATGATTACCTCATAGAGTGAAGTGGTCAGAAAATGTCATGATTACCACATAGAGTGAAGTGGTCAGAAAATGTCATGATATCCCCATTGCGTGAAATGATCAGAAAATGTCATGATTACCCCATAGAGTGAAATGATCAGAAAATGTCATGGTTACCCCATATAGTGAAGTAATCAGAAAATGTCATGATTACCCCATAGAGTGAAGTGGTTAGAAAATGTCATGATTACCCCATAGAGTGAAGTGATCAGAAAATGTCATGATTAACCCATAGAGTGAAGTGATCAGAAAATATCATGATTACCCCATAGAGTGAAGTGATCAGAAAATGTCATGATTACCCCATAGCGTGAAGTGGTCCGAAAATGTCATGATTACCTCGTAGAGTGAAGTGGTCAGAAAATGTCATGATTACCCCATAGAGTGAAGTGGTTAGAAAATGTCATGATTTCCCCATAGCGTGAAGTGGTCAGAAAATGTCATGATTACCCCATAGAGTGAAACGATCAGAAAATGTCATGATTACCCCATAGAGTGAAGTGATCATAAAATGTCATGATTACCCCCATAGAGTGAAGTGATCAGAAAATGTCATGATTGCCCCATAGAGTGAAGTAATCAGAAAATGTCATGATAACCCCCATAGAGTGAAGTGATCAGAAAATGTCATGGTTACCCCATAGAGTGAAGTGGTCAGAAAATGTCATGATTACCCCATATAATGAATTGGTAAGGAAATGTCATGATTACCCCCATAGAGTGAAGTGGTCAGAAAATGTCATGATTTCCCCACAGAGTGAAGTGGTCAGAAAATGTCCTGATTACCCCATAGAGTGAAGTGATCAGAAAATGTCATGATTACCCCATAGAGTGAAGTGATCAGAAAATGTCACGATTACCCCATCAAGTGAAGTGGTCAGAAAATGTCATGATTAACCCATAGAGTGAAGTGATCAGAAAATGTCATGATTACCCCTTAGAGTGAAGTGATCAGAAAATGTCACGATTACCCCATCAAGTGAAGTGGTCAGAAAATGTCATGATTACCCCACAGAGTGAAGTGATCGGAAAATGTCATGATTACCACATAGAGTGAAGTGGTCAGAAAATGTCATGATATCCCCATTGCGTGAAGTGGTCAGAAAATGTAATGATTACCCCATGAAGTGATGTGGTAAGGAAATGTCATGATTACCTCATATAGTGAAGTGGTCAGAAAATGTCATGATTACCGCATAGAGTGAAGTGGTAGGGAAATGTCATGATTACCTCATAGAGTGAAGTGGTTAGAAAATGTCATGATTACCCCATAGAGTGAAATGATCAGAAAATGTCATGATAACCCCATAGAGTGAAATGATCAGAAAATGTCATGATTACCCCATAGAGTGAAGTGATCAGAAAATGTCATGATTACCCCATAGTGTGAAGTGATCAGAAAATGTCATGATTACCCCATAGACTGAAGTGATCAGAAAATGTCATGATTACCCCATAGCGTGAAGTGGTCCGAAAATGTCATGATTACCTCATAGAGTGAAGTGGTCAGAAAATGTCATGATTACCCCATAGAGTGAAGTGGTTAGAAAATGTCATGATTTCCCCATAGCGTGAAGTGGTTAGAAAATGTCATGATTACCCCATAGAGTGAAATGATCAGAAAATGTCATGATTACCCCATCAAGTGAAGTGGTCAGAAAATGTCACGATTACCCCATCAAGTGAAGTGGTCAGAAAATGTCATGATTACCCCATAGAGTGAAGTGATCAGAAAATGTCATGATAACCCCATAGAGTGAAGTGGTCAGAAAATGTCACGATTACCCCATAGAGTGAAGTGATCAGAAAATGTCATGATTACCCCATAGAGTGAAGTGATCAGAAAATGTCACGATTACCCCATCAAGTGAAGTGGTCAGAAAATGTCATGATTACCCCATAGAGTGAAGTGATCGGAAAATGTCATGATTACCCCATAGAGTGAAATGATCAGAAAATGTCATGATTAACCCATAGAGTGAAGTGTTCAGCAAATGTCATGATTACCCCATAGTGTGAAGTGATCAGAAAATGTCATGATTACCCCATAGAGTGAAGTGATCAGAAAATGTCATGATTACCCCATAGCGTGAAGTGGTCAGAACATGTCATGATTACCTCATAGAGTGAAGTGGTCAGAAAATGTCATGATTACCACATAGAGTGAAGTGGTCAGAAAATGTCATGATATCCCCATTGCGTGAAGTGGTCAGAAAATGTAATGATTACCCCATGAAGTGATGTGGTAAGGAAATGTCATGATTACCTCATATAGTGAAGTGGTCAGAAAATGTCATGATTACCGCATAGAGTGAAGTGGTAGGGAAATGTCATGATTACCTCATAGAGTGAAGTGGTTAGAAAATGTCATGATTACCCCATAGAGTGAAACGCTAAGGAAATGTCATGATTACCTCATAGAGTGAAGTGGTTAGAAAATGTCATGATTTCCCTATAGCGTGAAGTGGTTAGAAAATGTCATGATTACCCCATAGAGTGAAGTGGTCAGAAAATGTCATGATTACCCCATAGAGTGAAGTGATCAGAAAATGTCATGATTACCCCATAGAGTGAAGTGATCAGAAAATGTCACGATTACCCCATCAAGTGAAGTGGTCAGAAAATGTCATGATTACCCCATAGAGTGAAGTGATCGGAAAATGTCATGATTACCCCATAGAGTGAAATGATCAGAAAATGTCATGATTAACCCATAGAGTGAAGTGTTCAGAAAATGTCATGATTACCCCATAGTGTGAAGTGATCAGAAAATGTCATGATTACCCCATAGAGTGAAGTGTTCAGAAAATGTCATGATTACCCCATAGTATGAAGTGATCAGAAAATGTCATGATTACCCCATAGAGTGAAGTGATCAGAAAATGTCATGATTACCCCATAGCGTGAAGTGGTCAGAAAATGTCATGATTACCTCATAGAGTGAAGTGGTCAGAAAATGTCATGATTACCACATAGAGTGAAGTGGTCAGAAAATGTCATGATATCCCCATTGCGTGAAGTGGTCAGAAAATGTAATGATTACCCCATGAAGTGATGTGGTAAGGAAATGTCATGATTACCTCATATAGTGAAGTGGTCAGAAAATGTCATGATTACCGCATAGAGTGAAGTGGTAGGGAAATGTCATGATTACCTCATAGAGTGAAGTGGTTAGAAAATGTCATGATTACCCCATAGAGTGAAATGATCAGAAAATGTCATGATAACCCCATAGAGTGAAATGATCAGAAAATGTCATGATTACCCCATAGAGTGAAATGATCAGAAAATGTCATGATTACCCCATAGAGTGAAGTGATCAGAAAATTTCATGATTAACCCATAAAGTGAAGTGATCAGAAAATGTCATGATTACCCCATAGACTGAAGTGATCAGAAAATGTCATGATTACCCCATAGCGTGAAGTGGTCCGAAAATGTCATGATTACCTCATAGAGTGAAGTGGTCAGAAAATGTCATGATTACCCCATAGAGTGAAGTGGTTAGAAAATGTCATGATTTCCCCATAGCGTGAAGTGGTTAGAAAATGTCATGATTACCCCATAGAGTGAAATGATCAGAAAATGTCATGATTACCCCATCAAGTGAAGTGGTCAGAAAATGTCATGATTAACCCATAGAGTGAAGTGATCAGAAAATGTCATGATTACCCCATAGAGTGAAGTGATCAGAAAATGTCATGATTACCCCATAGCGTGAAGTGGTCAGAAAATGTCATGATTACCTCATAGAGTGAAGTGGTCAGAAAATGTCATGATTACCACATAGAGTGAAGTGGTCAGAAAATGTCATGATATCCCCATTGCGTGAAATGATCAGAAAATGTCATGATTACCCCATAGAGTGAAATGATCAGAAAATGTCATGGTTACCCCATATAGTGAAGTAATCAGAAAATGTCATGATTACCCCATAGAGTGAAGTGGTTAGAAAATGTCATGATTACCCCATAGAGTGAAGTGATCAGAAAATTTCATGATTAACCCATAGAGTGAAGTGATCAGAAAATATCATGATTACCCCATAGAGTGAAGTGATCAGAAAATGTCATGATTACCCCATAGCGTGAAGTGGTCCGAAAATGTCATGATTACCTCGTAGAGTGAAGTGGTCAGAAAATGTCATGATTACCCCATAGAGTGAAGTGGTTAGAAAATGTCATGATTTCCCCATAGCGTGAAGTGGTCAGAAAATGTCATGATTACCCCATAGAGTGAAACGATCAGAAAATGTCATGATTACCCCATAGAGTGAAGTGATCATAAAATGTCATGATTACCCCCATAGAGTGAAGTGATCAGAAAATGTCATGATTGCCCCATAGAGTGAAGTAATCAGAAAATGTCATGATAACCCCCATAGAGTGAAGTGATCAGAAAATGTCATGGTTACCCCATAGAGTGAAGTGGTCAGAAAATGTCATGATTACCCCATATAATGAATTGGTAACGAAATGTCATGATTACCCCCATAGAGTGAAGTGGTCAGAAAATGTCATGATTTCCCCACAGAGTGAAGTGGTCAGAAAATGTCCTGATTACCCCATAGAGTGAAGTGATCAGAAAATGTCATGATTACCCCATAGAGTGAAGTGATCAGAAAATGTCACGATTACCCCATCAAGTGAAGTGGTCAGAAAATGTCATGATTAACCCATAGAGTGAAGTGATCAGAAAATGTCATGATTACCCCTTAGAGTGAAGTGATCAGAAAATGTCACGATTACCCCATCAAGTGAAGTGGTCAGAAAATGTCATGATTACCCCACAGAGTGAAGTGATCGGAAAATGTCATGATTACCACATAGAGTGAAGTGGTCAGAAAATGTCATGATATCCCCATTGCGTGAAGTGGTCAGAAAATGTAATGATTACCCCATGAAGTGATGTGGTAAGGAAATGTCATGATTACCTCATATAGTGAAGTGGTCAGAAAATGTCATGATTACCGCATAGAGTGAAGTGGTAGGGAAATGTCATGATTACCTCATAGAGTGAAGTGGTTAGAAAATGTCATGATTACCCCATAGAGTGAAATGATCAGAAAATGTCATGATAACCCCATAGAGTGAAATGATCAGAAAATGTCATGATTACCCCATAGAGTGAAGTGATCAGAAAATGTCATGATTACCCCATAGTGTGAAGTGATCAGAAAATGTCATGATTACCCCATAGACTGAAGTGATCAGAAAATGTCATGATTACCCCATAGCGTGAAGTGGTCCGAAAATGTCATGATTACCTCATAGAGTGAAGTGGTCAGAAAATGTCATGATTACCCCATAGAGTGAAGTGGTTAGAAAATGTCATGATTTCCCCATAGCGTGAAGTGGTTAGAAAATGTCATGATTACCCCATAGAGTGAAATGATCAGAAAATGTCATGATTACCCCATCAAGTGAAGTGGTCAGAAAATGTCACGATTACCCCATCAAGTGAAGTGGTCAGAAAATGTCATGATTACCCCATAGAGTGAAGTGATCAGAAAATGTCATGATAACCCCATAGAGTGAAGTGGTCAGAAAATGTCATGATTACCCCATAGAGTGAAGTGATCAGAAAATGTCATGATTACCCCATAGAGTGAAGTGATCAGAAAATGTCACGATTACCCCATCAAGTGAAGTGGTCAGAAAATGTCATGATTACCCCATAGAGTGAAGTGATCGGAAAATGTCATGATTACAACATAGAGTGAAATGATCAGAAAATGTCATGATTAACCCATACAGTGAAGTGTTCAGCAAATGTCATGATTACCCCATAGTGTGAAGTGATCAGAAAATGTCATGATTACCCCATAGAGTGAAGTGATCAGAAAATGTCATGATTACCCCATAGCGTGAAGTGGTCAGAACATGTCATGATTACCTCATAGAGTGAAGTGGTCAGAAAATGTCATGATTACCACATAGAGTGAAGTGGTCAGAAAATGTCATGATATCCCCATTGCGTGAAGTGGTCAGAAAATGTAATGATTACCCCATGAAGTGATGTGGTAAGGAAATGTCATGATTACCTCATATAGTGAAGTGGTCAGAAAATGTCATGATTACCGCATAGAGTGAAGTGGTAGGGAAATGTCATGATTACCTCATAGAGTGAAGTGGTTAGAAAATGTCATGATTACCCCATAGAGTGTAACGCTAAGGAAATGTCATGATTACCTCATAGAGTGAAGTGGTTAGAAAATGTCATGATTTCCCTATAGCGTGAAGTGGTCAGAAAATGTCATGATTACCCCATAGAGTGAAATGATCAGAAAATGTCATGATTACCCCATCAAGTGAAGTGGTCAGAAAATGTCACGATTACCCCATCAAGTGAAGTGGTCAGAAAATGTCATGATTACCCCATAGAGTGAAATGATCAGAAAAATGTCATGATTACTCCATAGAGTGAAGTGGTCAGAAAATGTCATGATTACCCCATAGAGTGAAGTGATCAAAAAATGTCATGATTACCCCATAGAGTGAAGTGATCAGAAAATGTCACGATTACCCCATCAAGTGAAGTGGTCAGAAAATGTCATGATTACCCCATAGAGTGAAGTGATCGGAAAATGTCATGATTAACCCATAGAGTGAAATGATCAGAAAATGTCATGATTACCCCATAGAGTGAAATGATCAGAAAATGTCATGATTACCCCATAGAGTGAAGTGATCAGATAATGCCATGATTACCTCATAGAGTGAAGTGGTCAGAAAATGTCATGATTACCCCATAGAGTGAAGTGGTCAGAAAATGTTATGATTTCACCATTGCGTGAAGTGGTCAGAAAATGTCATGATTACCCCATAGAGTGAAGTGATCAGAAAATGTCATGATTACCCCCTCAGACTGAAGTGGTCAGAAAATGTCATGATTACCCCATAGAGTGAAGTGGTCAGAAAATGTCATGATTTCCCCACTGCGTGAAGTGGTCAGAAAATGTAATGACTACCCCATAGAGTGAAGTGGTAAGGAACTGTCATGATTACCTCATATAGTGAAGTGGTCAGAAAATGTCATGATTACCGCATAGAGTGAAGTGGTAAGGAAATGTCATGATTACCTCATAGAGTGAAATGATCAGAAAATGTCATGACTTCCCCATAGCGTGAAGTGGTCAGAAAATGTAATGATTACCCCCATAGAGTGAAATGATCAGAAAATGACACGATTTCCCCCTAGCGTGAAGTGGTCAGAAAATGTCATGATTACCCCGTCGAGTGAAGTGGTCAGAAAATGCCATGATTACCCCATAGAGTGAAGTGATCAGAAAATGTCACGATTACCCCATCAAGTGAAGTGATCGGAAAATGTCATGATTAACCCATAGAGTGAAATGATCAGAAAATGTCATGATAACCCCATGAAATGATCAGAAAATGTCATGATTACCCCATAGAGTGAAATGATCAGAAAATGTCATGATTACCCCATAGAGTGAAGTGATCAGAAAATGCCATGATTACCTCATAGAGTGAAGTGGTCAGAAAATGTCATGATTACCCCATAGAGTGAAGTGGTCAGAAAATGTTATGATTTCCCCATTGCGTGAAGTGGTCAGAAAATGTCATGATTACCCCATAGAGTGAAGTGATCAGAAAATGTCATGATTACCCCCTCAGACTGAAGTGGTCAGAAAATGTCATGATTACCCCATAGAGTGAAGTGGTCAGAAAATATCATGATTTCCCCACTGCGTGAAGTGGTCAGAAAATGTAATGACTACCACAAAGAGTGAAGTGGTAAGGAAATGTCATGATTACCTCATATAGTGAAGTGGTCAGAAAATGTCATGATTACCGCATAGAGTGAAGTGGTAAGTAAATGTCATGATTACCCCGTTGAGTGAAGTGGTCAGAAAATGCAATGATTACCCCATAGAGTGAAGTGATCAGAAAATGTCACGATTACCCCATCAAGTGAAGTGATCGGAAAATGTCATGATTAACCCATAGAGTGAAATGATCAGAAAATGTCATGATAACCCCATAGAGTGCAATGATCAGAAAATGTCATGATTACCCCATAGAGTGAAAGGATCAGAAAATGTCATGATTACCCCATAGAGTGAAGTGATCAGAAAATGCCATGATTACCTCATAGAGTGAAGTGGTCAGAAAATGTCATGATTACCCCATAGAGTGAAGTGGTCAGAAAATGTTATGATTTCCCCATTGCGTGAAATGGTCAGAAAATGTCATGATTACCCCATAGAGTGAAGTGATCAGAAAATGTCATGATTACCCCCTCAGACTGAAGTGGTCAGAAAATGTCATGATTACCCCATAGAGTGAAGTGGTCAGAAAATGTCATGATTTCCCCATTGCGTGAAGTGGTCAGAAAATGTATTGATTAGCCAATAGAGTTAAGTGGTAAGGAAATGTCATGATTACCTCATATAGTGAAGTGGTCAGAAAATGTCATGATTACCGCATAGAGTGAAGTGGTAAGGAAATGTCATGATTACCTCATAGAGTGAAGTGGTTAGAAAATGTCATGATTACCCCATAGAGTGAAATGGTAAGGAATGTCATGATTACCTCATAGAGTGAAGTGGTTAGAAAATGTCATGATTTCCCCATAGAGTGAAATGGTAAGGAATGTCATGATTACCTCATAGAGTGAAGTGGTTAGAAAATGTCACGATTACCCCATCAAGTGAAGTGGTCAGAAAATGTCATGATTACCCCATAGAGTGAAGTGATCAGAAAATGTCATGATTACCCTATAGAGTGATGTGGTAAGAAAATTTCATGATTACCCCATAGAGTGAAGTGATCAGAACATGTCATGATTACCCCATAGAGTGAAGTGATCAGAACATGTCACGATTACCCCCATCAAGTGAAGTGGTCAGAAAATGGCATGATTACACCATAGAGTGAAGTGATCGGAAAATGTCATGATTAGCCCATAGAGTGAAATGATCAGAAAATGTCATGATTATCCCATAGAGTGAAGTGGTCAGAAAATGTCATGATTACCCCGTCGAGTGAAGTGGTCAGAAAATGCCATGATTACCCCATAGAGTGAAGTGATCAGAAAATGTCACGATTACCCCATCAAGTGAAGTGATCGGAAAATGTCATGATTAACCCATAGAGTGAAGTGGTAAGGAAATGTCATGATTACCTCATATAGTGAAGTGGTCAGAAAATGTCATGATTACCGCATAGAGTGAAGTGGTAAGGAAATGTCATGATTACCCCGTTGAGTGAAGTGGTCAGAAAATGCCATGATTACCCCATAGAGTGAAGTGATCAGAAAATGTCACGATTACCCCCATCAAGTGAAGTGATCGGAAAATGTCATGATTAACCCATAGAGTGAAATGATCAGAAAATGTCATGATAACCCCATAGAGTGCAATGATCAGAAAATGTCATGATTACCCCATAGAGTGAAAGGATCAGAAAATGTCATGATTACCCCATAGAGTGAAGTGATCAGAAAATGCCATGATTACCTCATAGAGTGAAGTGGTCAGAAAATGTCATGATTACCCCATAGAGTGAAGTGGTCAGAAAATGTTATGATTTCCCCATTGCGTGAAGTGGTCAGAAAATGTCATGATTACCCCATAGAGTGAAGTGATCAGAAAATGTCATGATTACCCCTCAGACTGAAGTGGTCAGAAAATGTCATGATTACCCCATAGAGTGAAGTGGTCAGAAAATGTCATGATTTCCCCATTGCGTGAAGTGGTCAGAAAATGTATTGATTAGCCAATAGAGTTAAGTGGTAAGGAAATGTCATGATTACCTCATATAGTGAAGTGGTCAGAAAATGTCATGATTACCGCATAGAGTGAAGTGGTAAGGTAATGTCATGATTACCTCATAGAGTGAAGTGGTTAGAAAATGTCATGATTACCCCATAGAGTGAAATGGTAAGGAATGTCATGATTACCTCATAGAGTGAAGTGGTTAGAAAATGTCATGATTACCCCATAGAGTGAAACACTAAGGAAATGTCATGATTACCCCATAGAGTGAAATGATCAGAAAATGTCATGATTACCCCATCAAGTGAAGTGGTCAGAAAATGTCACGATTACCCCATCAAGTGAAGTGGTCAGAAAATGTCATGATTACCCCATAGAGTGAAGTGATCAGAAAATGTCATGATTACTCCATAGAGTGAAGTGGTCAGAAAATGTCATGATTACCCCATAGAGTGAAGTGATCAAAAAATGTCATGATTACCCCACAGAGTGAAGTGATCAGAAAATGTCACGATTACCCCACTGCGTGAAGTGGTCAGAAAATGTAATGACTACCCCATAGAGTGAAGTGGTAAGGAAATGTCATGATTACCTCATATAGTGAAGTGGTCAGAAAATGTCATGATTACCGCATAGAGTGAAGTGGTAAGGAAATGTCATGATTACCCCATTGAGTGAAGTGGTCAGAAAATGCCATGATTACCCCATAGAGTGAAGTGATCAGAAAATGTCACGATTACCCCCATCAAGTGAAGTGATCGGAAAATGTCATGATTAACCCATAGAGTGAAATGATCAGAAAATGTCATGATAACCCCATAGAGTGCAATGATCAGAAAATGTCATGATTACCCCATAGAGTGAAAGGATCAGAAAATGTCATGATTACCCCATAGAGTGAAGTGATCAGAAAATGCCATGATTACCTCATAGAGTGAAGTGGTCAGAAAATGTCATGATTACCCCATAGAGTGAAGTGGTCAGAAAATGTTATGATTTCCCCATTGCGTGAAGTGGTCAGAAAATGTCATGATTACCCCATAGAGTGAAGTGATCAGAAAATGTCATGATTACCCCCTCAGACTGAAGTGGTCAGAAAATGTCATGATTACCCCATAGAGTGAAGTGGTCAGAAAATGTCATGATTTCCCCATTGCGTGAAGTGGTCAGAAAATGTATTGATTAGCCAATAGAATTAAGTGGTAAGGAAATGTCATGATTACCTCATATAGTGAAGTGGTCAGAAAATGTCATGATTACCGCATAGAGTGAAGTGGTAAGGTAATGTCATGATTACCTCATAGAGTGAAGTGGTTAGAAAATGTCATGATTACCCAATAGAGTGAAATGGTAAGGAATGTCATGATTACCTCATAGAGTGAAGTGGTTAGAAAATGTCATGATTACCCCATAGAGTGAAACACTAAGGAAAAGTCATGATTACCCCATAGAGTGAAATGATCAGAAAATGTCATGATTACCCCATCAAGTGAAGTGGTCAGAAAATGTCACGATTACCCCATCAAGTGAAGTGGTCAGAAAATGTCATGATTACCCCATAGAGTGAAGTGATCAGAAAATGTCATGATTACTCCATAGAGTGAAGTGGTCAGAAAATGTCATGATTACCCCATAGAGTGAAGTGATCAAAAAATGTCATGATTACCCCACAGAGTGAAGTGATCAGAAAATGTCACGATTACCCCATCAAGTGAAGTGGTCAGAAAATGTCATGATTACCCCACAGAGTGAAGTGATCGGAAAATGTCATGATTAACCCATAGAGTGAAATGGTAAGGAATGTCATGATTACCTCATAGAGTGAAGTGGTTAGAAAATGTCACGATTACCCCATCAAGTGAAGTGGTCAGAAAATGTCATGATTACCCCATAGAGTGAAGTGATCAGAAAATGTCATGATTACCCTATAGAGTGATGTGGTAAGAAAATTTCATGATTACCCCATAGAGTGAAGTGATCAGAACATGTCATGATTACCCCATAGAGTGAAGTGATCAGAACATGTCACGATTACCCCCATCAAGTGAAGTGGTCAGAAAATGGCATGATTACACCATAGAGTGAATTGATCGGAAAATGTCATGATTAGCCCATAGAGTGAAATGATCAGAAAATGTCATGATTATCCCATAGAGTGAAGTGGTCAGAAAATGTCATGATTACCCCGTCGAGTGAAGTGGTCAGAAAATGCCATGATTACCCCATAGAGTGAAGTGATCAGAAAATGTCACGATTACCCCATCAAGTGAAGTGATCGGAAAATGTCATGATTAACCCATAGAGTGAAGTGGTAAGGAAATGTCATGATTACCTCATATAGTGAAGTGGTCAGAAAATGTCATGATTACCGCATAGAGTGAAGTGGTAAGGAAATGTCATGATTACCCCGTTGAGTGAAGTGGTCAGAAAATGCCATGATTACCCCATAGAGTGAAGTGATCAGAAAATGTCACGATTACCCCCATCAAGTGAAGTGATCGGAAAATGTCATGATTAACCCATAGAGTGAAATGATCAGAAAATGTCATGATTACCCCATAGAGTGAAAGGATCAGAAAATGTCATGATTACCCCATAGAGTGAAGTGATCAGAAAATGCCATGATTACCTCATAGAGTGAAGTGGTCAGAAAATGTCATGATTACCCCATAGAGTGAAGTGGTCAGAAAATGTTATGATTTCCCCATTGCGTGAAGTGGTCAGAAAATGTCATGATTACCCCATAGAGTGAAGTGATCAGAAAATGTCATGATTACCCCTCAGACTGAAGTGGTCAGAAAATGTCATGATTACCCCATAGAGTGAAGTGGTCAGAAAATGTCATGATTTCCCCATTGCGTGAAGTGGTCAGAAAATGTATTGATTAGCCAATAGAGTTAAGTGGTAAGGAAATGTCATGATTACCTCATATAGTGAAGTGGTCAGAAAATGTCATGATTACCGCATAGAGTGAAGTGGTAAGGTAATGTCATGATTACCTCATAGAGTGAAGTGGTTAGAAAATGTCATGATTACCCCATAGAGTGAAATGGTAAGGAATGTCATGATTACCTCATAGAGTGAAGTGGTTAGAAAATGTCATGATTACCCCATAGAGTGAAACACTAAGGAAATGTCATGATTACCCCATAGAGTGAAATGATCAGAAAATGTCATGATTACCCCATCAAGTGAAGTGGTCAGAAAATGTCATGATTACCGCATAGAGTGAAGTGGTAAGGAAATGTCATGATTACCCCATTGAGTGAAGTGGTCAGAAAATGCCATGATTACCCCATAGAGTGAAGTGATCAGAAAATGTCACGATTACCCCCATCAAGTGAAGTGATCGGAAAATGTCATGATTAACCCATAGAGTGAAATGATCAGAAAATGTCATGATAACCCCATAGAGTGCAATGATCAGAAAATGTCATGATTACCCCATAGAGTGAAAGGATCAGAAAATGTCATGATTACCCCATAGAGTGAAGTGATCAGAAAATGCCATGATTACCTCATAGAGTGAAGTGGTCAGAAAATGTCATGATTACCCCATAGAGTGAAGTGGTCAGAAAATGTTATGATTTCCCCATTGCGTGAAGTGGTCAGAAAATGTCATGATTACCCCATAGAGTGAAGTGATCAGAAAATGTCATGATTACCCCCTCAGACTGAAGTGGTCAGAAAATGTCATGATTACCCCATAGAGTGAAGTGGTCAGAAAATGTCATGATTTCCCCATTGCGTGAAGTGGTCAGAAAATGTATTGATTAGCCAATAGAATTAAGTGGTAAGGAAATGTCATGATTACCTCATATAGTGAAGTGGTCAGAAAATGTCATGATTACCGCATAGAGTGAAGTGGTAAGGTAATGTCATGATTACCTCATAGAGTGAAGTGGTTAGAAAATGTCATGATTACCCAATAGAGTGAAATGGTAAGGAATGTCATGATTACCTCATAGAGTGAAGTGGTTAGAAAATGTCATGATTACCCCATAGAGTGAAACACTATGGAAATGTCATGATTACCCCATAGAGTGAAATGATCAGAAAATGTCATGATTACCCCATCAAGTGAAGTGGTCAGAAAATGTCACGATTACCCCATCAAGTGAAGTGGTCAGAAAATGTCATGATTACCCCATAGAGTGAAGTGATCAGAAAATGTCATGATTACTCCATAGAGTGAAGTGGTCAGAAAATGTCATGATTACCCCATAGAGTGAAGTGATCAAAAAATGTCATGATTACCCCACAGAGTGAAGTGATCAGAAAATGTCACGATTACCCCATCAAGTGAAGTGGTCAGAAAATGTCATGATTACCCCACAGAGTGAAGTGATCGGAAAATGTCATGATTAACCCATAGAGTGAAATAATCAGAAAATGTCATGATTACCCCATAGAGTGAAATGATCAGAAAATGTCATGATTCCCCCATAGAGAGAAGTGATCAGAAAATGCCATGATTACCTCATAGAGTGAAGTGGTCAGAAAATGTCATGATTATCCCATAGAGTGAAGTGGTCAGAAAATGTTATGATTTCCCCATTGCGTGAAGTGGTCAGAAAATGTCATGATTACCCCATAGAGTGAAGTGATCAGAAAATGTCATGATTACCCCCTCAGACTGAAGTGGTAAGAAAATGTCATGATTACCCCATAGAGTGAAGTGGTCAGAAAATGTCATGATTTCCCCACTGCGTGAAGTGGTCAGAAAATGTAATGACTACCCCATTGAGTGAAGTGGTAAGGAAATGTCATGATTACCTCATATAGTGAAGTGGTCAGAAAATGTCATGATTTCCCCATTGCGTGAAGTGGTCAGAAAATGTATTGATTAGCCAATAGAGTTAAGTGGTAAGGAAATGTCATGATTACCTCATATAGTGAAGTGGTCAGAAAATGTCATGATTACCGCATAGAGTGAAGTGGTAAGGAAATGTCATCATTACCTCATAGAGTGAAGTGGTTAGAAAATGTCATGATTACCCCATAGAGTGAAGTGATCAGAACATGTCACGATTACCCCCATCAAGTGAAGTGGTCAGAAAATGGCATGATTACACCATAGAGTGAAGTGATCGGAAAATGTCATGATTAGCCCATAGAGTGAAATAATCAGAAAATGTCATGATTACCCCCATAGAGTGAAGTGGTCAGAAAATGTCATGATTACCCTGTCGAGTGAAGTGGTCAGAAAATGCCATGATTACCCCATAGAGTGAAGTGATCAGAAAATGTCACGATTACCCCATCAAGAGAAGTGATCGGAAAATGTCATGATTAACCCATAGAGTGAAATGATCAGAAAATGTCATGATAACCCCATAGAGTGAAATGATCAGAAAATGTCATGATTACCCCATAGAGTGAAATGATCAGAAAATGTCATGATTACCCCCATAGAGTGAAGTGATCAGAAAATGCCATGATTACCTCATAGAGTGAAGTGGTCAGAAAATGTCATGATTACCCCATAGAGTGAAGTGGTCAGAAAATGTCATGATTTCCCCATTGCGTGAAGTGGTCAGAAAATGTCATGATTACCCCATAGAGTGAAGTGATCAGAAAATGTCATGATTACCCCCTCAGACTGAAGTGGTCAGAAAATGTCATGATTACCCCATAGAGTGAAGTGGTCAGAAAATGTCACGATTTCCCCACTGCGTGAAGTGGTCAGAAAATGTAATGACTACCCCATAGAGTGAAGTGGTAAGGAAATGTCATGATTACCTCATATAGTGAGTGGTCAGAAAATGTCGTGATTACCGCATAGAGTGAAGTGGTAAGGAAATGTCATGATTACCCCGTTGAGTGAAGTGGTCAGAAAATGCCATGATCACCCCATAGAGTGAAGTGATCAGAAAATGTCACGATTACCCCATCAAGTGAAGTGATCGGAAAATGTCATGATTAACCCATAGAGTGAAATGATCAGAAAATGTCATGATAACCCCATAGAGTGCAATGATCAGAAAATGTCATGATTACCCCATAGAGTGAAAGGATCAGAAAATGTCATGATTACCCCATAGAGTGAAGTGATCAGAAAATGCCATGATTACCTCATAGAGTGAAGTGGTCAGAAAATGTCATGATTACCCCATAGAGTGAAGTGGTCAGAAAATGTTATGATTTCCCCATTGCGTGTGAGTGGTCAGAAAATGTCATGATTACCCCAAAGAGTGAAGTGATCAGAAAATGTCATGATTACCCCCTCAGACTGAAGTGGTCAGAAAATGTCATGATTACCCCATAGAGTGAAGTGGTCAGAAAATGTCATGATTTCCCCATTGCGTGTAGTGGTCAGAAAATGTTTTGATTAGCCAATATTGTTAAGTGGTAAGGAAATGTCATGATTACCTCATATAGTGAAGTGGTCAGAAAATGTCATGATTACCGCATAGAGTGAAGTGGTATGGAAATGTCATGATTACCTCATAGAGTGAAGTGGTTAGAAAATGTCATGATTACCCCATAGAGTGAAATGGTAAGGAATGTCATGATTACCTCATAGAGTGAAGTGGTTATTAAATGCCATGATTACCCCATAGAGTGAAACACTAAGGAAATGCCATGATTACCCCATAGAGTGAAATGATCAGAAAATGTCATGATTACCCCATCAAGTGAAGTGGTCAGAAAATGTCACGATTACCCCATCAAGTGAAGTGGTCAGAAAATGTCATGATTATCCCATACAGTGAAGTGATCAGAAAATGTCATGATTACTCCATAGAGTGAAGTGGTCAGAAAATGTCATGATTACCCCATAGAGTGAAGTGATCAAAAAATGTCATGATTACCCCACAGAGTGAAGTGATCAGAAAATGTCACGATTACCCCATCAAGTGAAGTGGTCAGAAAATGTCATGATTACCCCATAGAGTGAAGTGATCGGAAAATGTCATGATTAACCCATAGAGTGAAATAATCAGAAAATGTCGTGATTACCCCATAGAGTGAAATGATCAGAAAATGTCATGATTACCCCATAGAGTGAAGAGATCAGAAAATGCCATGATTACCTCATAGAGTGAAGTGGTCAGAAAATGTCATGATTATCCCATAGAGTGAAGTGGTCAGAAAATGTTATGATTTCCCCATTGCGTGAAGTGGTCAGAAAATGTCATGATTACCCCACAGAGTGAAGTGATCAGAAAATGTCATGATTACCCCCTCAGACTGAAGTGGTCAGAAAATGTCATGATTACCCCATAGAGTGAAGTGGTCAGAAAATGTCATGACTACCCCATTGAGTGAAGTGGTAAGGAAATGTCATGATTACCTCATATAGTGAAGTGGTCAGAAAATGTCATGATTTCCCCATTGCGTGAAGTGGTCAGAAAATGTATTGATTAGCCAATAGAGTTAAGTGGTAAGGAAATGTCATGATTACCTCATATAGTGAAGTGGTCAGAAAATGTCATGATTACCGCATAGAGTGAAGTGGTAAGGAAATGTCATGATTACCTCATAGAGTGAAGTGGTTAGAAAATGTCATGATTACCCCATAGAGTGAAATGGTAAGGAATGTCATGATTACCTCATAGAGTGAAGTGGTTAGAAAATGTCATGATTACCCCATAGAGTGAAACACTAAGAAAATGTCATGATTACCCCATAGAGTGAAATGATCAGAAAATGTCATGATTACCCCATCAAGTGAAGTGGTCAGAAAATGTCACGATTACCCCATCAAGTGAAGTGGTCAGAAAATGTCATGATTATCCCATAGAGTGAAGTGATCAGAAAATGTCATGATTACTCCATAGAGTGAAGTGGTCAGAAAATGTCATGATTACCCCATAGAGTGAAGTGATCAAAAAATGTCATGATTACCCCACAGAGTGAAGTGATCAGAAAATGTCACGATTACCCCATCAAGTGAAGTGGTCAGAAAATGTCATGATTACCCCACAGAGTGAAGTGATCGGAAAATGTCATGATTAACCCATAGAGTGAAATAATCAGAAAATGTCATGATTACCTCATAGAGTGAAGTGGTTAGAAAATGTCATGATTTCCCCATAGCGTGAAGTGGTCAGAAAATGTCATGATTATCCCATCAAGTGAAGTGGTCAGAAAATGTCACGATTACCCCAACAAGTGAAGTGGTCAGAAAATGTCATGATTACCCCATAGAGTGAAGTGATCAGAAAATGTCATGATTACCCTATAGAGTGATGTGGTAAGAAAATTTCATGATTACCCCATAGAGTGAAGTGATCAGAACATGTCATGATTACCCCATAGAGTGAAGTGATCAGAACATGTCACGATTACCCCCATCAATTGAAGTGGTCAGAAAATGGCATGATTACACCATAGAGTGAAGTGATCGGAAAATGTCATGATTAGCCCATAGAGTGAAATGATCAGAAAATGTCATGATTATCCCATAGAGTGAAATGATCAGAAAATGTCATGATTACCCCATAGAGTGAAATGATCAGAAAATGTCATAATTACCCCATAGAGTGAAGTGATCGGAAAATGTCATGATTATCTCATAGAGTGAAGTGGTTAGAAAATGTCATGATTACCCCATAGAGTGAAATGATCAGAAAATGTCATGATTTCCCCATAGCGTGAAGTGGTCAGAAAATGTAATGATTACCCCATAGGGTGAAATGATCAGAAAATGTCACGATTTTCCCCTAGCGTGAAGTGGTCAGAAAATGTCATGATTACCCCGTAGAGTGAAGTGGTCAGAAAATGTCATGATTACCCCATAGAATGAAGTGATCAGAAAATGTCATGATTACCCCCATAGAGTGAAGTGATCAGAAAATGTCATGATTACCTCATAGAGTGAAGTGGTAAGGAAATGTCATGATTACCTCATAGAGTGAAGTGGTTAGAAAATGTCATGATTACCCCATAGAGTGAAATGGTAAGGAAATGTCATGATTACCTCATAGAGTGAAGTGGTTAGAAAATGTCATGATTTCCCCATAGCGTGAAATGGTCAGAAAATATCATGATTATCCCATGAAGTGAAGTGGTCAGAAAATGTCACGATTACCCCATCAAGTGAAGTGGTCAGAAAATGTCATGATTACCCCATAGAGTGAAGTGATCAGAAAATGTCATGATTACCCTATAGAGTGATGTGGTAAGAAAATTTCATGATTACCCCATAGAGTGAAGTGATCAGAACATGTCATGATTACCCCATAGAGTGAAGTGATCAGAACATGTCACGATTACCCCCATCAAGTGAAGTGGTCAGAAAATGGCATGATTACACCATAGAGTGAAGTGATCGGAAAATGTCATAATTAACCCATAGAGTGAAATGATCAGAAAATGTCATGATTACCCCATAGAGTGAAATGATCAGAAAATGTCATGATTACCCCATAGAGTGAAGTGATCAGAAAATGTCATAATTACCCCCATAGAGTGAAGTGATCGGAAAATGTCATGATTATCTCATAGAGTGAAGTGGTTCGAAAATGTCATGATTACCCCATAGAGTGAAATGATCAGAAAATGTCACGATTACCCCATCAAGAGAAGTGATCGGAAAATGTCATGATTAACCCATAGAGTGAAATGATCAGAAAATGTCATGATAACCCCATAGAGTGAAATGATCAGAAAATGTCATGATTACCCCATAGAGTGAAATGATCAGAAAATGTCATGATTACCCCCATAGAGTGAAGTGATCAGAAAATGCCATGATTACCTCATAGAGTGAAGTGGTCAGAAAATGTCATGATTACCCCATAGAGTGAAGTGGTCAGAAAATGTCATGATTTCCCCATTGCGTGAAGTGGTCAGAAAATGTCATGATTACCCCATAGAGTGAAGTGATCAGAAAATGTCATGATTACCCCCTCAGACTGAAGTGGTCAGAAAATGTCATGATTACCCCATAGAGTGAAGTGGTCAGAAAATGTCACGATTTCCCCACTGCGTGAAGTGGTCAGAAAATGTAATGACTACCCCATAGAGTGAAGTGGTAAGGAAATGTCATGATTACCTCATATAGTGAGTGGTCAGAAAATGTCATGATTACCGCATAGAGTGAAGTGGTAAGGAAATGTCATGATTACCCCGTTGAGTGAAGTGGTCAGAAAATGCCATGATTACCCCATAGAGTGAAGTGATCAGAAAATGTCACGATTACCCCATCAAGTGAAGTGATCGGAAAATGTCATGATTAACCCATAGAGTGAAATGATCAGAAAATGTCATGATAACCCCATAGAGTGCAATGATCAGAAAATGTCATGATTACCCCATAGAGTGAAAGGATCAGAAAATGTCATGATTACCCCATAGAGTGAAGTGATCAGAAAATGCCATGATTACCTCATAGAGTGAAGTGGTCAGAAAATGTCATGATTACCCCATAGAGTGAAGTGGTCAGAAAATGTTATGATTTCCCCATTGCGTGTGAGTGGTCAGAAAATGTCATGATTACCCCATAGAGTGAAGTGATCAGAAAATGTCATGATTACCCCCTCAGACTGAAGTGGTCAGAAAATGTCATGATTACCCCATAGAGTGAAGTGGTCAGAAAATGTCATGATTTCCCCATTGCGTGTAGTGGTCAGAAAATGTTTTGATTAGCCAATAGAGTTAAGTGGTAAGGAAATGTCATGATTACCTCATATAGTGAAGTGGTCAGAAAATGTCATGATTACCGCATAGAGTGAAGTGGTGTGGAAATGTCATGATTACCTCATAGAGTGAAGTGGTTAGAAAATGTCATGATTACCCCATAGAGTGAAATGGTAAGGAATGTCATGATTACCTCATAGAGTGAAGTGGTTAGAAAATGCCATGATTACCCCATAGAGTGAAACACTAAGGAAATGCCATGATTACCCCATAGAGTGAAATGATCAGAAAATGTCATGATTACCCCATCAAGTGAAGTGGTCAGAAAATGTCACGATTACCCCATCAAGTGAAGTGGTCAGAAAATGTCATGATTATCCCATACAGTGAAGTGATCCGAAAATGTCATGATTACTCCATAGAGTGAAGTGGTCAGAAAATGTCATGATTACCCCATAGAGTGAAGTGATCAAAAAATGTCATGATTACCCCACAGAGTGAAGTGATCAGAAAATGTCACGATTACCCCATCAAGTGAAGTGGTCAGAAAATGTCATGATTACCCCATAGAGTGAAGTGGTCAGAAAATGTCACGATTTCCCCACTGCGTGAAGTGGTCAGAAAATGTAATGACTACCCCATAGAGTGAAGTGGTAAGGAAATGTCATGATTACCTCATATAGTGAGTGGTCAGAAAATGTCATGATTACCGCATAGAGTGAAGTGGTAAGGAAATGTCATGATTACCCCGTTGAGTGAAGTGGTCAGAAAATGCCATGATTACCCCATAGAGTGAAGTGATCAGAAAATGTCACGATTACCCCATCAAGTGAAGTGATCGGAAAATGTCATGATTAACCCATAGAGTGAAATGATCAGAAAATGTCATGATAACCCCATAGAGTGCAATGATCAGAAAATGTCATGATTACCCCATAGAGTGAAAGGATCAGAAAATGTCATGATTACCCCATAGAGTGAAGTGATCAGAAAATGCCATGATTACCTCATAGAGTGAAGTGGTCAGAAAATGTCATGATTACCCCATAGAGTGAAGTGGTCAGAAAATGTTATGATTTCCCCATTGCGTGTGAGTGGTCAGAAAATGTCATGATTACCCCATAGAGTGAAGTGATCAGAAAATGTCATGATTACCCCCTCAGACTGAAGTGGTCAGAAAATGTCATGATTACCCCATAGAGTGAAGTGGTCAGAAAATGTCATGATTTCCCCATTGCGTGTAGTGGTCAGAAAATGTTTTGATTAGCCAATAGAGTTAAGTGGTAAGGAAATGTCATGATTACCTCATATAGTGAAGTGGTCAGAAAATGTCATGATTACCGCATAGAGTGAAGTGGTGTGGAAATGTCATGATTACCTCATAGAGTGAAGTGGTTAGAAAATGTCATGATTACCCCATAGAGTGAAATGGTAAGGAATGTCATGATTACCTCATAGAGTGAAGTGGTTAGAAAATGCCATGATTACCCCATAGAGTGAAACACTAAGGAAATGCCATGATTACCCCATAGAGTGAAATGATCAGAAAATGTCATGATTACCCCATCAAATGAAGTGGTCAGAAAATGTCACGATTACCCCATCAAGTGAAGTGGTCAGAAAATGTCATGATTATCCCATACAGTGAAGTGATCCGAAAATGTCATGATTACTCCATAGAGTGAAGTGGTCAGAAAATGTCATGATTACCCCATAGAGTGAAGTGATCAAAAAATGTCATGATTACCCCACAGAGTGAAGTGATCAGAAAATGTCACGATTACCCCATCAAGTGAAGTGGTCAGAAAATGGCATGATTACCCCATAGAGTGAAGTGATCGGAAAATGTCATGATTAACCCATAGAGTGAAATAATCAGAAAATGTCATGATTAACCCATAGAGTGAAATGATCAGAAAATGTCATGATTACCCCATAGAGTGAAGAGATCAGAAAATGCCATGATTACCTCATAGAGTGAAGTGGTCAGAAAATGTCATGATTATCCCATAGAGTGAAGTGGTCAGAAAATGTTATGATTTCCCCATTGCGTGAAGTGGTCAGAAAATGTCATGATTACCCCACAGAGTGAAGTGATCAGAAAATGTCATGATTACCCCCTCAGACTGAAGTGGTCAGAAAATGTCATGATTACCCCATAGAGTGAAGTGGTCAGAAAATGTCATGACTACCCCATTGAGTGAAGTGGTAAGGAAATGTCATGATTACCTCATATAGTGAAGTGGTCAGAAAATGTCATGATTTCCCCATTGCGTGAAGTGGTCAGAAAATGTATTGATTAGCCAATAGAGTTAAGTGGTAAGGAAATGTCATGATTACCTCATATAGTGAAGTGGTAAGAAAATGTCATGATTACCGCATAGAGTGAAGTGGTAAGGAAATGTCATGATTACCTCATAGAGTGAAGTGGTTAGAAAATGTCATGATTACCCCATAGAGTGAAATGGTAAGGAATGTCATGATTACCTCATAGAGTGAAGTGGTTAGAAAATGTCATGATTACCCCATAGAGTGAAACACTAAGGAAATGTCATGATTACCCCATAGAGTGAAATGATCAGAAAATGTCATGATTACCCCATCAAGTGAAGTGGTCAGAAAATGTCACGATTACCCCATCAAGTGAAGTGGTCAGAAAATGTCATGATTATCCCATAGAGTGAAGTGATCAGAAAATGTCATGATTACTCCATAGAGTGAAGTGGTCAGAAAATGTCATGATTACCCCATAGAGTGAAGTGATCAAAAAATGTCATGATTACCCCACAGAGTGAAGTGATCAGAAAATGTCACGATTACCCCATCAAGTGAAGTGGTCAGAAAATGTCATAATTACCCCACAGAGTGAAGTGATCGGAAAATGTCATGATTAACCCATAGAGTGAAATAATCAGAAAATGTCATGATTACCTCATTGAGTGAAGTGGTTAGAAAATGTCATGATTTCCCCATAGCGTGAAGTGGTCAGAAAATGTCATGATTATCCCATCAAGTGAAGTGGTCAGAAAATGTCACGATTACCCCAACAAGTGAAGTGGTCAGAAAATGTCATGATTACCCCATAGAGTGAAGTGATCAGAAAATGTCATGATTACCCTATAGAGTGATGTGGTAAGAAAATTTCATGATTACCCCATAGAGTGAAGTGATCAGAACATGTCATGATTACCCCATAGAGTGAAGTGATCAGAACATGTCACGATTACCCCCATCAATTGAAGTGGTCAGAAAATGGCATGATTACACCATAGAGTGAAGTGATCGGAAAATGTCATGATTAGCCCATAGAGTGAAATGATCAGAAAATGTCATGATTATCCCATAGAGTGAAATGATCAGAAAATGTCATGATTACCCCATAGAGTGAAATGATCAGAAAATGTCATAATTACCCCATAGAGTGAAGTGATCGGAAAATGTCATGATTATCTCATAGAGTGAAGTGGTTAGAAAATGTCATGATTACCCCATAGAGTGAAATGATCAGAAAATGTCATGATTTCCCCATAGCGTGAAGTGGTCAGAAAATGTAATGATTACCCCATAGGGTGAAATGATCAGAAAATGTCACGATTTTCCCCTAGCGTGAAGTGGTCAGAAAATGTCATGATTACCCCGTAGAGTGAAGTGGTCAGAAAATGTCATGATTACCCCATAGAATGAAGTGATCAGAAAATGTCATGATTACCCCCATAGAGTGAAGTGATCAGAAAATGTCATGATTACCTCATAGAGTGAAGTGGTAAGGAAATGTCATGATTACCTCATAGAGTGAAGTGGTTAGAAAATGTCATGATTACCCCATAGAGTGAAATGGTAAGGAAATGTCATGATTACCTCATAGAGTGAAGTGGTTAGAAAATGTCATGATTTCCCCATAGCGTGAAGTGGTCAGAAAATATCATGATTATCCCATCAAGTGAAGTGGTCAGAAAATATCACGATTACCCCATCAAGTGAAGTGGTCAGAAAATGTCATGACTACCCCATAGAGTGAAGTGATCAGAAAATGTCATGATTACCCTATAGAGTGATGTGGTAAGAAAATTTCATGATTACCCCATAGAGTGAAGTGATCAGAACATGTCATGATTACCCCATAGAGTGAAGTGATCAGAACATGTCACGATTACCCCCATCAAGTGAAGTGGTCAGAAAATGGCATGATTACACCATAGAGTGAAGTGATCGGAAAATGTCATAATTAACCCATAGAGTGAAATGATCAGAAAATGTCATGATTACCCCATAGAGTGAAGTGATCAGAAAATGTCATAATTACCCCCATAGAGTGAAGTGATCGGAAAATGTCATGATTATCTCATAGAGTGAAGTGGTTCGAAAATGTCATGATTACCCCATAGAGTGAAATGATCAGAAAATGTCATGATTTTCCCATAGCGTGAAGTGGTCAGAAAATGTAATGATTACCCCGTAGAGTGAAGTGGTCAGAAAATGTCATGATTACCCCATAGAGTGAAGTGATCAGAAAATGTCATGATTACCCCCTCAGACTGAAGAGGTCAGAAAATGTCATGATTTCCCCACTGCGTGAAGTGGTCAGAAAATGTAATGACTACCCCATAGAGTGAAGTGGTAAGGAAATGTCATGATTACCTCATATAGTGAAGTGGTCAGAAAATGTCATGATTACCGCATAGAGTGAAGTGGTAAGGAAATGTCATGATTACCCCGTTGAGTGAAGTGGTCAGAAAATGCCATGATAACCCCATAGAGTGCAATGATCAGAAAATGTCATGATTACCCCATAGAGTGAAAGGATCAGAAAATGTCATGATTACCCGATAGAGTGAAGTGATCAGAAAATGCCATGATTACCCCATAGAGTGAAGTGGTCAGAAAATGTCATGATTACCCCATAGAGTGAAGTGGTCAGAAAATGTTATAATTTCCCCATTGCGTGAAGTGGTCAGAAAATGTCATGATTACCCCATAGAGTGAAGTGATCAGAAAATGTCATGATTACACCCTCAGACTGAAGTGGTCAGAAAATGTCATGATTACCCCATAGAGGGAAGTGGTCAGAAAATGTCATGATTTCCCCATTGCGTGAAGTGGTCAGAAAATGTATTGATTAGCCAATAGAGTTAAGTGGTAAGGAAATGTCATGATTACCTCATATAGTGAAGTGGTCAGAAAATGTCATGATTACCGCATAGAGTGAAGTGGTAAGGAAATGTCATGATTACCTCATAGAGTGAAATGATCAGAAAATGTCATGATTACCCCATAAAGTGAAATGATCAGAAAATGTCATAATTACCCGATAGAGTGAAGTGATCAGAAAATGTCATGATTATCTCATAGAGTGAAGTGGTTAGAAAATGTCATGATTACCCCATAGAGTGAAATGATCAGAAAATGTCATGATTTCCCCATAGCGTGAAGTGGTCAGAAAATGTAATGATTACCCCATAGAGTGAAATGATCAGAAAATGTCACGATTTCCCCCTAGCGTGAAGTGGTCAGAAAATGTCATGATTACCCCGTAGAGTGAAGTGGTCAGAAAATGTCATGATTACCCCATAGAATGAAGTGATCAGAAAATGTCATGATTACCCCCATAGAGTGAAGTGATCAGAAAATGTAATGATTACCTCATAGAGTGAAGTGGTAAGGAAATGTCATGATTACCTCATAGAGTGAAGTGGTTAGAAAATGTCATGATTACCCCATAGAGTGAAATGGTAAGGAAATGTCATGATTACCTCATAGAGTGAAGTGGTTAGAAAATGTCATGATTTCCCCATAGCGTGAAGTGGTCAGAAAATATCATGATTATCCCATCAAGTGAAGTGGTCAGAAAATGTCACGATTACCCCATCAAGTGAAGTGGTCAGAAAATGTCATGATTATCCCATAGAGTGAAGTGATCAGAAAATGTCATGATTACCCTATAGAGTGATGTGGTAAGAAAATTTCATGATTACCCCATAGAGTGAAGTGATCAGAACATGTCATGATTACCCCATAGAGTGAAGTGATCAGAACATGTCACGATTACCCCCATCAAGTGAAGTGGTCAGAAAATGGCATGATTACACCATAGAGTGAAGTGATCGGAAAATGTCATAATTAACCCATAGAGTGAAATGATCAGAAAATGTCATGATTACCCCATAGAGTGAAAGGATCAGAAAATGTCATGATTACCCGATAGAGTGAAGTGATCAGAAAATGCCATGATTACCCCATAGAGTGAAGTGCTCAGAAAATGTCATGATTACCCCATAGAGTGAAGTGGTCAGAAAATGTTATAATTTCCCCATTGCGTGAAGTGGTCAGAAAATGTCATGATTACCCCATAGAGTGAAGTGATCAGAAAATGTCATGATTACCCCCTCAGACTGAAGTGGTCAGAAAATGTCATGATTACCCCATAGAGGGAAGTGGTCAGAAAATGTCATGATTTCCCCATTGCGTGAAGTGGTCAGAAAATGTATTGATTAGCCAATAGAGTTAAGTGGTAAGGAAATGTCATGATTACCTCATATAGTGAAGTGGTCAGAAAATGTCATGATTACCGCATAGAGTGAAGTGGTAAGGAAATGTCATGATTACCTCATAGAGTGAAATGATCAGAAAATGTCATGATTACCCCATCAAGTGAAATGATCAGAAAATGTCATAATTACCCGATAGAGTGAAGTGATCAGAAAATGTCATGATTATCTCATAGAGTGAAGTGGTTAGAAAATGTCATGATTACCCCATAGAGTGAAATGATCAGAAAATGTCATGATTTCCCCATAGCGTGAAGTGGTCAGAAAATGTAATGATTACCCCATAGAGTGAAATGATCAGAAAATGTCACGATTTCCCCCTAGCGTGAAGTGGTCAGAAAATGTCATGATTACCCCGTAGAGTGAAGTGGTCAGAAAATGTCATGATTACCCCATAGAATGAAGTGATCAGAAAATGTCATGATTACCCCCATAGAGTGAAGTGATCAGAAAATGTAATGATTACCTCATAGAGTGAAGTGGTAAGGAAATGTCATGATTACCTCATTGAGTGAAGTGGTTAGAAAATGTCATGATTACCCCATAGAGTGAAATGGTAAGGAAATGTCATGATTACCTCATAGAGTGAAGTGGTTAGAAAATGTCATGATTTCCCCATAGCGTGAAGTGGTCAGAAAATATCATGATTATCCCATCAAGTGAAGTGGTCAGAAAATGTCACGATTACCCCATCAAGTGAAGTGGTCAGAAAATGTCATGATTATCCCATAGAGTGAAGTGATCAGAAAATGTCATGATTACCCTATAGAGTGATGTGGTAAGAAAATTTCATGATTACCCCATAGAGTGAAGTGATCAGAACATGTCACGATTACCCCATCAAGTGAAGTGGTCAGAAAATGGCATGATTACACCATAGAGTGAAGTGATCGGAAAATGTCATAATTAACCCATAGAGTGAAATGATCAGAAAATGTCATGATTACCCCATAGAGTGAAATGATCAGAAAATGTCATGATTACCCCATAGAGTGAAGTGATCAGAAAATGTCATAATTACCCCCATAGAGTGAAGTGATCGGAAAATGTCATGATTATCTCATAGAGTGAAGTGGTTAGAAAATGTCATGATTACCCCATAGAGTGAAATGATCAGAAAATATCATGATTTTCCCATAGCGGAAGTGGTCAAAAAATGTAATGATTACCCCGTAGAGTGAAGTGGTCAGAAAATGTCATGATTACCCCATAGAGTGAAGTGATCAGAAAATGTCATGATTACCCCCATAGAGTGAAGTGATCAGAAAATGTCATGATTACCGCATAGAGTGAAGTGGTAAGGAAATGTCATGATTACCTCATAGAGTGAAATGATCAGAAAATGTCATGATTACCCCATAAAGTGAAATGATCAGAAAATGTCATAATTACCCGATAGAGTGAAGTGATCAGAAAATGTCATGATTATCTCATAGAGTGAAGTGGTTAGAAAATGTCATGATTACCCCATAGAGTGAAATGATCAGAAAATGTCATGATTTCCCCATAGCGTGAAGTGGTCAGAAAATGTAATGATTACCCCATAGAGTGAAATGATCAGAAAATGTCACGATTTCCCCCTAGCGTGAAGTGGTCAGAAAATGTCATGATTACCCCGTAGAGTGAAGTGGTCAGAAAATGTCATGATTACCCCATAGAATGAAGTGATCAGAAAATGTCATGATTACCCCCATAGAGTGAAGTGATCAGAAAATGTCATGATTACCTCATAGAGTGAAGTGGTAAGGAAATGTCATGATTACCTCATAGAGTGAAGTGGTTAGAAAATGTCATGATTACCCCATAGAGTGAAGTGGTCAGAAAATATCATGATTATCCCATCAAGTGAAGTGGTCAAAAAATGTCACGATTACCCCATCAAGTGAAGTGGTCAGAAAATGTCATGATTATCCCATAGAGTGAAGTGATCAGAAAATGTCATGATTACCCTATAGAGTGATGTGGTAAGAAAATTTCATGATTACCCCATAGAGTGAAGTGATCAGAACATGTCATGATTACCCCATAGAGTGAAGTGATCAGAACATGTCACGATTACCCCATCAAGTGAAGTGGTCAGAAAATGGCATGATTACACCATAGAGTGAAGTGATCGGAAAATGTCATAATTAACCCATAGAGTGAAATGATCAGAAAATGTCATGATTACCCCATAGAGTGAAATGATCAGAAAATGTCATGATTACCCCATAGAGTGAAGTGATCAGAAAATGTCATAATTACCCCCATAGAGTGAAGTGATCGGAAATGTCATGATTATCTCATAGAGTGAAGTGGTTAGAAAATGTCATGATTACCCCATAGAGTGAAATGATCAGAAAATATCATGATTTTCCCATAGCGTGAAGTGGTGAGAAAATGTAATGATTACCCCGTATAGTGAAGTGATCAGAAAATGTCATAATTACCCCATAGAGTGAAGTAATCAGAAAATGTCATGATTACCCCATAGAGTGAAGTGTTCAGAACATGTCACGATTACCCCCATCAAGTGAAGTGGTCAGAAAGTGGCATGATTACACCATAGAGTGAAGTGATCGGAAAATGTCATGATTAACCCATAGAGTGAAATGATCAGAAAATGTCATGATTACCCCATAGAGTGTAATGATCAGAAAATGTCATGATTACCCCATAGAGTGTAATGATCAGAAAATGTCATGATTACCCCCATAGAGTGATGTGAGCGGAAAATGTCATGATTACCCCCATAGAGTGATGTGAGCGGAAAATGTCATGATTACCTCATAGAGTGAAGTGGCAAGGAAATGTCATGATTACCCCATAGAATGAAGTGGTCAGAAAGTGTCATGATTGCCCCATGAAGTGAAGTGGAAAGGAAATGTCATGATTACCCCATAGAGTGAAGTGATCAGGAAATGTCATGATTACCCCTATAGAGTGAAGTGGTCAGAAAATGTCATGATTACCCCATAGAGTGAAGTGGTCAGAAAATGTCATGATTACCTCATAGAGTGAAGTGGTCCGAAAATGTCATGATTACCTCATAGAGTGGAGTAATCAGAAAATGTCATGATTACCCCCACAGAGTGAAGTAATCAGAAAATGTCATGATTACCCCATATACTGAAGTGGTCAGAAAATGTCACGATTTCCACATAGAGTGAAGTGGTCAGAAAATGTAATGATTACACCATAGAGTGAAGTGGTCATAAAATGTCATGATTACCCCATAGAGTGAAGTGATCGGATAATGTCATGATTACCCCCTCAGAGTGAAGTGGTCAGAAAATGTCATGATTACCTCATATAGTGAAGTGGTCAGAAAATGTCATGATTACCTCATAGAGTGAAGTGGTTAGAAAATGTTATGATTACCACATAGAGTGAAATGATGAGAAAATGTCATGATTACCCCTTAGAGTGAAGTGATCAGTACATATCATGATTACCCCATAGAGTGAAGTGGTCAGAAAATGTCATGATTACCCCGTAGAGTGAAGTGGTCAGAAAATGTCATGACTACCCCATAGAGTGAAGTGGTCTGAAAATGTCATGATTACCCCATATACTGAACTGGTCAGAAAATGCCATGATTTCCACATAGAGTGAAGTGGTCACAAAATGTCATGATTACCTCATAGAGTGAAGTGGTAAGGAAATGTCATGATTACCTCATAGAGTGAAGTGGTTAGAAAATGTTATGATTACCACAAAGAGTGAAATGATGAGAAAATGTCATGATTACCCCTTAGAGTGAAGTGATCAGAAAATATCATGATTACCCCATAGAGTGAAGTGTTCAGAAAATGTCATGATTACCCCGTAGAGTGAAGTGGTCAGAAAATGTCATGATTACCACACAGAGTGAAGTGGTCTGAAAATGTCATGAATACCTCATAGAGTGAAGTACTCAGAAAATGTCATGATTACCCCATAGAGTGAAGTAATAAGAAAATGTCTTGATTACCCCATATACTGTAGTGGACAGAAAATGCCATGATTTCCACATAGAGTGAAGTGGTCAGAAAATGTCATGATTAGCGCATAGAGTGAAGTGATCAGAAAATGTCATGATTACCTCATAGAGTGAAGTAATCAGAAAATGTCATGATTACCCCATACAGTGAATTAATCAGAACATGTCATGATTACCCCATAGAGTGAAGTGGTCAGAAAATGTAATGATTTCCCCATAGAGTGAAGTGGCAAGGAAATGTCATGATTACCCCCATAGAATGAAGTGGTCAGAAAGTGTCATGATTGCCCCATGCAGTGAAGTGGAAAGGAAATGTCATGATTACCCCATAGAGTGAAGTGATCAGGAAATGTCATGATTACCCCCATAGAGCGAAGTGATCAGAAAATGTCATGATTTCTCCATAGAGTGAAGTGATCAGAAAATGTCATGATTACCCCATACAGTGAAGTGATCAGAAAATTTCATGATTACCCCCATAGAGTGAACCGATCAGAAAATGTCATGATTTCCCCCATAGAGTGAAGTGATCAGAAAATGTCATAATTACCTCATAGAGTGAAATGATCAGAAAATGTCATGATTACCCCCATATAGTGAAGTGGTAAGGAAATGTCATGATTACCCCCACAGAGTGAGATGAAAGAAAATGTCATAATTACCTCATAGAGCGAAGAGGAAGGAAAATTTCATAATTACATCACAGAGTGAAGTGATCAGAAAATGTCATGATTACCCCATAGAGTGAAGTGGAAGGAAAATGTCATGTTTGCCCAAAGAGTGAAGTTGTCAGAAAATATCATAATTACCCCATAGAGTGAAATGATCAGAAAATGTCATGATTACACCTTAGAGTGAAGTGGTAAGAAAATGTCATGATTACCCCATAGAGTGAAGTGGCAAGGAAATGTCATGATTACCCCATAGAATGAAGTGGTCAGAAAATGTCATGATTGCCCCATAAAGTGAAGTGGTAAAGAAATGTCATGATTTCCCCATAGAGTGAAGTGATCAGGAAATGTCATGATTACCCGATAAAGTGAAGTGATCAGAAAATGTCATGATTACCTCCATAGAGTGAAGTGATCAGAAAATGTCATGATTACCCCCATAGAGTGAAGTGATCAGAAAATGTCATGATTTCCCCATAGAGTGAAGTGATCAGAAAATGTCATGATTACCTCATAGAATGAAGTGATCAGAAAATGTCATGATTACCCCATATAGTGAAGTGGTAAGGAAATGTCATGATTACCCCATAGAGTGAAGATGAAAAAAATGTCATAATTACCCCCATAGAGTGAAGTGATCAGAAAATGTCATGATTACCTCATAGAGCGAAGTGGAAGGAAAATGTCATAATTACCCCATATAGTGAAGTGGTAAGGAAATGTCATGATTACCCCATAGAGTGAAGATGAAAGAAAATGTCATAATTACCCCATAGAGTGAAGTGATCAGAAAATGTCATGATTACCCCATCAAGTGAAGTAATCAGAACACGTCATGATTACCCCCATAGAGAGAAGTGGTCAGAAAATGTCATGATTACCCCATAGAGTGAAGTGGAAAGAAAATGTCATGATTACCCCATAGAGTGAAGTGGTCAGAAAATATCATGATTGCCCCATAAAGCAAAGTGGTAAGGAAATGTCATGATTACCCCATAGAGTGAAGTGATCAGGAAATGTCATGATTACCCCATAGAGTGAAGTGATCAGAAAATGTCATGATTACCCCCATAGAGTGAAGTGATCAGAAAATGTCATGATTACCCCTATAGAGTGAAGTGATCAGAAAATGTCATGATGTCCCCCATAGAGTGAAGTGATCAGAAAATGTCATGATTACCCCATATAGTGAAGTGGTAAGGAAATGTCATGATTACCCCATAGAGTGAAGATGAAAGAAAATGTCATTATTACCCCCATAGAGTGAAGTGATCAGAAAATGTCATGATTACCTCATAGAGTGAAGTAATCAGAAAATGTCATGATTACCCCATAGAGTGAAGTAATCAGAACATGTCATGATTACCCCCATAGAGTGAAGTGGTCAGAAAATGTCATGATTACCCCGTAGAGTGACGTGGTCAGAAAAAGTCATGATTACCGCATAGAGTGAAGTGGTAAGAAAATGTCATGATTATCTCATTGAGTGAAGTGGTCAGAAAATGTCATGATTACCCCGTAGAGTGAAGTGGTCAGAAAATGTCATGATTGCCCCATAGAGTGAAGTGATCAGAAAATGTCATGATTTCCCCATAGAGTGAAGTGATCAGAAAATGTCATGATTACCTCATAGAATGAAGTGATCAGAAAATGTCATGATTACCCCATATAGTGAAGTGGTAAGGAAATGTCATGATTACCCCATAGAGTGAAGATGAAAAAAATGTCATAATTACCCCATAGAGTGAAGTGATCAGAAAATGTCATGATTACCTCATAGAGCGAAGTGGAAGGAAAATGTCATAATTACCCCATATAGTGAAGTGGTAAGAAAATGTCATGATTACCCCATAGAGTGAAGATGAAAGAAAATGTCATAATTACCCCATAGAGTGAAGTGATCAGAAAATGTCATGATTACCCCATCAAGTGAAGTAATCAGAACACGTCATGATTACCCCCATAGAGAGAAGTGGTCAGAAAATGTCGTGATTACCCCATAGAGTGAAGTGGAAAGGAAATGTCATGATTACCCCATAGAGTGAAGTGGTCAGAAAATGTCATGATTGCCCCATAAAGCAAAGTGGTAAGGAAATGTCATGATTACCCCATAGAGTGAAGTGATCAGGAAATGTCATGATTACCCCGTAGAGTGAAGTGATCAGAAAATGTCATGATTACCCCCATAGAGTGAAGTGGTAAGGAAATGTCATGACAACCCCATAGAGTGAAGATGAAAGAAAATGCCATAATTACCCCATAGAGTGAAGTGATCAGAAAATGTCATGATTACCCCATCAAGTGAAGTAATCAGAACATGTCATGATTACCCCATAGAATGAAGTGGTCAGAAAATGTTATGATTACCCCATAGAGTGAAGTGGAAAGGAAATGTCATGATTACCCCATAGAGTGAAGTGGTCAGAAAATGTCATGGTTGCCCCATAAAGTGAAGTGGTAAGGAAATGTCACGATTACCCCATAGAGTGAAGTGATCAGGAAATGTCATGATTACCTCATAGAGTGAAGTGAACAGAAAATGTCATGATTACCCCCCATAGAGTGAAGTGATCAGAAAATGTCATGATTACCCCCAAAGAGTGAAGTGATCAGAAAATGTCATGATTTCCCCCATAGAGTGAAGTGATCAGAAAATGTCATGATTACCCCATATAGTGAAGTGGTAAGGAAATGTCATGATTACCCCATAGAGTGAAGATGAAAGAAAATGTCATAATTACCCCCATAGAGTGAAGTGATCAGAAAATGTCATGATTACCTCATAGAGTGAAGTAATCAGAAAATGTCATGATTACCCCATAGAGTGAAGTGATCAGAAAATGTCATGATTACCCCCATATAGTGAAGTGGTAAGGAAATGTCATGATTACCCCATAGAGTGAAGATGAAAGAAAATGTCATAATTACCCCATAGAGTGAAGTGATCAGAAAATGTCATGATTACCCCCATCAAGTGAAGTAATCAGAACACGTCGTGATTACCCCCATAGAGAGAAGTGGTCAGAAAATGTCGTGATTACCCCATAGAGTGAAGTGGAAAGGAAATGTCATGATTACCCCATAGAGTGAAGTGGTCAGAAAATGTCATGATTGCCCCATAAAGCAAAGTGGTAAGGAAATGTCATGATTACCCCATAGAGTGAAGTGATCAGGAAATGTCATGATTACCCCATAGAGTGAAGTGATCAGAAAATGTCATGATTACCCCCCATAGAGTGAAGTGATCAGAAAATGTCATGATTACCCCCATAGAGTGAAGTGATCAGAAAATGTCATGATGTCCCCCATAGAGTGAAGTGATCAGAAAATGTCATGATTACCCCATATAGTGAAGTGGTAAGGAAATGTCATGATAACCCCATAGAGTGAAGATGAAAGAAAATGTCATAATTACCCCCATAGAGTGAAGTGATCAGAAAATGTCATGATTACCTCATAGAGTGAAGTAATCAGAAAATGTCATGATTACCCCATAGAGTGAAATAATCAGAACATGTCATGATTACCCCCATAGAGTGAAGTGGTCAGAAAATGTCATGATTACCCCGTAGAGTGACGTGGTCAGAAAATGTCATGATTACCGCATAGAGTGAAGTGGTAAGAAAATGTCATGATTACCTCATTGAGTGAAGTGGTCAGAAAATGTCATGATTACCCCGTAGAGTGAAGTGGTCAGAAAATGTCATGATTGCCCCATAGAGTGAAGTGGTCAGAAAATGTCATGAATACCTCATAGAGTGAAGTACTCAGAAAATGTCATGATTACCCCATAGAGTGAAGTGATCAGAAAATGTCATGATCACCCCCATAGAGTGAAGTGATCAGAAAATGTCATGATTGCCCCATAGAGTGAAGTAATCAAAAATGTCATGATAACCCCCATAGAGTGAAGCGGTCAGAAAGTGACATGAATACTCCATAGAGTGAAGTGATCAGAAAATATCATGATTACCCCATAGAGTGAAGTGGTCAGAAAATGTCATGATTGCCCCATATAGTGAAGTAATCAGAAAATGTCATGATAACCCCCATAGAGTGAAGCGGTCAGAAAGTGACATGAATACTCCATAGAGTGAAGTGGTGAGAAAATGTCATGATAACCCCCATAGAGTGAACTGATCAGAAAATGTCATGATTTCCCCCATAGAGTGAAGTGATCAGAAAATGTCATGATTACCTCATAGTTTGAAGTGATCAGAAAATGTCATGATTACCCCATATAGTGAAGTGGTAAGGAAATGTCATGATTACCCCATAGAGTGAAGATGAAAAAAATGGCATAATTACCCCCATAGAGTGAAGTGATCAGAAAATGTCATGATTACCTCATAGAGCGAAGTGGAAGGAAAATTTCATAATTACCCCATATAGTGAAGTGGTAAGGAAATGTCATGATTACCCCATAGAGTGAAGATGAAAGAAAATGCCATAATTGCCCCATAGAGTGAAGTGATCAGAAAATGTCATGATTACCCCATCAAGTGAAGTAATAAGAACATGTCATGATTACCCCCATAGAATGAAGTGTTCAGAAAATGTCATGATTACCCCATAGAGTGAAGTGGAAAGGAAATGTCATGATTACCCCATAGAGTGAAGTGGTCAGAAAATGTCATGGTTGCCCCATAAAGTGAAGTGGTAAGGAAATGTCACGATTACCCCATAAAGTGAAGTGATCAGGAAATGTCATGATTACCTCATAGAGTGAAGTGATCAGAAAATGTCATGATTACCCCCCATAGAGTGAAGTGATCAGAAAATGTCATGATTACCCCCATAGAGTGAAGTGATCAGAAAATGTCATGATTTCCCCCATAGAGTGAAGTGATCAGAAAATGTCATGATTACCCCATATAGTGAAGTGGTAAGGAAATGTCATGATTACCCCATAGAGTGAAGATGAAAGAAAATGTCATAATTACCCCCATAGAGTGAAGTGATCAGGAAATGTCATGATTACCTCATAGAGTGAAGTAATCAGAAAATGTCATGATTACCCCATAGAGTGAAGTGATCAGAAAATGTCATGATTACCCCCATATAGTGAAGTGGTAAGGAAATGTCATGATTACCCCCACAGAGTGAGATGAAAGAAAATGTCATAATTACCTCATAGAGCGAAGTGGAAGGAAATTTTCATAATTACATCACAGAGTGAAGTGATCAGAAAATGTCATGATTACCCCATAGAGTGAAGTGGTCAGAAAATGTCATGTTTGCCCAAAGAGTGAAGTTGTCAGAAAATATCATGATTACCTCATAGAGTGAAGTACTCAGAAAATGTCATGATTACCCCATAGAGTGAAATGATCAGAAAATGTCATGATTACCCCCATAGAGTGAAGTGATCAGAAAATGTCATGATTGCCCCATAGAGTGAAGTAATCAGAAAATGTCATGATAACCCCCATAGAGTGAAGCGGTCAGAAAGTGACATGAATACTCCATAGAGTGAAGTGATCAGAAAATGTCATGATTACCCCATTGAGTGAAGTGGTCAGAAAATGTCATGATTACCGCATAGAGTGAAGTGGTAAGAAAATGTCATGATTACCTCATTGAGTGAAGTGATCAGAAAATGTCATGATTACCCCGTAGAGTGAAGTGGTCAGAAAATGTCATGATAACCCCCATAGAGTGAAGCGGTCAGAAAGTGACATGAATACTCCATAGAGTGAAGTGATCAGAAAATATCATGATTACCCCATAGAGTGAAGTGGTCAGAAAATGTCATGATTACCCCATAGAATGAATTGGTAAGGAAATGTCATGATTGCCCAAAGAGTGAAGTTGTCAGAAAATATCATGATTACCCCATAGAGTGAAATGATCAGAAAATGTCATGATTACACCTTAGAGTGAAGTGGTAAGAAAATGTCATGATTACCCCATAGAGTGAAGTGGCAAGGAAATGTCATGATTACCCCATAGAATGAAGTGGTCAGAAAATGTCATGATTGCCCCATAGAGTGAAGTGGTCAGAAAATGTCATGAATACTTCATAGAGTGAAGTACTCAGAAAATGTCATGATTGCCCCATAGAGTGAAATGATCAGAAAATGTCATGATTACCCCCATAGAGTGAAGTGATCAGAAAATGTCATGATTGCCCCATAGAGTGAAGTAATCAGAAAATGTCATGATAACCCCCATAGAGTGAAGCGGTCAGAAAGTGACATGAATACTCCATAGAGTGAAGTGGTGAGAAAATGTCATGATAACCCCCATAGAGTGAACTGATCAGAAAATGTCATGATTTCCCCCATAGAGTGAAGTGATCAGAAAATGTCATGATTACCTCATAGTTTGAAGTGATCAGAAAATGTCATGATTACCCCATATAGTGAAGTGGTAAGGAAATGTCATGATTACCCCATAGAGTGAAGATGAAAAAAATGGCATAATTACCCCCATAGAGTGAAGTGATCAGAAAATGTCATGATTACCTCATAGAGCGAAGTGGAAGGAAAATTTCATAATTACCCCATATAGTGAAGTGGTAAGGAAATGTCATGATTACCCCATAGAGTGAAGATGAAAGAAAATGCCATAATTGCCCCATAGAGTGAAGTGATCAGAAAATGTCATGATTACCCCATCAAGTGAAGTAATCAGAACATGTCATGATTACCCCCATAGAATGAAGTGGTCAGAAAATGTCATGATTACCCCATAGAGTGAAGTGGAAAGGAAATGTCATGATTACCCCATAGAGTGAAGTGGTCAGAAAATGTCATGGTTGCCCCATAAAGTGAAGTGGTAAGGAAATGTCACGATTACCCCATAGAGTGAAGTGATCAGGAAATGTCATGATTACCTCATAGAGTGAAGTGATCAGAAAATGTCATGATTACCCCCCATAGAGTGAAGTGATCAGAAAATGTCATGATTACCCCCATAGAGTGAAGTGATCAGAAAATGTCATGATTTCCCCCATAGAGTGAAGTGATCAGAAAATGTCATGATTACCCAATATAGTGAAGTGGTAAGGAAATGTCATGATTACCCCATAGAGTGAAGATGAAAGAAAATGTCATAATTACCCCCATAGAGTGAAGTGATCAGAAAATGTCATGATTACCTCATAGAGTGAAGTAATCAGAAAATGTCATGATTATCCCATAGAGTGAAGTGATCAGAAAATGTCATGATTACCCCCATATAGTGAAGTGGTAAGGAAATGTCATGATTACCCCCACAGAGTGAGATGAAAGAAAATGTCATAATTACCTCATAGAGCGAAGTGGAAGGAAAATTTCATAATTACATCACAGAGTGAAGTGATCAGAAAATGTCATGATTACCCCATAGAGTGAAGTGGTCAGAAAATGTCATGTTTGCCCAAAGAGTGAAGTTGTCAGAAAATATCATGATTACCCCATACAGTGAAATGATCAGAAAATGTCATGATTACACCTTAGAGAGAAGTGATCAGAAAATGTCATGATTGCCCCATAGAGTGAAGTGGTCAGAAAATGTCATGAATACCTCATAGAGTGAAGTACTCAGAAAATGTCATGATTACCCCATAGAGTGAAATGATCAGAAAATGTCATGATTACCCCCATAGAGTGAAGTGATCAGAAAATGTCATGATTGCCCCATAGAGTGAAGTAATCAGAAAATGTCATGATAACCCCCATAGAGTGAAGCGGTCAGAAAGTGACATGAATACTCCATAGAGTGAAGTGATCAGAAAATGTCATGATTACCCCATTGAGTGAAGTGGTCAGAAAATGTCATGATTACCGCATAGAGTGAAGTGGTAAGAAAATGTCATGATTACCTCATTGAGTGAAGTGATCAGAAAATGTCATGATTACCCCGTAGAGTGAAGTGATCAGAAAATGTCATGATTGCCCCATAGAGTGAAGTGGTCAGAAAATGTCATGAATACCTCATAGAGTGAAGTACTCAGAAAATGTCATGATTACCCCATAGAGTGAAATGATCAGAAAATGTCATGATTACCCCATAGAGTGAAGTGATCAGAAAATGTCATGATTGCCCCATAGAGTGAAGTAATCAGAAAATGTCATGATAACCCCCATAGAGTGAAGCGGTCAGAAAGTGGCATGAATACTCCATAGAGTGAAGTGATCAGAAAATGTCATGATTACCCCATAGAGTGAAGTGGTCAGAAAATGTCATGATTGCCCCATTGAGTGAAGTGGTCAGAAAATGTCATGAATACCTCATAGAGTGAAGTACTCAGAAAATGTCATGATTACCCCATAGAGTGAAATGATCAGAAAATGTCATGATTACCCCCATAGAGTGAAGTGATCAGAAAATGTCATGATTGCCCCATAGAGTGAAGTAATCAGAAAATGTCATGATAACCCCCATAGAGTGAAGCGGTCAGAAAGTGACATGAATACTCCATAGAGTGAAGTGATCAGAAAATGTCATAATTACCCCCATAGAGTGAAGTGATCAGAAAATGTCATGATTACCTCATAGAGTGAAGTAATCAGAAAATGTCATGATTACCCCATAGAGTGAAGTGATCAGAAAATGTCATGATTACCCCCATATAGTGAAGTGGTAAGGAAATGTCATGATTACCCCCACAGAGTGAGATGAAAGAAAATGTCATAATTACCTCATAGAGCGAAGTGGAAGGAAAATTTCATAATTACATCACAGAGTGAAGTGATCAGAAAATGTCATGATTACCCCATAGAGTGAAGTGGTCAGAAAATGTCATGTTTGCCCAAAGAGTGAAGTTGTCAGAAAATATCATGATTACCCCATAGAGTGAAATGATCAGAAAATGTCATGATTACACCTTAGAGTGAAGTGGTAAGAAAATGTCATGATTACCCCATAGAGTGAAGTGGCAAGGAAATGTCATGATTACCCCATAGAATGAAGTGGTCAGAAAATGTTATGATTGCCCCATAGAGTGAAGTGGTCAGAAAATGTCATGATTACCCCCCATAGAGTGAAGTGATCAGAAAATGTCATGATTACCCCCATAGAGTGAAGTGATCAGAAAATGTCATGATTACCTCATAGAATGAAGTGATCAGAAAATGTCATGATTACCCCATATAGTGAAGTGGTAAGGAAATGTCATGATTACCCCATAGAGTGAAGATGAAAAAAATGTCATGATTACCCCATAGAGTGAAGTGATCAGAAAATGTCATGATTACCTCATAGAGCGAAGTGGAAGGAAAATGTCATAATTACCCCATATAGTGAAGTGGTAAGGAAATGTCATGATTACCCCATAGAGTGAAGATGAAAGAAAATGTCATAATTACCCCATAGAGTGAAGTGATCAGAAAATGTCATGATTACCCCATAGAGTGATATGATCAGAAAATGTCATGATTACCCCCATAGAGTGAAGTGATCAGAAAATGTCATGATTGCCCCATAGAGTGAAGTAATCAGAAAATGTCATGATAACCCCCATAGAGTGAAGCGGTCAGAAAGTGACATGAATACTCCATAGAGTGAAGTGATCAGAAAATGTCATGATTACCCCATTGAGTGAAGTGGTCAGAAAATGTCATGATTACCGCATAGAGTGAAGTGGTAAGAAAATGTCATGATTACCTCATTGAGTGAAGTGATCAGAAAATGTCATGATTACCCCGTAGAGTGAAGTGGTCAGAAAATGTCATGATTGCCCCATAGAGTGAAGTGGTCAGAAAATGTCATGAATACCTCATAGAGTGAAGTACTCAGAAAATGTCATGATTACCCCATAGAGTGAAATGATCAGAAAATGTCATGATTACCCCCATAGAGTGAAGTGATCAGAAAATGTCATGATTGCCCCATAGAGTGAAGTAATCAGAAAATGTCATGATAACCCCCATAGAGTGAAGCGGTCAGAAAGTGACATGAATACTCCATAGAGTGAAGTGATCAGAAAATGTCATGATTACCCCATAGAGTGAAGTGGTCAGAAAATGTCATGATTGCCCCATAGAGTGAAGTGGTCAGAAAATGTCATGAATACCTCATAGAGTGAAGTACTCAGAAAATGTCTTGATTACCCCATAGAGTGAAATGATCAGAAAATGTCATGATTACCCCCATAGAGTGAAGTGATCAGAAAATGTCATGATTGCCCCATAGAGTGAAGTAATCAGAAAATGTCATGATAACCCCCATAGAGTGAAGTGGTCAGAAAGTGGCATGAATACTCCATAGAGTGAAGTGATCAGAAAATGTCATGATTACCCCATAGAGTGAAGTGGTCAGAAAATGTCATGATTGCCCCATTGAGTGAAGTGGTCAGAAAATGTCATGAATACCTCATAGAGTGAAGTACTCAGAAAATGTCATGATTACCCCATAGAGTGAAATGATCAGAAAATGTCATGATTACCCCCATAGAGTGAAGTGATCAGAAAATGTCATGATTGCCCCATAGAGTGAAGTAATCAGAAAATGTCATGATAACCCCCATAGAGAGAAGCGGTCAGAAAGTGACATGAATACTCCATAGAGTGAAGTGATCAGAAAATGTCATAATTACCCCCATAGAGTGAAGTGATCAGAAAATGTCATGATTACCTCATAGAGTGAAGTAATCAGAAAATGTCATGATTACCCCATAGAGTGAAGTGATCAGAAAATGTCATGATTACCCCCATATAGTGAAGTGGTAAGGAAATGTCATGATTACCCCCACAGAGTGAGATGAAAGAAAATGTCATAATTACCTCATAGAGCGAAGTGGAAGGAAAATTTCATAATTACATCACAGAGTGAAGTGATCAGAAAATGTCATGATTACCCCATAGAATGAAGTGGTCAGAAAATGTCATGTTTGCCCAAAGAGTGAAGTTGTCAGAAAATATCATGATTACCCCATAGAGTGAAATGATCAGAAAATGTCATGATTACACCTTAGAGTGAAGTGGTAAGAAAATGTCATGATTACCCCATAGAGTGAAGTGGCAAGGAAATGTCATGATTACCCCATAGAATGAAGTGGTCAGAAAATGTCACGAGTACCTCATAGAGTGAAGTACTCAGAAAATGTCATGATTACCCCATTGAGTGAAGTGGTCAGAAAATGTCATGATTACCGCATAGAGTGAAGTGGTAAGAAAATGTCATGATTACCTCATTGAGTGAAGTGATCAGAAAATGTCATGATTACCCCGTAGAGTGAAGTGGTCAGAAAATGTCATGATTGCCCCATAGAGTGAAGTGGTCAGAAAATGTCATGAATACCTCATAGAGTGAAGTACTCAGAAAATGTCATGATTACCCCATAGAGTGAAATGATCAGAAAATGTCATGATTACCCCCATAGAGTGAAGTGATCAGAAAATGTCATGATTGCCCCATAGAGTGAAGTAATCAGAAAATGTCATGATAACCCCCATAGAGTGAAGCGGTCAGAAAGTGACATGAATACTCCATAGAGTGAAGTGATCAGAAAATGTCATGATTACCCCATAGAGTGAAGTGGTCAGAAAATGTCATGATTGCCCCATAGAGTGAAGTGGTCAGAAAATGTCATGAATACCTCATAGAGTGAAGTACTCAGAAAATGTCATGATTACCCCATAGAGTGAAATGATCAGAAAATGTCATGATTACCCCCATAGAGTGAAGTGATCAGAAAATGTCATGATTGCCCCATAGAGTGAAGTAATCAGAAAATGTCATGATAACCCCCATAGAGTGAAGCGGTCAGAAAGTGACATGAATACTCCATAGAGTGAAGTGATCAGAAAATGTCATGATTACCCCATAGAGTGAAGTGGTCAGAAAATGTCATGATTACCCCATAGAATGAATTGGTAAGGAAATGTCATGATTACCTCATAGAGTGAAGTGGTGAGAAAATGTCATGATAACCCCATAGAGTGAAGCGGTCAGAAAATGACATGAATACCCCACAGAGTGAAGTGATCAGAAAATGTCATGATTACCCCCATAGAGTGAACTGATCAGAAAATGTCATGATTTCCCCCATAGAGTGAATTGATCAGAAAATGTCATGATTACCTCATAGAGTGAAGTGATCAGACAATGTCATGATTACCCCCATATAGTGAAGTCGTAAGGAAATGTCATGATTATCCCATAGAGTGAGATGAAAGAAAATGTCATAATTACCCCCATAGAGTGAAGTGATCAGAAAATGTCATGATTACCTAATAGAGCGAAGTGGAAGGAAAATTTCATAATTACATCACAGAGTGAAGTGATCAGAAAATGTCATGATTACCCCGTAGAGTGACGTGGTCAGAAAATGTCATGATTACCGCATAGAGTGAAGTGGTAAGAAAATGTCACGATTACCTCATTGAGTGAAGTTGTCAGAAAATGTCATGATTACCCCGTAGAGTGAAGTGGTCAGAAAATGTCATGATTGCCCCATAGAGTGAAGTGGTCAGAAAATGTCATGAATACCTCATAGAGTGAAGTACTCAGAAAATGTCATGATTACCCCATAGAGTGAAATGATCAGAAAATGTCATGATTACCCCCATAGAGTGAAGCGGTCAGAAAGTGACATGAATACTCCATAGACTGAAGTGATCAGAAAATGTCATGATTACCCCATAGAGTGAAGTGGTCAGAAAATGTCATGATTACCCCATAGAATGAATTGGTAAGGAAATGTCATGATTACCTCATAGAGTGAAGTGGTGAGAAAATGTCATGATAACCCCATAGAGTGAAGCGGTCAGAAAATGACATGAATACCCCACAGAGTGAAGTGATCAGAAAATATCATGATTACCCCCATAGAGTGAACTGATCAGAAAATGTCATGATTTCCCTCATAGAGTGAAGTGGTCAGAAAATGTCATGATTACCTCATAGAGTGAAGTGATCAGAAAATGTCATGATTACCCCCATATAGTGAAGTGGAAGGAAATGTCATGATTACCCCATAGAGTGAGATGAAAGAAAATGTCATAATTACCCCCATAGAGTGAAGTGATCAGAAAATGTCATGATTACCTAATAGAGCGAAGTGGAAGGAAAATTTCATAATTACATCACAGAGTGAAGTGATCAGAAAATGTCATGATTACCCCATAGAGTGAAGTGATCAGAAAATGTCATGTTTGCCCAAAGAGTGAAGTTGTCAGAAAATATCATGATTACCCCATAGAGTGAAATGATCAGAAAATGTCATGATTACCCCTTAGAGTGAAGTGGTAAGAAAATGTCATGATTACCCCATAGAGTGAAGTGGCAAGGAAATGTCATGATTACCCCATAGAATGAAGTGGTCAGAAAATGTCATGATTACCCCATAGAGTGAAGATGAAAGAAAATATCATAATTACCCCCATAGAGTGAAGATGAAAGAAAATGTCATAATTACCCCCATAGAGTGAAGTGATCAGAGAATGTCATGATTACCTCATAGAGCGAAGTGTAAGGAAAATGTCATAATTACCCCATATAGTGAAGTGGTAAGGAAATGTCATGATTACCCCATAGAGTGAAGATGAAAGAAAATGTCATAATTACCCCATAGAGTGAAGTAACCAGAAAATGTCATGATCACCCCATAGAGTGAAGTAATCAGAACATGTCATGATTACCCCCATAGAGTGAAGTGGTCAGAAAATGTCATGATTACCCCCATAGAGTGAAGTGGAAAGGAAATGTCATGATTACCCCATAGAGTGAAGTGGTCAGAAAATGTCATGATTGCCCCATAAAGTTAAGTGGTAAGGAAATGTCATGATTACGCCATACAGTGAAGTGATCAGGAAATGTCATGATTACCCCATAGAGTGAAGTGATCAGAAAATGTCATGATTACCCCCATAGAGTGAAGTGATCAGAAAATGTCATGATTTCCCCATAGAGTGAAGTGATCAGAAAATGTCATGATTACCCCATATAGTGAAGTGGTAAGGAAATGTCATGATTACCCCATAGAGTGAAGATGAAAGAAAATGTCATAATTACCCCCATAGAGTGAAGTGACCAGAAAATGTCATGATTACCTCATAGAGCGAAGTGGAAGGAAAATGTCATAATTACCCCATATGGTGAAGTGGTAAGGAAATGTCATGATTACCCCATAGAGTGAAGATGAAAGAAAATGTCATAATTACCCCATAGAGTGAAGTGATCAGAAAATGTCATGATTACCTCATAGAGTGAAGTAATCAGAACATGTCATGATTACCCCCATAGAGTGAAGTGGTCAGAAAATGTCATGATTACCCCGTAGAGTGACGTGGTCAGAAAATGTCATGACTACCGCATAGAGTGAAGTGATAAGAAAATGTCATGATTACCCCATTGAGTGAAGTTGTCACAAAATGTCATGATTACCCCGTAGAGTGAAGTGGTCAGAAAATGTCATGATTGCCCCATAGAGTGAAGTGGTCAGAAAATGTCATGAATACCTCATAGAGTGAAGTACTCAGAAAATGTCATGATTGCCCCATAGAGTGAAGTAATAAGAAAATGTCATGATAACCCCCATAGAGTGAAGTGATCAGAAAATGTCATGGTTACCCCTTAGAGTGAAGTGGTCAGAAAATGTCATGATTACCCCATAGAATGAATTGGTAAGGAAATGTCATGCTTACCCCATAGAGTGAAGTGGTCAGAAAATGTCATGATTACCCCACAGAGTAAAGTGGTCAGAAAATGTCCTGATTACCCCATAGAGTGAAGTGGTCAGAAAATGTCATGATTACCCCATAGAATGAATTGGTAAGGAAATGTCATGATTACCCCATAGAGTGAAGTGGTCAGAAAATGTCATGATTACCCCACAGAGTGAAGTGGTCAGAAAATGTCCTGATTACCCCATAGAGTGAAGTGGTCAGAAAATGTCCTGGTTACCCCATAGAGTGAAGTGGTCAGAAAATGTCCTGATTAGCCCATAAAGTGAAGTGGTCAGAAAATGTCCTGATTACCCCATAGAGTGAAGTGGTCAGAAAATGTCCTGATTACCCCATAGAGTGAAGTGGTCAGAAAATGTCCTGATTACCCCATAGAGTGAAGTGGTCAGAAAATGTCCTGATTACCCCATAGAGTGAAGTGGTCAGAAAATGTCATGATTACCCCCAAAGAGTGAAGTGGTAAGGAAATGTAATGATTACCCCATTGAGTGAAGTGGTCAGAAAATGTCATGATTACCCCATAGAGTGAAGTGGTCAGAAAATGTCCTGATTACCCCATAGAGTGAAGTGGTCAGAAAATGTCCTGATTACCCCATAGAGTGAAGTGGTCAGAAAATGTCCTGATTACCGCATAGAGTGAAGTGATAAGAAAATGTCATGATTACCCCATTGAGTGAAGTTGTCACAAAATGTCATGATTACCCCGTAGAGTGAAGTGGTCAGAAAATGTCATGATTGCCCCATAGAGTGAAGTGGTCAGAAAATGTCATGAATACCTCATAGAGTGAAGTACTCAGAAAATGTCATGATTGCCCCATAGAGTGAAGTAATCAGAAAATGTCATGATAACCCCATAGAGTGAAGTGGTCAGAAAATGTCATGATTACCCCATAGAATGAATTGGTAAGGAAATGTCATGATTACCCCATAGAGTGAAGTGGTCAGAAAATGTCATGATTACCCCACAGAGTGAAGTGGTCAGAAAATGTCCTGATTACCCCATAGAGTGAAGTGGTCAGAAAATGTCATGATTACCCCATAGAATGAATTGGTAAGGAAATGTCATGATTACCCCATAGAGTGAAGTGGTCAGAAAATGTCATGATTACCCCACAGAGTGAAGTGGTCAGAAAATGTCCTGATTACCCCATAGAGTGAAGTGGTCAGAAAATGTCCTGGTTACCCCATAGAGTGAAGTGGTCAGAAAATGTCCTGATTAGCCCATAGAGTGAAGTGGTCAGAAAATGTCCTGATTACCCCATAGAGTGAAGTGGTCAGAAAATGTCCTGATTACCCCATAGAGTGAAGTGGTCAGAAAATGTCCTGATTACCCCATAGAGTGAAGTGGTCAGAAAATGTCCTGATTACCCCATAGAGTGAAGTGGTCAGAAAATGTCATGATTACCCCCAAAGAGTGAAGTGGTAAGGAAATGTAATGATTACCCCATTGAGTGAAGTGGTCAGAAAATGTCATGATTACCCCATAGAGTGAAGTGGTCAGAAAATGATCGTGGCTTACAATCTGCAGACATGTGTGGATATACAAGACAAATAACAAACAGATACACAATCAGGGTACAAGTAGGATTATTGTTATTTTGCACATAATAGCACTTTTTTGTTTATCTTTGTTAATCGTTTCCTATTTTGCTCATGAGATTCGTCAAGATATACTATGGCAGTACAATACAGAGATTTGGCAGCATTCACCAATGCAGAGATATTTGTGAAAATATTCTTTCTTCAACCATATTTTTACAGTGTAATGACATACAGTTACTTTATTTCCACTAACAACAAACAGGGGAATTTCAGTAAACAATCTGAAACACACACAATTATTCAGATTAGTTTTAAACTTTCTTTAATTACACTGTACTCCAATATTTACAACTTGTGAAAAGTGGAAAAGGTCATATTATAGTGTCCTGCACTCAAGATAGTCAATACCAACAGTAGCTGAAATGCATAGTGGGGCAATAGCTGTGCACGAACCTGCACACAATGTACAACTTACAAATATATTTAACTGCTGTTTCACCTTACCATTTGAATGTTAAATTTACTTGCAATAGTAATTTGGTTCTGAGCACTACAGTTCATGAGGCCTGGCAAACCAAGGCAGTACTAACCTCTGATACTGTTAGTAACCATAAAAATATGACAAACCAATGCTTGTTAATATTGGTGTATACAACATTGAATTGAAATACAGAATGTGTTTCGTTCAAAATTGAGAGAACTCAATACATTAAAAAGATATGAAGATGGTTTTCAGTTCAATGATAGAATCATACTATCATACACATGCTTTGATGTAAATACAAAAACTTTCCCTTCCCCCAAGCATTGTTAGTTTTAAAAAGAACAGTAGACTGGAAATGGTGATAGTTTGTACATACTACATGTATATAAGCCTGAATATAGTCTATTAGGAATATGAAACCTATCATGTATGAGATATGTATGTCATGTTACAGTCAATATGGTAACATGCTAGTGAGAGTAACACAAAAAATTGTATGTATTTTTGTTATGACACTATAGCCATAGATGTGGGCATAATGAAACCAATATTGTCTGTGTTATGTGCAGTTGGGATTTGTCAATTGAAATCCCAAGTCTATTTGGTTCATATTCAATTTGGGAACTTGGAGTGAATTGTAGAAATACAAATTTTTCAATTACTCCAATGGTTTATTTGCGACAGCAAACACAACCAAATCACTGAAAGAGTAAATGTCATAGTGACTTAATGGTAATAAAGCCAAAACGCTTCAACACAAGAATGTGCATTAGTTATCAGAATTCTTGCACACTTTAGCTGTCAATACATACATAACAACTGGTACAAGTAATGTGGATTCCATAAGTCATGTACACAATCAACATACATTAACAAAGCTGTACGAAACATCTTTCTGACACAGGAAAATTAATTGCTTGTTTGCATATTTTGGATTCCCCAGAAATCCATTAGAGACCTCAGACAATGCATGATGGTATAAATCAACTCATGATCAATATGATTAAAGGCACTTACTGAGAAAACAAAATTATTTCAAGGGCTTTCAATCAATTAACAGGTAATAAAAGAATAATACAATACAGTGAAAATGCTAATACCAACAACTTGTTTGTTGTTGGCAATATGTAGCAGGGGAAGTTATCCACGTATAGGCAACAGTGAAGGGAAATGTACATATTATTTGAATCCCTACTATATAACTTTGTTTGGAATTCAATATTGAATTCATTTTCAATGGTATTGGTATTAGGGTTTTGTTGATATGCAGTATATACCTATTCCATTGATATTAAATTTCAATTTAATTAAATTTACCTGAATTTAATAATATACAGCTAAATTAAACTGTAATTAGATCAAACCTCTATATAGTTTCAATTTAATTGAGTTAAATTAAACTTCAAAAAAAATTTAAAATTAATGCAATTTAAAAACTGAATTAAGTTAATGGTCATGGATTCCCAGTACGTGTACACGAGTCTGATAGGACTTAACCACCAGCCTACTTGCCAACCTTTAGCCAGTTTTCCCTTTAATGCGAAATACATGTGGCCAATAATGTGTTAATGACATGCAAGATTCAGTCCAGTCTAGATGATACCAACTTTATTATAGCCCTGGCACTCAAGGTAACAGAACACAAAAATGCTGTTATTCAATAAACATAAATAAAATGAACATAGAAAGAAGAACTCTTGTATGTATAGAATGTGTACAAAGTAGAAATACAGAATATTTAAAATTTATAAAAAAAAAGTGATTAGCCTTTTAAACAAGATGTCTGTCCGCTAATATAGATAGGTCTTCTCTTTGAGATACACAATGTGATACACAGTATTCAAGTATAGAAAACTATAATAATACAAAATTAATAAGACTGTGGTTTATCCCAGACTACCTATTAACCATGTTTCATTTGAATCCGTGGTTCATAGAAAGATAGATGTATAATTTATTGAAATTAGGTAAATAATATTCATGATTTTAACTTAAACAAATCACAGCTATAAATTACCTCATGTACCAAGATTCATTGAAATAATTGAGATAAACATAATTTCCACCATAAAACTATCAGGTCTTTGGATCAGAGAGCATCTAAGTACCATGTTTTTAATGAAATTAAATGAGTGGTACTAGAGATAACAGGAACAACTGAATTAATTTGTAAATTTTTATTTGGCACAGCATAAACTTTTCATCTCACCTTGAGCTGGGAATTCATACCAGACAACAATATGTCACCTAGAATTGGGAATTCATACCAGACAACAATATGTCACCTTGAGTTGGGAATTCATATCAGACAATATGTCACCTTAAGTTGGGAATTCATATCAGACAATATGTCACCTTAAGTTGGGAATTCATACCAGACAATGATATGTCACCTTGAGTTGGGAATTCATACCAGACAATAATATGTCACCTTGAGTTGGGAATTCATACCAGACAATATGTCACCTTAAGTTGGGAATTCATACCAGACAACAATATGTCACCTTGAGTTGGGAATTCATACCAGACAATATGTCACCTTAAGTTGGGAATTCATACCAGACAACAATATGTCACCTTGAGTTGGGAATTCATACCAGACAACAATATGTCACCTAGAATTGGGAATTCACACCAGACAACAATATGTCACCTAGAATTGGGAATTCACACCAGACAACAATATGTCACCTTGAGCTGGGAAGTTCACACCAGACAACAATATGTCACCTAGAATTGGGAATTCATACCAGACAATAATATGTCACCTTGAGTTGGGAATTCATACCAGACAATATGTCACCTTAAGTTGGGAATTCATACCAGACAACAATATGTCACCTTGAGCTGGGAAGTTCACACCAGACAACAATATGTCACCTAGAATTGGGAATTCATACCAGACAACAATATGTCACCTTGAGCTGGGAGTTCACACCAGACAACAATATGTCACCTAGAATTGGGAATTCATACCAGACAACAATATGTCACCTAGAATTGGGAATTCATACCAGACAACAATATGTCACCTTGAGCTGGGAGTTCACACCAGACAACAATATGTCACCTAGAATTGGGAATTCATACCAGACAACAATATGTCACCTTGAGCTGGGAGTTCACACCAGACAACAATATGTCACCTAGAATTGGGAATTCATACCAGACAACAATATGTCACATAGAATTGGGAATTCATACCAGACAACAATATGTCACCTTGAGCTGGGAATTCATACCAGACAACAATATGTCACCTTGAGTTGGGAATTCATACCAGACAACAATATGTCACCTTGAGCTGGGAAGTTCACACCAGACAACAATATGTCACCTAGAATTGGGAATTCATACCAGACAACAATATGTCACCTAGAATTGGGAATTCATACCAGACAACAATATGTCACCTTGAGCTGGGAATTCATACCAGACAACAATATGTCACCTTGAGCTGGGAATTCATACCAGACAACAATATGTCACCTAGAATTGGGAATTCATACCAGACAACAATATGTCACCTAGAATTGGGAATTCATACCAGACAACAATATGTCACCGAGAGTACTATGAAATTTTACTGAGATGGAAAACTGCAAAACAAGTAGGGTAAATAAGGTTGTAAGGCTGATCACTAATCCATGTATCGTAAAACATATATTTTTTTATGGATACTTTTTGACAAAGTTCAACACTTGTTTAATTAGTTCATATCTCATATGCTGGACTGCTCTTTAGACAACATCTCAGTTATGTAGCAATATTGCTGTCATAGCAAGCTGACTATTCTGGGCACTCACTGGCAGTTTTTTAGTATGGTAGTAGGGCAGGTACTGAGCACTATTTGCAGATCACAGTTTTCTTCCTCTTCTTTTCATAGCAGCTGTACACTGTGGACAATACCATTTACCTTTAGGGGCTTCTGTAAGACCCACACAGCCATAATGGAACCATTCAATTGGACACTACAATGACAAAATATGATGATAAATTAATCATACAACATTATTGTGTGGTAATTGCAAGGTCACAAAGCAGTATATACTACATGTATAGCGTAAAGTCCTACAGCCTATTTTTAAAAAAGCACACAAACTGTATTCAAATTTGATGTTGCTGTAGGTATGTTCTAAAATTGGAGTTGAATTTATGTTTGTCGTAATCACTTATGGCTATTGAAGAACACAGTGTTTGTTGTTTGTCACAATGAAAAGTGCAACATTTAAATACTTTAACACTCCATGTGTCTTCAAAAAAATGTTTTTCCATTAAAATAAATGCCAAGGATTGCACTTCAGCATTGATAAATTACTTTCATGTTGTGTTTGTCATTGCCAATAATTAGGGAAACTAGAGAGGATAGTAGAGTTGTCTGGTTTGACAATGGAGACTGTTGGGTGTCTGAGATTCTGGTTTGATAGTGAGGACAGTTGGGTTTCTCAGTTGTCTGGTTTGACAGTGGAGACGGTTGGATTTCTGGTCTGTCTGTTGTTTTGACAGTTGGGTTAGTAGGGTTTTCAAGTTCTCTTCTTAGACAGTGAGGATAGTAGGTTTTCTGAACATTCTTGTTCAATAGTGGAAATATATATATAACATTCATGTATGTAGTTACCAGCAATAATTTGTGGTTTACATGTATGCCTAATCTAATATGTTTTATCTTCACAATGTCATGCAATACCAGAGAAGTTGTTTTTAACTTACATCGTCATTATCACAACCAACCATTTCACCATAAGAAACTTGGTTGCATATACAGTATCTTGGCTCATTGGGATCATATGTCCAATCTGCCTCTGCAACCACAGGTTCAGGCACAGGTTCCTGCGGTACAACCTCTGGCACTGGTTCTGCTCGACATGTTGAAGAGTTTCTTGTATTTTGTCTGTGAATAAAAGAGACAGTGCAAAGAGACAGTGAATAAAACTACAGGTATCAATCATCTTGCAATGTAATGTCACTGTGTATGTATTTAATGATAAATATAGAAGTATATAGAATTCCGTTGTTTCTTATAAAGTGCCTGTATCTCATGGTATTTTTCACTATGGAGATAATGCCTGTACATGTGATAATAAATGTTCATAGCAAGGAAACAAATGTCAACAGGATAGCATGCATTATTACTAGTAGTATAAAGGTTTCGATTCATAATAATTGTAACCAAAGCACATACTTTATTTGTGTTCAATCTCAAAACTATACACATAATGAATAATGTAGTTCCTATTCCTGTGCATAGTAAACCGTTTTGCATTGTTATTTTATAGAATTTAGCATATGCAAATAGCATATAAAGATGCAGTACTTAAGTGACCTGATAGATGGATCAAGTCAGTCATCTTGAGTAGAGTTGCATCAACAATCAGTAATGGTTACTCCTTCCACTAAGTTTGTAGAAAATCAAAAACAACACATGCTAAGATCTGGTTCAGGAAATGTCAAAATACTGGACTTTAGTGTTGAAATATAGTCAGCAGTCGACTGTTTTTGATCAGATGACAATATTATAATTGTATTTGTGTATGAGTGTCATGATGTACAATCAAGGTATAAAGTTAGGTTACTGATAATATCAATAATAGCAGACTGACATCACATTGCAACGGTTAGTTACAAGTGACCAGAGAAAGTTCACCCTCTATACGAGCATGATAATATTACAATTACTGCTGCTTACTTATTTGATTCACGACATGTTAGTATATTCATACAGTAACACTAAAATTTCACTAGCAACCTACTGTCAACTGGTTTGATCTCATTATTCTACATTAACTTAAATTGAAGGTCAATGTTTAGAATGCTATGAAATCACTAGTGATTGTTGTATCCTCTAGTAAGAAATTTAATATGACTGCAAGAAAAAGATTTCAGGGGGTTCAACAGCCTATGATTTCTATTTTAGAACTAAATATTGGATATTCACTGATTTGGTGTGGCACATAAATTACATTGTAGAACTATTATGGCTGTCAGCTGATTATACGATTTACCATAAAAACTACTCATCTCTTTTCAAAAAAAAATATTTCAATTTGAAACCCTTTAATTCATGCTATAAACTTTTATGCAAAACACAGCACAACAACCATTGACAATGCTCAGTCGTCAAAATGAACAAATCTGAGAGAGGTATGACAAAAATATTCACCAAAATTAGAGAATTGAAGATATCATCATGAAATGAACAAATCTAAGAAAGGTCTACCCAAGGTACATATACACTAAGTATCAAAGCATTCAGGCTTGTAGTTTTCAAGAAGAAGTCGAAAAAGTAAAACATTGACACCGGCAACAGACAATCACTCATATGATAAGCTCCGCTCGACAAAGTCTACAGCGGAGCTAAAAAATGTTATGTTCAGCCAACATCCAGTATGTATAATTATTGTAGTGAGTTTGAATGGAATGCATGCAAGACAATTCAGAGAAACAGTTGTTAAAATGATGTGCACCTGTAACCTGATATGTATCGGGGATCTCACCAGTACAGTGGGAGCATTGGCCGCTCATGAATTTTAATGAGCTCGGCCACAGTGCAAATACTTTTTTTTATTGGTCTCAAAATATTATGTTTCACAATTTAGAATAGTTTGAAATTAAAAATTGAAACAATTCAAAACATTCTCAAAATGCAAATGCTGCAGACTAAAAACAGCAACAAATTAATGTTGCAATGTCTATTGTAAAATGTTAAATGAAACAACACTTTTGAAATGTTTCAGAATATGTTCACAAGTTTCACGATCTTATTTACTGCAAAACACCCTCCTTCAAAAAATCGACCATGTAATTATTTGGGGAATTGTTGCAATTTACTGTAAAACATGTCTTTTTCGCGAGCATGTCTTTTTTCCCGAATTTAGCGAGAGAACTGATTCGCTAATTCAAGATGTCGCTAATGACTTTATTATCAATTCAAAATGAAATCAAACAAAGAAATCAACAATGACAAGAGAGATTCGCTAAATCAACATTTTGCTATTAGTCATTTTACTACAATTCACTGAAATTGCATGCCGCTTTTTCAACATGTTTTACAGTATTATAACTTACTTTGAATGTTATACACCGGTTATACCAATAATGCCTCTTACTCAGTCATGCCATGCACAAATTTTTAATTGTGATCACTTGTTTGCTTTGGTAAAATCACAAACACGCCATGATGTTTGTGATGGATCAGTTGACCGGCTTGTGTCCTTTGACCAATCAGAATCAGCAATCAGAATGTCACATGATAATGCAGATAGAACCAAAAGTTTTTCGAATGGTAGTGATCATAAAATTGCATTTTGGAAGTAAAACGATGTGTTGGTGTGGATTTCAGCTGAAAACTATATGATGGTTTTCGAAAGCGGTGATTAGCAATTTTTAAAAGATAAAAGAAGAGTTTTGACATGATTCGCGATGATAACAGTTGAAATGTATTTCACCCACTCATGCAATAAACGTGTTGCTTTTTCTTGGGTAGTGTGAACAGATTGTGATCTCTGCTTTGACCATGTTATATTGGGGTTAAAGTGAAGAGGTGCTAATTATACAAAATTGACTAGTATTGTTTATAAGCCACCATCATGAGACGAGGTTCATTGTTTACACATTATAATCGTTCTACTGGCAGGATGCGTGCTGGTCGGCTTGTAGTTATAATAACAATTGGACAAGTGTTTCCATGGTAGCTGCTAATTTTGAGTGCCGGTTGGGGCTGACCAGCGTGGCAAGATCCCTGATGTATGATACTGATGCAAAGCAGTGTTCATCTGCGAGAAATGATTTCGTACACATTTATGGACCACCATTACATGAGTTTAGGCTGTCAAGTTCAATCAAATCAAACAAGTCAATGAAAATGACTCAGTCCCAGTGTTCTCCCCAGGCCAAAACAGCGTCGCGAGCCGCGACGCGATCAGATTTGCCCGCGACGCTATGTGTTTTCTCCGCGATGCTATTATTTATCCCGTGATCTGATTTCTTCAGTCTTTCACAGACTGTAAAGTTTCCTGGCTAACTAGTTAAATCTACAAATGCATGGTATTAACGACAAATTCCCGGGATAATCCCCTGTTTTTTCTCATTGGTTGGATATCGTTTAAAAAAAAACAAAGCAGTTCTATAAACACAAAGCCGTAAGCCCCGGTGTCAAATGCTTTTTCCGAAACATATATTCATATGCAAATGAATAGTCACACCATAGAGTGAGTCGGCCATCTTTGATCCAATTGTGAAATATATCGTCATAAACATGTATCCTAACATGTATAATCTATGTACCAAGTTTGAATGACAACTGACAAAGCATGTCCAAAATACAACATTTTCAAAAAACAAGATGGCTGTCAGTCGGCCATCTTTGATCCAATTGTGAAATAAATCGTCATGGACATGTATCCTAACATTTATAATCTATGTACCAAGTTTGAATGACAACTGACAAAACATGTCCAAAATACAACATTTTCAAAAAACAAGATGGCTGTCAGTCAGCCATTTTGAATCGAATCGTTAAATCACGGCATGTGCATACGTCCCACATAAAGTACTAGGCACATGCAAAGAATGAACGGAATCGATCCAAGGGATTCTGAGATATGACTCCGGACGGACGGATGGACGCACAGACACACAGACGGACGGACGGAGACCAAATTATAAGTCTCCGTTTTCGGGGACTAACAAGCCATGTATGGCACAGTCCCAGTTAGTTATCAAATTTAAGATATAAAGTTTTGTTTATAGTAATATAGCTGGAATATAACCATGTCAGGAATATGATTTTTTAACATTAAAATGATTGACATTTGTATCTGATCGTCAAACATGTACTTGTCCATATTGAGAGATATTGCTCTGGAACAGCATTCAAAATCAGCCATTTTGAATACATGTATATATATAACATGATGTATAATGAATATTTAAAATTTGAATATAATCAGTCAAAACAAGTCAGAGATATGGGTCTAGAAGCCAATTCATTAAAACAAAATGGCCGCCAGACAGCCATTTTGAATCCAATCTGAAAAATAAATGATGTGCATCAGGAACCTGTAATGTCTAATATATGTACCAAGTTTGAACAAAATCTATCTGTAAACAGCTGAGAAATGCTTGATTTTTAGGATTTTTTAGCCATTTCGAATAGGATCGTCAAACCAATACATCTGTCTATCTATATGACATGATGTATAATGAATATTTAAAATTTGAACATAATCAGTGAAAGCAAGTCAGAGATATGGCACATTCATTGAAACAAAATGGCCGCCAGTAGTCCATTTTGAATCATATCGTAAAACAAAACGATGTGCATCAAGGTCCTATAATGTCTAATGTATATACTAAGTTTGAACAAAATCCATCTGCAAACAGCCAAGAAATGCTTGATTTTGATGATTTTTAGCACAAAAATGGCCACCATTCGGCCATCTTGAATCAGATCGTGAAACAAATTGACGTGTATATGTATAATATCATGTATGATGTATTTGTGAAGTTTGATTGTGATTGGTCCAGGCATTTTTAGGATACAGGTCCGGATGGACGGACACACGCACGGACGGACGGACACACGTGCAGAGGTCAAAACATAAGTCCCCGTTTTTGGACTGCGTCCAAACGGGGACTAAAAATAACACAATTTATGGTGTTACCTAAGAGTATAGTATTTGTATGCAAACTGAATCAGGCTATATATTCATGCTAAAGTTGTTGTATGGTATACGTAACACAATATATTATATTTGTTTAAATATTATATATTATTATTTTGCTTATTATTTAGCAAAAACAGACCACCACTGCAGTTAATGATTTGTAAACATACTGAAGTGCTTACTTTTTACTTCTCTGTGTCCTTGTAGTATCAGCAGTTTTTTGTTCCCCTGAGCTAGTTGATGTGGCATTATTATATAGACCAGTATAACCTGACATTTGCGTTAGATCTGCACCACTCTTGAGTGCATCATATGTGGCTCGTATACTAGCTGTTCTTCTTCCTTGTTGCATCTAAGTGACCCAAATAGTAAGTATAGCATGCACATATCAGTACATATTAAGCATAGTACGAACAATTTTAGTTATTGTAACCACAAGAAAATATTTGACGATGGAATCAGCAACAACAACACAGATTACAGGGACAGACGTTTTCTCCTCATATAGCTTGACCTTCACATCTACAACGATATGGATAAGGTAAAAATGAAAAATGGTTTTCCCTCTAACTGGGCAGGCTGGGTTACCAGAAACACAGAATTTATTTTATTCAGCCTCAATTAAAGTATTTATGTAGCAGGTAATAATCTAACTATAATTTTACAATTTTCTTTCTGATATTTTCATGGTGTAATCACATAGGAACACAAATTTACCTGTAGTGTATTAGACACAGCCTGGGCTGCCGCCAATGCAATAGCATTAGTTCCTGTACTCATCTGTCCAAGTCTATAGGAAAGTAATGATGACTGTGTGGTACCAGCACCACTGTCTACTGCTGTAGATGCAGCAGACGTTGCTGGGGGTGTTGAGCTGTTACTTCGATAGCCTGTTGCAGACTCTGGGACAGCTTCATGAAGCATATTTCTAGTCTGTAACTTTTCAGAGGCAACTTTCTTATCAACGTGGTTTTCTAGCGACGTGTATTTCCGCTCTGCATGAAAATAAAAGTATGACTAATAACTATTGAGATGAAACTATTATGAGTGGGATGCTAACAGACTGTCTGTGCCAAGACTGCCTGCGAATGAATAGATAACAAAGGATAGTTCATGTATCACCCTTGACCAGAGTTTATACACAAGACAATGTTACTTATTCATTCATAATTGTCAATAACCGAATCACGTAACAGTGAAATAAGCATGTTTTGTGTACATCTCATCAGAGGTATACCAGTACACAGTATACCGATTAGTGCCATTACATTTTATTTTATCTCTGCATTTCTTTGTATTTATGTTCCTTACCATACAAAAACCCTCTGAAGGTTTTAAGTAGTGATTGCCTTTGTTCAAGGTACATGTACATGTAGTAGTCAGAATGAGGATTTAAATACAATTATAAATAAAACAGATGACTCACAGCCAAGTTGGATTTAGATAATTAGAGGCTATTAAATACTGTTGCCACTGAACAAAAGTGAAATCACTGTAACTGCCAAATTACCGGGTTGACATGTAAAAAACACTAAAATCCAAGCTTTGAAATTTATAGTGTATTATTTGATGAGACAGGATATGTAATCATCTAAATAACAAACTCTTTTGAGACATACAATTATTACAGTTTACAATACAGTTTGTTACAGTAAAGTGTTCGCTATAATGAAACACGTAATATACTGGGTTTGTTATGAGTGAGAGACATGCAATAAGTTCATTATAAAAACGTCTTCATCATTTTATAACAAGGTTATAGTATATATTATCCAGCAACAAGAGTACCAATGTGTGCTTACTTTCTCCTCGCTGCAAGTGATTGTGTTGAGACTGTGTATCAAGTTCAAGTGATCCTACAACAAGAAAATATGACAAGATTACACATGAAGATTGGAAACAACATGACACATGTTTTTTCCCTCTCTCCCTGAGATTAACTCTGAATATTGTACAATTGGAAATTGCTAAGTTATTTTTGCGAAGAGCCAGTCAAAAGTAGCAATTTTGCACAGTCTAATTTTTGTGAAACAACCTTTCTAAGGCAATTTTACGTCCAGATACGAGTATCAGAAATGGGCATCCCAGTGAACAATGAGAATAAACTTTCTTTTCATGGTTAGAACAATGACTACCGGTACGTAGAATACTGAATACAATCACAGATTCTATAGTACAAAAGAAACATTCTTCTATTCAAGAGCGTTTGTATAAAATGCATGGATTGCAGAATGCTTTCTGCATCAACATCATAGCATCAACCATGGCGGACAACAGCTCGCATACAAACCCAATAGTGTTCAACTTGCTGCATTTATCAGAATTATCGTTATCAACCCAACTGCACACACACGTTACACTAAAATTGAAATATTGGCAGACACACTACAGCTTAAACTATGTTATCATCGTGTCTATTCACGTACATTGGCTACAAGGATCAAACGTCTTTGATGTGTCCAACCACAAATATCACTCCGTCGCAAATACATGTAATAAATGATGACACTAATCATGGTTTAATCAAGACTAATAATAGTTTGACAAAGCATAAGTGGGATGTGGCTGAAAAACATTTAATAGGCAGTGTAGCTCCAATCACAACCAGCAGTGTACGCTACTGTAATATTTTATAAATGACTCCAAAAATAATGACTAAATTTATTCATTTAATTTGAAGTAAAAAGTGTAATTAAAGTCTCTCTGCAAACTATGCAAAAATATAACTACGCAAATAGTACGTGTTAGTTGGTTTGTTGGTAAGAAATCTGTGTGACCTGCATATCACTGTTTCAACCATTTTAAGCACATCCAAATGTAGATGGTTATTTTGGTTTCTGCTTTAATTGTTCATTCAAATTTTACTCATGTCTCAATTTTGTGAAACACGTAGCTTCATTCTGTTCTTTGTTCTGATCACTATGGGCAGCACAACAATATTTCATGTAGTTTATGCATAATCAACAGCCTGAAACCCAATGAAGCTATAGAAATGATCACTGATGCAACTTTTGAACCAGATAAAATGAATAATGGTTTTCATATTTAATTATTATAAATAGGGATGTAGTGAGGGTTGATCATTGTTCATCTCAAAACGACACCTGCTACTATAACAATTATTCATGAAAGCTACACCACAATCTACCACAGAATGAGTTTCAAACTGCATTCCAGAGCTTTCAATATTTAACATTATTATACATCCGTCACCGTAACGCCAGTTACAGCGTGCCGTAATTTTGCAGTATTTTATGGAGTATTTTCAGCCTGCATGTACCATATAAAGAAATGCGACTTCCAAATATGGAATGATTTCGCGCATAAGCGGCCTCTAATAATAAAAACAAACATGGCTGCCACCATGGTTTGAATAGACTCCACACAAAGAAGTTTGCTGATTCTGTTTTAAACTTTTTGGATTTCGACATTCCCATGATGTATTTTTGGTAGGAAAATATGTACAATAATAATAAGGTTATTTTGAGGATACCTCTAAGTACGCACTCAGACAGTATGCAGTTGAATCGACGAATTGAGATGTACTTACTTCTTTCAAGAACTTCTGTTATACCAGCATTATCTGCTTCCAGTTCCATTTTGAACTTGTTCAGTTCATGGTCTAATTTACGTAGATGACGATCAACCTAGATGATGAAGAAATATTTCAAGATGTTTCATCTAGAAGGCAAGGGTATAGTAATTTTGCCATGCTTTAAAATCTTTAATAATTGTGTACCAGACTCCAGGGCAGGTAACTTTCAAATTTCACCAGCCCTGCCTTAATGATTATTTTTTAATTAACCCTCATCCTGCCAGCCCCATTTATATTGACTTGGCAAGATAAAGGTTAATACTTGCATATCATTCCAGTAAGCACACCAGATTTGATTTTATTTACCAGAAGAGACACTGACCATACTGAGCTGAATGACACCAATGTCTCTTCATTAAGTCATCACTTTCATCTACATGCGTCTGTGAATGTGAAGTCTGATACATTCAGAATGAAAATCAAAAGCATCAGTTCGGCTAAGAGCCTATCCCCTCCAAAATGCTACTCGTAATCAGATTTATATAATACAGCGTGGTTATTGACCACTGTGAACATCGTGCAAATGCGTAGACCATAGTAAATGAGTGTAAACTACACTTTGTTTTTTGTGACCATTCTGTTTCGTCATTGTAAAAGTGCTGTTAAAATCAATGACGATGCAACTCAGTTTGCAACATTAATTTCCCAAAAAAAGACTTTTGGCCAATTTTCGATATGGGTGCTCGATTAAGCACCCACCTCCCTAAAAAAAAAAACAATTTTGTGAGCTGACTGCCGAACTAGTATGATATATGTAGTTTCAACTATAGCACAAATAACCAGATTTGTTTGTTTCCTATGATGATACTATGTTTTGACCTTGTTTGCTTAGTCATACACCTTATTTTCCTCCAAGGTGTCTCTGTGCTCCCTTTCTTGCCACCTGCAGGTTATTCAAATTGCCAACATAAAGCGGGAGGGTCGTCTCCTGCACACATGCTTGAATTGAGTCCCAAGCGATGATAACAACACACGCTAAGATCACAAAGGCTCATGTATAGACACTTGTTTGTAAACAATGACAGGCTATGGCCGTCTGACGCATGCGTAGGTGATGACTCCCCCGCTTTAAAATTGTTGCATTTTTTGTTTCATAATCTTCATATCAGTAATCATCGAAGAAAAAAATTCAACTTAATCCAATAACATTATTTGTTAAACAGACATTTTAATGCAGGCAGGCAGTAATTTCACACTGATTGCTAAACACATAGACACATTCAATTTTGAAAGGAAGCAGAGGTTTTTCTGCTTTTTGCAGGGAATTTGAGACCAATGAATGAATTCTGGCGATAAAAACTTGTATGTGGTGCAGAATGCTGTATATATCGGGTATAAAACGGACTGTGAAGTAGACAACAAACATTCCCTTTGCATGGCATCATTTCGCCTCAAGGGGTGTTAGTTAATGACATGACTAATGAACACGATGTCTCATATTATTGTATACGAGTACATTTTGTACCGACTGCGACGCTCGCTTTGAAAGCATGTATACGGGATGGCAATACTATGGACAACCTCAGAAGTAGCGAGGGTGATACAGTACTCATTTCGCTTTTCGAATGCTTTTTTTGTTGAATTTGGTAGGATAATTTCCGCTTGAGATGAGATTATGAGATTTATTTACACATATTTTTTACCAATCTTGAATTCAAAATGGTACAGTTGTAGGATAAAATCACCAATGAAAATTTTGCTGAGTGTTGTTTCATTAATTTACTTTTAGATATTAAGTAGCATTTTAATCATAGTTTAAAAGCCAGTTGTTCAACCTTAAGTTGACTACCATTAAAACTTATTGCCAGATTTTCTTGACTTTAACCATATTAGGCATTATTATAACTGTTTGTGAAATCTAGATAAAAAAGAACTATGGTCACAGAACTACTTTTCTCACAAAAAATGTATCAAACACCAGTAATATCAAACACAACATGGTGTGATGACTGTGTTACTTTTATTACAGGCATTTATATACACGTATATAGTTTGATCATGCCTCTGAATCAATAATAATAATAACTTTATTATACTACTATGCCATCAGAGGGCGCAGTATGGTAAATAAAATACAAATCATAAGAAAAAATACAGTAGCTAGACTGTAAGATAAAATTAAAAATAAAAGATGTTAAAAGCTTAATAGGAAAAACAAATTAAGGATAGTTACAGGATTCTCCCAATGTAGAGGTGATAGCTATCATCAGAGGTACATTACTTGGGGTTTGCAACTACGGTGACATGATACCAAGATCCCATTACAATCTCGCTCTCACATAAGCGTTCCAACTCAGAAAAATGCGAATGCGCATGCCCGAGGTAACTAGGATACTGGGATGTCCAGGTGGATCAAAATAGCTGCCCACGATATGACGGATTACGAGAACTATATTTTCTGTACATTTTCGATGTATTACATTTTTCACTACGATAGTGGCAAGAAAAGTTTTATTTTTTCATTACAAACCTTGAACATTGATATATATCATGTCAGAAGGTCGTAGCCTCAGTCTCGCTATCTACGAGATGAGACTTCAATGGGATCTTGACATGATGTCACCATACAGTACTATGCGAGTTGCAAACCCCAAGTAATGTACCTCTGCTATCATATACCTGATTTCTGTTTTGCCTTATTTAGAAACTTTGCCAGGGGTATGAAGCATGTCATTATTTTAATGAAATTGTCTGTTTCATTTAGTTTATTTTTAATTCCTATTTCTTGAAACAGCTCCCCTCTTTCTTTATTGAGAAATTCACAATCAAGGATAAAATGTTGTTCGTCCTCAACTGAATTTGTATGACATTTTTTACAAAATCGCTCATCCGCAGAATCAATGTTCAAAAAAAAAGTCCAAGTCCTAATTCTAGAATTTAAAGGTCTTTTCATCAGATCATGTGGTTCAGTTTCATTTTTCAATGAAATTCTCACGGTAAAAAAAATTAAGTTAAAGTTTCTGGGAAGTGATTTACTGTTCTGTAAAAAAAATGCATGGGACAATTTTGAATAAAAAAAGTCAATACTGTTACACACACCATGTTATTACATCCATGCACACAACGATCGACAGCTGATAACGAATATTGAATAAATTATGTTAATAGGCTTACCAAATCATATATTTGGTTAGCGATCTGTACTTTTTCGTCCGCATCTTCTAATGCTTTGTAATAATCCTGCGTAATAAAAGTTACACGCCTTGTTAGAAGAGATATTTAACTCGATCGTGCTGTAATGAAAAGAGTGTAACACGACTTACTTTTCGTATTTTCTCGTATTCCTGGTCTCGCTGTTCGGTTTTCATTTTCTTTCCGTTGACGAAGAAGTTCTTCACCCGCTCGTCTAAGTTATCCGCCGCGTCTGAAACACGAGAAAAAAACTATATATAGTGGGGATGTCAACAGAAAAAAATAACAGAACTGGTCTAACCCTCGGAAGAATGACACTTACTTTGAACTTGCAAGTCCATTTCTCGCATTTCCGTAAACCTTTCGCGAAGGTCCATCGGCAGCTGCTCGATCACTGTTGACACAAAGGAAAGCGGGAATCATTAATTTTAGGTAAATGCTTAGGGCCCAATTTTTATGAACGCTATAATTGAGGGAACTCAGTGTCACAAATCGACAATCGAACATTGACTTACTTTCGAGGAAGTCCTCTAAATATAGCATTTTAAGTGCGTTTTTCACAATAATCTATATTCAATATGGTGGACGGTGACTCCCAAACACTGTCTTAGTGTAGATGAGTCGTTTATAACGGACTTTTTAATTGGTCTATTTTTTGCATATCATTATAGCTGATGTTAACGCGCAATATTTTTAGAAAGATTTATGCTGAATAAAAGTAAGCATTTAGTTCAATAATTGTGTTACGTACCACAAAGTATCTTTCTTTCATTTATTTCGATGCGGAAATTGTAAAAAAAGCTACATTTTCGAAATTAGCGTGCATATGTACTAACCAATGAAATAAGGCTTTGCAAATTTAGTGGATCACAATGCTCCGCCATTATTATCATCGCTTGTCACAGCAAAACAATTGAGGGCGCTCGTATATTTGAGCGTGGGTTGCGTTTCGGATGAATAAATGGTCCTTGGCTGGAGAAGATGTAGCTCTTCTTGTGTCGGTCTTTGTAATGGTATTTCAGTCATTTTTCATATATTTTGTTTCATTAAATTTGTTAATTTCAGATATTGGAATTGTTATCGACACAGAAGAGCTATGGTTTCTCTCAAAAACTGGAGTAAACACAAACTTGTTCTCTGTTCTCTGTTCTGATTTTCAAAATCTAGCATCTCTTCGAGTCTTGAGGATGTATTAACCTAATTTTAAACCATGGGGAATACATTATTTTTTTCATTATCAGTACAGATAATTCACCTGGTGTAAGTTCACTACTAAACGCCGCGTCCGAGTCCACGCCGATCCAAATCATAAGCTTATTCAGCATTGGGGCAAAGGTCCTCCGATCTTGCTATATTGATGATGGAACATATATGGAACACAGGCACATTACGACACGCAATTCTGGTTTCGAAAATGTTGGTACAGCATGAATAACAGTAAATAACACTGTGAAATAATTATATACTCATTGTACACACTAACGGGAGGTGATACATGTATAGGGTTTATTTATGTCCTGTGGTAACAACCGTGACAATTGATCTTTCTGGTCTTGGTAGGACGAAATTATCTGACTTACGTCAATTTTTGTTCGGACTATAATCTTCAAGCGGGTCAATGTTGAGTCATTATATACCTCATTAAACCCAATTGGTGCATTCAATTTGTACTGGGTGTATTGATTTGCATTGTAATGTAACTAAATGTGTGCGGCGTCAATCGATGCATTCTAATTATTACATTATATATTTACACACTGAAATAAAATGTTTACTTATACATTTTCGAACGAATATATTTATGTGCCTCGAGAATGTTCATGATTAATTAGAATTCAATGAATTCGCCAACCTAGTGTATCAGTAATACATGTTCTTATCCATATTACCAATTTTAGATTGTGATAAACTGTACGGCGTACAGCTCGCGATTCTACAAATACGATATACGATCAAGTGCCAAAATACGTGTTTGTTAGCGAGATATTATTTCACGTCTGGGTAGTTGAGTTACTGACGAATTTAGTTAGCAGCAGATAGATATTCAGAAGCCTTGTCCGATATCAATGTTCCTGGTAACGACCGTCCGTCCGACAGAAAACCCGCTACCGGGGAAACGCGTGAAAAAAACTTTGTGATAAAAGATCGGGAACAAGTTACCACACACGGGAGATTTCACCTGTAGAGCTCCGGTGAAGTCTACTTCATTCACATAAAATGCAGGGGTTATATTGCCTCGACACGATTTCGAATGACTCATATTTTTGCGATCCAATAGCGCTGACGTACGTGGGTCAATTGTACTTCGGCATGAAGTATACTGCTGTGTGCATTTAAAATCAGAAGATCGTTGTACCGGTGATTATTCGGCATTATTATATGGCAAATGTTGTGTCATTGAATCTTCTACCACAGCGTACATGGGCCTGTCGTCAGACTTTTGTATTTCAAGTTTATATATTCATTGTTTATTTCAGTTCTTTAAATTCAAAACTAGGATATTACTAGTTCTTGCAAGTACTACAATGGGAAACTAGCACATATTCAATTTCTCGTTGAAGTATTCATTGTGAATCTGAAAGAGATCACATCTCGTATATATTATAAACGTTTATTGTTGCAATATTACAAATATATACATAATTTTAATAATTTTAATTTTATTTAATGTGTTTAATGTTATTTTTTTTATTTTTACTTCTTTTTTTTTTCTATACTTTATTGTACACTTTTGTCAAGATCCTAATAAGGATACGATTACAATAAAGATTATTATTATTATTATTACATAAATTTAAAATTCAGCCTATCTACAGACAACGAGGACTTTAGGTACTTGGCATTACCGTTGACTTTATTTTCGAGTTCTTGATATTGTTTCATAAACACAGGTGTTCGTTTTTGATGTCGTTTCGTATTGTGATCATTCGAACCTGTTCAATTTTCCCACCCCACAGAGCCGTTCTTTCCTTGTTGGCGTCGTTAGAGATACTTTGGGTTCACGAAAAGCGGCACGTTGTATAATCCTTGATCTTTTTGTGTTAAACACGTAATTCAGGACATAATAGCCGTAGTATAATAGTAGAGTTCACGCTACACGAAGTATGGTATTACTGTAACAATGTAATTTGGGCATATAACAAGTTTTCCTTCGCCACGTACTATTCCACCGTTCTGTTGAGACGATATGGAATGTGTATAGTACTGTGGGGGAATGCAGTTAAAAACCGGACTCCTTGAGCGGGGGTATACAAATGTCAGACACGGAGACAGCAATTCGTCTAAGAAACTAATAAACTAATGGTTTATTCAACAGCGAATGCTGGAACATAGTAACGAGTTACAAACTGAAGAAATACATATCGAGAAGCGTGTGTTTCATTCTTATATACCCTTAAATCGAACGTCATAGGAAACATAGCCCACAAAAACAGAGTGAAAAAAGGCGGGAAAGCTTGAAGGACAAACTTACGATCAGTGATTGGCCATGTCTATGAAAATACTATGTCGTGATTGGCTCTATAAATACCATGGTAACAAGACTAATTAAACACACGTAATTAACAAGAGGATTTACTTTTAGAATCCGGCTAGCTAATATAAAAGGCTGATATATAAACTATTAGTATCACAGCTGGTACTACATGAAACGGGTGTGGAGTCGCTTGTCCTTGAATTTCATATAACTCGGAGTAACTTTCTCCGACAAGTACATCGTTGCATTTACTTTTAGCATTTTACATTGATGTACAGTGGAGTGGGATATTAGATACCAAGATTCTACATTGAATGTCCAATATTTGCATATGAATGTGTTTTGACTACATGACATGTTTTCAACAAAGGTTAGTCGCCATTGCAGCTTTCCAGGTACGGCCTGTCGTGGTCTAACTATTATGTGGAATACCTGAGCGGAGCTACCTTAACATCTACCATGAGTAGATACCAACGGTGGTTACGGTGATTGTAAAGTAATAATATTGTAATTCAATTCAGTATTGCATTGCGAGTGGTGCACATTTTCCATTTTAACACTGTCACAATACGTCACCGAACCAGGCATGTGTACGGGTAATTGTCCGACTTGTTGCTCCGTATAACAGCTTTAGTTTCCTTTTACTGTACACTCTCAGTAACCGCCACTGATTATCAGTGGTACATACAAATCGGTTACTGCACACATCGATCATCATGACGAGTACAGCGGAGAAGACGATTAAAGCAAAGCGTCGGATGTCCGGTCACCACGGAAGACTCGCTGTTCAAGACAACTTTTTAAACATAGGGGACTGTTGGGTGACTGAAGTTGCCGTCTCTCTGTGGATGTCTTCCCCGGTGTACCAGTGGCAAAACCTGGCTGACGATTTAGGATATAGTTATGTCGAAATCGAAGAACTGGAGCGCCGAGAGCGGAATTTGGGAACAAACCCCGTTTACGAGCTCCTGCGTACATGGGGCAGACGGGAGGGGTCCACGCTACGTGTTTTACAAGAAAAATTGAAATCGCTCGGAAGATATGACGTGTCGCGACTTTTAGATGAAGCTATACTAGGTGAGATTACAGTCAATTTTACAGTCAATTTTAAAAGGGTTGATTTGAGTTGAATATATTGTGTAGCTGTGCTCATTGGTTGTGATATTTATTGATCGATATGCCGGTTCACAAGACTTGTTACACTTGCTACATTGTATGAATTAGTATATAAATCAACCCCAACGCTGACCTCTTATGTTACCTTGCGTTATAGGTCAAATGAGAGAAAATGTTCAGTCGAAAAAGAGATGTTAAATTGTTTCGTTTTGTATACACTCATTTCAGCAATTATCATATCGAAGCTTATTTTAGAAAATATATTAGTAAAGATATAGTATTTCGAACTGGAAAATGCGCATTTTTATTCTTAAATTGTTGTCAAGAATATGGCAGACATTTTTTTCCAATCTGTATCCCAAGCATGCCTTCATGTTATCAACATGTAACATGCATTATTTGTAATATGTGACACTTGCTATTCATATTCTCTATTTCCTGACTACGAACATTGTCAACATGTAGCAATATCGCAACAATATTGCATGACATATCTACCCCTTTGCTTAATAATTGTGTCCTTTTGTACAGGAGAGTTCTGCCTTGAATGTAAGATTTGGAATGAAGACGGCGATACCGACTTCACTGTCCACACTAACAATACATCCACATTGGATCAAGCACTGGAACAATTTTTAGCTGACCACAATATTGACAAGGATAATATTGTGTTCGTGAGTCCAGCCAACTCCGGTTTCATCCTAGATTGGACAACTAATGCTTCAAAACTAAAGGTCAGTAAATCAAACGTTGTTAAAAATGTTCTATGTGAAAAAGTGTAAATATTTGTCTTATTTAATAGCAGAAAATGGCTTACATATCGATATATATACATATATAGTAAGACCACTATAAAAATGTCACTTTTATTAGCTTGCTAACCACAAAGTATATGTGTTTACACCATCCACAGGGTAGAGAATTGGTAATATCTGTTGACAATTTCTCGAGGCTATCTGAGGTTCTTCGTTCTTATAACAAAACTGAAGACGACTCTTCAATCTCTTCAAGGGATTTCGCCAGTTTATCCACTGAACACCCGCACATTATACATAAGCACTATTTCGCATTCAACGCATGCAACATTGGTACATTGCATGCAACAACGCCCCCGCCATGTGTCATGCAGAATGTGCACGATAATGTATTACTAAGAAAACAATCCTCCAAACAGCAAATTCAAAATTCAAAATCAAGTTCACTCACAAGTGCATACAACGTACCCCAGAAATTCTTTTATGAAAATGAGCAACCAGAAAATGATGAAATCCCTACAACTATGCCTCCGCCCCCACCTCCACGACAACCACGAAATGAAAGAGATACGAGCAAACAGACAACATCGAACATTGTGAAACAAGATTGGATTGAAAGAAAACAATTGAAAAAGAAAAGTTTGCAGGAACAGTTAAAAATGAAAGTCCCACCTCCGTTACCGAAACGGCAAGTGCATGGTAGCGCGGCACAAGACGCAAACACGGCATATTATGGAGATCACAGCTGTGCTACTAGCAGGGATGTCAGTTCCTCTAATGTCGTAAATGTCAACAGAAACGAAACTGCCGATGTAATAGAAAGTCTGGATTATTTGATGCTGGAAGATAAAGAAATAGAAGATGCCAAGATTGACCGAGCCAGCAGCGCATCTCAAAACTATGCAAGTGAGATTTCTAAGAGCTTAGAAGATATGTGTACAGAAAATCCAGCGTGGCATCCAATGTTAACTTCTAATTTTGAAAATGTAAGCTATTCTAATTTTAAACTTATAGACTTCATACACGCACACACACATAATCACGTCTTACCATCATTGTGACGACACGCATTGGATTAACTTTGATATAGTTGAATTAACTTTTTATATAGTTGCATCTAGTTTGGATTAAAACGCGACTCTATATTTAATTCGTTGCAATTTTATTTCAAGCTTAATTAAATAAAAACGCAGCAAAGTAGTAATAACATCATACACCCTGTAACTTGTAAAGGGGAGTAAGTATGGTACAGTTGGAATAATATTAATATAAGCTGTATCGTACCTTTCCCAGTCACTAATCCTAAGCTCCGCAAGACATATTAATAAGTTGAATTAACTACTAATGGAAAATATGTTTTACGAGGACTATGAAAAACGTAATCGGAAGGTGTATATGTCTTTGGAAATTAGTATACTATTTTTTATCTGTATTATTGTCCTCAAAAAATTATTAATGCAATAGTACACACCACTATACACACACACGCGCGCGCGCGCACGCACGCACGCATTATACATACAAAAATGATTCGCTAAATCGACAAGTTCTCTACTATGTCAATTTCAGATCCAGCAGGTGACAGAGCAATACCGAAGGCAAGATGGTTGGTACATGATCCACGTTTACGAAGGTCAAATAATCTTGACAGTCACGTAAGTGTTATTATTGCCTTTGAAAACATAACTTTAGTTACCAATTGTTGATGGTTTTAAACATATTGATATACTTGTATGATATATTTTGGGTCAACTGTGTAGTTAAATTTGGTTGTCTAGGCTACTATATAATGATCAAGTTTACTTATATAAAATAAATATTGCCAATTTTGACTCTCCCTCGCACACACGCAAGTTGTCATTGTATATTTCGAGATGTGTTTTTGGTACAATTTTGTGTAAAGCATGTCTTTCAGTACGAGGTTGTGTAACCAGTGTGGCTTGCCTTATTCAATCTACTCCAGGTCATGCATGAAATAGCTGCAATAACTGATTTTTTTTCTGAAAGGTGGAATAGCAGTGATTACATGAATAAACTGTAAAATTAATGAAAAAATGACGGAACAATTTGTTTTCGTATTGTTTAGATTCCAAAAAGTTCTTAAGCATTTTCAAATATTTCAAAATGCACAAGGAAAAGTATACTTTGACGAAGAAGATTACAAATCGAAAACACTGGAAGATCTAATAGAAGTATATAAATTTCAAGACTTGCCTGTGAAAAATATGTCGGGCGAATGTAGACGAAGCAGCACAGATACCAGATATGTCGAAATGAAACCCAAACCGCCACCATCTGGCAGTCACATACGACTGAAGAGACCTATCCCAATTGATTGGGACATAGGTTATTGACTTTGTATCGTTGTGATACGTGCACTGTATTTACATGAAAAGTGAAGCCATTTCGTCGAATACACACGTGTAAGTGAAGCCACATGTAAAAGTAAAAACTTAAAGTTAACTTTAAACTTAATATATTGAAGTTTTCATAGCTAATATGGCGAAAGATAAATTATAATAATATGGAGATAAATAAATTAAGTGTTGTATGTTGTTATTTCCACTTCGTTAATTAAACTAGACTGAACATAGTTGGGCTAATGTTGCACCCTTGTTTTACTCCTGTGAATGACTGGAATTCTCTTTAGTTAGTTCCTACTTGTTTTAACTTTATATGAAATTTTAGTGTACATGCTTTTATTAATTATATTTTTAATTAATTTCCAAGATCTAATTTTGAACCTTTCTTATGTAATGGGATAAGAATACTACTTTTGCTGATGGAAATTTACCAGAACTTAAAATTTGATTGAAAAATCTGGCAATACGTAATTAATTCATTGAGAATCTTGTCCCCACCTGGAGACTTATTTTATTTTAATTTCTTTACAGCAACTTTGGTTGCACCAATTGTTATTGGTTGATTTAAATCTTTGTTAATTATTTCATTTCTTTCCATCTGGTCGATCTCCCCCTCAATTTTATTTTTAAAGCTTTTGTCATAGCTGTCATTTGTCTGTACACTGTTAATGTTTATAAAGTGAGTGTACCATTCATTAGCACTAACTGTATCGTTTTTACTACTTGATACATCACATTTTGAGAAATTTCTGATTATCTGCCAGTATATCTTAGGATTAGCTTCCTGTGAAATGATATCATTCCAAAAATCTTGTTTATAAATTCTTTTGCTAATTTTCAAGGTTTTACTATATTTTTTCCGGGCTAACATAAACTGCCCTCGAACATAACATTTATTTGGGTTCTTTTCCAATAATTTGGCACACTCTTTAAACTGCTTTCTAACCCTCCAGCAGTCTCCATCAAACCATTTTTGCCGTTTTGTAACACTTTTATATTTTTTTTTACGACGAGTATTAAACTTGATTAAACTTTGGTACAATAGCATAGTATATTTTACGAGCACCACCAGAAAGTATACTTGCCTAATAGATCACCTGATGTACGCCCATTCAAAATAATAAAATTATTAATTTTACATAATTCTACAAAAGAATTTCCAAATGAATTTACTTTCTTATCATGATTAATTCTGTTGCTTAAATCATTCTCTACATAATCATCTGGTACTGGTATATGAGCAATATTATCATTGATGATAAAATCAAGAAATTCACCAGTGCAGGCATTGAAATCGCCCATAAGTGCTACCCCCTTCACAATTGGTCAAATATATTAATATTTGTATACAAAGCACAAATTATAATCCAAACCAGAGTCAACGAGTTCACCACTAATTTTGCACCAGACATATTCACTGCACTTTGTATCAATTTTTGTGATGTACTTTTGTAATTAATTTTTAAACAATATAGCAACTCCACCAAACTTGCTGCTACGTTTTCTATCACTTGTATAGTATCGACTTATTAAACCAATTTTCAGGTACCAGGGATCTTACGCCACTTTTTCAATCAAACAAAGACACACACAGATCTAGAATTCGTGTCAACTTCTAGACTTAGTCGGCCGTTGAGAACTCTCCAAGACAAAATGCCTCGGAGAAAAGTCCCCCAAGACTCTCTCGAGACCGACTGCCTCGTGGAGAACTCCCTCAGACCAAGACCAGCTTTATTCATTTTTCAAACCTTATCCAATTACAGGGGAGTTTAAAAGCGCAAGGCGTAGCCTCCAAACATTCTACTCATATGTAGCCAATCACTCGAAATACTTAACACGTCATATCTATTGATTAATTGCTCTCTATATGAAGAAACTACACATACCAAACTGTCAGATTTAGTTCCAATCACTGATTTAAGTTCCATCCAGGACCTTGTATAAGCTTAAATGACGACAGGTTATGGGAATGTGTTGAATGATATAAACCAGCTATTCAAGGGAACCACCTCCAGGCGCCTCTTATAAATAACCTATCTAAGCGCTGGGCTGAATCATTCATGTCACCAAATTGACGTGGAAGATTTGATGAACATTTGAAACGTTCGTTGAGATATTGCATTTCATTGCGTTTTTGTTGTGCCATGAATTGCTTTTTTAGAATCCCTTAATTTTGTTTCAAAGGCTGCAGTCGCACAGAGATAACCAGAACGTTGAAATGTTTTCTGAGTCCCTTAAATTTGTTTTGGACACAAGAGTGAATTGCAGCACTAATATTTGTTCCCGGAATCTGTAAATCAAATAATACAACAAGCAGCCTGTCGGCTGAGATAGCTCCGCTGTTAGCAATACACATTTCAATTAAGAACTGAAGATATTATTCGAAAATAAACAATATGTATAGTATCAAAGCGGACTTACTGTTTTCAACAAGAATTCTAAAATATCACTTTTTTCCAAAAATGACAAAAATATTCATCAAAATTAGATAATTCAAGATATCAATACAAAATGAACAAATCTGAGAGAGGTCTACACGTAGTACCTAAGCAAATTGGACTTGTGGTTTTTAACAAGAAGTCGAAAATATCAATTTTTACAAAAAATTACAAAAATATTCAATTAAATTAGAAAATTGTAGATATCATCATGAAATGAACAAATCTAAGAGAGGTCTATCCAAGGTACATATACACCATATATCAAAGCGTTCAGACTTGTAATTAAATTTTTACGCTGACGACGACAGACAATCACTGGTATGATAAGCTCGACTCGACAAAGTCGACAGTTGATCTAAAAAACTGTGTCACTATACAATAGGTGATTTTCCGAACAATTGCGAGATCTCGCGAGATGCATGAAAGACGCGCGTCGAACGTCAGCCGCAAAAATCGAACGATTTGATTTTGAACTAGAATTTCTTTATTTTGCAGCTTACATCGACCGGCCGATCTTCGACAGAGAAATATTGCTTCCGAATACCCTTACTTAATCGAAATTGCCTATCATCAAATGTGGACAGCACATTATTAAGCATGGAAATGTCCCCGAAATACTTTCGCGTTTGTCGAATCCCACGCGATGTTTGATGCGACTACGACGCTATGACCTTTGTTTGTCCTGTTTTTACGTTCGATTTCACGCATAACGCGTGATTCTCGCAGTGTACGGAAAATGGTCTATTTTCAAACTGCATTTATTTTCGCTGTAACTTTACATTCACGAAACATGTATTTATCTCCCCTAAGAAAGTTACCCATTTTTCTCCTAAGGCATGTAAGCAAGTAAGCATGGCACACACCATCCTAAGCAAGGTAACCCATGGCACACACTCATCTAAGCAAGGTAACCCATGGCACACACTCATCTAAGCAAGGTAACCCACGGCACACACTCATCTAAGCAAGGTAACCCACGGCACACACTCATCTAAGCAAGGTAATCCATGGCAAACACTCATCTAAGCAAGGTAACCCATGGCACACACTCATCTAAGCAAGGTAACCCATGGCACACACTCATCTAAGCAAGGTAATCCATGGCACACTGTCACACGCAACGTAATATTACCGTAATTAGTATAGTACATGTGTGATGGTTCAAATACCAAAATGGCAACAGTACCATAAAGTAACATACGAACACAGAGCCAACAGATGAGGTTATAACTGGTACTGGTATTATTATACTCTGCAATCATCAAGTACAATAACGCGGTAAAACTCCAAACCTTCAATAACTAGATACTTAAACTCCAACACAATTCAACGAGATCTCCGATCTGATCTCAGTGCTGAACAACTCCACTATATATACCCCCACTGTATATAAATAGATCATTACATCAGCATACATAATGAGTCTGGAACTTACTACAAATTTCTAGAATGTTCCATTACCTTCTATTGCCTCCTAAAGTGTTCTATTACCTATTCAACCAGTTTCTAAAAAAATCTAGAATATTCCACCCAGACACAGTACAGTTCTAGAACATTCTCAGTGACAGGAAAGTGGTAAATAAATCGTATGCGACACACACACTCATCTAAAGCAAGGGAACCCACGGCACACACTCATCTAAGCAAGGTAACCCATGGCACACACCATACTAAGGAAGGATACTCATGGCACACACCCATTTAGGCAAGGTAACCCATGGCACACACTCATCAAAGCAAGGTAACCCACGGCACACACTCATCTAAGCAAGGTAACCCATGGCACACACTCATTTAGGCAAGGTAACCCATGGCACACACTAATCTAAGCAAGGTAACCCATGGCACACACTCATCTAAGCATGGTAACCCACGGCACACACTCATCTAAGCATGGTAACCCACGGCACACACTCATCTAAGCAAGGTAACCCACGGCACACACTCATCTAAGCATGGTAACCCACGGCACACACTCATCTAAGCAAGGTAACCCACGGCACACACTCATCCCAAGCATGGTAACCCATGGCACACACCATCCTAAGCAAGGTAACCCACGGCACACACTCATCTAAGCATGGTAACCCACGCACACACTCATCTAAGCAAGGTAACCCACGGCACACACTCATCTAAGCAAGGTAACCCACGGCACACACTCATCTAAGCATGGTAACCCATGGCACACACCATCCTAAGCAAGAAAACTCATGGCACACACTCATTTAGGCAAGGTAACCCATGGCACACACTTATCTAAGCAAGGTAACCCACGGAACACACTCATCTAAGCAAGGTAACCCATGGCACACACTCATCTAAGCATGGTAACCCATGGCACACAACATACTAAGGAAGGATACTCATGGCACACACCCATTTAGGCAAGGTAACCCATGGCACACACTTATCTAAGCAAGGGAACCCACGGCACACACTCATCTAAGCATGGTAACCCATGGCACACACCATACTAAGGAAGGATACTCATAGCACACACCCATTTAGGCAAGGTAACCCATGGCACACACTTACCTAAGCAAGGTAACCCACGGCACACACTCATCTAAGCAAGGTAACCCTTGGCACACATCATCCCAAGCATGGTAACCCATGACACACACTCATTTAGGCAAGGTAACCCATGGCACACACTAATCTAAGCAAGGTAACCCACGGCACACACTCATCTAAGCAAGGTAACCCATGGCACACACTCATCTAAGCATGGTAACCCACGGCACACACTCATCTAAGCAAGGTAACCCACGGCACGCACTCATCTAAGCATGGTAACCCACGGCACACACTCATCTAAGCAAGGTAACCCACGGCACACACTCATCTAAGCAAGGTAACCCACGGCACACACTCATCTAAGCTAGGTAACCCTTGGCACACATCATCCCAAGCATGGTAACCCATGGCACACACCATCCTAAGCAAGGAAACTCATGGCACACACTCATCTAAACATGGTAACCCACGGCACACACCATCCTAAGCAAGGAAACTCATGGCACACACTCATTTAGGCAAGGTAACCCATGGCACACACTCATCTAAGCAAGGTAACCCATTGCACACACTCATTTAGGCAAGGTAACCCACGGCACACGCCATCCCAAGCAAGGTAACCCATGTCACACACCATCCTAAGCAAGGTAACCCACGACACACACTCATCTAAGCAAGGTAATCCATGGCACACACTCATTTAGGCAAGGTAACCCACAACACACACTCATCTAAGCAAGGTAATCCATGGCACACGCCATCCCAAGCAAAGTAACTCATGGCACACACCATCGTAAGCAAAGTAACTCATGGCACACACCATCGTAAGCAAGGAAACTCATGGCACACACTCATTTAGGCAAGGTAACCCATGGCGCACACTCATCTGAGCAAGGTAACCCACGGCATACACTCATCTAAGCAAAGTAACCCATGGCATACACTCATCTAAGCATGGTAACCCATGGCACACACCATCCTAAGCAAGGAAACTCATGGCACACACTCATTTAGGCAAGGTAACCCATTGCACACACTTATCTAAGCAAGGTAACCCACGGCACACACTCATCTAAGCAAGGTAACCCATGGCACACACTCATTTAGGCAAGGTAACCCATGGCACACACTAATCTAAGCAAGGTAATCCACGGCACACACTAATCTAAGCATGGTAACCCGCGGCACACACTCATCTATGCAAGGTAACCCACGGCACACACTCATCTAAGCATGGTAACCCATGGCACACACTCATTTAGGCAAGGTAACCCATGGCACACACTTATCTAAGCAAGGTAACCCACGGCACACACTCATTTAGGCAAGTTAACCCATGGCTCACACTGATTTAGGCAAGGTAACCCATGGCACACACTCATCTAAGCAAGGTAACCCAATTACTCCATTGTAATTGTAAATATATAAATAATTATCGTGTAAGTAGCCTGGACCCCCCCGGCACAAATACATACACAAAAGAACTACTTTACCACGCAATTTCCACTGGGTTCGAATAATTCGCAGTTGGTTTAAGTAATGGGAGAACAACAAACACGCTGACACATTCATCTGTTTAAAGACAACATGAAGTACCAAAAAAATGAAGTTACACTCCTCAACATTGAGTATTATACCATGATATATTCAAAATAGTAGGAAAATATTAAACACCATAACTAATGCACGTACACGAATGAATCATTGATTAGTAATCTTAACAGTAATCTAACTGTAATGCAACAATAATGCACTCTCAGTAATGTAGACTAACCTTTAACTGTAATGCAACAATAATGCACTCACAGTAATGTACACTAACCTTTAACAGTAATGCAACAATAGTGCACTCACAGTAATGTAGACTAACCTTTAACTGTAATGCAACAATAATGCACTCACATAATGTACACTAACCTTTAACTGTAATGCAACAATAATGCACTCACAGTAATGTACACTAACCTTTAACAGTAATGCAACAATAATGCACTCACAGTAATGGACACTAACCTTTAACTGTAATGCAACAATAATGCACTCACAGTAATGTACACTAACCTTTAACTGTAATGCAACAATAATGCACTCTCAGTAATGTACACTAACCTTTAACTGTAATGCAACAATAATGCACTCACATAATGTACACTAACCTTTAACTGTAATGCAACAATAATGCACTCACAGTAATGTACACTAACCTTTAACAGTAATGCAACAATAATGCACTCACAGTAATGGACACTAACCTTTAACTGTAATGCAACAATAATGCACTCACAGTAATGTACACTAACCTTTAACTGTAATGCAACAATAATGCACTCTCAGTAATGTACACTAACCTTTAACTGTAATGCAACAATAATGCACTCACAGTAATGTACACTAACCTTTAACTGTAATGCAACAATAATGCACTCACAGTAATGTACACCAACCTTTAACAGTAATGCAACAATAATGCATTCTCAGTAATGTACACTAACCTTTAATTGTAATGCAACATTAATGCACTCTCAGTAATGTACACTAACCTTTAACTGTAATGCAACAATAATGCACTCACAGTAATGTAGACTAACCTTTAACTGTAATGCAACAATAATGCACTCTCAGTAATGTACACTAACCTTTAACAGTAATGCAACAATAATGCACTCTCAGTAATGTACACTAAACTTTAACTGTAATGCAACAATAATGCACTCACAGTAATGTACACCAACCTTTAACAGTAATGCAACAATAATGCATTCTCAGTAATGTACACTAACCTTTAATTGTAATGCAACATTAATGCACTCTCAGTAATGTACACTAACCTTTAACTGTAATGCAACAATAATGCACTCACAGTAATGTAGACTAACCTTTAACTGTAATGCAACAATAATGCACTCTCAGTAATGTACACTAACCTTTAACAGTAATGCAACAATAATGCACTCTCAGTAATGTACACTAAACTTTAACTGTAATGCAACAATAATGCACTCACAGTAATGTACACTAACCTTTAACTGTAATGCAACAATAATGCACTCACAGTAATGCACACCAACCTTTAACTGTAATGCAACAATAATGCACTCACAGTAATGTACACTAACCTTTAACTGTAATGCAACAATAATGCACTCTCAGTAATGTACACTAACCTTTAACTGTAATGCAACAATAATGCACTCTCAGTAATGTACACTAACCTTTAATTGTAATGCAACAATAATGAACTCTCAGTAATGTACACTAACCTTTAACTGTAATGCAACAATAATGCACTCTCAGTAATGTACACTAACCTTTAACTGTAATGCAACAATAATGCACTCACAGTAATGTACACTAACCTTTAACTGTAATGCAACAATAATGCACTCACAGTAATGTACACTAACCTTTAACTGTAATGCAACAATAGTGCACTCTCAGTAATGTACACTAACCTTTAACTGTAATGCAACAATAATGCACTCTCAGTAATGTAGACTAACCTTTAACTGTAATGCAACAATAATGCACTCTCAGTAATGTACACTAAACTTTAACTGTAATGCAACAATAATGCACTCACAGTAATGTACACTAACCTTTAACTGTAATGCAACAATAGTGCACTCTCAGTAATGTACACTAACCTTTAACTGTAATGCAACAATAATGCACTCTCAGTAATGTACACTAACCTTAAACTGTAATGCAACAATAATGCACTCACAGTAATGTACACTAACCTTTAACTGTAATGCAACAATAATGCACTCACAGTAATGTACACTAACCTTTAACTGTAATGCAACAATAGTGCACTCTCAGTAATGTACACTAACCTTTAACTGTAATGCAACAATAATGCACTCTCAGTAATGTAGACTAACCTTTAACTGTAATGCAACAATAATGCACTCACAGTAATGTACACTAACCTTTAACTGTAATGCAACAATAATGCACTCACAGTAATGTACACTAACCTTTAACTGTAATGCAACAATAATGCACTCTCAGTAATGTACACTAACCTTTAACTGTAATGCAACAATAATTCACTCTCAGTAATGTACACTAACCTTTAACTGTAAGGCAACAATAATGCACTCTCAGTAATGTAGACTAACTTTTAACTGTAATGCAACAATAATGCACTCACAGTAATGTACACTAACCTTTAACTGTAATGCAACAATAATGCACTCACAGTAATGTACACTAACCTTTAACTGTAATGCAACAATAATGCACTCACAGTAATGTACACTAACCTTTAACTGTAATGCAACAATAATGCACTCTCAGTAATGTACACTAACCTTTAACTGTAATGCAACAATAATGCACTCTCAGTAATGTAGACTAACCTTTAACTGTAATGCAACAATAATGCACTCACAGTAATGTACACTAACCTTTAACTGTAATGCAACAATAATGCACTCACAGTAATGTACACTAACCTTTAACTGTAATGCAACAATAATGCATTCTCAGTAATGTACACTAACCTTTAACTGTAATGCAACATTAATGCACTCTCAGTAATGTACACTAACCTTTAACTGTAATGCAACAATAATGCACTCACAGTAATGTACACTAACCTTTAACTGTAATGCAACAATAATGCACTCACAGTAATGTACACTAACCTTTAACTGTAATGCAACAATAATGCACTCACAGTAATGTACACCAACCTTTAACTGTAATGCAACAATAATGCACTCACAGTAATGTACACTAACCTTTAACTGTAATGCAACAATAATGCACTCTCAGTAATGTACACTAACCTTTAACTGTAATGCAACAATAATGCACTCTTAGTAATGTACACTAACCTTTAATTGTAATGCAACAATAATGAACTCCCAGTAATGTACACTAACCTTTAACTGTAATGCAACAATAATGCACTCACAGTAATGTACATTAACCTTTAACTGTAATGCAACAATAATGCACTCACAGTAATGTACACTAACCTTTAACTGTAATGCAACAATAATGCACTCTCAGTAATGTACACTAACCTTTAACTATAATGCAACAATAATGCACTCACAGTAATGTACACTAACCTTTAACAGTAATGCAACAATAATGCACTCACAGTAATGTACACTAACCTTTAACAGTAATGCAACAATAATGCACTCTCAGTAATGTACACTAATCTTTAACTGTAATGCAACAATAATGCACTCTCAGTAATGTACACTAGCCTTTAACTGTAATGCAACAATAATGCACTCTCAGTAATGTACACTAACCTTTAACTGTAATGCAACAATAATTAACTCTCAGTAATGTACACTAACATTTAACTGTAATGCAACAATAATGCACTCTCAGTAATGTACACTAACCTTTAACTATAATGCAACAATAATGCACTCACAGTAATGTACACTAACCTTTAACTGTAATGCAACAATAGTGCACTCTCAGTAATGTACACTAACATTTAACTGTAATGCAACAATAGTGCACTCTCAGTAATGTACACTAACATTTAACTGTAATGCAACAATAATGCACTCTCAGTAATGTACACTAACCTTTAACTATAATGCAACAATAATGCACTCACAGTAATGTACACTAACCTTTAACTGTAATGCAACAATAGTGCACTCTCAGTAATGTACACTAACATTTAACTGTAATGCAACAATAATGCACTCTCAGTAATGTACACTAACCTTTAACTATAATGCAACAATAATGCACTCACAGTAATGTACACTAACCTTTAACTGTAATGAAACAATAATGCACTCTCAGTAATGTACACTAACCTTTAACTGTAATGCAACAATAATGCACTCTCAGTAATGTACACTAACCTTTAACAGTAATGCAACAATAATGCACTCACAGTAATGTACACTAACCTTTAACTGTAATGCAACAATAATGCACTCACAGTAATGTACACTAACCTTTAACTGTAATGCAACAATAATGCACTCACAGTAATGTACACTAACCTTTAACTGTAATGCAACAATAGTGCACTCTCAGTAATGTACACTAACCTTTAACTGTAATGCAACAATAATGCACTCACAGTAATGTACACTAACCTTTAACTGTAATGCAACAATAATGCACTCACAGTAATGTACACTAACCTTTAACTGTGATGCAACAATAATGCACTCTCAGTAATGTACACTAACCTTTAACTGTAATGCAACAATAATGCACTCACAGTAATGTACACTAACCTTTAACTGTAATGCAACAATAATGCACTCACAGTAATGTACACTAACCTTTAACTGTAATGCAACAATAATGCACTCTCAGTAATGTACACTAACCTTTAACTGTAATGCAACAATAATGCACTCACAGTAATGTACACTAACCTTTAACTGTAATGCAACAATAATGCACTCACAGTAATGTACACTAACCTTTAACTGTAATGCAACAATAATGCACTCACAGTAATGTACACTAACCTTTAACTGTAATGCAACAATAATGCACTCACAGTAATGTACACTAACCTTTAACTGTAATGCAACAATAATGCATTCTCAGTAATGTACACTAACCTTTAACTGTAATGCAACAATAATGCACTCACAGTAATGTACACTAACCTTTAACTGTAATGCAACAATAATGCACTCACAGTAATGTACACTAACCTTTAACTATAATGCAACAATAATGCACTCACAGTAATGTACACTAACCTTTAATAGTAATGCAACAATAATGCACTCACAGTAATGTACACTAACCTTTAACAGTAATGCAACAATAACGCGCTGACAGTAATGTACACTAATATTTAACACTCGGTGTGATAATAAGTTCAAGCTTCTCCTTGTAATATAGTTCTACAACACTGACGATGAGCATATTAGATGATGCGGATTTCACAGAATCAGCGGATAGCGACTACTCAAAGTTAAATCAGAACGTGAATACATACTGCTATACTATGACATTATCATATTGTCGCAATCAATGGATGCTATGTCCAATGCATTTCAATGTTACTTTGTATAACAGTGTTGTTTTGATACATATGATTGGCCAGCGCTACAGCAGACTCACTGCATCACCGGAGTGTTGCCATCTTGGAATTTTCCGACGCGGCAACTCGCTAACTTCAGAGTCGGCGAACCGTCGTCGTTCTGCTGAGAGTTGCTTTTCCAGACAGGAACCACACCTTTCACTAAGTGTTCATCTGATACAATTCAGTCGGTTTGAACAAGCACTCTTTGTACAAACATTTCAAATAAAAGTACAGGTAGATATCAGATTTTCACTTCGGACGCATCTCGGTTTTCCACAAGAAACATATATTGATCAAGGTGCAACAGTAAGTTGGCACAAATAGTTCAACAAATTGTACATGGTAAATAGAATGCAAGCATAAAAATGTCTTTCTACAACAAAATATAAAAGTATAATTCTAAATAAATAATTCCAAGATACCAATCAATTTATAATTTACTATGATAAACTCAATCCACAGTAATCGACTTTCACCGAATATGGAGATTAATGAAAAGTGCGCCACCAACGACTGAAGTTTAGCACCAATGGTTTTCATATCGCTTCTGTAACTTTTCATTGACAAATGCATAGAATACACTACACAAAAATAACACTATTTTTAATAGACTATAATTAGATAGAGACTTCAATTATATTTAATTACATAATTAATTTGTTGATATACGCAATCATCGGGTTTATTTTTATTTTTTGAAACAGCGATTTCTTTTGAAAGACTTGGATGTCTCGCGCCTGACCTCCTTACGTTATTTCCGGATAGGGTTTTGTTGTAGTACACTAATCAATTTAAGTTTGTCGGGGGCAAATGCGTGTAGTTTTGCACGCACATCCGCAGGCAGATCCCAGACGACTTCCGTGTCGGTGGTACCACGTGCATAATAAGGTAGACCACTATCATCCAAGTGCATAACCCAACCATCTACAAGAATTGATTGGTTTGAATAAAGTCCACAAGAGCAGAGCGCACCAGATCCTTTGTACTGACTACCAAGACTATTAGTAACTGCCTTAATAGATTCTGTTCGCTCAGCAAATTCCAGACTTTTTACAAGATCTGGAAGTCTGTCTATATCTTCTTCAGGACAGCTATAAATTGGCTGTGACATGCGTTTGTGGCTTGCTTCATCTTGTATGTGAACATATGCTGACGGTTGCCCTCTAGTGTTGTGGTAATAAGGACCTGAATATTGAGGTAAGGACTTCCGGCGCTCACTGTCACGCTTTGTTGGTGGTTTTGGAGCTGTGGTCGAGAAGGTATTCATTTTCACATACACAGAACTATTATCTCTGTTTACTGGATACCACAGTCGTTGACCAGGAATCTCTTCACCTGGAACGTCGTTGTTGGCGTAATTCTCTATGAGAGCAGGCAAACTTTCAAATACGCTGTCTTTCGTTATGTAGTACCGTTGCCCAGGTTCACTATACACATAAAAGTGAACAATCCTATTGCCATGGTAACTAGAGAATATTACAGAAATAAGTAACACAAATGTGGTTATTACGAATTCAGATTTGAAATTGAGATAAAAAATTAATGTTCTGTTTTTAATAAAGTAGTATTCTTTTATTTCTTCCGTAGACATCAGGACAACGTGCCTAAAAAATGTCAATACTTACGTTGCTGTTATCACCAGATTATTGGGATCCCTGCTACTATCTCTGACTAGGTAGCAAAATGGTCTATTTATATATTTGTCCATACATTTGACAGCCTGTGATAAATGTAAAACAAGAAGTAGCATATAATTCTTTCTACTTTCCGGTTATGTTACAGACTGCAGTGATTGTGCCTTCTTCCAGAACAGTGTTTGTATTTGTGGAGTTTGATTGGTTTGACAGAATGCTTCTTCATATTTATTTACTCAATTTGTATCTGAACAGAAAATTAAACGTGGCTTTACCGACAAGAAGAGGTCTTGGGTAGGGTCAATCAGATTAACATGGCTTGTTTGGAATTCCCAGTAACGATTAACACGGATCCAATTAATGTAAACGAAATACAATTGTAAAATTTCGCACCTTTTCTGAACTCAGCGCTCCATGGTAATATAGAAGATCATCTAGGTTATCCACGCCTATACGACTACGTGTACGCGGATACATACGAACATAATCTGTGTCTTCACTAACCCCTTGATAGGAGCTGGGTCGTTGTCTATTAGTCATCTTCATGTTAGGTAACGTAAGTGCCTTCTGTACCGTGTGGGACGCGTTACTTAAGTGAAGTCCTACGGGTTGTAAGGACGGTGAATCAAATGAATGACTACTACGTGTCCTTATGCGTTGTTTTTCGTGACGTGGAATACTTTGTTGATTTGGAACTGGTGTTTCACATTTTGAAAAGGAACCTTTAGATTCAATACGGTTATATCCTGGATGCTCGAGTGGCTCGTGTCTCTCCATTTGAGCACTGCTCTTATTGAGTGATTGGCTAATTGAAAGTTTGTGAGATACTACGTCGTCTACTCGATCTGTCCAGCTGATATGTTTTCGTTGATCCATATCATATATATCACAAGTAGTGCTGTTGAGTTTTAACTTTTCGAGCAGTCCTTTAAGAGAGTATAATAAAGATGTTCCCATATACACTGGTATGGTGTGGCACTCTTCTGACTGCATGTCAATAATAACAGTCAATGTCTCCATTTTGCAGCGTTCAACTCTGTGATGTCAGAAGCTATTGGAAAAAATGTATTGACAAAAATAAGCATTATCATACATGCAGGTTTGTTATCTACTGATTTTTATTGTTATAAAAGTGGAAATATCACGCTTTATTACAGTGTCACTTAATTTTCACTAATTTTACAATTGCCATGGAAACAGAACAGCTGAACAGAGTAAATAAACATAACTCATTTGAAATGTTTGCATTAGTTTCAACGTCTCCTTCCTACACAACTGCTGTCTGAGTCAAAATTAACGGCGAGACGTTTAATTTCAACATTTCTATCAATTCTAACCGAGCGAAAGAACCGTGCCTGTTAGTATTTATTTATGTCACAGTAATAACAGTGAACACTGACTGAATGCATTTGTGTTTGATGATCTAATTTTGAAAAAAAACCGTAGCAATCGAACGTTTTTATTCACAGAATATTACATTAACATTAAATTAATCGATTTATATATACAAGTTGAAACTTTTTTTTTTATTTTTGAATATTTAAATCATGTCTGAGTGTAATTACGTTCGCGCAGTGAAGCAGGAAACGTCATGTGATTTAAGAACGTGTCGCTTAACTTAAGTTATTGTCTGCCGTGGCCTTAGATAAAATAGTGCCACAATAATGAATATTTTGAACAGTTAACTACTCATTAAAGTATGTAATATCTTGTATGCGCCTTTTTGAAAATACCATATTGCCAAATATAAATTTAAAATGCTATTCTATTCCAAGACGTGTTTACAATGTCAACAATGGCCGGCCATGTCATGAGTGCGTCATATATCAATCCGCACCACGCAACTTTCCCGCCGAGGGTCATTTGAGTACACTGTACGAATTCAAGCCTTATTTTAGTTTTAACGTTTTAAATGAGCTGTTGCATGTATGATAGCAAGTTTATTCGCCACCAACAATAAAATACCGCGCTATATCGCTCGTTTTTAAGTTCGGCATTCTTAGGCTCGTCGGCGAAGGCACACAACTTCTTATTAAATATTTAAGTTCCTTGAGTATTCAAGCCATTACAAAGAAGAGTCAAATTTGGGATACATATTATGTAATGTGTGAATCCAGTTCATATGATATATGTAAACACTGAAATATATCTCTTGTATACTAATATAAGGGTAGAACAATGAGTGTCTTGCGTACCCTGATGTAACAATACCCTCTTTGGAACATGATCTATGTGTCTCATTGTACAGATGATGTATTGTGTACTGTACTGTACTGTATTGTATAATGGATTTGTATTGTGTACTGTATTGTGTTGTATTCTGTATGACGAAATAAAAAATGTCCCACATTAATTTCCAGCGGTTATTGAAACAATATTTGCGGAAATTATAATATCTCCAACTTTTATGACTTAGTAATAGATCTAAAAAACCGATACAATTCACTAACCAAATAACAATACGATATCGACGCTATGCGTTAAAATGAAGTGTGGATGTAATGTTTATTGAACTCATTACTATTTTTTAGTGCTATAAAACAAATAGCGCCAGAGGAGCAATAGTACAGTCCAGTCACATAACACTGTCTGTCATTGTTTCTGTCTGTAACTTATGCTTTGATGTTTGATATGCGCATTTTAAAGTTGTTTTCATTGTTTATTCAGGCTGGCGGAGCTTCAATGTTTGTCACATACTATGCTGTATTTTACGTGTTACTCCATGAACTGTGTGCCCAGTTGGCATTTCAGTGAGTATGGCAATACAGTTGACATATTTACCCTTTTTTATTATTTTTGTATTTAATAAACATTTGCCATGTTTAGTAAAATTAAATATGGAACGGGGTAGCAAGCGCGGTTCATTGGAATATCTATTTTAAACTATTTTGCACTTTGCTCGAACGCCACAAAGACCAGGAGAGCAACGGTTACAGGGTATTGGTATGTTCGTACGCGGAAGAAGGAAATGATCTTATAAATTATTGAAATGCACAATGGTGCTTCCTTTTAATTATTGAACTATGTATCATTTACCGTAGGATTAGTTGACCTAATCCTATATATGTTGCAATTGTTGCAAAAGTCTAAATCTAGTAAATAATGGTTAATGGTGTTCGGCTTACATCGGGAGGTTAGTGGTTTGACTCTCAGAGCCGACCGCTCACTCACAAGAATACATGCACAGACAACTATGCCTTCGCGGTTTTAGGTTTCGGGGCAGGTTTGTAAGTGTACTCAGTGTACGAACCAAAACACTTCAAAAGGAACATCAGTGAATTTAGTTCTAAATAAAAAAAACAGTGACTATTGATCGTCAAAGGACATGAACGATACTTACCTGTATTCACTAAGTGGTCGAAGCACTAGAGAACACGAAACTACAGGTGGACAAATGTGGGGTGGTTTCAATGACTTGCCTGACAATAACTGATATATTCTTGTATCGATACGATGAACTTGCAGGCTATTAAGGACCGTCATACACACAGGCTCAGTTGCGCACACGCTATAAGGCAGTTTCAATTAGTAGGGGTTTAAATACGATGCTCTCACGTTTGAAGTTGTTGTGATTAGTTATGCATGGCATGTAAGGGTGATAAAGATACACTTCCGCAACAAGGAAAGGCTCATGTTGATATGTGTTCAGAGTGTTTTACACATGCAGGGCCGTAGCTAGCTTTTTTTCACTAGGGGGCAGCAAATGTATTTTTTGTAAGTTGCGTATAAATGCATACAGGCGTAGAAATGTGCAGTTGCGCCATAAGTTAATGGCTATGGGGGTATATCTATCTATTTTTAACAGTAAAATCATCTTGATTTATTTTATGAATATATACATAAAACACGGGACATTACAGTATGACATTTAATACCTGAAACACTTTTGTTGTATCTTCATATATAAGCAACATTAATGTGCGAGACTGATTTGTACAATTGATAGTTACAACTTTACAACTTTGGCGATAGCATATTAATTTATCTCCAGTTAGCTTTCCTCGAATAAATACATGACACACTTCCGACAGGTTTTGAAGCAGCATCATTGGGCCTTTGCTCAATTGGTGTATCACTGAACTTTGTTATCCACTTCTCAATTTTATTATTCAAAAAATCATCTCTTTGCAAAACTTTCCAATAGTAGTTGTTAAATGAGGTCACATGGGTTGATGTGAGCTGACCAATGTTGCATGGTAAAAGTGCTTGTGCAGCTATCGAATCACAATGATGATCAGCAAATCGCGTCTCAAAATCTTGGGTGACAAGATCCGAGAAAAGATAATATACATTCACCTTAAAATACTCGCTGGGCGTCTGAGTAGAACTTTGTCCTGCATTAGACTGATAGGATTGTCTTTGCAGAGCTTTACGTCTTTGTATGCCTTCGCCAAGTCACAATTTACTGACTGTAGTGTTATTGTAACATAAGCACAGTAACTCAAAATGAATTTAACCACAACCAGCTTTGCATCACCATTGCTTCTATCCCTAATAGCTTCCATGGACTCTTAAACGATCTTGTATTTGACAAGCTGGGCTGACAGCGTGGTAACCCTAGCCGTCCAGCGTGTAACACACAGTTTGGGCACTGATGTTTTCTGTCAGCCTTTGCGTATCTCGATATTTAATTCGCTTAATTCATCCATTAAAAGTTCACTAATATCTACATCACTATTATTAGCTACACTTATAAAAATTGGCTTTCATTGGCACCACCACCCAAAAACCAAGTAAGTTTTTCAACACTGTCAAACAAGTTACAGGTTTCTGGGACCTGTCTACAACCAGCTGCAAGAGCTAATGCGAGGGTATGTGACCGACAATGGACATATGTTGCGTTGCTGTACTGTCTTTGAATAATATCTTGTACGCCATTTTTGTCAGAACTCATCATTGCCGCCCCATCATACCCATGTCCAACCATGTTATCCATATTCAAAGCATATCCTGTAAGTGTGTTAAATATTTTGTCAGCTATCGTACGCGCACCCATTTTCTCCAGTTGTACAAAGCCAAGGAAATCCTCTCGTATTTTGTCTTCGTACACGTAACGTATACAAAGACTGATTTGTTCACAAGTGGCGTAATCCTGGGTTTCATCTGCCATAAACTCCAGTACTCGGGGATGGAAGTAACAATTGGTCTTTTCATTTATATTTATTTTGTATTTGTGGGGAAGTATGTTTAGCGTTTCGACTTGTAAGTTTTAAATGTTCTGATAAGTCGTTATTATATCTTGATTTCCAGTCCATGAATAATGCAAAATTGCCATTCTCGAGCTGATCCTCCATCACCCAGTTTTAAGGGTTTTTTTTTTTTAAAAAAAGCTCCCAAACTCAGGGGGCAGCTGCCCCCCCTGCTGCAAATTGTAGTTTTTTAATTTCTTTCTGTAAGACCCTTTTTATCCTTTCCTAAGGATTTTATGCGTCTAATAAAAAAAATAAAAAATACATCATTCTGATTGTATTTAGGTAACACTTCTACAAATACTGTATATCATTCTGATTGTATCTAGGTATCACTTCTACAAATACATCATAGAGACTGCCTAAAGTTGATTATAGTTTCTGGGCTCCCTGTGGTTCAACATCAACAGTTCTTTCGTTTTTTATACAAAGATTGCATATTGCGTAAATGCCGAGAAAATTAAGAACTACAAGCTGAGTAAATGCAACAAAACAATTTTAGAAATGCTAGAAACCCAGGGTTACACTAACTTTGTGCCCATACTCAAGCTGAGTAGAAAGAGGGAATGCATTTGGCGCGAGGCTATTCAAAAATCTGTTTTTTGCTGTTGGTATGGCAACGGTGAGCCAGGATATTTTTTTCAGATTTGACCTTTTAATTAGAGTGAAGGTGTGACCTGTCTGCCAAATCTTTGCGAAATCGGCCCAGCCAAAAAATCACAGAGGAATTAATACGTGAAGGCATGGAAAATCACACACACACAAGTGATCTTTAAATGACAATCCTAGCGAAGCCAATTCATCAATTAGAACTACGCAAAAAATGTTAGATTCCAGAAAATACTAGAAATTCATCCAAATGGACGATATCACCCAGGAACCTATCACTCCTAAAAATAAATCGTTATGATTATATCTACTCTTGGCATATCTAATACTGTTTTCCACGTGAGTAAAACCATGCTAATTGAAATATACGGTAATATACTATTATTGTTGTTCACGTCTGTTGTAAATTATACATGTACATACCATAGAACATGTATGGTCTCCAATTTACGCCATACAAATCGAAGCAAAGTTTTACACGTTGTTTGCAATAACATGACAAAGACGGCGTAATGTAAGGTCCTAATATTTTAACCTCCTTCACATCGTTTACTCTACACTTGTTATCAGTTAATAGGTGTTTGGAATGCAACGTCGTGACTGGGCGCTCTTTACGCAGAGTGGCAGCGAATATCTACGTTGCGCAGACAATCCCTGGGCAGTTTTACATATCCATCAATAATGAAACAACTAGCCTCGAGCTTGCGATGCTTTACAACATTTATAACATAATCATAAACTAACTCGCCAAGAATTCGAATATTTGTCAATAACTCAACTGAATGTCACTTGTAATATTGCTACCATGGCAATAACAATAACATCGACAAATGATGGTCGCACGCACATCTATCATTATTGACATAACTACTTCATTGAATCATGTGAAAACGCTTGTTTCTGTTGAATACAATAACGTAATATGAGCTGCTACCATCGTTCTGTGGATATTGCATAACAAGGTCAATCACTTAGCGTGTTCATGTGTACTTGCTGTTACACTTGTGTACCAATAACGTGTTCACATATTGCTCATTGTCCATTGCTAAAATATTTAGTAGTATTATTAACAAAAGAATATCCAGCTGATGCATGCGCAGGTGACGACTCTGTGATGAATTTGTTTGCACGTATCTGTTGATTGACTTAATTAGTTGATTACGAGTGAATGGCTGTGTTATGTCTGTCATCGTTTCGGCCCATTTGAAGTTCAGAACGGAACTCGACTCAGTGATTTGGAACTAATTACGAGATAACCGTCGTTATTCGGACTACTATTTCTGACAGTTTGGTATTCGCAGTTATTAATGTAGTGAACGATTAATCAAAAGATATGATGTGTTCAGTACTTAGTGTGATTGGCTGTATTATTGAAGGCCACGCCTTAGAGTCTTAATACTTCTTTGTAATTGGTTAAGGTTTTGAAAGTGAATAAAGAGTTTTTAGTTGGTCTTGGCGAGTACACCACCAGAGACGCAGTCTAGAGAGAGTCTTGGGGCGAGTCTTGACGCAGTCTAGAGGCAGTCTTGGGTCAGCCTTGCGATAGTCTTGGGGACTTTTCCCCAGGGCGCTGTGTCTTATAAAGTGCTCGACTGACCGACGAGAGTTGAAACGTATATTGTTGTGTGCGTTTATTTGACTGTAAAGTTTAAGTGACTTTCCCGATCCCGTACCTCAAGGGGACGCGATAGAGAGACGAGACCAGATTCCCCCCTTACACGTGTGGAGAACCCAGAGGAATTGGCCCCTGATAACTCCCCCACTTTAACAGTTTCATATATCATATATGACAATTTTAATAAGACACCGTGTATTCTCAATAATATCAACGAAATGTTATGAGCAGATTAAATTAAAATACGATTGGCTAGTGTCACTTTAGAGGGCGGGGTTTAAGCCTATGACTAAGAATTTATCAAATTTGGGAAATAAACAATTCGAGCCGGGCGGTTTTGGCGGACGCTAAATTAAATCTATCAAGGCGTTTTGAAATGCACATACATTCTCGAGGAATACCATCAGTGTTTACACGAATAACCAATCAATCCGGCTCAACTCATGTAGGGACGATGCAATTATTTCATTGCATAAGCAGTAAACTTCATCTTTTGTATCTCACAAGTATAACATACTAATAACAAAGTATTATCGTTAAAACAGACACTGAAAGAGACCAAAATTATAATGAATGAATATTTTAATGAGAAGACCCTTTATTAAAGACGAATTTCGAAATGTACTGCACATCGTATACACAATATTTATTTACAGAGGCGTAAATCGCACAACAAAAAGGTATGATATACCAAATATAATTGAGATTTTGTGTATGTACAAAGAATATCAAAGTTAGAATTGCGTAAGTAATATTTTCCCGTGTATTTTCTGATTACAGTTATAGAATAGACAATTAACAATTAACATATTCAGTAAAATAATGTCGTAACCCAATAATACTAAAATGAAAATAGCAATGCGTTCAGTCGGCGTACAGTGAAGCAAACCATATTAACTATTTCTCGATTTTTTGGAAGTCTAGCCATTGAAAACTTTTGATTTCTTTATAATAATTCCGCATGTTTTAGGTATTAAATCACTTACAAAATGTTGGAATCAATCACAAGACGGGTATCACTGATTCGCTAACTTGAACGGCAGCGCACATCAGGAATATTTCGGAAATAAATTGTACGATACGTTCACATCCGAAGATTTCACAAATTGAGACAGAGCAATATATTTGCCTACAAATTCATTTACACAGTTAAAAAACATAATTCTGTTTTTTTTTTTGCTTAAAATTATCACGAGATTAAGGAAACTCTTGTTCAGTTTATGTCTTGAGGAAACATTTTGGACGGTAAGGCGCTGCTGCAGTGCAAGGCAGTTTAGTCTGTTATTTGGGTTTATTTCGGTATAATATGACATTATCGGACCATACGTATGGTTCTGTAACTACCTTTGGCTAATATCGGTTATCATTGTATCGAAGCAAATGTTCAATGTATGCTAATTTCTTCGGATTCACTTGACATAGTTTATCGTGCACTTCCACCGGTAAATCCCACAACACCTGACTATTATCAGCCTTAGCGTAAAATATTTGACCACTGGTTTCCGGGTCCGTACTCAAGTGGACTCTCCAGTCATCTACAAGTATAGAGTCTTCGAGATCCAGTCCACAGGAACACTTCTGACGACCACTGACTTCCATTCTGGTCAGTCTACTTTTCAGTTCTTCGATCGAGCTAAATGTTCCACGATTTGCTTCGCAGTAATCCGGAAGAGGTTCACGTGGCGGTTGTGAACCATCGCCTAGCATTTCAATGTATCCCTGTCCCAGCCTGCCTCCACTGCTGGAACTCTGCAGTGACGATCGCCGCGATGGATGGTCCCCTGGTATCGGTGGCGGAGATTGCGTGCTTGTCAGCGAAGCGGATCTTTGCTGGCGAGAGCGGCGAACTCTTGCTGGCTGTAAACTCTGGACGTCGAATGCGGGAGACGTTAGAGATGTATATGACGGGTCTATTTTTTCTTCCGTCTTATTAATTGGGTACAGCAGGCGAAGATCGTGCACATGCTGACCGGGGATGTGGTTGTTCTGAAAGTACTCTAAAAGTTGGCCCATGCTCCTGAACTTCATGTCTTTACTGACGTAATACCAAGGCGAAGTTGGTCTCTCGTTATCAACAAATATGTTGAAATGAAACATCTGCCGGTTACGGTATCTGTAACAATTACAAACATTGTAATTTAGTACCATGTACATACAGTATAAACGTAACTTCATGTAATGCCTAAAATAGGCCACCAAATGACATTTGAGATTACTAGTATTAAGATATTATTATACTAAAGACATACTGCCAACTACATTTACTTGCAAGTGTAAACGTGTCTAAAACATGGAAAACCCATGAATAACAGAACAAGACTAACACAACCACTTCGTTCATTATATTTGGCAATGATATAGGACCGACAATTGAACTTTGAACTTCTGAATATGTGTGTCGCATAGATTAGGCCTCTCTTAATTGCTTGACCTATAGTATACAGTGACACTCATTTTTCCGCTCACCAGGGGGTCAAAACTCATTGTTCATTCCATCATAAACTGACCAAGATCCCACCCAGTGCCATATGGATAAATGGAGTATATAGAGCAAGCGGGATTGATGTTTTACCGGGTAAATTTCTCAAATAAAAAAACATTCAAAAAATGCTTACATTACTGAGATGGTATAGCAGTTATTTTTGCTCATACTGTCTCTTATCAGGTAGGAAAATGGTGTATCTAAATGTTCCTTCATTATCATTTCTACCTGCAATAAAACACTGAATGTAAATTATCTTATAAATGTTATTTTCGATCTTTAATGACATTTCAATTATGATATGGTGATGATACAGCAGCTATGAGGAAAGCGTGGACAGTATTTGACTTGGATACACTATCATACAGTTTTTTCACTAAGATAAAATACTACAGGAAGGTATAAATGGCGAAAGCCGGGTTACCGCGAAAGCCGGGTTACCGCGAAAGATGCATTGAGCGTCCAAGGGAAGGGAATGTAGCGCATCCGTATACCTGTTTCTAATCTATTTTACTGTACACAATATAGGTGTGCTTACGAGGTATTATATATATGTTAAAATTGTATTATCTTCAAATTAATATCAGTAATATCGTCTACAGTGTTGATATATTTTGTATTTTCTTAGTAAACCACTTCAGATACGTGTTGTTTGAGTATTTTTTTCAATATTGGATACATGGAATAATTAATTATTTTAATGTAATGGTATAAATGGTTTATTACCTCTTTTACGTTCACTCTGCCATGGTAACAGGAGAGTGCTGAGGGATGATATCTTTCATTGACGTCTTCATCTAATTCCATTACGGGTGGTTGCCCTGGAACAGGTGGGGGTGGGTAAATTGGCATGTCATCTGCGTGCGTTTGTGGCACTCTTGGTTGTGTTCGAAACCCGATTGGTTTTGTTGGACACGATTTAGATCTTGAGACTTTCGTAGCACTACTAATTCGAGGAGGCGGGACCTCTGGAGGCGGGGTGTAAACGTTTGGGACTGATTGTGGAAGACTGGCGGAGTGATCTTTTGTCTTTCCATTACCTTGCCCTTTAGGATGAATCAGTAGTTTATGGGACACCAGCGAGTCAATTGTGCAATCCCAGTCAACATGTAGATCTTGGTTGATATCGTAGACAACCATCTCAGCGGGCCGTGCCCCCAAAGAACTCATCAAACTATGCAGTGAATATCGTACTGATGAACCGAGGCTCACGGCAACTGTGTGTTGTTTAATCCCCTCTAGACTAAACACCACGTCTACAGTAGGATTAGCCATATTTATCTGTTGACAAAAGTTGAAAAAACACATGGCAAGGGCTTGATAATTAGAAACTCTCGAGAGGGAGGAAAAGGTAAACACAACTGAAATGAGTCACGATTTTGAATCAAAACATGAAGTTACATAATGGGGAAAAAGGTTTCTGTCTCTATTTTCTCTACTATATCTGTAAAGCTTGATTGTCATCTATGTAAAAACAGTTGCATTATGTAAATAGTACAATCTATGTAAAATGTAACAACAGTAGCATTATGTAACTAGTACAATGTATGTACAATGTAACAACAGTTGCATTAGGTAACTAGTACAATCTATGTAAAATGTAACAACAATTTCTTTACTAGTACAATGTATGTACAATGTAACAACAGTTGCATTATGTAACCAGTACAATCTATGCTCAATGTAACAGTTGCATTATGTAACAAGTACAATCTATGTACAATGTAACAGCAGTTGCATTATGTAAATAGTACAATCTATGTACAATGTAACAACACTTGCACTATGTAAATAGTACAATCTATGTACAATGTAACAGTTGCATTATGTAACTAGTACAATCTATGTACAATGTAACAGCAGTTGCATTATGTAAATAGTACAATGTATGTGCAATGTAACAACAATTTCTTTACTAGTACAATGTATGTACAATGTAACAACAGTTGCATTATGTAACCAGTACAATCTATGCACAATGTAACAGTTGCATTATGTAACAAGTACAATCTATGTACAATGTAACAGCAGTTGCATTATGTAAATAGTACAATCTATGTACAATGTAACAACACTTGCACTATGTAAATAGTACAATCTATGTACAATGTAACAGTTGCATTATGTAACTAGTACAATATATGTACAATGTAACAACAGTTGCATTATGTAAATAGTACAATCTATGTGCAATGTAACAACAGTTACATTATGTAACTATTACAATGTATGTGCAATGTAACAACAGTTACATTATGTAACTATTACAATGTATGTACAATGTAACAACAGTTGCATTATGTAAACAGTACAATGTATGTACAATATAACAGTTGCATAATGTTACTAGTACAGTGTATGTACAGTGTAACAACAGTTGCATTATGTAACTAGTACAATCTATGTACAATGTAACAACAATTTCTTTACTAGCACAATGTATGTACAATGTAACAACAGTAGCATTATGTAACTAGTACAATGTATGTACAATGTAAAAACAGTTGCATTATGTAACCAGTACAATCTATGTACAATGTAACAGCAGTTGCATTATGTAAATAGTACAATTTATGTACAATGTAACAACAGTTGCATTATGTAACTAGTACAATCTATGTACAATGTAACAACAGTTGCATTATGTAACCAGTACAATCTATGTACAATGTAACAACAGTTGCATTATGTAAATAGTACAATCTATGTGCAATGTAACAACAGTTGCATTATGTAACCAGTACAATCTACGTACAATGTAACAACAGTTGCATAATGTTACTAGTACAATGTATGTACAGTGTAACAACAGTTGCATTATGTAACTAGTACAATCTATGTACAATGTAACAGCAGTTGCATTATGTAAATAGTAAATTTATGTAAAGTGTAACAAGTTACATTATGTAACTATTACAATGTATGTACAATGTAACAACAGTTGCATTATGTAAATAGTACAATGTATGTACAATGTAACAACAATTTCTTTACTAGCACAAGTATGTGCAATGTAACAACAGTAGCATTATGTAACTAGTACAATGTATGTGCAATGAAAAACAGTTGCATTATGTAAACAGTACAATGTATGTACAATGTAACAACAATTTCTTTACTAGCACAATGTATGTACAATGTAACAACAGTAGCATTATGTAACTAGTACAATGTATGTACAATGTAAAAACAGTTGCATTATGTAAACAGTACAATGTATGTACAATATAACAACAATTTCTTTACTAGCACAATGTATGTACAATGTAACAACAGTTGCATTATGTAACCAGTACAATCTATGTACAATGTAACAACAGTTGCATTATGTAACTAGTACAATGTATGTGCAATGAAAAACAGTTGCATTATGTAAACAGTACAATGTATGTACAATGTAACAACAATTTCTTTACTAGCACAATGTATGTACAATGTAACAACAGTTGCATTATGTAACCAGTACAATCTATGTACAATGTAACAACAGTTGCATTATGTAAATAGTACAATATATGTGCAATGTAACAACAGTTGCATTATGTAAATAGTACAATCTATGTACAATGTAACAACAGTTGCATTATGTAAATAGTACAACATATGTGCAATGTAACAACAGTAGCATTATGTAACTAGTACAATGTATGTGCAATGAAAAACAGTTGCATTATGTAAACAGTACAATGTATGTACAATGTAACAACAATTTCTTTACTAGCACAATGTATGTACAATGTAACAACAGTTGCATTATGTAACCAGTACAATCTATGTACAATGTAACAACAGTTGCATTATGTAAATAGTACAATATATGTGCAATGTAACAACAGTTGCATTATGTAACCAGTACAATCTACGTACAATGTAAAAACAGTTGCATGTTACTAGTACAATGTATGTACAGTGTAACAACAGTTGCATTATGTAACTAGTACAATCTATGTACAATGTAACAGCAGTTGCATTATGTAAATAGTAAATTTATGTAAAGTGTAACAAGTTACATTATGTAACTATTACAATGTATGTACAATGTAACAACAGTTGCATTATGTAAATAGTACAATCTATGTACAATGTAACAACAATTTCTTTACTAGCACAAAGTATGTGCAATGTAACAACAGTAGCATTATGTAACTAGTACAATGTATGTACAATGAAAAACAGTTGCATTATGTAAACAGTACAATGTATGTACAATGTAACAACAATTTCTTTACTAGCACAATGTATGTACAATGTAACAACAGTAGCATTATGTAACTAGTACAATGTATGTACAATGTAAAAACAGTTGCATTATGTAAATAGTACAATCTATGTGCAATGTAACAACACTTGCACTATGTAAATAGTACAATCTATGTACAATGTAACAGTTGCATTATGTAACTAGTACAATATATGTACAATGTAACAACAGTTGCATTATGTAAATAGTACAATCTATGTGCAATGTAACAACAGTTACATTATGTAACTATTACAATGTATGTGCAATGTAACAACAGTTACATTATGTAACTATTACAATGTATGTACAATGTAACAACAGTTGCATTATGTAAACAGTACAATGTATGTACAATATAACAGTTGCATAATGTTACTAGTACAGTGTATGTACAGTGTAACAACAGTTGCATTATGTAACTAGTACAATCTATGTACAATGTAACAACAATTTCTTTACTAGCACAATGTATGTACAATGTAACAACAGTAGCATTATGTAACTAGTACAATGTATGTACAATGTAAAAACAGTTGCATTATGTAACCAGTACAATCTATGTACAATGTAACAGCAGTTGCATTATGTAAATAGTACAATTTATGTACAATGTAACAACAGTTGCATTATGTAACTAGTACAATCTATGTACAATGTAACAACAGTTGCATTATGTAACCAGTACAATCTATGTACAATGTAACAACAGTTGCATTATGTAAATAGTACAATCTATGTGCAATGTAACAACAGTTGCATTATGTAACCAGTACAATCTACGTACAATGTAACAACAGTTGCATAATGTTACTAGTACAATGTATGTACAGTGTAACAACAGTTGCATTATGTAACTAGTACAATCTATGTACAATGTAACAGCAGTTGCATTATGTAAATAGTAAATTATGTAAAGTGTAACAAGTTACATTATGTAACTATTACAATGTATGTACAATGTAACAACAGTTGCATTATGTAAATAGTACAATGTATGTACAATGTAACAACAATTTCTTTACTAGCACAAGTATGTGCAATGTAACAACAGTAGCATTATGTAACTAGTACAATGTATGTGCAATGAAAAACAGTTGCATTATGTAAACAGTACAATGTATGTACAATGTAACAACAATTTCTTTACTAGCACAATGTATGTACAATGTAACAACAGTAGCATTATGTAACTAGTACAATGTATGTACAATGTAAAAACAGTTGCATTATGTAAACAGTACAATGTATGTACAATGTAACAACAGTTGCATTATGTAACCAGTACAATCTATGTACAATGTAACAACAGTTGCATTATGTAAATAGTACAATATATGTGCAATGTAACAACAGTTGCATTATGTAACCAGTACAATCTACGTACAATGTAAAAACAGTTGCATGTTACTAGTACAATGTATGTACAGTGTAACAACAGTTGCATTATGTAACTAGTACAATCTATGTACAATGTAACAGCAGTTGCATTATGTAAATAGTAAATTTATGTAAAGTGTAACAAGTTACATTATGTAACTATTACAATGTATGTACAATGTAACAACAGTTGCATTATGTAAATAGTACAATCTATGTACAATGTAACAACAATTTCTTTACTAGCACAATGTATGTGCAATGTAACAACAGTAGCATTATGTAACTAGTACAATGTATGTACAATGAAAAACAGTTGCATTATGTAAACAGTACAATGTATGTACAATGTAACAACAATTTCTTTACTAGCACAATGTATGTACAATGTAACAACAGTAGCATTATGTAAATAGTACAATGTATGTACAATGTAAAAACAGTTGCATTATGTAAACACTGCAATGTGTGTACAATATAACAACAGTTGCACTATGTAACTAGTATAATGTATGTACACTGTAAAAACAGTTGCATTATGTAACCAGTACAATCTATTACAATGTATGTACAATGTAACAACAGTTGCATTATGTAAATAGTACAATGTATGTACAATGTAACAACAATTGCTTTACTAGTACAATGTATGTACAATATAACAAGTTGCAAAATGTAACCAGCATAATGAATGTACAATGTAAAAACAGTTGCATTATGTAAACAGTACAATGTATGTACAATATAACAACAGTTGCATCATGTTACTAGTACAATGTATGTACAATGTAACAACAGTTGCATTATGTAAATAGTACAATGTATGTGCAATGTAACAATTTCTTTACTAGCACAACATATGTACAATATAACAACAGTTGCATTATGTAACTAGTATAATGTATGTACAATATAACAACAGTTGCACTATGTAACTGGTATAATGTATGTACAGTGTAACAACAGTTGCATTATGTAACCAGTACAATGTATGTACAATGTAACAACAATTGCTTTACTAGTACAATGTATGTATAATATAACAAGTTGCAAAATGTAACCAGCATAATGAATGTACAATGTAACAACAGTTGCATCATGTTACTAGTACAATGTATGTACAATGTAACAACAGTTGCGTTATGTAAATAGTACAATGTATGTGCAATGTAACAATTTCTTTACTAGCACAACATATGTACAATATAACAACAGTTGCATTATGTAACTAGTATAATGTATGTACAATATAACAACAGTTGCACTATGTAACTGGTATAATGTATGTACAGTGTAACAACAGTTGCATTATGTAACCAGTACAATCTATGCACAATGTAACAACAGTTGCATTATGTAAATAGTACAATCTATGTGCAATGTAACAACAGTTGCATTATGTAAATAGTACAATCTATGTACAATATAACAACAGTTGCACTATGTAACTGGTATAATGTATGTACAGTGTAACAGCAGTTGCATTATGTAACTAGTACAATCTATGCACAATGTAACAACAGTTGCATTATGTAAATAGTACAATCTATGTGCAATGTAACAACAGTTGCATTATGTAACCAGTACAATCTATGTACAATGTAACAACAGTTGCATTATGTAAATAGTGCAATGTATGTACAATGTAACAACCGTGGCATTATGTAAATAGTACAATGTATGTGCAATGTAACAACAATTGCATTATGTAAATAGTGCAATGTATGTACAATGTAACAACAATTTCTTTACAAGTACAATGTATGTGCAATATAACAACAGTTGCATTATGTAAATAGTACAATGTATGTGCAATGTAACAACCGTGGCATTATGTAAATAGTACAATGTATGTGCAATGTAACAACAATTGCATTATGTAAATAGTGCAATGTATGTACAATGTAACAACAATTTCTTTACTAGTACAATGTATGCACAATGTAACAACAGTTGCATTATGTAACCAGTACAATCTATGTACAATGTAACAACAGATGCATTATGTAAATAGTACAATGTATGTGCAATGTAACAACAGTTGCATTATGTAACTAGTACAATGTATGTGCAATGTAACAACAGTTGCATTATGTAAATAGTACAATCTATGTACAATGTAACAACAGTTGCATTATGTAACCAGTACAATCTATGTACAATGTAACAACAGATGCATTATGTAAATAGTACAATCTATGTACAATATAACAACAGTTGCATTATGTAAATAGTACAATCTATGTGCAATGTAACAACAGTTACATTATGTAACTATTACAATGTATGTGCAATGTAACAACAGGTGCATTATGTAAATAGTACAATGTATGTGCAATGTAACAACAGTTGCATTATGTAACTAGTACAATGTATGTGCAATGTAACAACAGTTGCATTATGTAAATAGTACAATCTATGTACAATGTAACAACAGTTGCATTATGTAACCAGTACAATCTATGTACAATGTAACAACAGATGCATTATGTAAATAGTACAATCTATGTACAATGTAACAACAGTTGCATTATGTAAATAGTACAATCTATGTGCAATGTAACAACAGTTACATTATGTAACTATTACAATGTATGTGCAATGTAACAACAGTTGCATTATGTAAATAGTACAATGTATGTGCAATGTAACAACAGTTGCATTATGTAAATAGTGCAATGTATGTACAATGTAACAACAATTTCTTTACTAGTACAATGTATGTACAATATAACAACAGTTGCATTATGTAAATAATACAATGTATGTGCAATGTAACAACAGGTGCATTATGTAAATAGTACAATGTATGTGCAATGTAACAACAGTTGCATTATGTAACCAGTACAATCTATGTACAATGTAACAACAGATGCATTATGTAAATAGTACAATCTATGTACAATGTATCAACAGTTGCATTATGTAAATAGTACAATATATGTGCAATGTAACAACAGTTACATTATGTAACTATTACAATGTATGTGAAATGTAACAACAGTTACATTATGTAACTATTACAATGTATGTACAATGTAACAACAGTTGCATTATGTAAATAGTACAATGTATGTACAATGTAACAACAGTTGCATTATGTAAATAGTACAATGTATGTGCAATGTAACAACCGTGGCATTATGTAAATAGTACAATGTATGTGCAATGTAACAACAATTGCATTATGTAAATAGTGCAATGTATGTACAATGTAACAACAATTTCTTTACAAGTACAATGTATGTGCAATATAACAACAGTTGCATTATGTAAATAGTACAATGTATGTGCAATGTAACAACCGTGGCATTATGTAAATAGTACAATGTATGTGCAATGTAACAACAATTGCATTATGTAAATAGTGCAATGTATGTACAATGTAACAACAATTTCTTTACAAGTACAATGTATGTGCAATATAACAACAGTTGCATTATGTAAATAGTACAATGTATGTGCAATGTAACAACCGTGGCATTATGTAAATAGTACAATGTATGTGCAATGTAACAACAATTGCATTATGTAAATAGTGTAATGTATGTACAATGTAACAACAATTTCTTTACTAGTACAATGTATGCACAATGTAACAACAGTTGCATTATGTAAATAGTACAATGTATGTGCAATGTAACAACTGTGGCATAATGTAAATAGTACAATGTATGTGCAATGTAACAACAATTGCATTATGTAAATAGTGCAATGTATGTACAATGTAACAACAATTTCTTTACAAGTACAATGTATGTGCAATATAACAACAGTTGCATTATGTAAATAGTACAATGTATGTGCAATGTAACAACAATTTCTTTACCAGTACAATGTATGTACAATATAACAACAGTTGCATTATGTAAATAGTACAATGTATGTGCAATGTAACAACAGTTGCATTATGTAAATAGTACAATGTATGTGCAATGTAACAACAATTTCTTTACTAGTACATGTATGTACAGTGTAACAACAGTTGCAAAATGTAACTATTACAATGTATGTGCAATGTAACAACAGTTGCATTATGCAAATAGTACAATGTATGTACAATGTAACAACAGTTGCATGATGTAAATAGTGTAATGTATGTACAATGTAACAACAATTTCTTTACTAGTACAATGTATGTACAATATAACAACAGTTGCATTATGTAAATAATACAATGTATGTGCAATGTAACAACAGGTGCATTATGTAAATAGTACAATGTATGTGCAATGTAACAACAGTTGCATTATGTAAATAGTACAATCTATGTACAATGTAACAACAGTTGCATTATGTAACCAGTACAATCTATGTACAATGTAACAACAGATGCATTATGTAAATAGTGCAATCTATGTACAATGTAACAACAGTTGCATTATGTAAATAGTACAATCTATGTGCAATGTAACAACAGTTACATTATGTAACTATTACAATGTATGTGCAATGTAACAACAGTTGCATTATGTAAATAGTACAATGTATGTGCAATGTAACAACAGTTGCATTATGTAAATAGTGCAATGTATGTACAATGTAACAACAATTTCTTTACTAGTACAATGTATGTACAATATAACAACAGTTGCATTATGTAAATAATACAATGTATGTGCAATGTAACAACAGGTGCATTATGTAAATAGTACAATGTATGTGCAATGTAACAACAGTTGCATTATGTAAATAGTACAATCTATGTACAATGTAACAACAGTTGCATTATGTAACCAGTACAATCTATGTACAATGTAACAACAGATGCATTATGTAAATAGTACAATCTATGTACAATGTAACAACAGTTGCATTATGTAAATAGTACAATTTATGTGCAATGTAACAACAGTTACATTATGTAACTATTACAATGTATGTGAAATGTAACAACAGTTACATTATGTAACTATTACGATGTATGTACAATGTAACAACAGTTGCATTATGTAACCAGTACAATCTATGTACAATGTAACAACAGATGCATTATGTAAATAGTACAATCTATGTACAATGTAACAACAGTTGCATTATGTAAATAGTACAATCTATGTGCAATGTAACAACAGTTACATTATGTAACTATTACAATGTATGTGAAATGTAACAACAGTTACATTATGTAACTATTACAATGTATGTACAATGTAACAACAGTTACATTATGTAAATAGTACAATGTATGTACAATGTAACAACAGTTGCATTATGTAACCAGTACAATCTATGCACAATGTAACAACAGTTGCATTATGTAAATGGTACAATGTATGTACAATGTAACAACAATTTCTTTACTAGTACAATGTATGTACAATATAACAACAGTTACATTATGTAACTATTACAATGTATGTACAATGTAACAACAGTTGCATTATGTAAATAGTACAATGTATGTACAATGTAACAACAGTTGCATTATGTAACCAGTACAATCTATGCACAAGGTAACAACAGTTGCATTATGTAAATAGTACAATGTATGTGCAATGTAACAATTTCTTTACTAGTACAATGTATGTACAATGTAACAACAGTTGAAAAATGTAAATAGTACAATGGATGTGCAATGTAACAACAGTTGCATTATGTAAATAGTACAATGTATGTGCAATGTAACAACAATTTCTTTACTAGTACAATGTATGTACAATGTAACAACAGTTGCATTATGTAAATAGTACAATGTATGTGCAATGTAACAGCAATTTCTTTACTAGTACAATGTATGTACAATTTAACAACAGTTGCAAAATGTAACTAGTACAATGTATGTACACTGTAACAACAGTTGCATTATGTAACCAGTACAATCTATGCACAATGTAACAAAAGTTGCATTATGTAACTAGTACAATGTATGTACAATATAACAGTAGCATTATGTAACCAGTACAATGTATGTACAATGTAACAACAGTTGCATTATGTAAATAGTACAATGTATGTGCAATGTAACAACAATTTCTTTACTAGTACAATGAATGTACAATGTAACAACAGTTGCAAAATGTAACTAGTATAATGTATGTACACTGTAACAACAGTTGCATTATGTAACTAGTATAATCTATGCACAATGCAACAAAAGTTGCATTATGTAACTAGTACAATGTATTTACAATATAACAACAGTAGCATTATGTAACCAGTACAATCTATGCACAATGTAACAACAGTTGCATTATGTAAATAGTACAATGTATGTGCAATGTAACAACAATTTCTTTACTAGTACAATGTATGTACAATGTAACAACAGTTGCATTATGTAAATAGTACAATGTATGTGCAATGTAACAGCAATTTCTTTACTAGTACAATGTATGTACAATTTAACAACAGTTGCAAAATGTAACTAATACAATGTATGTACACTGTAACAACAGTTGCATTATGTAACCAGTACAATCTATGCACAATGTAACAAAAGTTGCATTATGTAACTAGTACAATGTATGTACAATATAACAACAGTAGCATTATGTAACCAGTACAATGTATGTACACTGTAACAACAGTTGCATTATGTAACCAGTACAATCTATGCACAATGTAACAAAAGTTGCATTATGTAACTAGTACAATGTATGTACAATATAACAACAGTAGCATTATGTAACCAGTACAATGTATGTACACTGTAACAACAGTTGCATTATGTAACCAGTACAATCTATGCACAATGTAACAAAAGTTGCATTATGTAACTAGTACAATGTATGTACAATATAACAACAGTTGCATAATGTAAATAGTACAATCTATGCACAATGTAACAAAAGTTGCATTATGTAACTAGTATAATGTATGTACAATGTAACAACAGTTGCATTATGTAAATAGTACAATCTATGCACAATGTAACAACAGTTGCATTATGTAACTAGTACAATCTATGCACAATGTAACAACAGTTGCATTATGTAAATAGTACAATCTATGCACAATGTAACAACAGTTGCATTATGTAACTAGTATAATGTATGTACAACGTAACAGCATTTGCATTATGTAAATAGTACAATCTATGTACAATGTAACAACAGTTGCATTATGTAAATAGTACAACGTATGTACACTGTAACAACAGTTGCATTATGTAAATAGTACAATCTATGTACAATGCAACAACAGTTGCATTATGTAACCAGTACAATCTATGTACAATGTAACAACAGTTGCATTATGTAACTAGTACAATGTATGTACAATGTAACAACAGTTGCATTATGTAAATAGTACAATGTATATGCAATGTAACAGCAATTTCTTTACTAGTACAATGTATGTACAATATAACAACAGTAGCATTATGTAACCAGTACAATGTATGTACAATGTAACAACAGTTGCATTATGTAAATAGTACAATGTATGTGCAATGTAACAACAATTTCTTTACTAGTACAATGTATGTACAATGTAACAAAAGTTGCATTATGTAAATAGTACAATGTATGTGCAATGTAACAACAATTTCTTTACTAGTACAATGTATGTACAATTTAACAACAGTTGCAAAATGTAACTAATACAATGTATGTACACTGTAACAACAGTTGCATTATGTAACCAGTACAATCTATGCACAATGTAACAAAAGTTGCATTATGTAACTAGTACAATGTATGTACAATATAACAACAGTAGCATTATGTAACCAGTACAATGTATGTACACTGTAACAACAGTTGCATTATGTAACCAGTACAATCTATGCACAATGTAACAAAAGTTGCATTATGTAACTAGTACAATGTATGTACAATATAACAACAGTAGCATTATGTAACCAGTACAATGTATGTACACTGTAACAGTTGCATTATGTAACCAGTACAATCTATGCACAATGTAACAAAAGTTGCATTATGTAACTAGTACAATGTATGTACAATATAACAACAGTTGCATAATGTAACTAGTATAATGTATGTACAATGTAACAACAGTTGCATTATGTAAATAGTACAATCTATGCACAATGTAACAACAGTTGCATTATGTAAATAGTACAATCTATGTACAATGCAATAACAGTTGCATTATGTAAATAGTACAATGTATGTGCAATGTAACAACAATTTCTTTACTAGTACAATGTATGTACAATGTAACAACAGTTGCATTATGTAAATAGTACAATGTATGTGCAATGTAACAGCAATTTCTTTACTAGTACAATGTATGTACAATTTAACAACAGTTGCAAAATGTAACTAATACAATGTATGTACACTGTAACAACAGTTGCATTATGTAACCAGTACAATCTATGCACAATGTAACAAAAGTTGCATTATGTAACTAGTACAATGTATGTACAATATAACAACAGTAGCATTATGTAACCAGTACAATGTATGTACACTGTAACAACAGTTGCATTATGTAACCAGTACAATCTATGCACAATGTAACAAAAGTTGCATTATGTAACTAGTACAATGTATGTACAATATAACAACAGTAGCATTATGTAACCAGTACAATGTATGTACACTGTAACAACAGTTGCATTATGTAACCAGTACAATCTATGCACAATGTAACAAAAGTTGCATTATGTAACTAGTACAATGTATGTACAATATAACAACAGTTGCATAATGTAAATAGTACAATCTATGCACAATGTAACAAAAGTTGCATTATGTAACTAGTATAATGTATGTACAATGTAACAACAGTTGCATTATGTAAATAGTACAATCTATGCACAATGTAACAACAGTTGCATTATGTAACTAGTACAATCTATGCACAATGTAACAACAGTTGCATTATGTAAATAGTACAATCTATGCACAATGTAACAACAGTTGCATTATGTAACTAGTATAATGTATGTACAACGTAACAGCATTTGCATTATGTAAATAGTACAATCTATGTACAATGTAACAACAGTTGCATTATGTAAATAGTACAACGTATGTACACTGTAACAACAGTTGCATTATGTAAATAGTACAATCTATGTACAATGCAACAACAGTTGCATTATGTAACCAGTACAATCTATGTACAATGTAACAACAGTTGCATTATGTAACTAGTACAATGTATGTACAATGTAACAACAGTTGCATTATGTAAATAGTACAATGTATATGCAATGTAACAGCAATTTCTTTACTAGTACAATGTATGTACAATATAACAACAGTAGCATTATGTAACCAGTACAATGTATGTACAATGTAACAACAGTTGCATTATGTAAATAGTACAATGTATGTGCAATGTAACAACAATTTCTTTACTAGTACAATGTATGTACAATGTAACAAAAGTTGCATTATGTAAATAGTACAATGTATGTGCAATGTAACAACAATTTCTTTACTAGTACAATGTATGTACAATTTAACAACAGTTGCAAAATGTAACTAATACAATGTATGTACACTGTAACAACAGTTGCATTATGTAACCAGTACAATCTATGCACAATGTAACAAAAGTTGCATTATGTAACTAGTACAATGTATGTACAATATAACAACAGTAGCATTATGTAACCAGTACAATGTATGTACACTGTAACAACAGTTGCATTATGTAACCAGTACAATCTATGCACAATGTAACAAAAGTTGCATTATGTAACTAGTACAATGTATGTACAATATAACAACAGTAGCATTATGTAACCAGTACAATGTATGTACACTGTAACAGTTGCATTATGTAACCAGTACAATCTATGCACAATGTAACAAAAGTTGCATTATGTAACTAGTACAATGTATGTACAATATAACAACAGTTGCATAATGTAACTAGTATAATGTATGTACAATGTAACAACAGTTGCATTATGTAAATAGTACAATCTATGCACAATGTAACAACAGTTGCATTATGTAAATAGTACAATCTATGTACAATGCAATAACAGTTGCATTATGTAACCAGTACAATCTATGTACAATGTAACAACAGTTGCATTATGTAACTAGTACAATGTATGTACAATGTAACGACAGTTGCATTATGTAAATAGTACAATCTATGTACAATGTAACAACAGTTGCATTATGTAACCAGTACAATCTATGTACAATGTAACAACAGTTGCATTATGTAACTAGTACAATGTATGTACAATGTAACAACAGTTGCATTATGTAAATAGTACAATCTATGTACAATGTAACAGTTGCATTATGTAACCAGTACAATCTATGTACAATGTAACAACAGTTGCATTATGTAAATATTACAATCTATGTACAATGTAACAACAGTTGCATTATGAAACCAGTACAATCTATGTACAATGTAACAACAGTTGCATTAGGTAAATAGTACAATGTATGTACACTGCAACAACAGTTGCATTATGTAACTAGTATAATGTATGTACAATGTAACCACAGTTGCAAAAATGTGGCTTGCGTTGCGGGTACAAAGTTTACACTAGCTGCTTATAACTGTCTATACGTTTCTAGTACAAAGGTCATTGAAAACGTTCACCCGGGAAGTCATATATGATTACTAAGGGATAGAATGTCTGTGTCCATTGTTTTCCTTAAATGTAGTTTTCAGGTAGATTTGTTTAACTCGACTACGCTGTTGTATATTTTTCTTTTTATTTATATATCAGTTGTGTATGTGTTCATTACCTTGATGAAGGTAAAGGTATTTGAGTGAGTGTATGTGTGGGTGGGGAGAGTATTTGTCCTCATGTTGTAGATACGTGTAGTAAACCATATGTGGATTATATATGTATATACCACGCACTTATATTTAGGAATGATCATACAATTTATGTTATATTATTCTGTAATGGACACTGTTTTTATTACGCTACATGTAGTATTAATTGAGGGACACGTTAGCTGGTAATTTTAGATATGTTGCAATACTATAACCATTTAAAAACTTTCATGTTTTTTTTTTTTTATTCTATAAGGAACATTAAGACTATATAAGTACATGTACTGTTCTTTGATGAAAATTAATATTAACAGTTTTTTTTTTTATCAATATCAGACCAGAATTGTTCCAATTTAAATTTTAAGCAGTATTTTATGTGCAAAATGTTGGAATATAAATTTTATTCTCACTTTTTTCATGCAAAAAGGATTGAACATCGTTAATGTGTATCCATCCATCCGGTTATTATCTAGATTATGAATGGACAAGTGTGTAAGAGTTACGTTATGTTAGTTATTCTGTTTTTCCCATACTCTCTGTACGATGGATTGACCTCTGTGCGTGCACACCTTTAACTCGGACATACTCTGGCTTATCACATTCAAACTTCACACATACATCATACACCTTGGGATACATATGCACGCCCATTAGTTTCACGATCTGGTGTTACCGGGTCTCGGTTTAGCAAGCATGGATTTTGTTAAAACTAAATACATTGGACATAATGAGACCTCGATGTACGTTTTGCTTTTCAAAAGATCATTTAAAATGGTCGACTGGCTGTTCCGAGGACACGTCTTTGACTTGCTTGAGCAATCAAGTTCAAACTTTAAGGATACATCCTATATTATGTCACACATTTATTTGTTTGACGATAAGTTAGAGATTGCTGAGTGCCGGCCATTTTAATTATTAACTTCATCAAAATCAAGCATTTATGCAATTTCTGACCAAGATCTGAGTACTAGTTACATAATGTTCTTGTTACATTGTACTTAGATTGTACTAGTTACATAAGGCAACTGTTGTTACATTGTACATACCTTGTATTATTTACATAATTTACTTGTTACATTGTACATATATTGTACTAGTTACATAATGTAAGTTTTGTTACATTATAACTACATCGTATTAATTTCATAATGTACTTATTGTTACATTTACATATATCGTACTATTTACATAATGCAACTGTTGTTACATTTATTGTACTAGTTCTTTAATTTACCTACTGTTACATTGCACATACTTTGTACTTGTTACATTGTAAATACTTGTACTACTTATATTATGTACCTGTTATTACATAGTACTAGTTCCATAATGTGTCAATTGTTACGTTATGCATACATTGTACTAGTTATATAATGCGTGGGGGTGTTCCGTACATGACGCGTAAAGGGTTATACGGGTTATTCACAAGTGGGGTACATGAGGGTTGCAGGCCCGAGTCGAGTTCAAATATGTGAACCAAAGCACGACATGAGTACATTATCTGACTTACAATACGTTAGTGGTGGTGCGCGGGCATTATCTAGACAATGCAACATAAATACCTCATTGTATTAGAGTGTTGCATATATATACGTCGTGCGTGTTTATTCATAACGTTATTAATATGCCAAGTCCCTGACAGAGATAAGTAAATATGGAAGCCTGGTCTAACCTTTATAAACATTGACATGGGTGTTTAAATAACCCATGAAACAGTATACGTGCCACACTAGGGCGTTCAGGCCATGGCCCACTTGTCGGTCCAAGGGTGGGCTATGTCATATAAAATATCGTAGTCGAAATTTCTACTCACTTTAAGTAGACTCCAGGTAACGTCACATTTACTCTGTACACTGTTTGGTAAATAAATTACCTCGATGGTGCGCACAATCTATAAATATCGCATAAATATCCTTAAAGTTAAACGGAGAGTTACACAACGCGGAAGTCGGCTTTAATGGTGGTTGTGAGTGTGTCACGTGACAATGGTATTTGACATGCAAATAAGGTTTGCTTGGTCTGGTAAGGTTATGAGACTTGTTAGCAAGGCTGTTGTTTATTTCAGTACTGCCTTTTGAAAATTAACACTAGGATAATTGTGCTGAATTTAGGCATTGCTCAATTGGGACATATGAATATCATGTATATTATTGAGTATATATTGTAGAGTATTTGGGTATGTTCAATTTGCCAGTGAATCTTTTAATTTGTGAACGTAACTTATTAATTTGTAATTTTGCAGTTTCAACAAAGTCAATATGTGTAACTAAAATACTACCGGTAACGCCGGGGTGGAGCTAAATGCCTGCCTGTCGTGGTCATCAGTGCGTAAATTAATGATTGTTTCCCCAAAATATTTTTTTGCAGAATCAGTGTAAACAAAAACGCAATCGTAGAAATAGACGTGAATGAGTTTGAAAGCGAATATAGTTCTAGCAAGTCTTGTTTCTTCTCCGGTGAACGACATTGGTGACCTGGAGATCACTTGTACTATTCATAAACGTATATGCGAGGCAAAGCACCAACGTTTGGTGAAATCGCGGTCCGGTGAGCCCAATTCCTCATATTTCGACCCTCAAATTTCCCATATTACACAGTGTAGGATAGTATATTTATTTGACACGAAATTGCGGAGTTAATACATAATTTATGGTAAAACTAGTAGGTTCTCGATGAGCGGCTTTGGTAGTGAGTATCTTTCGCAATGAGTAGGGCTTTGTCGCAGTAACTGGTACATTCGTCGGAGTTGAGAATTAATGTTTTGTGTGTCATGAACAACTGGTGTTAATCTGGGAATACCATCCTTAAGAGCTGTTAAATTTGTCCTTATGTGTGCAGTTGCTTTGGCAGCAGTACTCAAATAAGACCATAGTGTCTTACTTCGACCAAAGACCATTTATAGAATGGGATTGTCTCATGCATTCTTGTTATACTGCTTAGTGACATACATACATGGTGTTACAGAAGGAGTGTTGAATAATGTTTATTTAAATTAATAATCCCACTACATTTTTTTCAATACAGATCATAGAATGAAAAAATGTATAACTTATTCACAGCAATGAAATAAATATACTAATAATATATTGCAATACAACAAATTAGAAGCAAAAAAATTCTGGTTTGTTTGCAATGTTCACAGCTATGCGCCTAGCGACACTTAATATATATAAAAAAAGTCTTGTCATGAGTAGAATTTCTTGCCATATGCCAAATCAGTCTGTAAAACTGCCAAATTGCATGATTATTTGTATACAATGTAAATTTATTGCAGAGAACTTTTAACAGGAAACCTGTCCCGAACTCTTCACGTCGACTTAGTTGGATAGTTATGACAGTATCAGCAAATACACATTTAGTTTTATATCACGTCAATGATGAATGAGTGGTCTGACACACATAGCATAATGTAATTTGAAATTCTTGAAATATGTTCCGTAATTGTCTTTTCTATAGTTGTTTAAACCTGCTTGATGAATTAGGTGAAACGTAATTACAGATAAACCGAAATGAAAATATAAAGTGCATGAAAATAAATGTGATAGATACTATAAGTTATAAATATATGTTAATACTATTATGAATAGAAATGCCATCTCAAACATTGTATGGTTAACTACATACAAATAGCATCAATGAGGGATACAGTAGTGGGTAATCCAATCTTGATAATTAAAAATGAAGTGGATGGCAAATATATAGATAGTTTATAATTGTTAACTTTTTTTTTTTTGAATTTAGCTATGTTCACCGACTCTTTGACTGGTGTTCCATAACAGCGCGCGCAGAGTCCATAGAAATACATGGTACAGTGGTGCGCGTCTTAGCAACCTGGATTTTGATTTATTAGATATTAGAGGTTAGATTTATTTATTAGAGGCGGTGAAATAAACATGGCGAAACAGGTCAAAACATTCGTATGCTAATTGAGGTCGCCATTTGCAATTGTTTTTTTGAATTTCTTCGGCGATAGCTACGTAAACTAGGACCAAAACAGCAAGATTCATTGGTCGGCAGTGACGACCACCAAAACGTAATTGAAGGCAAATAATCACGTGAAGCATAAAAACATAAATACGGGAACCATTGTTTTAACAATGGGGGTGGGGTGGAAATTACTCGTTTTTGAAGGTGTCATAATAAGCGAGGGTGAAAACCGTGTTTATGCTATTAAACAAATGGAGACCTTGATTTTACATTATGTACTTTAGTACAACGTCATATTTTGTTTCATTACCTAACGCTTTTAGGTTCATGTGCTGCAAGTTACAGAGCACATACCTAAGCGGTTGTCCCATCAGCAAATGATTTAGCCCAGGCATTGTTCGTGTTAAAATCGCGAAACTATCCGTTTTTTGCGCAATTTGGCAATTCCGAATTTCTAAACGAAGTACAGGACGACGCAGCTGAAATACTCAAAAACCAACACATAACAAAAATTATATCTCAAAGTCTAACTAGACCGGAAGTGAGAATATGTTACTACTCTAGATAATCAAACATATTTTAATTTAAGGTAGAAATAATTAACGAAGCACAAGCGCGTATACACTAGTGCAAAATCATGATAAACTCTGTCCTTGTCATATCATACATAACATCAACACAGCACAAATATGACTCATCTAATTCCTGAAGAAATTCCGCCATGGCCGGTCCCAAGCCCGGATTAGAAAGTAGGAGGGTTGGGGTTAGCAACCCCTTCCCGTAAAACCTTCTACGCCACAGAAACGAACTCCTGAAGATATCAAAAAGTACCCCCCGACCATTGCAAATGTTCGAAAGGACGGAGCCCTGCACTTCTGTTGATAACATTTGATGGAGAGAGAGAGGGGAAGAGAACACATGCTGCTTTTTTTTCTTGGAACACAAAGCTTGATTGTTTTACGCGCACAAGACCGGGAATGTCCAGCCACGTACCGGTTACACGTATGGCGTCAGTGTTAACATGAATATAAAAACATTGATGTAATATTGTAAAATACATGCAGTACTTATCAAGTCACAAATCATAATATCATTCCTTCACTCACTCACTGTAACCATCAATGGTGACTCCGGGTAGTCGTTTTTTTGCGCTCATGATTTATCAGTAATAAATCACCAAAGCAAGATTTATATGGGACCCAATTAGTCCCGAATATTATGACTATTATTGCTATAAATTGTCACAAAACCTTCGGTCAGTTCTTGGTAACTCACAACCAGTCTTGTGATTAGTTCTTGACAAATTCTGAACAGGCTACGCCTCCAACTGTGCCGTGTGTTCGGGACAACCGTTAATTCTTCATAAATGGAGTCGATTTGTGTAGTTTTCTTGATTTATTCTGCAGATATAGGTAAAATATGGGTGAAGGTTTGGCGAAATTTGAAAGAGCAACGAATATTCTTCAACCTGGTATTTTTTATAGAAATTTATTTTTCGTTCTGTTCTGTAAACCTTAGAAATGTAAACCATTTTTTGCTAACAAGAACTGTAATTATCACGATGTAACTGTTCCAAGTATGCTAATTTTCCTGGGTTGTGTTTCAACAATGCATCTCGAACGTACTCCGGAAGATCCCATGTAACTTGACTATTATCACTTTTGGCGAAATATTGTTGACCTTTTGTTTCCGGGTCTGTGCTTAGATGGACCATCCAATCATCCGTTAGGACGGAATCATCAAGATCCAGTCCACATGAACACTTTCGACGGCCCCTCATTTCAAAAACCGTCAGATTTCTCACCAACTGTTGTAATCTGCTCGTTGTTCCGTAATGTGCGACGGAATACTCTGGCGGGCCATCGCCATCGCGTCCACGCGTTGGAAGATATTTTTGATGTGAATCGACATTGTGTGATTTCGCGGGACATGGCAGCGATTGTCGGCGTGCTGAATGGTCATTCGGTAGAGGAGGGGGTGGTCTAGTGTTTAGTGAGTGTGCCCTTTGAGGCTCGTGTCGAGGTAATTTATGTGTCAAAGGTGTATACATGCACGACTCTTTCTTATTGACTGGATACAAGAGACGCAGGTCACGTATTTCCTGGCCGGGTACAGGATTACTCCGAAAGTATGTTAGTAGTTGGCTCATACTGCAAAACTCAAGATTTCTCGAGATGGAAAACCAACTTGATGATCCTCTCCTAGTAACATACACTTTGAAATGGTAAAGTGTGTTGGTCGGGTACCTGTAACATCAAATAAATAGGTTAGAATGTTTTATTTCGAACGTTCATAATTAACATTGAGAAAAACGAACAAAGGAAACACAATCAAAATAAAACTAAACAAATTGGACTGAAAGAATTGGAAAGTTTGATGAAATATTTATTGCAATTGAAGCTGTCTTTGCAGGTAACACGTTTCACACAAAAACTTATCACTAATGTGTATATAAACTTGTTTTAATATTAACAGAATAGCAAACTACGTTTTTGTATCTCATAGTTATAGTTTTATTGCCAGTGCCAGAAGTTGTGTGTCCGTATAAAGGTATCTTGAGGGTCGATATAAGTATCGTAGAAAGATATTGTGATGCAAACGAACAAATAAATAAGTAATAAATATAAAACAACATTAACAACTCGTTTACACAATGTTCAGACATTCTCACTATATTAGAAATGTCCAATTGACGCTATGTCGCTAGATAATGAGCTTAAATTCTGAATGCTGCTCGCTAAATTAATAATGTTACATATGTTCGATTATTATTACATGGATTACAAGTGATTGGTATCTTATCGTTACATGTCATGCAATACTGCATGAAAAGGACCCGTTAGTTTATTTACATCATCGCTTATAGGTTTGGATAATGTGGATAGTTTCCATGACAACGGAATGTTAAATTCGAAAACTACTTGGTAGCTCATTTCTTGCATACATGGCGTGTATACTGTGTAAAATTTTGTACTCACATTACTGATACGGCATAACAGTCTTTTTGTGAAATGCTTTCTCTCACCAGATATGAGAATGGTTTCTGTGTCTGCATTAGCTGAGCAACCTAGATTAAATTAAAGGCAATATTAAACTGTAGTCATAATAGATGGTCAGCGGTGCTCAGAATGGATGGTCAGCGGTGCTCAGAATGGATGGTCAGCGGGGCTCAGAATGGATGGTCAGCGGGGCTCAGAATGGATGGTCAGCGGGGCTCAGAATGGATGGTCAGCGGGGCTCAGAATGAATGGTCAGCGGGGCTCAGAATGGATGGTCAGCGGGGCTCAGAATGGATGGTCAGCGGTGCTCAGAATGGATGGTCAGCGGGGCTCAGAATGGATGGTCAGCGGGGCTCAGAATGAATGGTCAGCGGGGCTCAGAATGGATGGTCAGCGGTGCTCAGAATGGATGGTCAGCGGGGCTCAGAATGGATGGTCAGCGGGGCTCAGAATGGATGGTCAGCGGGGCTCAGAATGGATGGTCAGCGGTGCTCAGAATGGATGGTCAGCGGTGCTCAGAATGGATGGTCAGGAGTGCTCAGAATGGATGTTCAAATGGTGTATTTATATTGATTATTCAAGTATGTTTAACTCACCCTATTCATATCGATCCGTCCGTGGTAGCAAGAAAGTGAAAATGGTTCATCGTCTTCAAAAACATCGTTGTAATCGTCTTCTTCATAGGTGTGTTCTGGGGGTAATGGCGGTGCGTAGTTCGGGGTGGCGGATATAGGATCAGACATTTGATCTGCCCTTGATATAGTCTTAACTGGTATCTCATACAAAGAGGCAGATCTTACACAATTCTGATCAAGTCGATTGGATGGTTCCAGACCCACAGATGTCTGCTCTGTGTGTGACTCCACAGTAAGTGATGCATATCCAGGAGACTCGCTTATTTCACCAAGCCTCTGACTTTTAGGGTGTATCAGTAATTTATGTGACACCACCGAGTCAATTTTGTCATCCCACGCAAGACGTTTATTTTGGCTGAGGTCGTAGATGACCATGTCACCTGGTCGAAAGTTTGTTGAACTCATCAACCTATGCAGTGAAAACCGTATGGATGAACCAAGGTCTACGTGTACTATGTGCTTGTTAATACCTTGCACACTAAAGATAACTTCTACCGTTGGTTGGGACATGTTTTCCTGTAATATATTAGTATATGACACAATCAATTAATAGAAATATGATACACACATTCAATATTTATTACTTCCTCAAATGAAAACTATTCGCGTTAACAATAGAGGTTGTGTTACATCCACTGGAGTCAGTTCATGCGGAAGTTAAATAAAGACGCTATTTTTATCACCATAATGCCGACACACCTGATCCGAACTGTAATTCCAGAAAAAATATACACTCATCACTGACAATAATGAACTTAAAGTGCAATCAGAGACACTGGGCTACTTCAATTGCTACCTGTACAAAATACTTCAAATGCGAAGACCTCTAAGTCTTTACGTTAAACGACATAGCAAAGAACATAGCTGAGTCAAGTATATGTACACGTTCTGTGTTCCCTGTACACTGTTGGAATTGCTAGTAGAATATGTGCAAACTTATATTAGCAAATCATGCAATCCGTGAAGCATTGTCATATTATACTCACGTTTTGTGTTACTTTTTAACAAACTACTAATGTGTCCTACGCTATTCCAATAATATCACCCCTACACGGAAGAGTTATAGACAAACCGTACACGGAAGAAGGACATGCAGTCATATCATGAACACGAGGAAGTAAATACTTTTTTTTCGCTACGTCACTACACGGTGTTTGTCCCTGGACACCACGGTATGTGAATTGAGGTCACATTCTGCAGCTCCTTGAGCAGAGTACGATTACGTTTAGAGCGACACGTCTCCAAACAAGCTTACTTACGAACGAGAGACGGTGTGTATTAAACAGACGTACCATTGACAAAACACTTATCTACTCTCATTGTACTAATTATTTGATAATCAAATATATGACACTAATGACAGGTTTGTAGATACGACTAATCCTCATTTTTGACTTGCAAAGAATAGGTCTATTAACAATCAATGGAAAAAAAGACGTAAAGTAATGTGGACTAACAGTGACAAGATAAATAAATCACATACATAAAAACCGGCATTCACGGTCAGTATCACCTATTAGGAATGTTGACATGCATATGAGGAATGTTAACATGCATATTAGGAATGTTAACATGCCTATTAGGAATGTTGACATGCAAATTAGGAATGTTGACGTGCATATTAGAATGTTAACATGCATATAGGAATGTTGACATGCATATTAGAATGTTAACATGCATATTAGAATGTTAACATGCATATTAGGAATGTTGACGTGCATATTAGAATGTTAACATGCATACTAGAATGTTAACATGCATATTGGGAATGTTCACATGCATATTAGAATGTTAACATGGATATTAGGAATGTTGACATGGATATTAGGAATGTTGACATGCATATTAGGAATGTTAACGTGCATATTAGAATGTTAACATGCATATTAGAATGTTGACATGCATATTAGAATGTTGACATGCATATTAGGAATGTTGACATGCATATTAGGAATGTTGACATGCATATTAGGAATGTTGACATGCATATTAGGAATGTTGATGTGCATATTAGAATGTTAACATGCATATTAGAATGTTAACATGCATATTAGAATGTTAACATGCATATTAGGAATGCTGACATGCATATTAGGAATGTTAATATGCATATTAGGAATGCTGACATGCATATTAGGAATGCTGACGTGCATATCAGGAGTGTTGACATGCATATTAGGATGTTAACATGCATATCAGCAATTTTAACATGCATATTAGGAATGTTAACATGCATATTAGAATATTGACATGCATATTAGGAGTGTTGACATGCATATTAGAATGTTTACACGCATATTAGAATGTTTACATGCAGATTAGAATGTTGACAAGCATATTAGGAATGTTGACAAGCATATTAGGAATGTTGACATGCATATCAGGAGTGTTGACATGCATATTCGAATGTTGACATGCATATTAGAATGTTTACACGCATATTAGAATGTTTACATGCATATTAGAATGTTGACATGCATATTAGGAATGTTGACAAGCATATTAGTAATGTTGACATGCATATCAGGAGTGTTGACATGCATATTAGAATGTTAACATGCATATTAGAATGTTGACATGCATATTAGGAATGTTGACATGCATATTAGAATGTTTACATGCAGATTAGAATGTTGACAAGCATATTAGGAATGTTGACATGCATATTAGAATGTTTACATGCAGATTAGAATGTTGACATGCATATTAGGAGTGTTGACATGCATATTAGGAATGTTGACATGCATATTAGAATGTGTACATGCAGATTAGAATGTTGACATGCATATTAGGAGTGTTGACATGCATATTAGAATGTTAACATGCATATTAGAATGTTGACATGCATATTAGAATGTTTACATGCAGATTAGAATGTTGACATGCATATTAGAATGTTAACATGCATATTAGAATGTTGACATGCATATTAGAATGTTTACATGCAGATTAGAATGTTGACATGCATATTAGGAGTGTTGACATGCATATTAGGAATGTTGACATGCATATTAGAATGTGTACATGCAGATTAGAATGTTGACATGCATATTAGGAATGTTAACATGCAACACCTTGTCAAATTTCTTGGACAAATATTTATAATTTATTGGATCCGAATTTGGCATATGATTATTTTTATAATTTGTTTAGTGATATAATTACTAAACATCTACCTAAGAAAATGATTTATTCTGCATCAAAATCATCACAAAAACCATGGTTATCTAAGGGGCTTCTCATTTCAATTAAAACAAAACAAAACATAGACTTTTCTCAAAAACTAAGCGACATAGTCCCAGTTCACCAATTCACATTCAATACAAAATTTATCGTAATATTTTGTCAAAATTATTAAAAATTGCTAAGAAGTCTTACTTTTCTGGCAAGCTGGCAAATGTTATTGGAAATAGCAATAAAACATGGCAGGTTATAAACAAACTGCGGAATAATCAGTCATGTAATGATCGTTTTCCACATAAACTTAGAGTGAGTACTAACCCAGATGAAATTGTGACAGAGGGTAGGGATATTGCTGAGAAGTTTAATTCGTATTTTGTTAATGTTGGTCCAAATTATGCATCTAAAATCAATTGTAATGCCAACTTCAATGATTACCTTGATAGTAGACAATCACATTCATTATTTTTCAGCCCAGTTTGTGCTCATGATATTTTAAAAGAGATCGATAAATTAGATCCTAATAAAGCAGTTGGCTATGACAATATGTTCCCTAAACTTATCAAGCAGGCTGCTGAACAAATTGCTGAACCACTGGCTCATATTTTTAACTGTTCTGTGTACACGGGTATATTCCCTGATAAATTAAAAATAGCCCGGGTTTCTCCATTATTTAAAAAAGGTTGTGCATTTGAAGTTGGTAATTATAGGCCGATATCAGTGTTACCCATTATTAGCAAATTGTTTGAATCTTTAGTAAATAAACAGATGTGTGCTTTTCTAGAAAAATTCCAAATTCTTGATGAAAACCAATATGGATTCCGTAAGCATCACAGCACCAAATTAGCTTTAGTTGACCTTACTGCTGAGATTTCAAAACAAATAGATGACGGTTTTATCACATTTGGTATTTTTCTAGACCTCAGAAAGGCTTTTGACACCATTAACCATACCATATTATTGTCTAAATTACATTATTATGGTATAAGAGGGTCTACTTTGAGTTGGTTTGAATCTTATTTAGAAGACCGCCAGCAATATGTTAATTTAAATAATTGTAATTCTGATTATAAAGTAATTTCTTGTGGGGTCCCACAAGGGTCCATTCTTGGACCACTTTTGTTTTTAATTTATATAAATGATATTGTAAAATCATCCAACACTTTCCAGTTTAGGCTTTTTGCTGACGACACAAATCTGTTTCACTCCGTTAAAAATGATTCTATTGATATTGGCCTACTTAATTCAGAATTGCACATGGTGCAAGGCAAATAAATTAACCATAAATATTGATAAAACAAATTTTATGGTTTTCAAAACAGCTCAAAAGACAAATATGCAAAGTTTATTAAATATTGATAACTCTCCTATTGAACTTGCTTCCTCTGTGCTATATCTTGGTGTCACTCTCGACAGATCACTTACTTGGAGACCTCACATTAATAATATTGTTAAAAAAAATTAGTAAAATGATTGGACTCATTTCATATCTGCATCACTACCTACCCAAATCACTTATAATATTACTATATAATTCACTCATTCTTCCACACATAAGCTATTGTATTGAAATATGGGGCAACACTTTTAGTACCGTTATAAATCCAATTTTAAAATTACTGAAAAAATTTATTCGCTTAGCCACTTTTTCAAATCCCCGTGCAAGTAGCTCACAACTCTTTAAAAGATTGTGCATTCTTGATGTGCATAAATTATGCAAGTTCCAAACGTGCATGTTTATTTATGACCTGAAGGGCGATCGTTATGCTCGTTCTCTGGGTCATTATGCCTCTTCAATCTCTCACTCTTATTTGACACGTTCAGTTATTTCTGACAAACTTGAAATTCCAAAAGTAAAACTAAGCTCAACTAAAAACAGTTTAACATATTCATTAGTAAAACACTGGAATGATCTTCCAATTTCCATTAAAACATTAACATCAAGAAATCGCTTCAAGCTTACCCTAAAACAATTTCTTTTAAATAATTGAACATCAATTTTATTGTTATTTCTCTATCATTCAATTTACAGTATTGTCATTTCACTATTACCACCATATTTCATATAATTTTTCTCCTTATGTATTATGTACTCTTAAACAATATATTAATATGATTTATGAATTCACTGTCCTTATCAGTTTTTTTCTGCTATCAGTGAATATGCAAGGGCTAGAGACTAGATTAGTTCTACTAGAACTACCTCTCTTGTCCTCGCCAGATAGTTATGTATATCTCTATCTTCGTTTTGTACTTTGTAATGTAATTTATCTGGTGAAATAAAATTGTATTGTATTGTATTGTATTGTATTGTTATTGTAAATATGTATTGTCTCCATCAGTACACGTGGCAAAATTTCGGGTGTCTGGGTAGTTTCTACCTGTAGCATAAAAATAGTGTTGAATATTTAACACGCTTTTGTACCCCAGGTACAACACTCATACCTGTCAAATTTGTATTGGTCCAACAATAAAGCATATTTACTGGTAAGTCAAATAAACAAAATAAAACAAATGAGCATCATCAATACCCTTACAATCCAAGGAAGAATTACACAGCAATCATTCCAGCATTAGTATAGTTACACATTCTGCCAAAAAGCATAATTGCAAACTATGAATATATAATTAAGTGGATGTAAATAGTCTGGTGATAATAGCTATAATAGCGAAATATATAGTGGCATTTATCAGAAATATAAAACAAGCAGCCTATCGGCTGAGATAGCTCCGCTGTTAGCAATGCACATTTCAATTAAAGAACTGAAGACATCATTAGAAAATGAACAATATGAATAGTATCAAAGCAATCGGACTTACAGTTTTTAACAAGAAGTCGAAAATATCACTATTTACCAAAAATGACAAAAATATTCACCAAAATTAGAGAACTGAAGATATCATCACAAAATAAACAAATCTGAGAAAGGTCTACATGTAGTATCTATATATGTAATATCAAAGCAATTGGACTATTGGTTTTTAACAAGAAGTCGAAAATATCATTTTTTACCAAAAATTACAAAAATATTTACCAAAATTAGAGAATTGAAGATATCATCACGAAATGAACAAATCTGAGAGAGGTCCACATGTAGTACCTATATATGTAGTATCAAATCAATTGGACTTGCGGTTTTTAACAAGAAGTCGAAAATATCACTTTTTACCAAAAATGACAAAAATATTCACCAAAATTAGAGAATTGAAGATATCAATATGAAATGAACAAACCTAAGAGAGGTCTACCCAAGGTACATATACACCAAGTATCAAAGCATTCAGGCTTGTAGTTTTCAAGAAGAAGTCGAAAAAGTAAAACATTGACACGGACGACGGACGACGACGACGGACGACGACAATCACTCGTATGATAAGCTCCGCTCGACAAAGTCGACAGCGGAGCTAAAAATAATTGTTTTTACCATTTTATTTTGTTGTAAAATATAAAAATATCTGAAAATTTACTTTAATGCATGTACTATGATGTACAAATTAAAACTAACACAAGATATATTGCATTTTCAACTCATGATAGTATCAATAATTGTTGTCTTGTCTCAATCAGCATAATTAACATATCTAGATTGGTCCCACTAACGTTCTCATAGATAATTATTTTTTTATTTCTCCTTATTGGATTTTAAATGATGTAAGAGTACATCAATGGAGCAAAAATTATCCTCTCGTGTTGAACCTGTCACAGGTAGACACTGTTTAAGGCAGTATATGTCTAAGCCTTTATTGGTCTTCTGAGATTATCTTATCTTTTGGTTTCCTCAGTAGCAGGTTTTCATTCACCTATAAAACATCTTCAGCCCTGTGGTAAATTCCTATGTAAGTTGGTCCAAGTCTATCTATCAATTTTCAAAAGCGTGTATGAGTAGTTCCACTGTGTTATAATCCTGGCCCGAGTACTACGTCAGCTCTTCACTACAATGCAGTATACCAGTTGAAATCATTCAGGTACCCGGAAAACAGGACAAGCTCCGCATATGTCTCTTACGTTCAATATGTTAGCTTTGAACAACATATATCCCCCATGTCTGCTTTTTGTCTACCACTACCACATTAAATGTATTTGAATTCCTCTTTGGCAGAAAGTTCTGTTCCAATTCAGTTGGGCTATTTTGCAAATCAATATTTGTATATTTAGGAATTTTATTCATTCTTGTGTAGTCTCACTTATTCACATATTTATAATGTGATTTTGTAAATAGTATGTACTATACATGAACGTTATTATGCATGCTGTCTGGTTGCTTAGCAACCTTGTCAGGGAAAGAGGCTAATTGACATAGTACATAGCTTTAAGTTGATAGTTTATTGTTATTGTTTCAGTATTGTGGGCATCCACAATACCTTTCAAAGTTTCACAAATGTTTGTAAACTATGGGAAACATGTTTTAAATTTATATACACACAATGAAGTTGAACTAAGTATAATTTGTCTGTCAATCATGTGAAAATAAATGGTGTCACATTAAATTATACTTGATCCTCTAAACATTATTCAGTTCTATTCATTGAGAGATTGGTTAAAAGAGTTACGTAGTGCTTTTCATATATTTGGTCCTGGAGGTATTTTATAAAGGTACTTTATTTTCAAAATTTTTCTTGGAATGATGAACATATCGAAAATCAATAAAAAAAATCCAATATAATAACATCATTGCTGCACATAACTGCAAACATTTGAGTGTCATATTTTAACAATGTAATAAAAAAATTATGACATATTAATGACTGGTGCTGTATCAAGAGTCAACCATCTCACCAATCAAATATTTGGCATGAGGTTAAAAATCGTTAAAAGGATAATGTACATGGTTCCTGAAACTAAAAATAAAAATAGTATTATATATTAATATTAATATGAAATTGAATATCACAATGAAATGCAATGTTTTCATTATATAGAGCCCCTTTAAAATTGGTGGTGATATCAGAATCCCTGATGCAAATAATTACAGTATTGTCTAATGTATATCAAGTTCACATGCTTCTAATATAATATTTATTAAAATGGGGACTGTAAGTAAGTGGTTAGCATGATGTATGAATAACATTAGTTTTTGATTCCTATTTTAGAAACATGTTGTTTAAAATTTTAGAATTGCATATACGGTAATACTGTTTGTGGAAACATGTATTATCAAGGTATCAGTGCTTGGAGTCAACAACCGAACTAACAGGATTGCGAATACAACTATGTAATATCAATGAATAAACCCATTATGACTCGATGGTTCTCGTTAGGAAATCCTGGTCACTTTGATTACCACACCAATGGTGTTATCTTACGTAACTAAATAGACTTGTGGCTAAATGTTAACAAGACGAAATGTTAGCAAGTGTCATACATGTCATTAAATGCAGATGACACACAAAATGACCTCCAATTACGCTAATTGAGTGGGCAAATATTTATGAATCATAGACGAAGTCTCGAAATGTGCCACTAAGGCACACAGGAATAGCTATATAATAATAATAAAAATAATAATAATAAGACAAAGGTTGTGTTCCTACCTGAGAGAAATTACATGTTATTACTAAATACATGATTATGTGGTACTTTCCATATAATCACAGTCCCTCAACAAAGATATAAAACATATTAAAATTGTCTGCTAACATATCAATACTGCAGAAGTAGTACAAATGTAATGTTACCACGAGAGTCATTGGAAGAAGATGTCAGCACACCAAATGTTTCCACTTAGGACTGTAAAATGTCTCATACACTACATATTGCGTTAACTAATGACATCAACACCATGATTCTAATTCTGATAACCTGCTTTGTTTGAAATATTGGCAGACAAGTTTTGTTTTAAATGTTGAAAGGCCAGCTTGGTTGGAAATGTTGATAGGCCAACTTAGTTGGAAATGTTGATAGGCCAACTTGGTTGGAAATGTTGGAAATGTTGAAAGGCCAGCTTGGTTGGACATGTTGAAAGGCCAACTTGGTTGAAAATTTTGATAGGCAAACTTGGTTGGAAATGTTGAAAGGCCAACTTGGTTGGAAATGTTGAAAGGCCAGCTTGGTTGGAAATGTTGATAGGTCAACTTGGTTGGAAATGTTGATAGGTCAACTTGGTTGGAAATGTTGAAAGGCTAGCTTGGTTGGAAATGTTGATAGGCCAACTTGGTTGGAAATTTTGATAGGCCAACTTGGTTGGAAATGTTGAAAGGCCAACTTGGTTGGAAATGTTGAAAGGCCAGCTTGGTTGGAAATGTTGATAGGCCAACTTAGTTGGAAATGTTGATAGGCCAACTTGGTTGGAAATGTTGATAGGCCAACTTGGTTGGAAATGTTGAAAGGCCAGCTTGGTTGGAAATGTTGATAGACCAGCTTTTTTCCAAACTAATTCTGATAGACCAGCTTTGTTTGAAATGTTGATGGACAAGTTATATTATGTATAACCAACATAGTGTTCCTTGCAACAAAAGCACATTGTCACTTCTAACTTTGGAACAATGAAATGTAATTTTTTTATGAAACTAATGTGGTGGAGCATTGGCTGTTGTGACCTTCAAACTGATACCAAAACAAATAAAAATAATATTTCCTAGAAATAGCAAGAAAAGTCTATTCAGGAACATAACCTTTGTCCTATGTTTACATTTATTTTTATTCATACACTTTTGGCGATATTACTATTTAATTACTTAATTGTAAATTAATATTTGTTGTAGTCAGCATTATGGTAGTCCTTTTTTCAGTAGAAATATTGCTTCAGTATTGGTCCAAGTGAAAAATTAACATAGATGACACACATTCCATAACCACTAAAGTGAATTTGTTTCCAGTCTGGTATTCAATATAGCACCATTTTGGGGAAATAATATAAAGAACAGGTTCCCACACACCCTATTATTACAAGTTAAGTTGATGATAGTTTACATTGTACATATTGCCCATGAATGATTATTTTTGGTGTGTGACTTCTATTTTTGATTGTTTTACATAAGATCAAAATCAACTTACCATGACCAAAATGAGTCTTGTGAATGACGCCAATTACGATTGAGTTGCTCCATAGATCTTATATCTTCTAGAGTTATCTTAAAATCACTTATCTGTAAACAGTAAGTAAATCACAGCTTATAATTTAATCAAACTAAGTCTTGTCTTTAATGTGGAGTGGATCAGTTTCAACATTGAAGTATGTATGCAAATGACGTTACACTTCAATAATTGTTTATTTTGATTGATATCCAAGCTACTGGGTTTTATTACCACAAAGACACTGCATTATATAAAAATACTATGACATGAATATATTACCAAACGATTTATGAGTTCACTTCAGCCTTATATATATATTATGTATATATACACTTTTATAACTGCAACAAGTTGTTATTATCAGAGCATGATAGTTTCCATAAGCTGGTTCAAGTCAGTGGAGTACACTCAATGAATACTGATTTACTCAGACAGTACAACACATCACAACAATAAAAGTGTTCCAATGTAAATTTTTAAGGCATACATTTAGGGAAAGAACACAGCATATTTGATGTATACCTCAATATTCTCTTTCATCCTCTTGGGGTTTATGCTTTTCGGAATTACTGCACATCCACGATCAACACAAAATTTCAATAGAATTTGTGCCGGAGATTTTTTGTGTTTTGCAGCTATAGCTTTCACAATCGGCTCCTCTAGCATATTAGGCTCTCCTTTTACCAATCTGTAATATTGATTAAGTTATGAAAAATGAAAACTTGGTCTATAGTGTAATACATCACTTGCATTACCCACTTATTTCCAAGCAGTTCATTTAGTTACTGAGAATAAGTAGAATAAGAGAATAAGTTAATTACTATACAAGGTTGGAAGTTTTTAAAATTCACAGATGTGACCCAGCATCGTTTATTGATTACCATTGAGTCAATCAAATGCATTTAAGGACTGTGTTTAGTTTTAGAACATTGTCAAACAATGATGTCAAACGTTCAATCTGCTTACATTGACAAATGACATCACTGGGATTTCTATTACATGGAAATATTGATAATTAGCACTATATCATTTTTTACACTGGATTCTAATGATGTATTGAATAGAAATCTGATATAAGCTGTTATCACCTGAAATTACATAATACATCACAAGCAATAGTGGCATTCACGTTAGAGATCTCGGCACATGCCTAGACTTGGGGCTGAGTCTGTCGAGTCGAATCGTGCCGAATTTTTTTTATCTCGATCCTGATAGATGCTCAGACCAAATCTTGTCATGAGATTTGATTCCTGAATGTTCGACACAAGCCAAAATTACGCGCTCTGTGGTGAATTTAAGATAACATTTACTGATTCATACTAGTATGACATGACGATGGAGAGAATTGAAGCTATGAATGGGTGGTGCTGTAGTAAGGAATTAAATAAATGCAGAACGTTGTCGGTGACGCATATTTATGTGCTGCTGCAACTGTGTTTTTATTGTCAAGCTAAATCAACTGAATCTTCTTTGTCATTCATGTGCACGATGAAGAAATAAAATAACAACAAATGGATATACAATATATCAATTATTATTATCATCATATTCGTATCGTTTTCCATGTTTAGATCAAATAATAGATTGAAGAATGAGGGCGTGATTTTGGTACGAGTCCCAAGTGCGTCCTAACTAACGTGACACAACTGCTGTAATCCCTCTGCAAACACAAAAAATTACATTACGTGCCGATATTTTTTAACGTGAATGTAACATTAATGTGCACGTGGTCACATTGTTATAATGAGGCAATATGGTAATATTGAATGATGACTATTTAGATGAAATTTGATAATTCAATAGTGCACATGCATTATAAGTATTTTTCAAGATATACTTGTATATGTCAGTAGAATAACCAAAACTTAGATTTGTGGTTGGATTTTAGCGAGAATCATACAATGATTTTACTAAATGTATTTTTTTTGAAAGACAACATCAAGGGAGAAGTAATTCGTCAAGCTTCAACTTCATATTCAAATCATGTTAAATTATTTTGACTTGTAACTATGGTTACCTGACAAATTCAAATCCAATTAGAGATATAAATACCTATGTGTATTTTTACAATTTATGTATTTTTTGTTATCTACAGTTCATCATCAATACACCAATGTTTAAATGTCAGCTCTTGTAATTAGTATGTATAATTCAAAATATAAATAATTAATATGTGTAATGAGGTTAGCTTTAAGGTATTCTTTTGCCTGACAAGACATATAGATGTATCTATGCATTCACACATTATGTTTAAAATTACACTGTAACTAATGCAATATACCCACCCTGGTCTACCAAGTGCAGTGTGACAAGTAACAGTGATATTTCTTGCATAACACCACGCAATTAACTCAGTTTGAGCATTATACGGATGCACTTCAATCTGCAAATATTCAAAACTTGTGAAATTTATTAAACAATAACAGATTTGCTAACAAGAATACAATTGTCTGATGTACAGTATAATTTACCCTATAACAATTACAGTATACTTGGACCTTTAAAGTTTACTTCCTACAGTAGTCTAATGTACAGTAGACGATGACCTATAAAGTCTACTTCCTACAGTAAACTAATGTACAGTAGACGATGACCTATAAAGTCTACTTCCCACAGTAGACTAATGTACAGTACACTGTGACCTATAAAGTCTACTTCCTACAGTGGTCTAATGTACAGTAGACTATGACCTATAAAGTCTACTTCCTACAGTAAACTAATGTACAGTAGACTGTGACCTATAAAGTCTACTTCCCACAGTAGTCTTATACACAGTAGACTGTGACCTATAAACTCTACTTCCTACAGTAGTCTAATGTACAGTACACTGTGACCTATAAAGTCTACTTCCTACAGTGGTCTAATGTACAGTAGACTATGACCTATAAAGTCTACTTCCTACAGTAGACTAATGTACAGTATACTGTGACCTATAAACTCTACATGTACTTCCTACAGTAGTCTAATGTACAGTAGAATGTGACCTATAAACTCTACTTCCTACAGTAGTCTAATGTACAGTACACTGTGACCTATAAAGTCTATTTCCTACAGTAGTCTAATACACAGTACACTGTGACCTATAAAGTCTACTTCCTACATTAGTCTAATGTACAGTAGAATGTGACCTATAAACTCTACTTCCTACAGTAGTCTCATGTACAGTAGACTGTAACTTATAACGTCTACTTCCTACAGTAGACTAATGTACAGTATACTGTGACCTATAAACAGTAGTCTAATGTACAGTAGACTGTGACCTATAAACTCTACTTCCTACAGTAGTCTAATACACAGTAGACTGTGACCTATAAACTCTACTTCCTACAGTAGTCTAATGTACAGTAGACTGTGACCTATAAACTCTACTTCCTACAGTAGTCTAATGTACAGTAGACTGTGACATAAAAACTCTACTTCCTACAGTAGACTAATGTACAGTAGACTGTGACCTATAAACTCTACTTCCTACAGTAGTCTAATGTACAGTACACTGTGACCTATAAGTCTATTTCCTACAGTAGTCTAATACACAGTAGACTGTGACCTTTAAACTCTACTTCCTACAGTAGTCTAATGTACAGTACACTGTGACCTATAAACTCTACTTCCTACAGTAGTCTAATGTACAGTAGACTGTGACCTATAAACAGTAGTCTAATGTACAGTAGACTGTGACCTATAAACTCTACTTCCTACAGTAGTCTAATGTACAGTAGACTGTGACCTATAAACTCTACTTCCTACAGTAGACTAATGTACAGTAGACTGTGACCTATAAACTCTACTTCCTACAGTAGTCTAATGTACAGTACACTGTGACCTATAAACTCTACTTCCTACAGTAGTCTAATGTACAGTACACTGTGACCTATAAACTCTACTTCCTACAGTAGTCTAATGCACAGTACACTGTGACCTATAAACTCTACTTCCCACAGTAGCCTAATGTACAGTAGACTGTGACCTATAAACTCTACTTCCTACAGTAGTCTAATGTACAGTACACTGTGACCTATAAACCCTACTTCCTACAGTAGTCTAATACACAGTAGACTGTGACCTATAAAGTCTACTTCCTACAGTATTTTAATGTACAGAAGACGGTGACCTATAAACTACTTCCTACAGTAGTCTAATGTACAGTAGAGTGTGATGTAAGCATGCTTCCTAATATATGGTATATTATTTATTGCTATGCTTGTAGTCTGCACTTGAAACCATCAATATTTACCTGATTATTAACTGGTTTATATTTTGCCATATTAAGAATACGTTCCAGTTGTGCGTGATTGAAGTTGGAGACGCCAATGGAGCTGACCAAACCGTCATCGACTAACTTTTCCATTTCCTTATATCAATCACACAGTTGAGTTAAATTATGTTCCAATAAGTTATGCATGTTGCAATAAGTTAGTCATCTATCTCGACAATTAACAATTCTCAGTTTAGACTTTTCAACAGCAGGTTAATAAAACACGAGTTTCAACTACACCAGTGAAATGAAACCATTCAGACCATTGTTTTGAGTTATGATACAGTACATGTTTATCATGAAAATCAATGATTGTTACATTTTCGAAATCAATGAACTATACCACAATATATATGTAATTACATGCATGTGACACTAATAACAATAATAGAACAAACCAATAGTTGTTCAGCTGTTCGGGTACGCATTGGCCAATAGTTGTTCAACTGTTCAGGTACTCATTGGCCAATATTTGTTCAGCTGTTCAGGTTTTTATTGGCTAATAGTTGTTCAGCTGTTCAGGTACGCATTGGCTAATTGTTCTTCAGCAGTTCAGGTACGCATTGGCTAATAGTTGTTCAGGTGTTCAGGTACGCATTGGCTAATTGTTCTTCAGCTGTTCAGGTACTCATTGGCCAGTGGTTGTTCAGCTGTCCAGGTACTCATTGGCCAGTGGTTGTTCAGCTGTCCAGGTACTCATTGGCCAATAGTTTTTCAGCTCTTCAGGTACGCATTGGCTAATTGTTCTTCAGCTGTTCAGGTACGCATTGGCTAATAGTTGTTCAGCTGTTCAGGTACGCATTGGCTAATTGTTCTTCAGCTATTCAGGTACTCATTGGCCAGTGGTTGTTCAGCTGTCCAGGTACTCATTGGCCAATAGTTGTTCAGCTGTTCAGGTACTCAATGGCCAATAGTTGTTCAGCTGTTCAGGTACTCATTGGCCAATAGTTGTTCAGCTGTTCAGGTACTCATTGACCAATATTTGTTCAGCTGTTTAGGCTTTCATTGGCTAATAGTTGTTCAGCTGTTCAGGTATGCATTGGCTAATTGTTCTTCAGCTGTTCAGGTACTCATTGGCCAATAGTTGTTCAGCTGTTCAGGTATGCATTGGCTAATTGTTCTTCAGCTGTTCAGGTACGCACTGGCTAATAGTTGTTCAGCTGTTCCGGTACGCATTGGCTAATTGTTCTTCAGCTTTTCAGGTACTCATTGGCCAATAGTTGTTCAGCTGTTCGGGTACTCATTGGCCAATAGTTGTTCAGCTGTTCAGGTACTCATTGGCCAATATTTGTTCAGCTGTGCAGGTTTTCATTGGCTAATAGTTGTTCAGCTGTCCAGGTACTCATTGGCCAATAGTTGTTCAGCTGTTCAGGTACTCATTGGCCAATAGTTGTTCACATGTTCAGGTACTCATTGGCCAATGGTTGTTCAGCTGTTCAGGTTTTCATTGGCCAATCGTTGTTCAGCTGTTCAGGTACGCATTGGCTAATTGTTCTTCAGCTGTTCAGGTACTCATTGGCCAATAGTTGTTCACCTGTTCAGGTACTCATTGGCCAATAGTTGTTCAGCTGTTCAGGTACCCATTGGCCAATAGTTGTTCACCTGTTCAGGTACTCATTGGCCAATAGTTGTTCAGCTGTTCAGGTACTCATTGGCCAATAGTTGTTCAGCTGTTCAGGTAATCATTGGCCAATAGTTGTTCAGCTGTGCAGGTACTCATTGGCTAATAGTTGTTCAGCTGTTCAGGTACTCATTGGCCAATAGTTCTTCAGCTGTTCAGGTACTCATTGGCCAATAGTTGTTCAGCTGTTCAGGTATGCATTGGCTAATTGTTCTGCAGCTGTTCAGGTACGCATTGGCTAATAGTTGTTCAGCTGTTCAGATACTCAATGGCCAATAGTTGTTCAGCTGTTCAGGTACTCATTGGCCAATAGTTGTTCAGTTGTTCTGGTTTTCATTGGCCAATAGTTCTTCAACTGTTCAGGTACTCATTGGCCAATAGTTCTTCAGCTGTTCAGGTACGCATTGGCCGATAGTTGTTCAGCTGTTCAGGTATGCATTGGCTAATTGTTCTGCAGCTGTTCAGGTACTCATTGGCCAATAGTTGTTCAGCTGTTCAGGTACTCATTGGCCAATAGTTGTTCAGCTGTTCAGGTACTCATTGGCCAATAGTTGTTCAGCTGTTCAGGTACTCATTGGCCAATAGTTGTTCAGTTGTTCAGGTACTCATTGGCCAATAGTTGTTCAGCTGTTCAGGTATGCATTGGCTAATTGTTCTGCAGCTGTTCAGGTACGCATTGGCTAATAGTTGTTCAGCTGTTCAGGTACTCATTGGCCAATAGTTGTTCAGCTGTTCAGGTACTCATTGGCCAATAGTTGTTCAGCTGTTCAGGTACTCATTGGCCAATAGTTGTTCAGCTGTTCAGGTATGCATTGGCTAATTGCTCTTTAGCTGTTCAAGTACGCATTGGCTAATAGTTGTTCAGCTGTTCAGATATTCATTGGCCAATAGTTGTTCAGCTGTTCAGGTTTTCATTGGCCAATAGTTGTTCAGCTGTTCAGGTACTCATTGGCCAATAGTTGTTCAGCTGTTCAGGTACTCATTGGCCAATAGTTGTTCAGATGTTCAGGTACTCATTGGCCAAATGTTGTTCAGCTGTTCAGTTACGCATTGGCTAATAGTTGTTCACCTGTTCAGGTATGCATTGGCTAATTGCTCTTTAGCTGTTCAAGTACGCATTGGCTAATAGTTGTTCAGCTGTTCAGATATTCATTGGCCAATAGTTGTTCAGCTGTTCAGGTTTTCATTGGCCAATAGTTGCTCAGCTGTTCAGATATTCATTGGCCAATAGTTGTTCAGCTGTTCAGGTTTTCATTGGCCAATAGTTGTTGAGCTGTTCAGGTACACATTGGCCAATATTTGTTCAGCTGTTCAGGTATGCATTGGCCAATAGTTGTTCAGCTGTTCAGGTATTCATTGGCCAATAGTTGTTCAGCTGTTCAGGTATGCATTGGCTAATTGTTCTTCAGCTGTTCAGGTACTCATTGGCCAATAGTTGTTCAGCTGTGCAGGTACGCATTGGCCAATAGTTGTTCAGCTGTTCAGGTATTCATTGGCCAATAGTTGCTCAGCTGTTCAGATATTCATTGGCAAATAGTTGTTCAGCTGTTCAGGTTTTCATTGGCCAATAATTGTTCAGCTATTCAGGTACACATTGGCCAATAGTTGTTCAGCTGTTCAGGTATGCATTGGCCAATAGTTGTTCAGCTGTTCAGGTATTCATTGGCCAATAGTTGCTCAGCTGTTCAGATATTCATTGGCCAATAGTTCTTCAGCTGTTCAGGTACGCATTGGCCAATAGTTGTTCAGCTTTTCAGGTACTCATTGGCCAATGGTTGTTCAGCTGTTCAGGTTTTCATTGGCTAATAGTTGTTCAGCTGTTCAGGTACTCATTGGCCAATAGTTGTTCAGCTGTTCAGGTTTTCATTGGCTAATAGTTGTTTAGCTGTTCAGGTATGCATTGGCTAATTGTTCTTCAGCTGTTCAGGTTCTCATTGGCCAATAGTTGTTCAGCTGTTCAGGTACTCATTGGCCAATAGTTGTTCAGCTGTTCAGGTACGCATTGGCTAATAATTGTTCACCTGTTCAGGTACTCATTGGCCAATAGTTGTTCAGCTGTTCAGGTATTCATTGGCTAATAGTTGTTCAGCTGTTCAGATACGCATTGGCCAATAATTGTTCAGCTGTTCAGGTTTTCATTGGCCAATAGTTGTTCAGCTGTTCAGGTTTTCATTAGCTAATAGTTGTTTAGCTGTTCAGGTATGCATTGGCTAATTGTTCTTCAGCTGTTCAGGTTCTCATTGGCCAATAGTTGTTCAGCTGTTCAGGTATGCATTGGTCAATAGTTGTTCAGCTGGTCAGGTATTCATTGGCCAATAGTTGCTCAGCTGTTCAGATATTCATTGGCCAATAGTTGTTCAGCTGTTCAGTTACGCATTGGCTAATAGTTGTTCACCTGTTCAGGTACTCATTGGCCAATAATTGTTCACCTGTTCAGGTACTCATTGGCCAATAGTTGTTCAGCTGTTCAGGTACTCATTGGCCAATATTTGTTCACCTGTTCAGGTACTCATTGGCCAATAGTTGTTCAGCTGTTCAGGTACGCATTGGCCAATAGTTGTTCAGCTGTTCAGGTATTCATTGGCTAATAGTTGTTCAGCTGTTCAGATACGCATTGGCCAATAATTGTTCAGCTGTTCAGGTTTTCATTGGCCAATAGTTGTTCAGCTGTTCTGGTTTTCATTGGCTAATAGTTGTTTAGCTGTTCAGGTATGCATTGGCTAATTGTTCTTCAGCTGTTCAGGTTCTCATTGGCCAATAGTTGTTCAGCTGTTCAGGTACTCATTGGCCAATAGTTGTTTAGCTGTTCAGGTACGCATTGGCTAATAATTGTTCACCTGTTCAGGTACTCATTGGCCAATAGTTGTTCAGCTGTTCAGGTATGCATTGGCTAATAGTTCTTCAGCTGTTCAGGTACGCATTGGCCAATAGTTGTTCAGCTGTTCAGTTACGCATTGGCTAATAGTTGTTCACCTGTTCAGGTACTCATTGGCCAATAATTGTTCACCTGTTCAGGTACTCATTGGCCAACAGTTGTTCAGCTGTTCAGGTACTCATTGGCCAATATTTGTTCACCTGTTCAGGTACTCATTGGCCAATAGTTGTTCAGCTGTTCAGGTACGCATTGGCCAATAGTTGTTCAGCTGTTCAGGTATTCATTGGCTAATAGTTGTTCAGCTGTTCTGATACGCATTGGCCAATAATTGTTCAGCTGTTCAGATACTCATTGGCCAATAGTTGTTCAGCTGTTCAGGTATGCATTGGTCAATAGTTGTTCAGCTGTTCAGGTATTCATTGGCCAATAGTTGCTCAGCTGTTCAGATATTCATTGGCCAATAGTTGTTCAGCTGTTCAGGTTTTCATTGGCCAATAATTGTTGAGCTGTTCAGGTACACATTGGCCAATATTTGTTCAGCTCTTCAGGTATGCATTGGCCAATAGTTGTTCAGCTGTTCAGGTATTCATTGGCCAATAGTTGTGCAGCTGTTCAGGTATGCATTGGTCAATAGTTGTTCAGCTGTTCAGGTATTCATTGGCCAATAGTTGCTCAGCTGTTCAGATATTCATTGGCCAATAGTTGTTCAGCTGTTCAGGTTTTCATTGGCCAATAGTTGTTCAGCTGTTCAGGTACACATTGGCCAATAGTTGTTCAGCTGTTCAGGTATGCATTGGCCAATAGTTGTTCAGCTGTTCAGGTATTCATTGGCCAATAGTTGCTCAGCTGTTCAGATATTCATTGGCCAATAGTTGTTCAGCTGTTCAGGTTTTCATTGGCCAATAGTTGTTCAGCTGTTCAGGTTTTCATTGGCCAATAGTTTTTCAGCTGTTCAGGTACACATTGGCCAATAGTTGTTCAGCTGTTCAGCTACGCATTGGCCAATAGTTGTTCACCTGTTCAGGTACTCATTGGCCAATAATTGTTCACCTGTTCAGGTACTCATTGGCCAATAGTTGTTCAGCTGTTCAGGTACTCATTGGCCAATATTTGTTCACCTGTTCAGGTACTCATTGGCCAATAGTTGTTCAGCTGTTCAGGTACGCATTGGCCAATAGTTGTTCAGCTGTTCAGGTATTCATTGGCTAATAGTTGTTCAGCTGTTCTGATACGCATTGGCCAATAATTGTTCAGCTGATCAGATACTCATTGGCCAATAGTTGTTCAGCTGTTCAGGTATGCATTGGTCAATAGTTGTTCAGCTGTTCAGGTATTCATTGGCCAATAGTTGCTCAGCTGTTCAGATATTCATTGGCCAATAGTTGTTCAGCTGTTCAGGTTTTCATTGGCCAATAGTTGTTCAGCTGTTCAGGTACACATTGGCCAATATTTGTTCAGCTGTTCAGGTATGCATTGGCCAATAGTTGTTCAGCTGTTCAGGTATTCATTGGCCAATAGTTGTTCAGCTGTTCAGGTATGCATTGGTCAATAGTTGTTCAGCTGTTCAGGTTTTCATTGGCCAATAGTTGTTCAGCTGTTCAGGTACACATTGGCCAATATTTGTTCAGCTGTTCAGGTATGCATTGGCCAATAGTTGTTCAGCTGTTCAGGTATTCATTGGCCAATAGTTGTTCAGCTGTTCAGGTATGCATTGGCCAATAGTTGTTCAGCTGTTCAGGTATGCATTGGCCAATAGTTGCTCAGCTGTTCAGGTATTCATTGGCCAATAGTTGCTCAGCTGTTCAGATATTCATTGGCCAATAGTTGTTCAGCTGTTCAGGTTTTCATTGGCCAATAGTTGTTCAGCTGTTCAGGTACACATTGGCCAATAGTTGTTCAGCTGTTCAGGTATGCATTGTCCAATAGTTGTTCAGCTGTTCAGGTTTTCATTGGCCAATAGTTGTTCAGCTGTTCAGGTTTTCATTGGCCAATAGTTTTTCAGTTGTTCAGGTACACATTGGCCAATAGTTGTTCAGCTGTTCAGCTACGCATTGGCCAATAGTTGTTCAGCTGTTCAGATACGCATTGGCCAATAATTGTTCAGCTGTTCAGGTACGCATTGGCCAATAGTTGTTCAGCTGTTCAGGTACTCATTGGCCAGTAGTTGTTTAGCTGTTCAGGTATTAATTGGCCAATAGTTGCTCAGCTGTTCAGATATTCATTGGCCAATAGTTGTTCAGCTGTTCAGGTACGCATTGGCTAATAATTGTTTAGCTATTCAGGTATGCATTGGCTAATAATTGTTTACCTGTTCAGGTACTCATTGGCCAATAGTTGTTCAGCTGTTCAGGTACTCATTGGCCAATAGTTGTTCAGCTGTTCAGGTACGCATTGGCCAATAGTTGTTCAGCTGTTCAGGTACGCATTGGCCAATAGTTGTTCAGCTGTTCAGGTATTCATTGGCCAATAGTTGTTCAGCTGTTCAGGTACGCATTGGCTAATAATTGTTCACCTGTTCAGGTACTCATTGGCCAATAGTTGTTCAGCTGTTCAGGTATTCATTGGCTAATAGTTGTTCAGCTGTTCAGATACGCATTGGCCGATAATTGTTCAGCTGTTCAGGTTTTCATTGGCCAATAGTTGTTCAGCTGTTCAGGTTTTCATTAGCTAATAGTTGTTTAGCTGTTCAGGTATGCATTGGCTAATTGTTCTTCAGCTGTTCAGGTTCTCATTGGCCAATAGTTGTTCAGCTGTTCAGGTATGCATTGGTCAATAGTTGTTCAGCTGTTCAGATATTCATTGGCCAATAGTTGTTCAGCTGTTCAGTTACGCATTGGCTAATAGTTGTTCACCTGTTCAGGTACTCATTGGCCAATAATTGTTCACCTGTTCAGGTACTCATTGGCCAATAGTTGTTCAGCTGTTCAGGTACTCATTGGCCAATATTTGTTCACCTGTTCAGGTACTCATTGGCCAATAGTTGTTCAGCTGTTCAGGTACGCATTGGCCAATAGTTGTTCAGCTGTTCAGGTATTCATTGGCTAATAGTTGTTCAGCTGTTCAGATACGCATTGGCCAATAATTGTTCAGCTGTTCAGGTTTTCATTGGCCAATAGTTGTTCAGCTGTTCTGGTTTTCATTGGCTAATAGTTGTTTAGCTGTTCAGGTATGCATTGGCTAATTGTTCTTCAGCTGTTCAGGTTCTCATTGGCCAATAGTTGTTCAGCTGTTCAGGTACTCATTGGCCAATAGTTGTTTAGCTGTTCAGGTACGCATTGGCTAATAATTGTTCACCTGTTCAGGTACTCATTGGCCAATAGTTGTTCAGCTGTTCAGGTATGCATTGGCTAATAGTTCTTCAGCTGTTCAGGTACGCATTGGCCAATAGTTGTTCAGCTGTTCAGTTACGCATTGGCTAATAGTTGTTCACCTGTTCAGGTACTCATTGGCCAATAATTGTTCACCTGTTCAGGTACTCATTGGCCAACAGTTGTTCAGCTGTTCAGGTACTCATTGGCCAATATTTGTTCACCTGTTCAGGTACTCATTGGCCAATAGTTGTTCAGCTGTTCAGGTACGCATTGGCCAATAGTTGTTCAGCTGTTCAGGTATTCATTGGCTAATAGTTGTTCAGCTGTTCTGATACGCATTGGCCAATAATTGTTCAGCTGTTCAGATACTCATTGGCCAATAGTTGTTCAGCTGTTCAGGTATGCATTGGTAAATAGTTGTTCAGCTGTTCAGGTATTCATTGGCCAATAGTTGCTCAGCTGTTCAGATATTCATTGGCCAATAGTTGTTCAGCTGTTCAGGTTTTCATTGGCCAATAGTTGTTGAGCTGTTCAGGTACACATTGGCCAATATTTGTTCAGCTCTTCAGGTATGCATTGGCCAATAGTTGTTCAGCTGTTCAGGTATTCATTGGCCAATAGTTGTTCAGCTGTTCAGGTATGCATTGGTCAATAGTTGTTCAGCTGTTCAGGTATTCATTGGCCAATAGTTGCTCAGCTGTTCAGATATTCATTGGCCAATAGTTGTTCAGCTGTTCAGGTTTTCATTGGCCAATAGTTGTTCAGCTGTTCAGGTACGCATTGGCCAATAGTTGTTCAGCTGTTCAGGTATGCATTGGCCAATAATTGCTCAGCTGTTCAGGTATTCATTGGCCAATAGTTGCTCAGCTGTTCAGATATTCATTGGCCAAAAGTTGTTCAGCTGTTCAGGTTTTCATTGGCCAATAGTTGTTCAGCTGTTCAGGTACACATTGGCCAATAGTTGTTCAGCTGTTCAGGTATGCATTGTCCAATAGTTGTTCAGCTGTTCAGGTTTTCATTGGCCAATAGTTGTTCAGCTGTTCAGGTTTTCATTGGCCAATAGTTTTTCAGCTGTTCAGGTACACATTGGCCAATAGTTGTTCAGCTGTTCAGCTACGCATTGGCCAATAGTTGTTCAGCTGTTCAGATACGCATTGGCCAATAATTGTTCAGCTGTTCAGGTACGCATTGGCCAATAGTTGTTCAGCTGTTCAGGTACTCATTGGCCAGTAGTTGTTTAGCTGTTCAGGTATTAATTGGCCAATAGTTGCTCAGCTGTTCAGATATTCATTGGCCAATAGTTGTTCAGCTGTTCAGGTACGCATTGGCTAATAATTGTTCACCTGTTCAGGTACTCATTGGCCAATAGTTGTTTAGCTGTTCAGGTATGCATTGGCTAATAATTGTTTACCTGTTCAGGTACTCATTGGCCAATAGTTGTTCAGCTGTTCAGGTACTCATTGGCCAATAGTTGTTCAGCTGTTCAGGTACGCATTGGCCAATAGTTGTTCAGCTGTTCAGGTACGCATTGGCCAATAGTTGTTCAGCTGTTCAGGTATTCATTGGCCAATAGTTGCTCAGCTGTTCAGATATTCATTGGCCAATAGTTCTTCAGCTGTTCAGGTACGCATTGGCCAATAGTTGTTCAGCTTTTCAGGTACTCATTGGCCAATGGTTGTTCAGCTGTTCAGGTTTTCATTGGCTAATAGTTGTTCAGCTGTTCAGGTATGCATTGGCTAATTGTTCTTCAGCTGTTCAGGTTCTCATTGGCCAATAGTTGTTCAGCTGTTCAGGTACTCATTGGCCAATAGTTGTTCACCTGTTCAGGTACTCATTGGCCAATAGTTGTTCAGCTGTTCAGGTATTCATTGGCTAATAGTTGTTCAGCTGTTCAGATACGCATTGGCCAATAATTGTTCAGCTGTTCAGGTTTTCATTGGCCAATAGTTGTTCAGCTGTTCAGGTTTTCATTAGCTAATAGTTGTTTAGCTGTTCAGGTATGCATTGGCTAATTGTTCTTCAGCTGTTCAGGTTCTCATTGGCCAATAGTTGTTCAGCTGTTCAGGTATGCATTGGTCAATAGTTGTTCAGCTGGTCAGGTATTCATTGGCCAATAGTTGCTCAGCTGTTCAGATATTCATTGGCCAATAGTTGTTCAGCTGTTCAGTTACACATTGGCTAATAGTTGTTCACCTGTTCAGGTACTCATTGGCCAATAATTGTTCACCTGTTCAGGTACTCATTGGCCAATAGTTGTTCAGCTGTTCAGGTACTCATTGGCCAATATTTGTTCACCTGTTCAGGTACTCATTGGCCAATAGTTGTTCAGCTGTTCAGGTACGCATTGGCCAATAGTTGTTCAGCTGTTCAGGTATTCATTGGCTAATAGTTGTTCAGCTGTTCAGATACGCATTGGCCAATAATTGTTCAGCTGTTCAGGTTTTCATTGGCCAATAGTTGTTCAGCTGTTCTGGTTTTCATTGGCTAATAGTTGTTTAGCTGTTCAGGTATGCATTGGCTAATTGTTCTTCAGCTGTTCAGGTTCTCATTGGCCAATAGTTGTTCAGCTGTTCAGGTACTCATTGGCCAATAGTTGTTTAGCTGTTCAGGTACGCATTGGCTAATAATTGTTCACCTGTTCAGGTACTCATTGGCCAATAGTTGTTCAGCTGTTCAGGTATGCATTGGCTAATAGTTCTTCAGCTGTTCAGGTACGCATTGGCCAATAGTTGTTCAGCTGTTCAGTTACGCATTGGCTAATAGTTGTTCACCTGTTCAGGTACTCATTGGCCAATAATTGTTCACCTGTTCAGGTACTCATTGGCCAACAGTTGTTCAGCTGTTCAGGTACTCATTGGCCAATATTTGTTCACCTGTTCAGGTACTCATTGGCCAATAGTTGTTCAGCTGTTCAGGTACGCATTGGCCAATAGTTGTTCAGCTGTTCAGGTATTCATTGGCTAATAGTTGTTCAGCTGTTCTGATACGCATTGGCCAATAATTGTTCAGCTGTTCAGATACTCATTGGCCAATAGTTGTTCAGCTGTTCAGGTATGCATTGGTCAATAGTTGTTCAGCTGTTCAGGTATTCATTGGCCAATAGTTGCTCAGCTGTTCAGATATTCATTGGCCAATAGTTGTTCAGCTGTTCAGGTTTTCATTGGCCAATAGTTGTTGAGCTGTTCAGGTACACATTGGCCAATATTTGTTCAGCTCTTCAGGTATGCATTGGCCAATAGTTGTTCAGCTGTTCAGGTATTCATTGGCCAATAGTTGTTCAGCTGTTCAGGTATGCATTGGTCAATAGTTGTTCAGCTGTTCAGGTATTCATTGGCCAATAGTTGCTCAGCTGTTCAGATATTCATTGGCCAATAGTTGTTCAGCTGTTCAGGTTTTCATTGGCCAATAGTTGTTCAGCTGTTCAGGTACACATTGGCCAATAGTTGTTCAGCTGTTCAGGTATGCATTGGCCAATAGTTGTTCAGCTGTTCAGGTATTCATTGGCCAATAGTTGCTCAGCTGTTCAGATATTCATTGGCCAATAGTTGTTCAGCTGTTCAGGTTTTCATTGGCCAATAGTTGTTCAGCTGTTCAGGTTTTCATTGGCCAATAGTTTTTCAGCTGTTCAGGTACACATTGGCCAATAGTTGTTCAGCTGTTCAGCTACGCATTGGCCAATAGTTGTTCACCTGTTCAGGTACTCATTGGCCAATAATTGTTCACCTGTTCAGGTACTCATTGGCCAATAGTTGTTCAGCTGTTCAGGTACTCATTGGCCAATATTTGTTCACCTGTTCAGGTACTCATTGGCCAATAGTTGTTCAGCTGTTCAGGTACGCATTGGCCAATAGTTGTTCAGCTGTTCAGGTATTCATTGGCTAATAGTTGTTCAGCTGTTCTGATACGCATTGGCCAATAATTGTTCAGCTGTTCAGATACTCATTGGCCAATAGTTGTTCAGCTGTTCAGGTATGCATTGGTCAATAGTTGTTCAGCTGTTCAGGTATTCATTGGCCAATAGTTGCTCAGCTGTTCAGATATTCATTGGCCAATAGTTGTTCAGCTGTTCAGGTTTTCATTGGCCAATAGTTGTTCAGCTGTTCAGGTACACATTGGCCAATATTTGTTCAGCTGTTCAGGTATGCATTGGCCAATAGTTGTTCAGCTGTTCAGGTATTCATTGGCCAATAGTTGTTCAGCTGTTCAGGTATGCATTGGTCAATAGTTGTTCAGCTGTTCAGGTTTTCATTGGCCAATAGTTGTTCAGCTGTTCAGGTACACATTGGCCAATATTTGTTCAGCTGTTCAGGTATGCATTGGCCAATAGTTGTTCAGCTGTTCAGGTATTCATTGGCCAATAGTTGTTCAGCTGTTCAGGTATGCATTGGCCAATAGTTGTTCAGCTGTTCAGGTATGCATTGGCCAATAGTTGCTCAGCTGTTCAGGTATTCATTGGCCAATAGTTGCTCAGCTGTTCAGATATTCATTGGCCAATAGTTGTTCAGCTGTTCAGGTTTTCATTGGCCAATAGTTGTTCAGCTGTTCAGGTACACATTGGCCAATAGTTGTTCAGCTGTTCAGGTATGCATTGTCCAATAGATGTTCAGCTGTTCAGGTTTTCATTGGCCAATAGTTGTTCAGCTGTTCAGGTTTTCATTGGCCAATAGTTTTTCAGCTGTTCAGGTACACATTGGCCAATAGTTGTTCAGCTGTTCAGCTACGCATTGGCCAATAGTTGTTCAGCTGTTCAGATACGCATTGGCCAATAATTGTTCAGCTGTTCAGGTACGCATTGGCCAATAGTTGTTCAGCTGTTCAGGTACTCATTGGCCAGTAGTTGTTTAGCTGTTCAGGTATTAATTGGCCAATAGTTGCTCAGCTGTTCAGATATTCATTGGCCAATAGTTGTTCAGCTGTTCAGGTACGCATTGGCTAATAATTGTTCACCTGTTCAGGTACTCATTGGCCAATAGTTGTTTAGCTGTTCAGGTATGCATTGGCTAATAATTGTTTACCTGTTCAGGTACTCATTGGCCAATAGTTGTTCAGCTGTTCAGGTACTCATTGGCCAATAGTTGTTCAGCTGTTCAGGTACGCATTGGCCAATAGTTGTTCAGCTGTTCAGGTACGCATTGGCCAATAGTTGTTCAGCTGTTCAGGTATTCATTGGCCAATAGTTGTTCAGCTGTTCAGGTACGCATTGGCTAATAATTGTTCACCTGTTCAGGTACTCATTGGCCAATAGTTGTTCAGCTGTTCAGGTATTCATTGGCTAATAGTTGTTCAGCTGTTCAGATACGCATTGGCCAATAATTGTTCAGCTGTTCAGGTTTTCATTGGCCAATAGTTGTTCAGCTGTTCAGGTTTTCATTAGCTAATAGTTGTTTAGCTGTTCAGGTATGCATTGGCTAATTGTTCTTCAGCTGTTCAGGTTCTCATTGGCCAATAGTTGTTCAGCTGTTCAGGTATGCATTGGTCAATAGTTGTTCAGCTGGTCAGGTATTCATTGGCCAATAGTTGCTCAGCTGTTCAGATATTCATTGGCCAATAGTTGTTCAGCTGTTCAGTTACGCATTGGCTAATAGTTGTTCACCTGTTCAGGTACTCATTGGCCAATAATTGTTCACCTGTTCAGGTACTCATTGGCCAATAGTTGTTCAGCTGTTCAGGTACGCATTGGCCAATAGTTGTTCAGCTGTTCAGGTATGCATTGGCCAATAGTTGTTCAGCTGTTCAGGTATTCATTGGCTAATAGTTGTTCAGCTGTTCAGATACGCATTGGCCAATAATTGTTCAGCTGTTCAGGTTTTCATTGGCCAATAGTTGTTCAGCTGTTCTGGTTTTCATTGGCTAATAGTTGTTTAGCTGTTCAGGTATGCATTGGCTAATTGTTCTTCAGCTGTTCAGGTTCTCATTGGCCAATAGTTGTTCAGCTGTTCAGGTACTCATTGGCCAATAGTTGTTTAGCTGTTCAGGTACGCATTGGCTAATAATTGTTCACCTGTTCAGGTACTCATTGGCCAATAGTTGTTCAGCTGTTCAGGTATGCATTGGCTAATAGTTCTTCAGCTGTTCAGGTACGCATTGGCCAATAGTTGTTCAGCTGTTCAGTTACGCATTGGCTAATAGTTGTTCACCTGTTCAGGTACTCATTGGCCAATAGTTGTTCAGCTGTTCAGGTACTCATTGGCCAATAGTTGTTCAGCTGTTCAGGTACGCATTGGCCAATAGTTGTTCAGCTGTTCAGGTACGCATTGGCCAATAGTTGTTCAGCTGTTCAGGTATTCATTGGCTAATAGTTGTTCAGCTGTTCAGATACGCATTGGCCAATAATTGTTCAGCTGTTCAGATACTCATTGGCCAATAGTTGTTCAGCTGTTCAGGTACGCATTGGCCAATAGTTGTTCAGCTGTTCAGGTATTCATTGGCTAATAGTTGCTCAGCTGTTCAGATATTCATTGGCCAATAGTTGTTCAGCTGTTCAGGTTTTCATTGGCCAATAGTTGTTCAGCTGTTCAGGTACACATTGGCCAATAGTTGTTCAGCTGTTCAGGTATGCATTGGCCAATAGTTGTTCAGCTGTTCAGGTATTCATTGGCCAATAGTTGCTCAGCTGTTCAGATATTCATTGGCGAATAGTTGTTCAGCTGTTCAGGTTTTCATTGGCGAATAGTTGTTCAGCTGTTCAGGTTTTCATTGGCTAATAATTGTTCAGCTGTTCAGATACGCATTGGCCAATAATTGTTCAGCTGTTCAGATACTCATTGGCCAATAGTTGTTCAGCTGTTCAGATATTCATTGGTCAATAGTTGTTCAGCTGTTCAGGTTTTCATTGGCCAATAGTTGTTCAGCTGTTCAGGTACACATTGGCCAATAGTTGTTCAGCTGTTCAGGTATGCATTGGCCAATAGTTGTTCAGCTGTTCAGGTATTCATTGGCCAATAGTTGCTCAGCTGTTCAGATATTCATTGGCCAATAGTTGTTCAGCTGTTCAGGTACGCATTGGCCAATAGTTGTTCAGCTGTTCAGGTTTTCATTGGCCAATAGTTGTTCAGCTGTTCAGGTACACATTGGCCAATAGTTGTTCAGCTGTTCAGGTATTCATTGGCCAATAGTTGTTCAGCTGTTCAGGTACGCATTGGCTAATAATTGTTCACCTGTTCAGGTACTCATTGGCCAATAGTAGTTTAGCTGTTCAGGTACGCATTGGCTAATAACTGTTTACCTGTTCAGGTACTCATTGGCCAATAGTTGTTCACCTGTTCAGGTACTCATTGGCCAATAGATGTTCAGCTGTTCAGGTACGCATTGGCCAATAGTTGTTCAGCTGTTCAGGTATTCATTGGCTAATAGTTGTTCAGCTGTTCAGGTACGCATTGGCCAATAGTTGTTCAGCTGTTCAGGCATTCATTGGCCAATAGTTGCTCAGCTGTTCAGGTTTTCATTGGCCAATAGTTGTTCAGCTGTTCAGGTTTTCATTGGCCAATAGTTGTTCAGCTGTTCAGGTATGCATTGGTCAATAGTTGTTCAGCTGTTCAGATACGCATTGGCCAATAATTGTTCAGCTGTTCAGGTACGCATTGGCCAATAGTTGTTCAGCTGTTCAGGTACTCATTGGCCAGTAGTTGTTTAGCTGTTCAGGTATTCATTGGCCAATAGTTGTTCAGCTGTTCAGGTACACATTGGCCAATAGTTGTTCAGCTGTTCAGCTACGCATTGGCCAGTAGTTGTTTAGCTGTTCAGGTATTCATTGGCCAATAGTTGTTCAGCTGTTCAGGTTTTCATTGGCCAATAGTTGTTCAGCTGTTCAGGTTTTCATTGGCCAATAGTTGTTCAGCTGTTCAGGTATGCATTGGTCAATAGTTGTTCAGCTGTTCAGATATTCATTGGCCAATAGTTGTTCAGCTGTTCAGGTTTTCATTGGCCAATAGTTGTTCAGCTGTTCAGGTACACATTGGCCAATATTTGTTCAGCTGTTCAGGTATGCATTGGCCAATAGTTGTTCAGCTGTTCAGGTATTCATTGGCCAATAGTTGTTCAGCTGTTCAGGTATGCATTGGTCAATAGTTGTTCAGCTGTTCAGGTTTTCATTGGCCAATAGTTGTTCAGCTGTTCAGGTACACATTGGCCAATATTTGTTCAGCTGTTCAGGTATGCATTGGCCAATAGTTGTTCAGCTGTTCAGGTATTCATTGGCCAATAGTTGTTCAGCTGTTCAGGTATGCATTGGCCAATAGTTGTTCAGCTGTTCAGGTATGCATTGGCCAATAGTTGCTCAGCTGTTCAGGTATTCATTGGCCAATAGTTGCTCAGCTGTTCAGATATTCATTGGCCAATAGTTGTTCAGCTGTTCAGGTTTTCATTGGCCAATAGTTGTTCAGCTGTTCAGGTACACATTGGCCAATAGTTGTTCAGCTGTTCAGGTATGCATTGTTCAATAGTTGTTCAGCTGTTCAGGTTTTCATTGGCCAATAGTTGTTCAGCTGTTCAGGTTTTCATTGGCCAATAGTTTTTCAGCTGTTCAGGTACACATTGGCCAATAGTTGTTCAGCTGTTCAGCTACGCATTGGCCAATAGTTGTTCAGCTGTTCAGATACGCATTGGCCAATAATTGTTCAGCTGTTCAGGTACGCATTGGCCAATAGTTGTTCAGCTGTTCAGGTACTCATTGGCCAGTAGTTGTTTAGCTGTTCAGGTATTAATTGGCCAATAGTTGCTCAGCTGTTCAGATATTCATTGGCCAATAGTTGTTCAGCTGTTCAGGTACGCATTGGCTAATAATTGTTCACCTGTTCAGGTACTCATTGGCCAATAGTTGTTTAGCTGTTCAGGTATGCATTGGCTAATAATTGTTTACCTGTTCAGGTACTCATTGGCCAATAGTTGTTCAGCTGTTCAGGTACTCATTGGCCAATAGTTGTTCAGCTGTTCAGGTACGCATTGGCCAATAGTTGTTCAGCTGTTCAGGTACGCATTGGCCAATAGTTGTTCAGCTGTTCAGGTATTCATTGGCCAATAGTTGTTCAGCTGTTCAGGTACGCATTGGCTAATAATTGTTCACCTGTTCAGGTACTCATTGGCCAATAGTTGTTCAGCTGTTCAGGTATTCATTGGCTAATAGTTGTTCAGCTGTTCAGATACGCATTGGCCAATAATTGTTCAGCTGTTCAGGTTTTCATTGGCCAATAGTTGTTCAGCTGTTCAGGTTTTCATTAGCTAATAGTTGTTTAGCTGTTCAGGTATGCATTGGCTAATTGTTCTTCAGCTGTTCAGGTTCTCATTGGCCAATAGTTGTTCAGCTGTTCAGGTATGCATTGGTCAATAGTTGTTCAGCTGGTCAGGTATTCATTGGCCAATAGTTGCTCAGCTGTTCAGATATTCATTGGCCAATAGTTGTTCAGCTGTTCAGTTACGCATTGGCTAATAGTTGTTCACCTGTTCAGGTACTCATTGGCCAATAATTGTTCACCTGTTCAGGTACTCATTGGCCAATAGTTGTTCAGCTGTTCAGGTACGCATTGGCCAATAGTTGTTCAGCTGTTCAGGTATGCATTGGCCAATAGTTGTTCAGCTGTTCAGGTATTCATTGGCTAATAGTTGTTCAGCTGTTCAGATACGCATTGGCCAATAATTGTTCAGCTGTTCAGGTTTTCATTGGCCAATAGTTGTTCAGCTGTTCTGGTTTTCATTGGCTAATAGTTGTTTAGCTGTTCAGGTATGCATTGGCTAATTGTTCTTCAGCTGTTCAGGTTCTCATTGGCCAATAGTTGTTCAGCTGTTCAGGTACTCAATGGCCAATAGTTGTTTAGCTGTTCAGGTACGCATTGGCTAATAATTGTTCACCTGTTCAGGTACTCATTGGCCAATAGTTGTTCAGCTGTTCAGGTATGCATTGGCTAATAGTTCTTCAGCTGTTCAGGTACGCATTGGCCAATAGTTGTTCAGCTGTTCAGTTACGCATTGGCTAATAGTTGTTCACCTGTTCAGGTACTCATTGGCCAATAGTTGTTCAGCTGTTCAGGTACGCATTGGCCAATAGTTGTTCAGCTGTTCAGGTATTCATTGGCTAATAGTTGTTCAGCTGTTCAGATACGCATTGGCCAATAATTGTTCAGCTGTTCAGATACTCATTGGCCAATAGTTGTTCAGCTGTTCAGGTACGCATTGGCCAATAGTTGTTCAGCTGTTCAGGTATTCATTGGCTAATAGTTGCTCAGCTGTTCAGATATTCATTGGCCAATAGTTGTTCAGCTGTTCAGGTATTCATTGGCTAATAGTTGCTCAGCTGTTCAGATATTCATTGGCCAATAGTTGTTCAGCTGTTCAGGTTTTCATTGGCCAATAGTTGTTCAGCTGTTCAGGTACACATTGGCCAATAGTTGTTCAGCTGTTCAGGTATGCATTGGCCAATAGTTGTTCAGCTGTTCAGGTATTCATTGGCCAATAGTTGCTCAGCTGTTCAGATATTCATTGGCCAATAGTTGTTCAGCTGTTCAGGTTTTCATTGGCGAATAGTTGTTCAGCTGTTCAGGTTTTCATTGGCTAATAATTGTTCAGCTGTTCAGATACGCATTGGCCAATAATTGTTCAGCTGTTCAGATACTCATTGGCCAATAGTTGTTCAGCTGTTCAGATATTCATTGGTCAATAGTTGTTCAGCTGTTCAGGTTTTCATTGGCCAATAGTTGTTCAGCTGTTCAGGTACACATTGGCCAATAGTTGTTCAGCTGTTCAGGTATGCATTGGCCAATAGTTGTTCAGCTGTTCAGGTATTCATTGGCCAATAGTTGCTCAGCTGTTCAGATATTCATTGGCCAATAGTTGTTCAGCTGTTCAGGTACGCATTGGCCAATAGTTGTTCAGCTGTTCAGGTACGCATTGGCTAATAATTGTTCACCTGTTCAGGTACTCATTGGCCAATAGTAGTTTAGCTGTTCAGGTACGCATTGGCTAATAATTGTTTACCTGTTCAGGTACTCATTGGCCAATAGTTGTTCACCTGTTCAGGTACTCATTGGCCAATAGTTGTTCAGCTGTTCAGGTACGCATTGGCCAATAGTTGTTCAGCTGTTCAGGTATTCATTGGCTAATAGTTGTTCAGCTGTTCAGGTACGCATTGGCCAATAGTTGTTCAGCTGTTCAGGCATTCATTGGCCAATAGTTGCTCAGCTGTTCAGGTTTTCATTGGCCAATAGTTGTTCAGCTGTTCAGGTTTTCATTGGCCAATAGTTGTTCAGCTGTTCAGGTATGCATTGGTCAATAGTTGTTCAGCTGTTCAGATACGCATTGGCCAATAATTGTTCAGCTGTTCAGGTACGCATTGGCCAATAGTTGTTCAGCTGTTCAGGTACTCATTGGCCAGTAGTTGTTTAGCTGTTCAGGTATTCATTGGCCAATAGTTGTTCAGCTGTTCAGGTACACATTGGCCAATAGTTGTTCAGCTGTTCAGCTACGCATTGGCCAGTAGTTGTTTAGCTGTTCAGGTATTCATTGGCCAATAGTTGTTCAGCTGTTCAGGTTTTCATTGGCCAATAGTTGTTCAGCTGTTCAGGTTTTCATTGGCCAATAGTTGTTCAGCTGTTCAGGTATGCATTGGTCAATAGTTGTTCAGCTGTTCAGATACGCATTGGCCAATAATTGTTCAGCTGTTCAGGTACGCATTGGCCAATAGTTGTTCAGCTGTTCAGGTACTCATTGGCCAGTAGTTGTTTAGCTGTTCAGGTATTCATTGGCCAATAGTTGTTCCGCTGTTCAGGTACACATTGGCCAATAGTTGTTCAGCTGTTCAGCTACGCATTGGCCAGTAGTTGTTTAGCTGTTCAGGTATTCATTGGCCAATAGTTGCTCAGCTGTTCAGATATTCATTGGCCAATAGTTGTTCAGCTGTTCAGGTTTTCATTGGCCAATAGTTGTTCAGCTGTTCAGGTATGCATTGGCCAATAGTTGTTCAGCTGTTCAGGTATTCATTGGCCAATAGTTGTTCAGCTGTTCAGGTACGCATTGGCCAATAGTTGTTCAGCTGTTCAGGTACTCATTGGCCAATAGTTGTTCAGCTGTTCAGGTACGCATTGACTAATAATTTGAACATTTACACGATTTACTCCAATAAAAAATATAGTTCAAATCGTTCAAAGTGTGAAAACAAGTGTGCAATTTGGCACACAGAGGGATACAAGCAATTCAGAAAGTTTCCTGACAGTTAATACAGTTTATTCAATATCACTATATTATTTTAAAATGATCTTTAGTATTTTATGACACAGGTAGATTTACATTAAAAAATAGAGAAATGTGCTTCAAAAAACAGTTTTATAAAGTTTGTCTACATTATTGCTTAATTTAAAATATTCATAATTTGTTATTGTGGAAAATAAATAACTTCATACTCACACAGACTTTAATAGATTTTGAATTATTCCAAACAGTCTATGTAACTTCACTCTGAATCTCATTCTACATGTTACGCATAAAATTTTAAGTAATATTTTCTTGTGGTGCTACTAGCTGATTCAATATTTGAATTTTATTTATGTTCAATGTTGATTTTATTTGAGACAAAACCGTGATATCCTAATTTTAATACAGAAAAACAATTAAATGGCTTTTAACTATTTGAACAAGATGTATACTAAACTGAAAGACGACATAAAATCTTATTTTACAGGAAATATGAAAAGCATTAATCCTAGGCATGACCAATACTAAACAACCTAACTATGTGCCAAATAATTTCAGAAAATATTAAACAAAATATTATTTTTATTATTATTAGAAAAATTATAGGGAATTAACTGTATTAATCTGTCAGAACCACTTTAAATCATGTGTTTCTCGCTATTTTTGAAATGAGAATAATGAACATTTTAATTGATTTTTTTCTAAGTTCTACTGTACTAGTCCATGTACCCACCTTCCATGTATCAACATAATCAACATCCATAGCTACCGTCATACCATTCTCATCTCTCTTAGCACTTCCAGACTCATCGCACTTTGAAATAATAAACACAAATTTCATCAACAATATGGAAACACAGTGTAATAACTGTGTATATATTATGCATGTAATTTACATTTAATCCTAGATTAGGCATCTGTCATCATGGATGATGATCGCAAAATAAACTACAGCAGTTTGAATATTTTTAGATATTAGTAAAAATGCATTTGCGTTATCAAGAAATGCACACAGACTTGACTTGATGGAATCATTAATTTGCAGAGTATGTGTTATGGTGGCAGGAAGTGTGTCTGACATTTTGGTGTCTGTGTCATAAGTTATCACATGTTGCTTGAAAGTCAGCTTTAAACATATTTCAGATTAAATTCCGAACCTTGTCAAAATGTCTAAACCCGCCATTTCCCCCAAAAAAAACTCTTGGCTACAATTTATGGTATAAGGTGTTACAAAGTACATGTAAATATATCCTGACTGTTTGAAGAACCTGTGTTTTGTTTCCAAAACTCCTACTAATTCATTATTATATTTTTGATAGGCCATTGTTATGTGGCAAAGCATTGTATTTCAAAACCCAGACACCTTCACATCCTTCGTTCTCTTATGAATCATTGGTCTAAATGTGGCACTAACATAGTAAGATTTGACAGGCCCCATTTATTATCCAAATTTGAGAAAAGTGCAATGACCACCTAATATACTAGAATGAAATACTTACAATTGTAACAAATTGTTACAATTTATTGACCTGTGCTACATATGGAAGAACATTCTAATCATGTTTTTAAGAATATAATTTCAGACTAAATTACTGGATAACTGTAAGCTTACCAATCAAGCCATGAACACTATGCTTACCAATCAAGGCATAAATACTATGCTTACCAATCAAGCCATAAACACTATGCTTACCAATGAAGGCATAAACACTACACTTATCAATCAAGGCATAAACACTATGCTTACCAATCAAGCCATAAACACTATGCTTACCAATCAAGGCATAAACACTATGCTTACCAATCAAGGCATAAACACTATGCATTCCAATCACGGCATAAATACTACAATTACCAATCAAGCAAAAACACTATGCATTCCAATCACGGCATAAACACTATGCTTACCAATCAAGGCATAAACACTATGCTTACCAATCAAGGCATGTACACTATGCTTACCACTCAAGGCATAAACACTACACTTATCAATCAAGGCATAAACACTATGCTTACCAATCAAGCAAAAACACTATGCATTCCAATCACGGCATAAACACTATGCTTACCAATCAAGGCATAAACACTATGCTTACCAATCAAGTCATAAACACTATGCTTACCAATCAAGGCATAAACACTACACTTACCAATCAAGCAAAAACACTATGCATTCCAATCACGGCATAAACACTATGCTTACCAATCAAGGCATAAACACTATGCTTACCAATCAAGGCATGTACACTATGCTTACCACTCAAGGCATAAACACTACACTTATCAATCAAGACATAAACACTATGCTTACCAATCAAGGCATAAACACTATGCTTACCAATCAAGGCATAAACACTATGCATGCCAATCACGGCATAAAAACTACACTTACCAATCAAGCATAAACACTATGCTTACCAATCAAGGCATGTACACTATGCTTACCACTCAAGGCATAAACACTACACTTATCAATCAAGGCATAAACACAATGCTTACCAATCAAGCAAAAACACTATGCATTCCAATCACGGCATAAACACTATGCTTACCAATCAAGGCATAAACACTATGCTTACCAATCAAGACATAAACACTATGCATTCCAATCACGGCATAAACACTATGCTTACCAATCAAGGCATAAACACTACACTTACCAATCAAGCATAAACACTATGCTTACCAATCAAGGCATGTACACTATGCTTACCACTCAAGGCATAAACACTACACTTACCAATCAAGGCATAAACACTATGCTTACCAATCAAGCAAAAACACTATGCATTCCAATCACGGCATAAACACTATGCTTACCAATCAAGGCATAAACAATATGCTTACCAATCAAGGCATGTACACTATGCTTACCACTCAAGGCATAAACACTACACTTATCAATCAAGGCATAAACACTATGCTTACCAATCAAGGCATAAACACTATGCATTCCAATCACGGCATAAATACTACACTTACCAATCAAGCAAAAACACTATGCATTCCAATCACGGCATAAACACTATGCTTACCAATCAAGGCATAAACAATATGCTTACCAATCAAGGCATGTACACTATGCTTACCACTCAAGGCATAAACACTACACTTATCAATCAAGGCATAAACACTATGCTTACCAATCAAGGCATAAACACTATGCATTCCAATCACGGCATAAATACTATGCTTACCAATCAAGGCATAAACACTATGCTTACCAATCAAGGCATGTATACTATGCTTACCACTCAAGGCATAAACACTACACTTATCAATCAAGGCATAAACACTATGCTTACCAATCAAGGCATAAACACTATGCTTACCAATCAAAGCATAAACACTATGCTTACCAATCAAGCAATAAACACTATGCTTACCAATCAAGGCATAAACACTACGCTTACCAATCAATGCATAAACACTATGCTTACCAATCACGGCATAAACACTATGCTCATCAATCAAGGCATAAACACTATGCTTACCAATCAAGGCATAAACATTATGCTCACCAATCAAGTCATAAACACCATGCTTACCAATCAAGTCATAAACAAAACACTTACCAATCAAGGCATAAATACTAGGCTTACCAATCAAGGCATAAACACTACGCTTACCAATCAAGGCATAAACACTATTCTTACCAATCAAGGCATAAACACTACACTTATCAATCAAGGCATAAACACTATGCTTACCAATCAAGGCATAAACACTATGCTTACCAATCAAGGCATAAACCCTATGCTTACCAATCAAGGCATAAACACTATGCTTACCAATCAAGGCATAAACACTATGCTTACCAATCAAGGCATAAACAGTATGCTTTCCAATCAAGGCATAAAGACAACACTTACCAATCAAGGCATAAACACTAGGCTTACCAATCAAGGCATGAACAATATGCTTACCAATTAAGGCATAAACACTATGCTTTCCAATCAAGGCATAAACACTACACTTACCAATCAAGCAAAAACACTATGCTTACCAATCAAGGCATAAACACTACGCTTACCAATCAAGGCATGTACACTATGCTCACCAATCAAGTCATAAACACTACGCTTACCAATCAAGGCATAAACACTACACTTACCAATCAAGCAAAAACACTATGTATTCCAATCACGGCATAAACACTATGCTTATCAATCAAGGCATAAACACTATGCTTACCAATCAAGGCATGTACACTATGCTTACCACTCAAGGCAGCAACACTACACTTATCAATCAAGGCATAAACACTATGCTTACCAATCAAGGCATAAACACTATGCTTACCAATCAAGGCATGAACACTATGCATTCCAATCACGGCATAAATACTACACTTACCAATCAAGCAAAAACACTATGCATTCCAATCACGGCATAAACACTATGCTTACCAATCAAGGCATAAACACTATGCTTACCAATCAAGGCATGTACACTATGCTTACCACTCAAGGCATAAACACTACACTTATCAATCAAGGCATAAACACTATGCTTACCAATCAAGCAAAAACACTATGCATTCCAATCACGGCATAAACACTATGCTTACCAATCAAGGCATAAACACTATGCTTACCAATCAAGGCATGTACACTATGCTTACCACTCAAGGCATAAACACTACACTTATCAATCAAGGCATAAACACTATGCTTACCAATCAAGGCATAAACACTATGCTTACCAATCAAGGCATGTACACTATACTTACCACTCAAGGCATAAACACTACACTTACCAATCAAGGCATGTACACTATACTTACCACTCAAGGCATAAACACTACACTTATCAATCAAGGCATAAACACTACACTTACTAATCAAGGCATAAACACTATGCATTCCAATCACGGCATAAATATTATGCTTACCAATCAAGGCATAAACACTATGCTTACCAATCAAGGCATGTATACTATGCTTACCACTCAAGGCATAAACACTACACTTATCAATCAAGGCATAAACACTATGCTTACCAATCAAGGCATAAACACTACGCTTACCAATCAAGCCATAAACACTATGCTTACCAATCAAGGCATAAACATTGTGCTCACCAATCAAGGCATAAACAATGCTTACCAATCAAGGCATAAATACTAGACTTACCAATCACGGCATAAACACTATGCTCATCAATCAAAGCATAAACACTACGCTTACCAATCAAGGCATAAACATTATGCTCACCAATCAAGTCATAAACACCATGCTTACCAATCAAGTCATAAACAAAACACTTACCAATCAAGGCATAAATACTAGGCTTACCACTCAAGGCATAAACACTACACTTATCAATCAAGGCATAAACACTATGCTTACCAATGAAGGCATAAACCCTATGCTTACCAATCTAGGCATAAACACTATGCTTACCAATCAAGGCATAAACACTATGCTTACCAATGAAGGCATAAACAGTATGCTTTCCAATCAAGGCATAAACACAACGCTTACCAATCAAGGCATAAACACTCGGCTTACCAATCAAGGCAAAAATACTATGCTTACCAATTAAGGCATAAACACTATGCTTACCAATCAAGGCATAAACACTACACTTACCAATCAAGCAAAAACACTATGCTTACCAATCAAGGCATAAACACTACACTTACCAATCAAGCAAAAACACTATGCATTCCAATCACGGCATAAACACTATGCTTACCAATCAAGGCATGTACACTATGCTTACCAATCAAGGCATAAACACTACACTTATCAATCAAGGCATAAACACTAGGCTTACCAATCAAGGCATAAACACTATGCTTACCAATCAAGGCATAAACATTATGCATTCCAATCACGGCATAAATACTACACTTACCAATCAAGCAAAAACACTATGCATTCCAATCACGGCATAAACACTATGCTTACCAATCAAGGCATAAACACTATGCTTACCAATCAAGGCATGTACACTATGCTTACCACTCAAGGCATAAACACTACACTTATCAATCAAGGCATAAACACTATGCTTACCAATCAAGGCATAAACACTATGCTTACCAATCAAGTCATAAACACCATGCATTCCAATCACGGCATAAATACTATGCTTACCAATCAAGGCATAAACACTATGCTTACCAATCAAGGCATGTATACTATGTTTACCACTCAAGGCATAAACACTACACTTATCAATCAAGGCATAAACACTATGCTTACCAATCAAGGCATAAACACTATGCTTACCAATCAAGGCATAAACATTATGCTCACCAATCAAGTCATAAACACCATGCTTACCAATCAAGTCATAAACACAACACTTACCAATCAAGACATAAACACTATGCATTCCAATCACGGCATAAACACTATGCTTACCAATCAAGGCATAAACACTATGCTTACCAATCAAGGCATAAACACTATGCTTACCAATCAAGGCACAAACACTATGCTTACCAATCAAGGCATAAACACTACACTTACCAATCAAGCAAAAATACTATGCTTACCAATCAAGGCAAAAATACTATGCTTACCAGTCAAGGCATAAACACTACGCTTACCAATCAATGCATAAACACTATGCTCACCAATCAAGGCATAAACACTACGCTTACCAATCAAGGCATAAACACTACACTTACCAATCAAGGCATAAACACTATGCTTACCAATCACGGCATAAACACTATGCTTACCAATCAAGGCATAAACACTGCACTTACCAATCAAGGCATAAACACTATGCTTACCAATCAAGGCATATACACTATGCATTCCAATCACGGCATAAATACTATGCTTACCAATCAAGGCATAAACTCTATGCTTACCAATCAAGGCATGTACACTATGCTTACCACTCAAGGCATAAACACTACACTTATCAATCAAGGCATAAAAACTATGCTTACCAATCAAGGCATAAACACTACACTTATCAATCAAGGCATAAACACTATGCTTACCAATCAAGGCATAAGCACTATGCTTACCAATCAATGCATAAACACTATGCTCACCAATCAAGGCATAAACACTACGCTTACCAATCAAGGCATAAACACTACACTTACCAATCAAGCAAAAACACTATGTATTCCAATCACGGCATAAACACTATGCTTACCAATGAAGGCATAAACAGTATGCTTTCCAATCAAGGCATAAACACTATGCTTACCAATCAAGGCATGTACACTATGCTTACCACTCAAGGCATAAACACTACACTTATCAATCAAGGCATAAACACTACACTTACCAATCAAGGCATAAACACTATGCATTCCAATCACGGCATAAATATTATGCTTACCAATCAAGGCATAAACACTATGCTTACCAATCAAGGCATGTATACTATGCTTACCACTCAAGGCATAAACACTACACTTATCAATCAAGGCATAAACACTATGCTTACCAATCAAGGCATAAGCACTATGCTTACCAATCAAGCAAAAACACTATGCATTCCAATCACGGCATAAACACTATGCTTACCAATCAAGGCATAAACACTATGCTTACCAATCAAGGCATGTACACTATGCTTACCACTCAAGGCATAAACACTACACTTATCAATCAAGGCATAAACACTATGCTTACCAATCAAGCAAAAACACTATGCATTCCAATCACGGCATAAACACTATGCTTACCAATCAAGGCATAAACATTATGCTTACCAATCAAGGCATGTACACTATGCTTACCACTCAAGGCATAAACACTACACTTATCAATCAAGGCATAAACACTATGCTTACCAATCAAGGCATAAACACTATGCTTACCAATCAAGGCATGTACACTATACTTACCACTCAAGGCATAAACACTACACTTATCAATCAAGGCATAAACACTACACTTACCAATCAAGGCATAAACACTATGCATTCCAATCACGGCATAAATATTATGCTTACCAATCAAGGCATAAACACTATGCTTACCAATGAAGGCATAAACACAACGCTTACCAATCAAGGCATAAACACGCGGCTTACCAATCAAGGCATGAACAATGTGCTTACCAATCAAGGCATAAACACTATGCTTACCAATTAAGGCATAAACACTATGCTTACCAATCAAGGCATAAACACTACACTTACCAATCAAGCAAAAACACTATGCTTACCAATCAAGGCATAAACACTACGCTTACCAATCACGGCATAAACACTATGCTCATCAATCAAAGCATAAACACTACGCTTACCAATCAAGGCATAAACATTATGCTCACCAATCAAGTCATAAACACCATGCTTACCAATCAAGTCATAAACAAAACACTTACCAATCAAGGCATAAATACTAGGCTTACCACTCAAGGCATAAACACTACACTTATCAATCAAGGCATAAACACTATGCTTACCAATGAAGGCATAAACCCTATGCTTACCAATCAAGGCATAAACACTATGCTTACCAATCAAGGCATAAACACTATGCTTACCAATGAAGGCATAAACAGTATGCTTTCCAATCAAGGCATAAACACAACGCTTACCAATCAAGGCATAAACACGCGGCTTACCAATCAAGGCATGAACAATGTGCTTACCAATCAAGGCATAAACACTATGCTTACCAATTAAGGCATAAACACTATGCTTACCAATCAAGGCATAAACACTACACTTACCAATCAAGCAAAAACACTATGCTTACCAATCAAGGCATAAACACTACGCTTACCAATCAATGCATAAACACTATGTTCACCAATCAAGGCATAAACACTACGCTTACCAATCAAGGCATAAACACTACACTTACCAATCAAGCAAAAACACTATGCATTCCAATCACGGCATAAACACTATGCTTACCAATCAAGGCATGTACACTATGCTTACCAATCAAGGCATAAACACTACACTTATCAATCAAGGCATAAACACTAGGCTTACCAATCAAGGCATAAACACTATGCTTACCAATCAAGGCATAAACATTATGCATTCCAATCACGGCATAAATACTACACTTACCAATCAAGCAAAAACACTATGCATTCCAATCACGGCATAAACACTATGCTTACCAATCAAGGCATAAACACTATGCTTACCAATCAAGGCATGTACACTATGCTTACCACTCAAGGCATAAACACTACACTTATCAATCAAGGCATAAACACTATGCTTACCAATCAAGGCATAAACACTATGCTTACCAATCAAGTCATAAACACCATGCATTCCAATCACGGCATAAATACTATGCTTACCAATCAAGGCATAAACACTATGCTTACCAATCAAGGCATGTATACTATGTTTACCACTCAAGGCATAAACACTACACTTATCAATCAAGGCATAAACACTATGCTTACCAATCAAGGCATAAACACTATGCTTACCAATCAAGGCATAAACATTATGCTCACCAATCAAGTCATAAACACCATGCTTACCAATCAAGGCATAAACACTACACTTACCAATCAAGCAAAAATACTATGCTTACCAATCAAGGCAAAAATACTATGCTTACCAGTCAAGGCATAAACACTACGCTTACCAATCAATGCATAAACACTATGCTCACCAATCAAGGCATAAACACTACGCTTACCAATCAAGGCATAAACACTACACTTACCAATCAAGGCATAAACACTATGCTTACCAATCACGGCATAAACACTATGCTTACCAATCAAGGCATAAACACTGCACTTACCAATCAAGGCATAAACACTATGCTTACCAATCAAGGCATAAACACTATGCATTCCAATCACGGCATAAATACTATGCTTACCAAACAAGGCATAAACTCTATGCTTACCAATCAAGGCATGTACACTATGCTTACCACTCAAGGCATAAACACTACACTTATCAATCAAGGCATAAAAACTATACTTACCAATCAAGGCATAAACACTACACTTATCAATCAAGGCATAAACACTATGCTTACCAATCAAGGCATAAGCACTATGCTTACCAATCAATGCATAAACACTATGCTCACCAATCAAGGCATAAACACCACGCTTACCAATCAAGGCATAAACACTACACTTACCAATCAAGCAAAAACACTATGTATTCCAATCACGGCATAAACACTATGCTTATCAATCAAGGCATAAACACTATGCTTACCAATCAAGGCATGTACACTATGCTTACCACTCAAGGCATAAACACTACACTTATCAATCAAGGCATATTCACTATGCTTACCAATCAATGCATAAACACTATGCTTACCAATCAAGGCATGAACACTATGCATTCCAATCACGGCATAAATACTACACTTACCAATCAAGCAAAAACACTATGCATTCCAATCACGGCATAAACACTATGCTTACCAATCAAGGCATAAACACTATGCTTACCAATCAAGGCATGTACACTATGCTTACCACTCAAGGCATAAACACTACACTTATCAATCAAGGCATAAACACTATGCTTACCAATCAAGCAAAAACACTATGCATTCCAATCACGGCATAAACACTATGCTTACCAATCAAGGCATAAACACTATGCTTACCAATCAAGGCATGTACACTATGCTTACCACTCAAGGCATAAACACTACACTTATCAATCAAGGCATAAACACTATGCTTACCAATCAAGGCATAAACACTATGCTTACCAATCAAGGCATGTACACTATGCTTACCACTCAAGGCATAAACACTACACTTATCAATCAAGGCATAAACACTACACTTACCAATCAAGGCATAAACACTATGCATTCCAATCACGGCATAAATATTATGCTTACCAATCAAGGCATAAACACTATGCTTACCAATCAAGGCATGTATACTATGCTTACCACTCAAGGCATAAACACTACACTTATCAATCAAGGCATAAACACTACGCTTACCAATCAATGCATAAACACTATGCTTACCAATCAAGCCATACACACTATGCTTACCAATCAAGGCATAAACATTGTGCTCACCAATCAAGGCATAAACAATGCTTACCAATCAAGGCATAAATACTAGACTTACCAATCACGGCATAAACACTATGCTCATCAATCAAAGCATAAACACTACGCTTACCAATCAAGGCATAAACATTATGCTCACCAATCAAGTCATAAACACCATGCTTACCAATCAAGTCATAAACAAAACACTTACCAATCAAGGCATAAATACTAGGCTTACCACTCAAGGCATAAACACTACACTTATCAATCAAGGCATACACACTATGCTTACCAATGAAGGCATAAACCCTATGCTTACCAATCAAGGCATAAACACTATGCTTACCAATCAAGGCATAAACACTATGCTTACCAATGAAGGCATAAACAGTATGCTTTCCAATCAAGGCATAACCACAACGCTTACCAATCAAGGCATAAACACTAGGCTTACCAATCAAGGCATGAACAATGTGCTTACCAATCAAGGCATAAACACTATGCTTACCAATTAAGGCATAAACACTATGCTTACCAATCAAGGCATAAACACTACACTTACCAATCAAGCAAAAACACTATGCTTACCAATAATGGCATAAACACTACGCTTACCAATCTATGCATAAACACTATGCTCACCAATCAAGGCATAAACACTATGCTTACCAATCAAGGCATAAACACTACACTTACCAATCAAGCAAAAACACTATGCATTCCAATCACGGCATAAACACTATGCTTACCAATCAAGGCATGTACACTATGCTTACCAATCAAGGCATAAACACTACACTTATCAATCAAGGCATAAACATTAGGCATACCAATCAAGGCATAAACACTATGCTTACCAATCAAGGCATAAACATTATGCATTCCAATCACGGCATAAATACTACACTTATCAATCAAGCAAAAACACTATGCTTACCAATCAAGGCATGTATACTATGCTTACCACTCAAGGCATAAACACTGCACTTATCAATCAAGGCATAAACACTATGCTTACCAATCAAGGCATAAACACTATGCTTACCAATCAAGTCATAAACACCATGCTTACCAATCAAGTCATAAACACAACACTTACCAATCAAGGCATAAACACTGCTTACCAATCAAGGCATAAACACTATGCTTACCAATCAAGGCATAAATACTACACTTACCAATCAAGCAAAAATACTATGCTTACCAATCAAGGCATAAACACTACGCTTACCAATCAATGCATAAACACTATGCTTACCAATCAAGGCATAAACACTACACTTACCAATCAAGCAAAAATACTATGCTTACCAATCAAGGCATAAACACTACGCTTACCAATCAATGCATAAACACTATGCTCACCAATCAAGGCATAAACACTACGCTTACCAATCAAGGCATAAACACTACACTTACCAATCAAGGCATAAACACTATGCTTACCAATCAAGGCATAAACACTACACTTACCAATCACGGCATAAACACTATGCTTACCAATCAAGGCATAAACACTATGCTTACCAATCAAGGCATAAACACTATGCTTACCAATCAAGGCATAAACACTATGCATTCCAATCACGGCATAAATACTATGCTTACCAATCAAGGCATAAACTCTATGCTTACCAATCAAGGCATGTACACTATACTTACCACTCAAGGCATAAACACTACACTTATCAATCAAGGCATAAAAACTATGCTTACCAATCAAGGCATAAACACTACACTTATCAATCAAGGCATAAACACTATGCTTACCAATCAAGGCATAAGCACTATGCTTACCAATCAAGGCATAAACAGTATGCTTTCCAATCGAGGCATGAACAATATGCTCACCAATCAAGGCATATACACTACACTTACCAATCAATGCATAAATACTATGCTTACCAATCAAGGCATAAACACTATGCTTACCAATCAAGGCATAAACACTATGCATTCCAATCACGGCATAAATACTATGCTTACCAATCAAGGCATACCCACTATGCTTACCAATCAAGGCATGTACACTATGCTTACCACTCAAGGCATAAACACTACACTTATCAATCAAGGCATAAACACTGCTTACCAATCAAGGCATAAACACTATGCTTACCAATCACGGCATAAACACTATGCTTACCAATCAAAGCATGTATACTATGCTTACCACTCAAGGCATAAACACTACACTTATCAATCAAGGCATAAACACTATGCTTACCAATCAAGGCATAAACATTATGCTTACCAATCAAGGCATAAACACTACACTTACCAATCAAGGCATAAACACTATGCATTCCAATCAAGGCATAAACACTATGCTTACCAATCAAGCAAAAACACTATGCTTACCAATCAAGGCATAAACACTATGCTTACCAATCAAGGCATAAACACTATGCTTACCAATCAAGCAAAAACACTATGCTTACCAATCAAGGCATAAACACGCGGCTTACCAATCAATGCATAAACACTATGCTCACCAATCAAGGCATAAACACTATGCTTACCAATCAAGGCATAAACACTACGCTTACCAATGAAGGCATAAACACTACACTTACACGGCAAAAAAATATAAAAATATGCATATTAATGAGATCACTTGATCAAATATGGTCGAATTATATGTTAGCTACAATAATGCACTGGTCCAATATATATTACATGAGATAATGCAGTTATGCATATTAATGAGATCACATGACCAAATTTATAAAAATTATTTATAGGTAGTGTGCAATGATTTCACTGATTCATGAGATATTCATGGAAAAGCTGAAAATGGCTATGCAAACAAGGTAGTTAATATGCATAGATTTCAACCCAAACCTTATCAGATATGTGCATTTCCCTCAATTTCACTAAAAAATGTGGAGTGTTTTGAGATGTCTATAGAAAAGCACACATACACAGACAAACGGGCAAATCCCAAACACAACGAAAAATGACTATACATGTTTCATAGTGTACGATCAAATATTATATATACAGTGAAAGTAAACAATAATTATTTTACCTGTATTGCCATAGGAGCGTGAATCAAGTATAAGTCAATATAATCCAAACGCAACTTCTTCAGAGAATCCAGAAAATTAGCTCGTACACATTGTGGAGCCATGTTAAAGAAAGACAACTGTGAATAAACCAGTTAGCAGGAGAATTACAATAAAAATCATTGATATAAATTGTTCTTTGAAACACAATTTCAATTACCTTACTACACCATTTAGAATTGTAAAAAACATACAAATCTAAACAATTATGCCCAGAAATTTGAAAGTAATCATGAATGTTGTACTTATATACATTAAACGAATGACCTTAGTGACTATAAAAAGTTCTTCTCTCTTCACTGCCCCATCACTGAGTACTTCTGCTAAGACGTCTCCGATTTCTTTTTCATTATTATACAATTGTGCTGTATCGATATGACGATAACCAATGTCAATAGCAGACTTTACTGCATTACTAACTTCATCGGGTTTCAACTATTGTTTGCAATTTGAAAAGAGAAAACAAAGATGAATAAGTGTTACCGGAAGTTCATTCATAACTGGAAACGAGAGGAAATGTATGCATGCAACTTAGCATACCCTGTGTTAAGTCAATAAGTATATTAACATTAGATATAGAAATTAAACATTAAATCAGTATAAATATTGAACTCTGTCATGGTCAATGAACTCATTTGTGAAGAGAGCATTGTTGACGGAACCAAAGCCTCTAAGCATCGACAAATCTGTATATGGATCGTGACAGAAGTCAGTGATTGTATCATAATACCAAATAAAACATGTTGTAAATTCTGCCCTGCAAGATCTCTATTGCCCAAATTTCCAACATCATCATCTATTTGTCTCTGTTCACCAGCAGTATTTTATCACATATCTAATAGTTCGTTTTTATTTACATATTCCATAATACCTTCCAATTTACTGCACATGTTGGTAGATATCAACAAGCTATGTGATTATTGGACACAAACCAAAACTGAGACAACTCGATAAAACGCAATACAACAATACATTTCCAGTGAAATGAACAATTTAATAAATATGTGATACAGGGGGGACATATAACAGAATCATTAGGTATAGTTATACATCTATGAGTCCCAAAATTACAATTTCATGATTCGGTGCTGATTACATACGCAGTATGGAAATTATGGGATGACTGGAACATATAGCTGTGTTTTTTATGAATATCCTATGGTTATAGGTAGTATTATGTACACAACTGAACCAAAATTATGTGTGTTACTTTGTTGAGCAGAAAATGTAACTTTACAGTTGTTCGATCTACTTACAAATTAGAGAGGATCCATTGAGAAACCGTTGCAAACTCCGACATGAACAGAGCATTTTTACATTACATGGTAAACAAAAACATTCAACTTTCTGTTAGATTTCCAAAGGAAATGTGTCATCATGTTCTGCTGAAGCATAATAGTGAGACGATGACCAAATAAGGAATCTTTGTGTGAAACCTGCGTAACCAATAGTTTTCTTAGGAAAGTTCTATGCCGCATGGATGGTACCACTATATCATATATTTCTATGGGTTCTGTGTTAGACTAAAATCCAGCCTAGTGCAATCGAGAATACTAAATGCATTTAGTCTGTGCTAGGTGCTGTGGAAATCCTCCCATAAAAATGCTATATGACGGGTATGTAGCACCCACCAGTTTGTATAGCAATAGGTATCAGTTGAATATTGACACATTTATGGTCTAGAAGTGGGTTGGAATTTTTTAATGTAAATGATTCAAGAAATCTCCAAAATGCCTGAAAATTGATATTCCCTGACCTCCTCTTGTTTCCCAACTGACAGTGCTGTCTTTATTTGGAACTCTCATCACTGTGCATGAGTTTTGCAGTATAGAAAATCATGTTGCTCTAGAAGTGAAAATATAATTATTAGAACTCAACTTTCCTGAAAAATCCCGAACAACTAAATTGATATATGTTGCGCATGTAGGGTTTGTTACACTATTTACGAGTCTTAATAACTATCTCAATGTACAGTTTTCATTGCTGGTGGTTGCCAATAAGTGAAAATTAACGCTTGGATGTTCACTGTCAAGATTTTTTTCTTCACATTTTCACAAATAATTACCCAAACCTTAATAGGTTTTCGATACTACAGCATGGTCTCCGTTGCTCATAGCAAATGTTTTGTCTTTTGAAAATCCAACAAATTTAGAGTACAAATGGTTCAGTTTGTCTTATGGTGATAGATAGGTGTTAAATATAGAGTCGTGTTTCTTATCAGTACTAGAGAAGCAGACTTTGATAGAACCCTATCTGAACGTTCATATGTGACCAAATGTGGATATCCGATCTTGTAGGTACTACTGTAACAGTAAGCCATTACATGATATTGCATCATGGGAGTTTGTGATATAAACTGGAGGACGTTGTTTCGCCGTAGCTGGCAGACTGTTAATTATACCAATTTCCATGTGTCCACTAATCACGCATTTGGCAGTAAAGTTAGAACAATGAATGCACTGTGTATTGTCATACAAATTCATGTATTGTGATTCACAGACTGTGCATCATAAAGATAACTCTATTGGTTAATTCTGCCTTACTGCAGTTAACATGTGGGGAAACTCGTCAGTGAATGACATTCCTGATTTTGGTTTCAAACTAGAAGCGCCTCCTAATTTATGTTGCTGGCTACTGATGTGTTCTGTGGTGCAAGGGATTCCACCCAGACAGCTAGACTCCTTCCACAAGTTACGAATATTGGACAGATAATTTATGTAATTGATTGGTAGCGTGTTCGACCGAGTGTGCAGCGTGTGTTCTACAACTATAGTGCTTCTGGCCGCGTTCTATAATTACTGTCGTCGTCAGCGTTAGTGAAGTATCGCTGGAAAATTCATCGTCATCATGCAAAGACTTGTTTCATCTAGTTTGAAGAAACTATATGTAGGGAGGGCTGTGTCGGATCTTCAGTATTATTTGTGTTCATTGTTGTTTGTTATGTATGTTTGTCTTGTAGTTTTATGCATGCATGCAAGCTTCTATGTTAGACAATTATGTAAATTTCCGATTTAGGTGTTTACTTTAATAATATATTACGGGTAGTGTAACATGTATCCAACTACCCCTTTTAGCGAGTCAGGTATATCCTGTAAACTCCTGACATGTGTGGAATAAAGTGCATTGTTTAAACCTTACTCGTGTAGCGTGTACTTGTTGCTTATGTTGCATATTGCACAACTGTCCCATTAAATTTGCCATGTCTATATCATATTATAATATAATAATAATAATCTGTATTGCATAATCATATCCTTATTTGGATATTGACTCAGAAAAAGAAAATTACAATAAAGATGAAATAACTGAAGAAGTAACAAAATGGAAGTGCTAAAATTGAAAATTAAAATTTATTTAGGGGCAACTGGTACTTTTTTCGAAATGATTTTCTCTGGCACTGAAACAATTATAGATGTAGCCATGCTAGTTTTGTTATTTTTTGGCTGTTATTGCTTGTTAGCATTGTAATCAATTTATTAGTATTTGTGTTGTTGCAATGTATTAAATTTATTTCCTTCAACATTTCAGTTCTCTCATTTTCATACAGCTTGCATTCAAGTAAGAAATGCATTTCGTCTTCAATCTCATTTTGGTCGCAAGCAGTGTACTTTCTACCACTGCAAGGAATATTTTTGTATCGTCCTTTCTCTATTTCTAAATTATGGGCACTAATTCTCAATTTTGTTAATGCTGCTCTATGTTTTGCATTTGTTACTGTTGTTAGATAATTTTCATACTGGCATTTTTCTTTAGTAGTCTATATGTTCGCAGTTTATTCTTTTGGTTTTGGTTCTGGATTTTTAAAATGCAATAAAGTTTCAGATACATACAAAATGGAAAGACAAAATACAAAAGAAGACAAAATGAAAACATAATAAAATAAAAACAGAGAACAAGGAATGGTTAGAAAAAAACAACAGAAAAAGGTATCTTAATGAGTTATATCAGTTATAAAAATTGTAAAGCAGCTGGTATTTTTTGTTTATGGGTGTCATTTCTTAAATTGAAGCACTCAGATATATTTTGCCAAATTAATTAGTGATATCTTTTGTTTTTAGAATGTCTACAGTGTTTTCAATATCAGATTTGTCAATTGAACTTGTTTCTTAAATCAGCATAGAGAGAACATTTTGATAGAAAATGGTTTTCATCTTCTATTTGTTTTTCCTGACAGTAGTGGCATTTTCTCTCTTCCACTGAATGCCTTTAACCATCCATTTCTATGCCAAGTCTGTATGCTTGATTGATTGACTAGTGTGTTTTCATTCTTTGTTTTTATTTTTAGCCAATATTTTATCATTTGTTTTATACTAGTCAGTAAAATAGGGTGTCTACCTAATTCCAAAATACATGCCAAGTGACTGGCTTTTCAGTTTACCTGTAAAATGTATTTGCAAACTTTGTTATGAAATCTATAAAAAATATCTTTTATATGTAGTACGCAGTCACTTGTCCAAATTTCGCTGCAATAGATCAGGATAGGTTTAACCATACTATCAAATAGTTTTAGGTATGCTGTGACTGAATTATTGTTTTCAGAGTATAACAATTGTTTTATTTTGAAGAAAGCTTTCATCGCTCTATGGCTGAGATCTTCTTGAGGTCTGATAAGTTTACCAGTTGTGTTTAGTTTCAAATCTAGGTAAGAGGATAAACTTTCAAGTGGTTTTCCATTAATTACAAATTCATATTTTGTTATGGTTTTGTCAGATTTGTTGAAAATCATGATTTTAGATTTTGATACATCTACTTCTAGTTTCCATTTATTACAATATGTTTACACTGAGTTTATAGCATTTTGAAGGCAGTTTTTTGACTTTGAGAGTAATACTAGATCATCTGCATAAAATAAGCATGAGATGGGACTAGTTAAATAAGTTGGTGGGTCACTTTGTGCAACAGAATCAATACAAAGATTCTTGGTTTACAAATCTTCAGAAATTACAACAAATTTTCAAAATACATGACATAAAAACATCAACAAAGATGAATTTAAACAGAAAACTGAAGACTACTATGAAACAAAATGGAACTTGAGCAGTAATGATCCAAACTCAAAACTATATACGAACATATAAATTATTCAAGAATAAGATTGAAATTGCCAAATACTTAAAAACAGTACAAAATAGAGAGGATACTGGCCTTATTTCTAGACTTAGACTGAGTGCACATAAACTTATCATTGAATCTGGAAGACACCAAAAACCAAAAATAAAAATTGAAGATGTGCAAAATGTAATATTACTGAAGATGCGCTACACTTTTTCATATCATGTAGTCTTTATACTGAGGCCAGAATAAGATTATATACAAAATTTTCAGAATCAATTGAAAATTTTGTTCAAGCAAATAATACAGAAAAACTTGTTTACATTTTGAGAACAGACCATTGATGCAAGAATTAATTAAATACATAAAAACATCATATACGACAAGAAAACAATATTATCAATGTTAAACAAAAACTCATGGAAATACCAGTAATAATATTTCTGTATCTTTATGATAAGTATAGTTCTAGTTTGTAGAATAGTTTGTTATACCTTTATTACATTTGTATTCACCTAAATTGAATTTCTTTCAATATATGGTTGTAATAAAGAATTATCTTATCGTATCTATTGTAAAATTTTCCTGATATGTTATTTTTTTGCAATTTGTATAGCAATCCAATATGCCAAATTGAATCAAATGCTTTTTTGAGGTCAATAAAGCGGACAAAAATATGTGTACGGTTATTGAGTTGTTTCACCAGTAATTGTTTCAGCACAAAGATTTGATCAGCTGTATTGAACTTTGGCATAAACCCAATTTGTTCTTTCATTATTATATTATTCTCTTTAACATATTTTATTCATCTATGTTTCAGAATTGAAGAGAATACCTTACTCAGACTATTAAGCAGAGTGATGCCTTTATAGTTTCCTGGTTCAGACTTATCACCTGGGTGATAATTCCTAAATTTCAGGCACCATATATCGATCGAAATAACATATATTTGATCCTAACTACTTTCAATGTAGTATCCTGGATATAAAATGTTAAAAGTCAAGAACTGGTTATTTGAGAGTAAATTTGTCACATATCACAGATATGTTAAACTGTTGATTGTAAATAGATTATTGCTATTGGTCAAGTGTTAGTTACACCCCCCCCCCCCCTCCCCGCGATTACAAGTGGTACGTGGAATATTCAATGTGTTGTGAAAATGAAATGTTACCCTTTCAAAATCATGTGAATAGAAACCACCAGTTTTATAGCTTGTGGTCAGCTGGCATGTGTATCGTAATGCATTACCCCACCACACGCCAGGTGACTGTATTATAGGTGGTCATACACGAGCAAAGATAAACAGTACTAGTACGAGACGTACAGAATTTTAGCATATAGCGCCACCTATCGTTGAGTGGAAACCCCGGAAAACACTAAACCTGTCGAAAAACACTAAACCTGTCGAAAAACACTAAACCTGACAATAAAAACACTAAACCCGAGGTAAAGGGTGTATTATGGGTGTACCATAATCGTCCAGTGAATATTTGATTAAAAGAAAGCGAAAACATGAAACAGAACATGACACGTCACGATGTTGTGCACGATGTTTATCTACAACAAGGACTGAATTTGACATGATGTAGTTTTAGGAATTTCAAATCTAAAAATATGCCAATTGCTGTGTTCATAATTTGTAAATATATAAATAAATAAAATAAAATGTTTGGTTTGGGGCACGATATACTAGTATCTAACATAGAGGGTGTCCTGCTGCCAAATCAGCTGCGGCCCTGGCCTCGATCATAAAGGGATTTTTTTTTAGCTTTCTTTTCATAAATACTTAACTGAACGATCATGGTATATCCATAATTCGCCCTTTACGAAGGGTTTAGTGTTTTTTCAACAGGTTTAGTCTTTTTCAACAGGTTTAGTCTTTTTCAATAGGTTTAGTGTTTTTCAACTGGTTTAGTGTTTTCCGGGGTTTCCACTCAACGGCCACCTATCGTTTACTTATCAACTACTGTCAGGTGACATCATGATGTCCATTGACCATAGCATAGTAGACATCTGTAGATTTCGAGCTCGATGGATGTTCTACACCTTCTGAAAAACTATTTCCAAGTGATTAAGATTCTAAATCTTAAGTCTTATAACTAGGTATACCCTCAGCGCGTGGATAATTGGGTAGTGACTGACACTGTACGTCGATGGAGATAACCCTTAATACCGTCGACGTGAAACGATTCACGGATATAAATCTATCATAAACTTACCATCCAAGTTCCAAGACCAATTTGAGGCATTGTTTTGCCATTGCTGAAAGTGAGAGACGGAACGGCCATCATCGTCGCGACCTTAAATTACAGTCAAGTCGCACTGCCAATCTTTTCAACATCTAACGGGTCAGTTAAGGGTCAGTTAACATCGGTCTATAGGTGGCACTGCACTGTTCACACCTACATCTCATCGTTTTGAAACATTCTACCGACACGACAGGTACGAGTTGTATTCAAGACGGCAATCACCACAGTCAGCTGGCGCACACGTGATAATAAAATAAATACGATATTTACTATATGGAGCCGCCATCTTGAATGCAGCATAAAACTAAATAATAAGTTGTAAAACGCGTTTTTCGGATTCCTACAAATCAGGATAATATTAAGCCAGCCGATAACAAAATTCGGCCGAATTCGTCGTTATTGTGTGGAAAAATCCCTTAAATACGCACACCTAATTACACGAAGAACCACAGGGAGCCCAGGAACTTTCCTGTGATATTTGAAACTAAAAATTGTCATTCCAGCTCAGCAGCCAATCAGCGATGGTCGTACAGTAAAATGACAATTTCGGTTTCAAATACCCCAGGAAAATGTTCTATGTTCTTCGTGTAATTAGGTGTTCGTATGCTGTCGATGTTTTTTTTGGCGGAATAGTGAGAATTGACGCCTTTCCAAACGACTCGAAGGTGTGACGCCAGTAAACGAAAGCCACAAAATCAATGATAAAAAGTAGGAACGGACAATCTCCTTATACCGTAGATTCCTGTGCAGAACAAACGTCTTCATTTATAAAAGAGTTCCATGGCGGCACTTCAATCGACTTCATCGACCACAATACAAGTGACTGTGATTGTGATTATGACCAGCTACGCCAGAAGGGATACATTTCGTATCTAACTCAACCCTGTACGATAAACTTGATTATATATGTTCTTTGTGGTCTACTCTTCCTCGAGAAACAAATACATGAGTGGCAATTTAGACAAAGATGAGAAAATTAAATAAGAAATGTGCTTTATATACATTATCGGCAATGCACGCTTACCAAGTTCTGCAAGTGGCACTGACGTCACAGACCGTCGAGACGTTTTTGTGACTTGTGTCTCGTCGAAACCTATTTTTTACACTTGCGTCTCGTCGTGGCTTATTTTTTATGACTTGTGTCTCGTCGAGACTTGTTTCTATTTTTGAGAATTGTGTTTCTTCATCCTCGTAACATGATATACGCTGTCTTTCCCACAAGATATTTGAATTTGTATGACCTCTGTATTGCAAATGGTAGCCAATCACAAATACCCATCATACTTGCACAATACCAACAATTAAATAAAATGTTATTGCATTACAGCATGTAAACTTTGTAATGAAACAATTTTGTCGCGTTTATGTTTCGATACAACCTCACAAGCTTTCAGCTTCTCACTTTTCTTTCAACTGTTACAACACCACCAAATCAACCTCCAGATTTTAACGTTTAGCTCTTTAGCAATTTTTTTCTTCCAAAGTTTGAAGCAAGAAGTATTAGTACGGTGAAATAATAGACCAATTTCTGTTCACTGCGAGATCCCGCGTTATGCGTGAAATCGAACGTAAAACAGGGCAAACAAAAGTCATAGCCTCGTATAGTCTCGCTTGCCAGACCTCTGGTCTGACTGAGTTTTACGAAAGGGCGCCTCTCGCGGCGAAGCCGCGAAAGCGAGGTCGTCAGAAACGCATTAGAGTATAGTATTTTGTTGTTGAGTACAGGCCAATCTCATTGGAAACACACTACAGTATAGTATTTTGTTGTTGAGTACAGGCCTATCTCATTGGAAACACACTACAGTATAGTATTTTGTTGTTGAGTACAGGCCAATCTCATTGGAAACACACTAGAATATAGTATTATGTTGTTGAGTACAGGCCAATCTCATTGGAAATACACTAGAGTATAGTATTATGTTGTTGAGTACAGGCCTATCTCATTGGAAACACACTAGAGTATAGTATTTTGTTGTTGAGTACAGGCCTATCTCATTGGAAACACATTAGAATATAGTATTTTGTTGTTGAGTACAGGCCAATCTCATTGGAAACACACTACAGTATAGTATTTTGTTGTTGAGTACAGGCCTATCTCATTGGAAACACATTAGAGTATAGTATTATGTTGTTGAGTACAGGCCTATCTCATTGGAAACACACTACAGTATAGTATTCTGTTGTTGAGTACAGGCCAATCTCATTGGAAACACACTACAGTATAGTATTTTGTTGTTGAGTACAGGCCAATCTCATTGGAAACACACTAGAGTATAGTATTATTTTGTTGAGTAAAGGCCAATCTCATTGGAAACACACTACAGTATAGTATTTTGTTGTTGAGTACAGGCCAATCTCATTGTAAACACACTACAGTATAGTATTTTGTTGTTGAGTACAGGCCAATCTCATTGGAAACACACTAGAGTATAGTATTATGTTGTTGAGTACAGGCCAATCTCATTGGAAACACACTAGAGTATAGTATTATGTTGTTGAGTACAGGCCAATCTCATTGGAAACACACTACAGTATAGTATTTTGTTGTTGAGTACAGGCCAATCTCATTGGAAACACACTACAGTATAGTATTTTGTTGTTGAGTACAGGCCAATCTCATTGGAAACACACTAGAGTATAGTATTTTGTTGTTGAGTACAGGCCAATCTCATTGGAAACACACTAGAGTATAGTATTTTGTTGTTGAGTACAGGCCAATCTCATTGGAAACACACTACAGTATAGTATTTTGTTGTTGAGTACAGGCCAATCTCATTGGAAACACACTAGAATATAGTATTTTGTTGTCGAGTACAGGCCAATCTCATTGGAAACACATTAGAGTATAATATTATGTTGTTGAGTACAGGCCAGTCTCATTGGAAACACACTAGAGTATAGTATTATGTTGTTGAGTACAGGCCAATCTCATTGGAAACACACTACAGTATAGTATTTTGTTGTTGAGTACAGGCCAATCTCATTGGAAACACACTAGAATATAGGATTTTGTTGTTGAGTACAGGCCAATCTCATTGTAAACACATTAGAGTATAATATTATGTTGTTGAGTACAGGCCAGTCTCATTGGAAACACACTACAGTATAGTATTTTGTTGTTGAGTACAGGCCAATCTCATTGGAAACACACTAGAATATAGTATTTTGTTGTTGAGTACAGGCCAATCTCATTGGAAACACATTAGAGTATAATATTATGTTGTTGAGTACAGGCCAGTCTCATTGGAAACACACTAGAGTATAGTATTATGTTGTTGAGTACAGGCCAATCTCATTGGAAACACACTACAGTATAGTATTTTGTTGTTGAGTACAGGCCAATCTCATTGGAAACACACTAGAATATAGTATTTTGTTGTTGAGTACAGGCCAATCTCATTGTAAACACACTACAGTATAATATTATGTTGTTGAGTACAGGCCAATCTCATTGGAAACACACTAGAGTATAGTATTATGTTGTTGAGTACAGGCCAATCTCATTGGAAACACACTACAGTATAGTATTTTGTTGTTGAGTACAGGCCAATCTCATTGGAAACACACTAGAGTATAGTATTATGTTGTTGAGTACAGGCCAATCTCATTGGAAACACACTACAGTATAGTATTTTGTTGTTGAGTACAGGCCAATCTCATTGGAAACACACTAGAATATTGTATTTTGTTGTTGAGTACAGGCCAATCTCATTGGAAACACACTACAGTATAGTATTTTGTTGTTGAGTACAGGCCTATCTCATTGGAAACACACTAGAATATAGTATTTTGTTGTCGAGTACAGGCGAATCTCATTGGAAACACATTAGAGTATAATAGTATGTTGTTGAGTACAGGCCAGTCTCATTGGAAACACACTAGAGTATAGTATTATGTTGTTGAGTACAGGCCAATCTCATTGTAAACACACTACAGTATAGTATTTTGTTGTTGAGTACAGGCCAATCTCATTGTAAACACACTACAGTATAATATTATGTTGTTGAGTACAGGCCAATCTCATTGGAAACACATTAGAGTATAATATTATGTTGTTGAGTACAGGCCAATCTCATTGGAAACACACTAGAGTATAGTATTTTGTTGTTGAGTACAGGCCAATCTCATTGGAAACACACTACAGTATAATATTATGTTGTTGAGTACAGGCCAATCTCATTGGAAACACATTAGAGTATAATATTATGTTGTTGAGTACAGGCCAATCTCATTGTAAACACACTACAGTATAGTATTTTGTTGTTGAGTACAGGCCAATCTCATTGGAAACACACTAGAATATAGTATTTTGTTGTTGAGTACAGGCCAATCTCATTGGAAACACATTAGAGTATAGTATTCTGTTGTTGAGTACAGGCCTATCTAATTGGTAACACACTATAGTATAGTATTCTGTTGTTGAGTACAGGCCAATCTCATTGGAAACACACTAGAGTATAGTATTATGTTGTTGAGTACAGGCCAATCTCATTGGAAACACACTACAGTATAGTATTTTGTTGTTGAGTACAGGCCAATCTCATTGGAAACACACTAGAGTATAGTATTATGTTGTTGAGTACAGGCCAATCTCATTGGAAACACACTACAGTATAGTATTTTGTTGTTGAGTACAGGCCAATCTCATTGGAAACACACTAGAATATTGTATTTTGTTGTTGAGTACAGGCCAATCTCATTGGAAACACACTACAGTATAGTATTTTGTTGTTGAGTACAGGCCTATCTCATTGGAAACACACTAGAATATAGTATTTTGTTGTCGAGTACAGGCGAATCTCATTGGAAACACATTAGAGTATAATAGTATGTTGTTGAGTACAGGCCAGTCTCATTGGAAACACACTAGAGTATAGTATTATGTTGTTGAGTACAGGCCAATCTCATTGTAAACACACTACAGTATAGTATTTTGTTGTTGAGTACAGGCCAATCTCATTGTAAACACACTACAGTATAATATTATGTTGTTGAGTACAGGCCAATCTCTTTGGAAACACATTAGAGTATAATATTATGTTGTTGAGTACAGGCCAATCTCATTGGAAACACACTAGAGTATAGTATTTTGTTGTTGAGTACAGGCCAATCTCATTGGAAACACACTACAGTATAATATTATGTTGTTGAGTACAGGCCAATCTCATTGGAAACACATTAGAGTATAATATTATGTTGTTGAGTACAGGCCAATCTCATTGTAAACACACTACAGTATAGTATTTTGTTGTTGAGTACAGGCCAATCTCATTGGAAACACACTAGAATATAGTATTTTGTTGTTGAGTACAGGCCAATCTCATTGGAAACACATCAGAGTATAGTATTCTGTTGTTGAGTACAGGCCTATCTAATTGGTAACACACTATAGTATAGTATTCTGTTGTTGAGTACAGGCCAATCTCATTGGAAACACATTACAGTATAGTATTTTGTTGTTGAGTACAGGCCAATCTCATTGGAAACACACTAGAGTATAGTATTATGTTGTTGAGTACAGGCCTACCTCATTGGAAACACACTACAGTATAATATTATGTTGTTGAATACAGGCCAATCTCATTGGAAATACACTAGAGTATAATATTATGTTGTTGAGTACTGGCCAATCTCATTGGAAACACACTAGAGTATAGTATTATGTTGTTGAGTACAGGCCAATCTCATTGGAAACACATTAGAGTATAATATTATGTTGTTGAGTACAGGCCAATCTCATTGGAAACACACTACAGTATAGTATTTTGTTGTTGAGTACAGGCCAATCTCATTGGAAACACACTACAGTATAGTATTTTGTTGTTGAGTACAGGCCAATCTCATTGGAAACACACTAGAGTATAGTATTATGTTGTTGAGTACAGGCCAATCTCATTGGAAACACACTAGAGTATAGTATTATGTTGTTGAGTACAGGCCAATCTCATTGGAAACACACTAGAGTATAGTATTATGTTGTTGAGTACAGGCCAATCTCATTGGAAACACACTACAGTATAGTATTTTGTTGTTGAGTACAGGCCAATCTCATTGGAAACACACTAGAATATTGTATTTTGTTGTTGAGTACAGGCCAATCTCATTGGAAACACACTACAGTATAGTATTTTGTTGTTGAGTACAGGCCTATCTCATTGGAAACACACTAGAATATAGTATTTTGTTGTCGAGTACAGGCGAATCTCATTGGAAACACATTAGAGTATAATAGTATGTTGTTGAGTACAGGCCAGTCTCATTGGAAACACATTAGAGTATAGTATTATGTTGTTGAGTACAGGCCAATTTCATTGGAAACACACTACAGTATAGTATTTTGTTGTTGAGTACAGGCCAATCTCATTGGAAACACACTAGAATATAGTATTTTGTTGTTGAGTACAGGCCAATCTCATTGGAAACACACTAGAGTATAGTATTTTGTTGTTGAGTACAGGCCAATCTCATTGGAAACACACTACAGTATAATATTATGTTGTTGAGTACAGGCCAATCTCATTGGAAACACATTAGAGTATAATATTATGTTGTTGAGTACAGGCCAATCTCATTGTAAACACACTACAGTATAGTATTTTGTTGTTGAGTACAGGCCAATCTCATTGGAAACACACTAGAATATAGTATTTTGTTGTTGAGTACAGGCCAATCTCATTGGAAACACATTAGAGTATAGTATTCTGTTGTTGAGTACAGGCCTATCTAATTGGTAACACACTATAGTATAGTGTTCTGTTGTTGAGTACAGGCCAATCTCATTGGAAACACATTACAGTATAGTATTTTGTTGTTGAGTACAGGCCAATCTCATTGGAAACACACTAGAGTATAGTATTATGTTGTTGAGTACAGGCCTACCTCATTGGAAACACACTACAGTATAATATTATGTTGTTGAATACAGGCCAATCTCATTGGAAATACACTAGAGTATAATATTATGTTGTTGAGTACAGGCCAATCTCATTGGAAACACACTAGAGTATAGTATTATGTTGTTGAGTACAGGCCAATCTCATTGGAAACACATTAGAGTATAATATTATGTTGTTGAGTACAGGCCAATCTCATTGGAAACACACTACAGTATAGTATTTTGTTGTTGAGTACAGGCCTACCTCATTGGAAACACACTACAGTATAATATTATGTTGTCGAGTACAGGCGAATCTCATTGGAAACACATTAGAGTATAATAGTATGTTGTTGAGTACAGGCCAGTCTCATTGGAAACACACTAGAGTATAGTATTATGTTGTTGAGTACAGGCCAATCTCATTGTAAACACACTACAGTATAGTATTTTGTTGTTGAGTACAGGCCAATCTCATTGTAAACACACTACAGTATAATATTATGTTGTTGAGTACAGGCCAATCTCTTTGGAAACACATTAGAGTATAATATTATGTTGTTGAGTACAGGCCAATCTCATTGGAAACACACTAGAGTATAGTATTTTGTTGTTGAGTACAGGCCAATCTCATTGGAAACACACTACAGTATAATATTATGTTGTTGAGTACAGGCCAATCTCATTGGAAACACATTAGAGTATAATATTATGTTGTTGAGTACAGGCCAATCTCATTGTAAACACACTACAGTATAGTATTTTGTTGTTGAGTACAGGCCAATCTCATTGGAAACACACTAGAATATAGTATTTTGTTGTTGAGTACAGGCCAATCTCATTGGAAACACATCAGAGTATAGTATTCTGTTGTTGAGTACAGGCCTATCTAATTGGTAACACACTATAGTATAGTATTCTGTTGTTGAGTACAGGCCAATCTCATTGGAAACACATTACAGTATAGTATTTTGTTGTTGAGTACAGGCCAATCTCATTGGAAACACACTAGAGTATAGTATTATGTTGTTGAGTACAGGCCTACCTCATTGGAAACACACTACAGTATAATATTATGTTGTTGAATACAGGCCAATCTCATTGGAAATACACTAGAGTATAATATTATGTTGTTGAGTACTGGCCAATCTCATTGGAAACACACTAGAGTATAGTATTATGTTGTTGAGTACAGGCCAATCTCATTGGAAACACATTAGAGTATAATATTATGTTGTTGAGTACAGGCCAATCTCATTGGAAACACACTACAGTATAGTATTTTGTTGTTGAGTACAGGCCAATCTCATTGGAAACACACTACAGTATAGTATTTTGTTGTTGAGTACAGGCCAATCTCATTGGAAACACACTAGAGTATAGTATTATGTTGTTGAGTACAGGCCAATCTCATTGGAAACACACTAGAGTATAGTATTATGTTGTTGAGTACAGGCCAATCTCATTGGAAACACACTAGAGTATAGTATTATGTTGTTGAGTACAGGCCAATCTCATTGGAAACACACTACAGTATAGTATTTTGTTGTTGAGTACAGGCCAATCTCATTGGAAACACACTAGAATATTGTATTTTGTTGTTGAGTACAGGCCAATCTCATTGGAAACACACTACAGTATAGTATTTTGTTGTTGAGTACAGGCCTATCTCATTGGAAACACACTAGAATATAGTATTTTGTTGTCGAGTACAGGCGAATCTCATTGGAAACACATTAGAGTATAATAGTATGTTGTTGAGTACAGGCCAGTCTCATTGGAAACACATTAGAGTATAGTATTATGTTGTTGAGTACAGGCCAATTTCATTGGAAACACACTACAGTATAGTATTTTGTTGTTGAGTACAGGCCAATCTCATTGGAAACACACTAGAATATAGTATTTTGTTGTTGAGTACAGGCCAATCTCATTGGAAACACACTAGAGTATAGTATTTTGTTGTTGAGTACAGGCCAATCTCATTGGAAACACACTACAGTATAATATTATGTTGTTGAGTACAGGCCAATCTCATTGGAAACACATTAGAGTATAATATTATGTTGTTGAGTACAGGCCAATCTCATTGTAAACACACTACAGTATAGTATTTTGTTGTTGAGTACAGGCCAATCTCATTGGAAACACACTAGAATATAGTATTTTGTTGTTGAGTACAGGCCAATCTCATTGGAAACACATTAGAGTATAGTATTCTGTTGTTGAGTACAGGCCTATCTAATTGGTAACACACTATAGTATAGTGTTCTGTTGTTGAGTACAGGCCAATCTCATTGGAAACACATTACAGTATAGTATTTTGTTGTTGAGTACAGGCCAATCTCATTGGAAACACACTAGAGTATAGTATTATGTTGTTGAGTACAGGCCTACCTCATTGGAAACACACTACAGTATAATATTATGTTGTTGAATACAGGCCAATCTCATTGGAAATACACTAGAGTATAATATTATGTTGTTGAGTACAGGCCAATCTCATTGGAAACACACTAGAGTATAGTATTATGTTGTTGAGTACAGGCCAATCTCATTGGAAACACATTAGAGTATAATATTATGTTGTTGAGTACAGGCCAATCTCATTGGAAACACACTACAGTATAGTATTTTGTTGTTGAGTACAGGCCTATCTCATTGGAAACACACTAGAGTATAGTATTATGTTGTTGAGTACAGGCCAATCTCATTGGAAACACACTACAGTATAGTATTTTGTTGTTGAGTACAGGCCAATCTCATTGGAAACGCACTAGAATATTGTATTTTGTTGTTGAGTACAGGCCAATCTCATTGGAAACACACTACAGTATAGTATTTTGTTGTTGAGTACAGGCCTATCTCATTGGAAACACATTAGAGTATAGTATTCTGTTGTTGAGTACATGCCAATCTCATTGGAAACACACTACAGTATAGTATTTTGTTGTTGAGTACAGGCCAATCTCATTGGAAACACACTAGAATATAGTATTTTGTTGTTGAGTACAGGCCAATCTCATTGGAAACACACTACAGTATAGTATTTTGTTGTTGAGTTCAGGCCAATGTCATTGGAAACATACGAGAATATAATATTATGTTGTTGAGTACAGGCCAATCTCATTGGAAACACACTAGAGTATAGTATTATGTTGTTGAGTACAGGCCAATCTCATTGGAAACACACTAGAGTATAGTATTATGTTGTTGAGTACAGGCCAATCTCATTGGAAACACATGAGAGTATAATATTATGTTGTTGAGTACTTGCCAATCTCATTGGAAACACACTAGAGTATCGTATTATTTTGTTGAGTACTGGCCAATCTCATTGGAAACACACTACAGTATAGTATTTTGTTGTTGAGTACAGGCCAATCTCATTGGAAACACACTAGAATATTGTATTTTGTTGTTGAGTACAGGCCAATCTCATTGGAAACACACTACAGTATAGTATTCTGTTGTTGAGTACAGGCCAATCTCATTGGAAACACACTAGAATATTGTATTTTGTTGTTGAGTACAGGCCAATCTCATTGGAAACACACTACAGTATAGTATTTTGTTGTTGAGTACAGGCCTATCTCATTGGAAACACATTAGAGTATAGTATTCTGTTGTTGAGTACATGCCAATCTCATTGGAAACACACTACTGTATAGTATTTTGTTATTGAGTACAGGCCAATCTCATTGGAAACACACTAGAATATAGTATTTTGTTGTTGAGTACAGGCCAATCTCATTGGAAACACACTACAGTATAGTATTTTGTTGTTGAGTACAGGCCAATGTCATTGGAAACATACTAGAATATAATATTATGTTGTTGAGTACAGGCCAATCTCATTGGAAACACACTACAGTATAGTATTTTGTTGTTGAGTACAGGCCAATCTCATTGGAAACACACTAAAATATCGTATTTTGTTGTCGAGTACAGGCGAATCTCATTGGAAACACATTAGAGTATAATATTATGTTGTTGAGTACAGGCCAGTCTCATTGGAAACACACTAGAGTATATTATTATGTTGTTGAGTACAGGCCAATCTCATTGGAAACACACTACAGTATAGTATTTTGTTGTCGAGTACAGGCGAATCTCATTGGAAACACATTAGAGTATAATATTATGTTGTTGAGTACAGGCCAGTCTCATTGGAAACACACTAGAGTATAGTATTATGTTGTTGAGTACAGGCCAATCTCATTGTAAACACACTACAGTATAGTATTTTGTTGTTGAGTACAGGCCAATCTCATTGTAAACACACTACAGTATAATATTATGTTGTTGAGTACAGGCCAATCTCATTGGAAACACATTAGAGTATAATATTATGTTGTTGAGTACAGGCCAATCTCATTGGAAACACACTAGAGTATAGTATTTTGTTGTTGAGTACAGGCCAATCTCATTGGAAACACACTACAGTATAATATTATGTTGTTGAGTACAGGCCAATCTCATTGGAAACACATTAGAGTATAATATTATGTTGTTGAGTACAGGCCAATCTCATTGTAAACACACTACAGTATAGTATTTTGTTGTTGAGTACAGGCCAATCTCATTGGAAACACACTAGAATATAGTATTTTGTTGTTGAGTACAGGCCAATCTCATTGGAAACACATTATAGTATAGTATTCTGTTGTTGAGTACAGGCCTATCTAATTGGTAACACACTATAGTATAGTATTCTGTTGTTGAGTACAGGCCAATCTCATTGGAAACACATTACAGTATAGTATTTTGTTGTTGAGTACAGGCCAATCTCATTGGAAACACACTAGAGTATAGTATTATGTTGTTGAGTACAGGCCTATCTCATTGGAAACACACTACAGTATAATATTATGTTGTTGAATACAGGCCAATCTCATTGGAAATACACTAGAGTATAATATTATGTTGTTGAGTACAGGCCAATCTCATTGGAAACACACTAGAGTATAGTATTATGTTGTTGAGTACAGGCCAATCTCATTGGAAACACATTAGAGTATAATATTATGTTGTTGAGTACAGGCCAATCTCATTGGAAACACACTAGAGTATCGTATTATTTTGTTGAGTACAGGCCAATCTCATTGGAAAGGCACTAGAGTATAGTATTTTGTTGTTGAGTACAGGCCAATCTCATTGGAAACACACTAGAGTATAGTATTATGTTGTTGAGTACAGGCCAATCTCATTGGAAACACACTAGAGTATAGTATTATTTTGTTGAGTACAGGCCAATCTCATTGGAAACACACTACAGTATAGTATTTTGTTGTTGAGCACAGGCCAATCTCATTGGAAACACACTAGAATATAGTATTTTGTTGTTGAGTACAGGCCAATCTTATTGTAAACACACTACAGTATAGTATTTTGTTGTTGAGTACAGGCCAATCTCATTGGAAACACACTAGAGTATAGTATTTTGTTGTTGAGTACAGGCCAATCTCATTGGAAACACACTACAGTGTAATATTATGTTGTTGAGTACAGGCCAATCTCATTGGAAACACATTAGAGTATAATATTATGTTGTTGAGTACAGGCCAATCTCATTGTAAACACACTACAGTATAGTATTTTGTTGTTGAGTACAGGCCTATCTCATTGGAAACACACTAGAATATAGTATTTTGTTGTCGAGTACAGGCGAATCTCATTGGAAACACATTAGAGTATAATAGTATGTTGTTGAGTACAGGCCAGTCTCATTGGAAACACACTAGAGTATAGTATTATGTTGTTGAGTACAGGCCAATCTCATTGTAAACACACTACAGTATAGTATTTTGTTGTTGAGTACAGGCCAATCTCATTGTAAACACACTACAGTATAATATTATGTTGTTGAGTACAGGCCAATCTCTTTGGAAACACATTAGAGTATAATATTATGTTGTTGAGTACAGGCCAATCTCATTGGAAACACACTAGAGTATAGTATTTTGTTGTTGAGTACAGGCCAATCTCATTGGAAACACACTACAGTATAATATTATGTTGTTGAGTACAGGCCAATCTCATTGGAAACACATTAGAGTATAATATTATGTTGTTGAGTACAGGCCAATCTCATTGTAAACACACTACAGTATAGTATTTTGTTGTTGAGTACAGGCCAATCTCATTGGAAACACACTAGAATATAGTATTTTGTTGTTGAGTACAGGCCAATCTCATTGGAAACACATTAGAGTATAGTATTCTGTTGTTGAGTACAGGCCTATCTAATTGGTAACACACTATAGTATAGTATTCTGTTGTTGAGTACAGGCCAATCTCATTGGAAACACATTACAGTATAGTATTTTGTTGTTGAGTACAGGCCAATCTCATTGGAAACACACTAGAGTATAGTATTATGTTGTTGAGTACAGGCCTACCTCATTGGAAACACACTACAGTATAATATTATGTTGTTGAATACAGGCCAATCTCATTGGAAATACACTAGAGTATAATATTATGTTGTTGAGTACTGGCCAATCTCATTGGAAACACACTAGAGTATAGTATTATGTTGTTGAGTACAGGCCAATCTCATTGGAAACACATTAGAGTATAATATTATGTTGTTGAGTACAGGCCAATCTCATTGGAAACACACTACAGTATAGTATTTTGTTGTTGAGTACAGGCCAATCTCATTGGAAACACACTAGAGTATAGTATTTTGTTGTTGAGTACAGGCCAATCTCATTGGAAACACACTACAGTATAATATTATGTTGTTGAGTACAGGCCAATCTCATTGGAAACACATTAGAGTATAATATTATGTTGTTGAGTACAGGCCAATCTCATTGTAAACACACTACAGTATAGTATTTTGTTGTTGAGTACAGGCCAATCTCATTGGAAACACACTAGAATATAGTATTTTGTTGTTGAGTACAGGCCAATCTCATTGGAAACACATTAGAGTATAGTATTCTGTTGTTGAGTACAGGCCTATCTAATTGGTAACACACTATAGTATAGTGTTCTGTTGTTGAGTACAGGCCAATCTCATTGGAAACACATTACAGTATAGTATTTTGTTGTTGAGTACAGGCCAATCTCATTGGAAACACACTAGAGTATAGTATTATGTTGTTGAGTACAGGCCTACCTCATTGGAAACACACTACAGTATAATATTATGTTGTTGAATACAGGCCAATCTCATTGGAAATACACTAGAGTATAATATTATGTTGTTGAGTACAGGCCAATCTCATTGGAAACACACTAGAGTATAGTATTATGTTGTTGAGTACAGGCCAATCTCATTGGAAACACATTAGAGTATAATATTATGTTGTTGAGTACAGGCCAATCTCATTGGAAACACACTACAGTATAGTATTTTGTTGTTGAGTACAGGCCTATCTCATTGGAAACACACTAGAGTATAGTATTATGTTGTTGAGTACAGGCCAATCTCATTGGAAACACACTACAGTATAGTATTTTGTTGTTGAGTACAGGCCAATCTCATTGGAAACGCACTAGAATATTGTATTTTGTTGTTGAGTACAGGCCAATCTCATTGGAAACACACTACAGTATAGTATTTTGTTGTTGAGTACAGGCCTATCTCATTGGAAACACATTAGAGTATAGTATTCTGTTGTTGAGTACATGCCAATCTCATTGGAAACACACTACAGTATAGTATTTTGTTGTTGAGTACAGGCCAATCTCATTGGAAACACACTAGAATATAGTATTTTGTTGTTGAGTACAGGCCAATCTCATTGGAAACACACTACAGTATAGTATTTTGTTGTTGAGTTCAGGCCAATGTCATTGGAAACATACTAGAATATAATATTATGTTGTTGAGTACAGGCCAATCTCATTGGAAACACACTAGAGTATAGTATTATGTTGTTGAGTACAGGCCAATCTCATTGGAAACACACTAGAGTATAGTATTATGTTGTTGAGTACAGGCCAATCTCATTGGAAACACATGAGAGTATAATATTATGTTGTTGAGTACTTGCCAATCTCATTGGAAACACACTAGAGTATCGTATTATTTTGTTGAGTACTGGCCAATCTCATTGGAAACACACTACAGTATAGTATTTTGTTGTTGAGTACAGGCCAATCTCATTGGAAACACACTAGAGTATAGTATTTTGTTGTTGAGTACAGGCCAATCTCATTGGAAACACACTAGAATATTGTATTTTGTTGTTGAGTACAGGCCAATCTCATTGGAAACACACTACAGTATAGTATTCTGTTGTTGAGTACAGGCCAATCTCATTGGAAACACACTAGAATATTGTATTTTGTTGTTGAGTACAGGCCAATCTCATTGGAAACACACTACAGTATAGTATTTTGTTGTTGAGTACAGGCCTATCTCATTGGAAACACATTAGAGTATAGTATTCTGTTATTGAGTACAGGCCAATCTCATTGGAAACACACTAGAATATAGTATTTTGTTGTTGAGTACAGGCCAATCTCATTGGAAACACACTACAGTATAGTATTTTGTTGTTGAGTACAGGCCAATGTCATTGGAAACACACTAGAATATAATATTATGTTGTTGAGTACAGGCCAATCTCATTGGAAACACACTACAGTATAGTATTTTGTTGTTGAGTACAGGCCAATCTCATTGGAAACACACTAAAATATCGTATTTTGTTGTCGAGTACAGGCGAATCTCATTGGAAACACATTAGAGTATAATATTATGTTGTTGAGTACAGGCCAGTCTCATTGGAAACACACTAGAGTATAGTATTATGTTGTTGAGTACAGGCCAATCTCATTGGAAACACACTACAGTATAGTATTTTGTTGTCGAGTACAGGCGAATCTCATTGGAAACACATTAGAGTATAATATTATGTTGTTGAGTACAGGCCAGTCTCATTGGAAACACACTAGAGTATAGTATTATGTTGTTGAGTACAGGCCAATCTCATTGTAAACACACTACAGTATAGTATTTTGTTGTTGAGTACAGGCCAATCTCATTGTAAACACACTACAGTATAATATTATGTTGTTGAGTACAGGCCAATCTCATTGGAAACACATTAGAGTATAATATTATGTTGTTGAGTACAGGCCAATCTCATTGGAAACACACTAGAGTATAGTATTTTGTTGTTGAGTACAGGCCAATCTCATTGGAAACACACTACAGTATAATATTATGTTGTTGAGTACAGGCCAATCTCATTGGAAACACATTAGAGTATAATATTATGTTGTTGAGTACAGGCCAATCTCATTGTAAACACACTACAGTATAGTATTTTGTTGTTGAGTACAGGCCAATCTCATTGGAAACACACTAGAATATAGTATTTTGTTGTTGAGTACAGGCCAATCTCATTGGAAACACATTATAGTATAGTATTCTGTTGTTGAGTACAGGCCTATCTAATTGGTAACACACTATAGTATAGTATTCTGTTGTTGAGTACAGGCCAATCTCATTGGAAACACATTACAGTATAGTATTTTGTTGTTGAGTACAGGCCAATCTCATTGGAAACACACTAGAGTATAGTATTATGTTGTTGAGTACAGGCCTATCTCATTGGAAACACACTACAGTATAATATTATGTTGTTGAATACAGGCCAATCTCATTGGAAATACACTAGAGTATAATATTATGTTGTTGAGTACAGGCCAATCTCATTGGAAACACACTAGAGTATAGTATTATGTTGTTGAGTACAGGCCAATCTCATTGGAAACACATTAGAGTATAATATTATGTTGTTGAGTACAGGCCAATCTCATTGGAAACACACTAGAGTATCGTATTATTTTGTTGAGTACAGGCCAATCTCATTGGAAAGGCACTAGAGTATAGTATTTTGTTGTTGAGTACAGGCCAATCTCATTGGAAACACACTAGAATATTGTATTTTGTTGTTGAGTACAGGCCAATCTCATTGGAAACACACTACAGTATAGTATTCTGTTGTTGAGTACAGGCCAATCTCATTGGAAACACACTAGAATATTGTATTTTGTTGTTGAGTACAGGCCAATCTCATTGGAAACACACTACAGTATAGTATTTTGTTGTTGAGTACAGGCCTATCTCATTGGAAACACATTAGAGTATAGTATTCTGTTGTTGAGTACATGCCAATCTCATTGGAAACACACTACTGTATAGTATTTTGTTATTGAGTACAGGCCAATCTCATTGGAAACACACTAGAATATAGAATTTTGTTGTTGAGTACAGGCCAATCTCATTGGAAACACACTACAGTATAGTATTTTGTTGTTGAGTACAGGCCAATGTCATTGGAAACACACTAGAATATAATATTATGTTGTTGAGTACAGGCCAATCTCATTGGAAACACACTACAGTATAGTATTTTGTTGTTGAGTACAGGCCAATCTCATTGGAAACACACTAAAATATCGTATTTTGTTGTCGAGTACAGGCGAATCTCATTGGAAACACATTAGAGTATAATATTATGTTGTTGAGTACAGGCCAGTCTCATTGGAAACACACTAGAGTATAGTATTATGTTGTTGAGTACAGGCCAATCTCATTGGAAACACACTACAGTATAGTATTTTGTTGTCGAGTACAGGCGAATCTCATTGGAAACACATTAGAGTATAATATTATGTTGTTGAGTACAGGCCAGTCTCATTGGAAACACACTAGAGTATAGTATTATGTTGTTGAGTACAGGCCAATCTCATTGTAAACACACTACAGTATAGTATTTTGTTGTTGAGTACAGGCCAATCTCATTGTAAACACACTACAGTATAATATTATGTTGTTGAGTACAGGCCAATCTCATTGGAAACACATTAGAGTATAATATTATGTTGTTGAGTACAGGCCAATCTCATTGGAAACACACTAGAGTATAGTATTTTGTTGTTGAGTACAGGCCAATCTCATTGGAAACACACTACAGTATAATATTATGTTGTTGAGTACAGGCCAATCTCATTGGAAACACATTAGAGTATAATATTATGTTGTTGAGTACAGGCCAATCTCATTGTAAACACACTACAGTATAGTATTTTGTTGTTGAGTACAGGCCAATCTCATTGGAAACACACTAGAATATAGTATTTTGTTGTTGAGTACAGGCCAATCTCATTGGAAACACATTATAGTATAGTATTCTGTTGTTGAGTACAGGCCTATCTAATTGGTAACACACTATAGTATAGTATTCTGTTGTTGAGTACAGGCCAATCTCATTGGAAACACATTACAGTATAGTATTTTGTTGTTGAGTACAGGCCAATCTCATTGGAAACACACTAGAGTATAGTATTATGTTGTTGAGTACAGGCCTATCTCATTGGAAACACACTACAGTATAATATTATGTTGTTGAATACAGGCCAATCTCATTGGAAATACACTAGAGTATAATATTATGTTGTTGAGTACAGGCCAATCTCATTGGAAACACACTAGAGTATAGTATTATGTTGTTGAGTACAGGCCAATCTCATTGGAAACACATTAGAGTATAATATTATGTTGTTGAGTACAGGCCAATCTCATTGGAAACACACTAGAGTATCGTATTATTTTGTTGAGTACAGGCCAATCTCATTGGAAAGGCACTAGAGTATAGTATTTTGTTGTTGAGTACAGGCCTATCTCATTGGAAACACACTAGAGTATAGTATTATTTTGTTGAGTACAGGCCAATCTCATTGGAAACACACTACAGTATAGTATTTTGTTGTTGAGCACAGGCCAATCTCATTGGAAACACACTACAGTATAGTATTATGTTGTTGAGTACAGGCCAAATTCATTGGAAACACACTACAGTATAATATTATGTTGTTGAGTACAGGCCAATCTCATTGGAAACACACTACAGTATAGTATTTTGTTGTTGAGTACAGGCCAATCTCATTGGAAACACACTAGAATATAGTATTTTGTTGTTGAGTACAGGCCAATCTTATTGTAAACACACTAGAGTATAGTATTTTGTTGTTGAGTACAGGCCAATCTCATTGGAAACACACTAGAGTATAGTATTTTGTTGTTGAGTACAGGCCAATCTCATTGGAAACACACTACAGTATAATATTATGTTGTTGAGTACAGGCCAATCTCATTGGAAACACATTAGAGTATAATATTATGTTGTTGAGTACAGGCCAATCTCATTGTAAACACACTACAGTATAGTATTTTGTTGTTGAGTACAGGCCAACCTCATTGGAAACACACTAGAATATAGTATTTTGTTGTTGAGTACAGGCCAATCTCATTGGAAACACATTAGAGTATAGTATTCTGTTGTTGAGTACAGGCCTATCTAATTGGTAACACACTATAGTATAGTATTCTGTTGTTGAGTACAGGCCAATCTCATTGGAAACACATTACAGTATAGTATTTTGTTGTTGAGTACAGGCCAATCTCATTGGAAACACACTAGAGTATAGTATTATGTTGTTGAGTACAGGCCTATCACATTGGAAACACACTACAGTATAATATTATGTTGTTGAATACAGGCCAATCGCATTGGAAATACACTAGAGTATAATATTATGTTGTTGAGTACAGGCCAATCTCATTGGAAACACACTAGAGTATAGTATTATGTTGTTGAGTACAGGCCAATCTCATTGGAAACACACTAGAGTATCGTATTATTTTGTTGAGTACAGGCCAATCTCATTGGAAAGGCACTAGAGTATAGTATTTTGTTGTTGAGTACAGGCCTATCTCATTGGAAACACACTAGAGTATAGTATTATTTTGTTGAGTACAGGCCAATCTCATTGGAAACACACTACAGTATAGTATTTTGTTGTTGAGCACAGGCCAATCTCATTGGAAACACACTACAGTATAGTATTATGTTGTTGAGTACAGGCCAAATTCATTGGAAACACACTACAGTATAATATTATGTTTTTGAGTACAGGCCAATCTCATTGGAAACACACTAGAGTATAGTATTATGTTGTTGAGTACAGGCCAATCTCATTGGAAACACACTAGAGTATAGTATTACTTTGTTGAGTACAGGCCAATCCCATTGGAAAGGCACTAGAATATAATATTATGTTGTTGAGTACAGGCCAATCTCATTGGAAACACACTACAGTATAGTATTTTGTTGTTGAGTACAGGCCAATCTCATTGGAAACACACTAAAATATCGTATTTTGTTGTCGAGTACAGGCGAATCTCATTGGAAACACATTAGAGTATAATATTATGTTGTTGAGTACAGGCCAGTCTCATTGGAAACACACTAGAGTATAGTATTATGTTGTTGAGTACAGGCCAATCTCATTGGAAACACACTACAGTATAGTATTTTGTTGTCGAGTACAGGCGAATCTCATTGGAAACACATTAGAGTATAATATTATGTTGTTGAGTACAGGCCAGTCTCATTGGAAACACACTAGAGTATAGTATTATGTTGTTGAGTACAGGCCAATCTCATTGTAAACACACTACAGTATAGTATTTTGTTGTTGAGTACAGGCCAATCTCATTGTAAACACACTACAGTATAATATTATGTTGTTGAGTACAGGCCAATCTCATTGGAAACACATTAGAGTATAATATTATGTTGTTGAGTACAGGCCAATCTCATTGGAAACACACTAGAGTATAGTATTTTGTTGTTGAGTACAGGCCAATCTCATTGGAAACACACTACAGTATAATATTATGTTGTTGAGTACAGGCCAATCTCATTGGAAACACATTAGAGTATAATATTATGTTGTTGAGTACAGGCCAATCTCATTGTAAACACACTACAGTATAGTATTTTGTTGTTGAGTACAGGCCAATCTCATTGGAAACACACTAGAATATAGTATTTTGTTGTTGAGTACAGGCCAATCTCATTGGAAACACATTATAGTATAGTATTCTGTTGTTGAGTACAGGCCTATCTAATTGGTAACACACTATAGTATAGTATTCTGTTGTTGAGTACAGGCCAATCTCATTGGAAACACATTACAGTATAGTATTTTGTTGTTGAGTACAGGCCAATCTCATTGGAAACACACTAGAGTATAGTATTATGTTGTTGAGTACAGGCCTATCTCATTGGAAACACACTACAGTATAATATTATGTTGTTGAATACAGGCCAATCTCATTGGAAATACACTAGAGTATAATATTATGTTGTTGAGTACAGGCCAATCTCATTGGAAACACACTAGAGTATAGTATTATGTTGTTGAGTACAGGCCAATCTCATTGGAAACACATTAGAGTATAATATTATGTTGTTGAGTACAGGCCAATCTCATTGGAAACACACTAGAGTATCGTATTATTTTGTTGAGTACAGGCCAATCTCATTGGAAAGGCACTAGAGTATAGTATTTTGTTGTTGAGTACAGGCCTATCTCATTGGAAACACACTAGAGTATAGTATTATTTTGTTGAGTACAGGCCAATCTCATTGGAAACACACTACAGTATAGTATTTTGTTGTTGAGCACAGGCCAATCTCATTGGAAACACACTACAGTATAGTATTATGTTGTTGAGTACAGGCCAAATTCATTGGAAACACACTACAGTATAATATTATGTTGTTGAGTACAGGCCAATCTCATTGGAAACACACTACAGTATAGTATTTTGTTGTTGAGTACAGGCCAATCTCATTGGAAACACACTAGAATATAGTATTTTGTTGTTGAGTACAGGCCAATCTTATTGTAAACACACTACAGTATAGTATTTTGTTGTTGAGTACAGGCCAATCTCATTGGAAACACACTAGAGTATAGTATTTTGTTGTTGAGTACAGGCCAATCTCATTGGAAACACACTACAGTATAATATTATGTTGTTGAGTACAGGCCAATCTCATTGGAAACACATTAGAGTATAATATTATGTTGTTGAGTACAGGCCAATCTCATTGTAAACACACTACAGTATAGTATTTTGTTGTTGAGTACAGGCCAATCTCATTGGAAACACACTAGAATATAGTATTTTGTTGTTGAGTACAGGCCAATCTCATTGGAAACACATTAGAGTATAGTATTCTGTTGTTGAGTACAGGCCTATCTAATTGGTAACACACTATAGTATAGTATTCTGTTGTTGAGTACAGGCCAATCTCATTGGAAACACATTACAGTATAGTATTTTGTTGTTGAGTACAGGCCAATCTCATTGGAAACACACTAGAGTATAGTATTATGTTGTTGAGTACAGGCCTATCACATTGGAAACACACTACAGTATAATATTATGTTGTTGAATACAGGCCAATCGCATTGGAAATACACTAGAGTATAATATTATGTTGTTGAGTACAGGCCAATCTCATTGGAAACACACTAGAGTATAGTATTATGTTGTTGAGTACAGGCCAATCTCATTGGAAACACACTAGAGTATCGTATTATTTTGTTGAGTACAGGCCAATCTCATTGGAAAGGCACTAGAGTATAGTATTTTGTTGTTGAGTACAGGCCTATCTCATTGGAAACACACTAGAGTATAGTATTATTTTGTTGAGTACAGGCCAATCTCATTGGAAACACACTACAGTATAGTATTTTGTTGTTGAGCACAGGCCAATCTCATTGGAAACACACTACAGTATAGTATTATGTTGTTGAGTACAGGCCAAATTCATTGGAAACACACTACAGTATAATATTATGTTTTTGAGTACAGGCCAATCTCATTGGAAACACACTAGAGTATAGTATTATGTTGTTGAGTACAGGCCAATCTCATTGGAAACACACTAGAGTATAGTATTACTTTGTTGAGTACAGGCCAATCCCATTGGAAAGGCACTAGAGTATAGTATTATGTTGTTGAGTACAGGCCTATCTCATTGGAAACACACTGCAGTATAATATTATGTTGTTGAGTACAGGCCAATCTCATTGGAAACACACTAGAGTATAATATTATGTTGTTGAGTACAGGCCAATCTCATTGGAAACACACTAGAGTATAGTATTATGTTGTTGAGTACAGGCCAATCTCATTGGAAATACACCAGAGTATAATATTATGTTGTTGAATACAGGCCAATCTCATTGGAAACACACTAGAGTATAGTATTATGTTGTTGAGTACAGGCCAATCTCATTGGAAACACATTAGAGTATAATATTATGTTGTTGAGTACAGGCCAATCTCATTGGAAACACACTAGAGTATCGTATTATTTTGTTGAGTACAGGCCAATCTCATTGGAAAGGCACTAGAGTATAGTATTTTGTTGTTGAGTACAGGCCTATCTCATTGGAAACACACTAGAGTATAGTATTATTTTGTTGAGTACAGGCCAATCTCATTGGAAACACACTACAGTATAGTATTTTGTTGTTGAGCACAGGCCAATCTCATTAGAAACACACTACAGTATAGTATTATGTTGTTGAGTACAGGCCAAATTCATTGGAAACACACTACAGTATAGTATTATGTTGTTGAGTACAGACCAATCTCATTGGAAACACACTAGAGTATAGTATTTTGTTGTTCAGTACAGGCCTATCTCATTGGAAACACACTACAGTATAATATTATGTTGTTGAGTACAGGCCAATTTCATTGGAAACACACTAGAGTATAGTATTATGTTGTTGAGTACAGGCCAATCTCAGTGGAAACACACTAGAGTATAGTATTTTGTTGTTGAGTACAGGCCAATCTCATTGGAAACACACTAGAGTATAGTATTTTGTAGTCGAGTACAGGCCAATCTCATTGGAAACACATTAGAGTATAATATTATGTTGTTGAGTACAGGCCAATCTCATTGGAAAGACATTAGAGTATAGTATTTTGTTGTTGAGTACAGGCCAATCTCATTGGAAACACACTAGAGTATAGTATTTTGTTGTTGAGTACAGGCCAATCTCATTGTAAACACACTACAGTATAGTAATTTGTTGTTGAGTACAGGCCAATCTCATTGGAAACACATTACAGTATAATATTATGTTGTTGAGTACAGGCCAATCTCATTGGAAACACACTAGAGTATGGTATTTTGTTGTTGAGTACAGGCCAATCTCATTGGAAACACACTACAGTATAATATTATGTTGTTGAATACAGGCCAATCTCATTGGAAATACACTAGAGTATGATATTATGTTGTTGAGTACAGGCCAATCTCATTGGAAACACACTAGAGTATAGTATTATGTTGTTGAGTACAGGCCAATCTCATTGGAAACACATTAGAGTATAATATTATGTTGTTGAGTACAGGCCAATCTCATTGGAAACACACTAGAGTATAGTATTATTTTGTTGAGTACAGGCCAATCTCATTGAAAAGGCACTAGAGTATAGTATTTTGTTGTTGAGTACAGGCCTATCTCATTGGAAACACACTAGAGTATAATATTATTTTGTTGAGTACAGGCCAATCTCATTGGAAACACACTACAGTATAGTATTTTGTTGTTGAGTACAGGCCAATCTCATTGGAAACACACTACAGTATAGTATTATGTTGTTGAGTACAGGCCAAATTCATTGGAAACACACTACAGTATAATATTATGTTGTTGAGTACAGGCCAATCTCATTGGAAACACACTACAGTATAGTATTTTGTTGTTGAGCACAGGCCAATCTCATTAGAAACACACTACAGTATAGTATTATGTTGTTGAGTACAGGCCAAATTCATTGGAAACACACTACAGTATAATATTATATTGTTGAGTACAGGCCAATCTCATTGGAAACACACTAGAGTATAGTATTTTGTTGTTGAGTACAGGCCTATCTCATTGGAAACACACTACAGTATAATATTATGTTGTTGAGTACAGGCCAATCTCATTGGAAACACACTAGAGTATAGTATTATGTTGTTGAGTACAGGCCAATCTCAGTGGAAACACACTAGAGTATAGTATTTTGTTGTTGAGTACAGGCCAATCTCATTGGAAACACACTAGAGTATAGTATTTTGTTGTTGAGTACAGGCCTATCTCATTGGAAACACACTACAGTATAATATTATGTTGTTGAGTACAGGCCAATCTCATTGGAACCACACTAGAGTATAGTATTATGTTGTTGAGTACAGGCCAATCTCATTGGAAACACACTAGAGTATAGTATTTTGTTGTTGAGTACAGGCCAATCTCATTGTAAACACACTACAGTATAGTAATTTGTTGTTGAATACAGGCCAATCTCATTGGAAACACATTACAGTATAATATTATGTTGTTGAGTACAGGCCAATCTCATTGGAAACACACTAGAGTATAGTATTTTGTTGTTGAGTACAGGTCAATCTCATTGGAAACACACTACAGTATAATATTATGTTGTTGAATACAGGCCAATCTCATTGGAAATACACTAGAGTATGATATTATGTTGTTGAGTACAGGCCAATCTCATTGGAAACACACTAGAGTATAGTATTATGTTGTTGAGTACAGGCCAATCTCATTGGAAACACATTAGAGTATAATATTATGTTGTTGAGTACAGGCCAATCTCATTGGAAACACACTAGAGTATAGTATTATTTTGTTGAGTACAGGCCAATCTCATTGAAAAGGCACTAGAGTATAGTATTTTGTTGTTGAGTACAGGCCTATCTCATTGGAAACACACTAGAGAATAATATTATTTTGTTGAGTACAGGCCAATCTCATTGGAAACACACTACAGTATAGTATTTTGTTGTTGAGTACAGGCCAATCTCATTGGAAACACACTACAGTATAGTATTATGTTGTTGAGTACAGGCCAAATTCATTGGAAACACACTACAGTATAATATTATGTTGTTGAGTACAGGCCAATCTCATTGGAAACACACTAGAGTATAGTATTCTGTTGTTGAGTACAGGCCTATCTCATTGGAAACACACTACAGTATAATATTATGTTGTTTAGTACAGGCCAATCTCATTGGAAACACACTAGAGTATAATATTATGTTGTTGAGTACAGGCCAATCTCATTGGAAACACATTAGAGTATAATATTATGTTGTTGAGTACAGGCCAATCTTATTGGAAACACACTAGAGTATAGTATTATGTTGTTGAGTACAGGCCAATCTCATTGGAAACACATTAGAGTATAATATTATGTTGTTGAGTACAGGCCAATCTCATTGGAAACACACTAGAGTATAGTATTATTTTGTTGAGTACAGGCCAATCTCATTGGAAAGGCACTAGAGTATAGTATTTTGTTGTTGAGTACAGGCCAATCTCATTGGAAACACACTAGAGTATAGTATTTTGTTGTTGAGTACAGGCCTATCTCATTGGAAAAACACTACAGTATAATATTATGTTGTTGAGTACAGGCCAATCTCATTGGAAACACACTAGAGTATAATATTATGTTGTTGAGTACAGGCCAATCTCACTGGAAACACACTAGAGTATAGTATTTTGTTGTTGAGTACAGGCCAATCTCATTGTAAACACACTACAGTATAGTATGTTGTTGTTGAGTACAGGCCAATCTCATTGGAAACACATTAGAGTTTAATATTAGAGTATAGTACATTAGAGTATAATATTATGTTGTTGAGTACAGGCCAATCTCATTGGAAACACACTAGAGTATAGTATTTTGTTGTTGAGTACAGGCCAATCTCATTGGAAACACACTAGAGTATAGTATTTTGTTGTTGAGTACAGGCCAATCTCATTTGAAACACATTAGAGTATAATATTATGTTTTTGAGTACAGGCCAATCTCATTGGAAACACACTAGAGTATAGTATTTTGATGTTGAGTACAGGCCAATCTCATTGAAAACACACTAGAGTATAGTATTATGTTGTTGAGTACAGGCCTATCTCATTGGAAACACACTACAGTATAATACTATGTTGTTGAATACAGGCCAATCTCATTGGAAATACACTAGAGTATAATATTATGTTGTTGAGTACAGGCCAATCTCATTGGAAACACACTAGAGTATAGTATTATGTTGTTGAGTACAGGCCAATCTCATTGGAAACACATTAGAGTATAATATTATGTTGTTGAGTACAGGCCAATCTCATTGGAAACACACTAGAGTATAGTATTATTTTGTTGAGTACAGGCGAATCTCATTGGAAAGGCACTAGAGTATAGTATTTTGTTGTTGAGTACAGGCCTATCTCATTGGAAACCCACTAGAGTATAGTATTATTTTGTTGAGTACAGGCCAATCTCATTGGAAACACACTACAGTATAGTATTTTGTTGTTGAGTACAGGCCAATCTCATTGGAAACACACTACAGTATAGTATTATGTTGTTGAGTACAGGCCAAATTCATTGGAAACACACTACAGTATAATATTATGTTGTTGAGTACAGGCCAATCTCATTGGAAACACACTACAGTATAGTATTTTGTTGTTGAGTACAGGCCAATCTCATTGGAAATACACTACAGTATAGTATTATGTTGTTGAGTACAGGCCAAATTCATTGGAAACACACTACAGTATAATATTATGTTGTTGAGCACAGGCCAATCTCATTGGAAACACACTAGAGTATAGTATTTTGTTGTTGAGTACAGGCCTATCTCATTGGAAACACACTACAGTATAATATTATGTTGTTGAGTACAGGCCAATCTCATTGGAAACACACTAGAGTATAGTATTATGTTGTTGAGTACAGGCCAATCTCATTGGAAACACACTAGAGTATAGTATTATGTTGTTAAGTACAGGCCAATCTCACTGGAAACACACTAGAGTATAGTATTTTGTTGTTGAGTACAGGCCAATCTCATTGCAAACACACTACAGTATAGTAATTTGTTGTTGAGTACAGGCCAATCTCATTGGAAACACATTAGAGTATAATATTATGTTGTTGAGTACAGGCCAATCTCATTGGAAACACACTAGAGTATAGTATTTTGTTGTTGAGTACAGGCCAATCTCATTGGAAACACACTAGAGTATAGTATTTTATTGTTGAGTACAGGCCAATCTCATTGGAAACACACTACAGTATAATATTATGTTGTTGAGTACAGGCCAATCTCATTGGAAACACACTACAGTATAGTATTTTGTTGTTGAGTACAGGCCAATCTCATTGGAAACACACTACAGTATAGTATTATGTTGTTGAGTACAGGCCAAATTCATTGGAAACACACTACAGTATAATATTATGTTGTTGAGTACAGGCCAATCTCATTGGAAACACACTAGAGTATAGTATTGTGTTGTCGAGTACAGGCCAATCTCATTGGAAACACATTAGAGTATAATATTATGTTGTTGAGTACAGTCCAATCTCATTGGAAACACACTAGAGTATAGTATTATGTTGTTGAGTACAGGCCAATCTCATTGGAAACACACTACAGTATAATATTGTGTTGTTGAGTACAGGCCAATCTCATTGGAAACACACAAGAGTATAGTATTTTGTTGTTGAGTACAGGCCAATCTCATTGGAAACACACTAGAGTATAGTATTTTGTTGTTGAGTACAGGCCAATCTCATTGGAAACACATTAGAGTATAATATTATGTTGTTGAGTACAGGCCAATCTCATTGGAAACACACTAGAGTATAGTATTTTGTTGTTGAGTACAGGCCAATCTCATTGGAAACACACTACAGTATAATATTATGTTGTTGAGTACAGGCCAATCTCATTGGAAACACACTAGAGTATAGTATTATGTTGTTGAGTACAGGCCAATCTCATTGGAAACACACTACAGTATAATATTATGTTGTTGAGTACAGGCCAATCTCATTGGAAACACACTACAGTATAGTATTTTGTTGTTGAGTACAGGCCAATCTCATTGGAAACACACTACAGTATAGTATTATGTTGTTGAGTACAGGCCAAATTCATTGGAAACACACTACAGTATAATATTATGTTGTTGAGTACAGGCCAATCTCATTGGAAACACACTAGAGTATAGTATTTTGTTGTTGAGTACAGGCCTATCTCATTGGAAACACACTACAGTATAATATTATGTTGTTGAGTACAGGCCAATCTCATTGGAAACACTTTAGAGTATAGTATTATGTTGTTGAGTACAGGCCAATCTCATTGGAAACACACTAGAGTATAGTATTATGTTGTTGAGTACAGGCCAATCTCACTGGAAACACACTAGAGTATAGTATTTTGTTGTTGAGTACAGGCCAATCTCATTGTAAACACACTACAGTATAGTAATTTGTTGTTGAGTACAGGCCAATCTCATTGGAAACACACTAGAGTATAGTATTTTGTTGTTGAGTACAGGCCAATCTCATTGGAAACACACTACAGTATAATATTATGTTGTTGAGTACAGGCCAATCTCATTGGAAACACACTAGAGTATAGTATTTTGTTGTTGAGTACAGGCCAATCTCATTGGAAACACACTACAGTATAATATTATGTTGTTGAGTACAGGCCAATCTCATTGGAAACACACTACAGTATAGTATTTTGTTGTTGAGTACAGGCCAATCTCATTGGAAACACACTACAGTATAGTATTATGTTGTTGAGTACAGGCCAAATTCATTGGAAACACACTACAGTATAATATTATGTTGTTGAGTACAGGCCAATCTCATTGGAAACACACTACAGTATAGTATTTTGATGTTGAGTACAGGCCAATCTCATTGGAAACACTTTAGAGTATAGTATTATGTTGTTGAGTACAGGCCAATCTCATTGGAAACACACTAGAGTATAGTATTATGTTGTTGAGTACAGGCCAATCTCACTGGAAACACACTAGTGTATAGTATTTTGTTGTTGAGTACAGGCCAATCTCATTGTAAACACACTACAGTATAGTAATTTGTTGTTGAGTACAGGCCAATCTCATTGGAAACACACTAGAGTATAGTATTTTGTTGTTGAGTACAGGCCAATCTCATTGGAAACACACTACAGTATAATATTATGTTGTTGAGTACAGGCCAATCTCATTGGAAACACACTAGAGTATAGTATTTTGTTGTTGAGTACAGGCCAATCTCATTGGAAACACACTACAGTATAATATTATGTTGTTGAGTACAGGCCAATCTCACTGGAAACACACTAGAGTATAGTATTTTGTTGTTGAGTACAGGCCAATCTCATTGTAAACACACTACAGTATAGTAATTTGTTGTTGAGTACAGGCCAATCTCATTGGAAACACACTAGAGTATAGTATTTTGTTGTTGAGTACAGGCCAATCTCATTGGAAACACACTACAGTATAATATTATGTTGTTGAGTACAGGCCAATCTCATTGGAAACACACTAGAGTATAGTATTTTGTTGTTGAGTACAGGCCAATCTCATTGGAAACACACTACAGTATAATAGTATGTTGTTGAGTACAGGCCAATCTCATTGGAAACACACTACAGTATAGTATTTTGTTGTTGAGTACAGGCCAATCTCATTGGAAACACACTACAGTATAGTATTATGTTGTTGAGTACAGGCCAAATTCATTGGAAACACACTACAGTATAATATTATGTTGTTGAGTACAGGCCAATCTCATTGGAAACACACTACAGTATAGTATTTTGATGTTGAGTACAGGCCAATCTCATTGGAAACACTTTAGAGTATAGTATTATGTTGTTGAGTACAGGCCAATCTCATTGGAAACACACTAGAGTATAGTATTATGTTGTTGAGTACAGGCCAATCTCACTGGAAACACACTAGTGTATAGTATTTTGTTGTTGAGTACAGGCCAATCTCATTGTAAACACACTACAGTATAGTAATTTGTTGTTGAGTACAGGCCAATCTCATTGGAAACACACTAGAGTATAGTATTTTGTTGTTGAGTACAGGCCAATCTCATTGGAAACACACTACAGTATAATATTATGTTGTTGAGTACAGGCCAATCTCATTGGAAACACACTAGAGTATAGTATTTTGTTGTTGAGTACAGGCCAATCTCATTGGAAACACACTACAGTATAATATTATGTTGTTGAGTACAGGCCAATCTCATTGGAAACACACTACAGTAGAGTATTTTGTTGTTGAGTACAGGCCAATCTCATTGGAAACACACTACAGTATAGTATTTTGATGTTGAGTACAGGCCTATCTCATTGGAAACACACTACAGTATAATATTGTGTTGTTGAGTACAGGCCAATCTCATTGGAAACACACAAGAGTATAGTATTTTGTTGTTGAGTACAGGCCAATCTCATTGGAAACACACAAGAGTATAGTATTTTGTTGTTGAGTACAGGCCTATCTCATTGGAAACACACTACAGTATAATATTATGTTGTTGAGTACAGGCCAATCTCATTGGAAACACACTAGAGTATAGTATTATGTTGTTGAGTACAGGCCAATCTCATTGGAAACACACTAGAGTATAGTATTATGTTGTTAAGTACAGGCCAATCTCACTGGAAACACACTAGAGTATAGTATTTTGTTGTTGAGTACAGGCCAATCTCATTGCAAACACACTACAGTATAGTAATTTGTTGTTGAGTACAGGCCAATCTCATTGGAAACACATTAGAGTATAATATTATGTTGTTGAGTACAGGCCAATCTCATTGGAAACACACTAGAGTATAGTATTTTGTTGTTGAGTACAGGCCAATCTCATTGGAAACACACTAGAGTATAGTATTTTATTGTTGAGTACAGGCCAATCTCATTGGAAACACACTACAGTATAATATTATGTTGTTGAGTACAGGCCAATCTCATTGGAAACACACTACAGTATAGTATTTTGTTGTTGAGTACAGGCCAATCTCATTGGAAACACACTACAGTATAGTATTATGTTGTTGAGTACAGGCCAAATTCATTGGAAACACACTACAGTATAATATTATGTTGTTGAGTACAGGCCAATCTCATTGGAAACACACTAGAGTATAGTATTGTGTTGTCGAGTACAGGCCAATCTCATTGGAAACACATTAGAGTATAATATTATGTTGTTGAGTACAGTCCAATCTCATTGGAAACACACTAGAGTATAGTATTATGTTGTTGAGTACAGGCCAATCTCATTGGAAACACACTACAGTATAATATTGTGTTGTTGAGTACAGGCCAATCTCATTGGAAACACACAAGAGTATAGTATTTTGTTGTTGAGTACAGGCCAATCTCATTGGAAACACACTAGAGTATAGTATTTTGTTGTTGAGTACAGGCCAATCTCATTGGAAACACATTAGAGTATAATATTATGTTGTTGAGTACAGGCCAATCTCATTGGAAACACACTAGAGTATAGTATTTTGTTGTTGAGTACAGGCCAATCTCATTGGAAACACACTACAGTATAATATTATGTTGTTGAGTACAGGCCAATCTCATTGGAAACACACTAGAGTATAGTATTATGTTGTTGAGTACAGGCCAATCTCATTGGAAACACACTACAGTATAATATTATGTTGTTGAGTACAGGCCAATCTCATTGGAAACACACTACAGTATAGTATTTTGTTGTTGAGTACAGGCCAATCTCATTGGAAACACACTACAGTATAGTATTATGTTGTTGAGTACAGGCCAAATTCATTGGAAACACACTACAGTATAATATTATGTTGTTGAGTACAGGCCAATCTCATTGGAAACACACTAGAGTATAGTATTTTGTTGTTGAGTACAGGCCTATCTCATTGGAAACACACTACAGTATAATATTATGTTGTTGAGTACAGGCCAATCTCATTGGAAACACTTTAGAGTATAGTATTATGTTGTTGAGTACAGGCCAATCTCATTGGAAACACACTAGAGTATAGTATTATGTTGTTGAGTACAGGCCAATCTCACTGGAAACACACTAGAGTATAGTATTTTGTTGTTGAGTACAGGCCAATCTCATTGTAAACACACTACAGTATAGTAATTTGTTGTTGAGTACAGGCCAATCTCATTGGAAACACACTAGAGTATAGTATTTTGTTGTTGAGTACAGGCCAATCTCATTGGAAACACACTACAGTATAATATTATGTTGTTGAGTACAGGCCAATCTCATTGGAAACACACTAGAGTATAGTATTTTGTTGTTGAGTACAGGCCAATCTCATTGGAAACACACTACAGTATAATATTATGTTGTTGAGTACAGGCCAATCTCATTGGAAACACACTACAGTATAGTATTTTGTTGTTGAGTACAGGCCAATCTCATTGGAAACACACTACAGTATAGTATTATGTTGTTGAGTACAGGCCAAATTCATTGGAAACACACTACAGTATAATATTATGTTGTTGAGTACAGGCCAATCTCATTGGAAACACACTACAGTATAGTATTTTGATGTTGAGTACAGGCCAATCTCATTGGAAACACTTTAGAGTATAGTATTATGTTGTTGAGTACAGGCCAATCTCATTGGAAACACACTAGAGTATAGTATTATGTTGTTGAGTACAGGCCAATCTCACTGGAAACACACTAGTGTATAGTATTTTGTTGTTGAGTACAGGCCAATCTCATTGTAAACACACTACAGTATAGTAATTTGTTGTTGAGTACAGGCCAATCTCATTGGAAACACACTAGAGTATAGTATTTTGTTGTTGAGTACAGGCCAATCTCATTGGAAACACACTACAGTATAATATTATGTTGTTGAGTACAGGCCAATCTCATTGGAAACACACTAGAGTATAGTATTTTGTTGTTGAGTACAGGCCAATCTCATTGGAAACACACTACAGTATAATATTATGTTGTTGAGTACAGGCCAATCTCATTGGAAACACACTACAGTAGAGTATTTTGTTGTTGAGTACAGGCCAATCTCATTGGAAACACACTACAGTATAGTATTTTGATGTTGAGTACAGGCCTATCTCATTGGAAACACACTACAGTATAATATTGTGTTGTTGAGTACAGGCCAATCTCATTGGAAACACACAAGAGTATAGTATTTTGTTGTTGAGTACAGGCCAATCTCATTGGAAACACACTAGAGTATAGTATTTTGTTGTTGAGTACAGGCCAATCTCATTGGAAACACATTAGAGTATAATATTATGTTGTTGAGTACAGGCCAATCTCATTGGAAACACACTAGAGTATAGTATTTTGTTGTTGAGTACAGGCCAATCTCATTGGAAACACACTACAGTATAATATTATGTTGTTGAGTACAGGCCAATCTCATTGGAAACACACTAGAGTATAGTATTATGTTGTTGAGTACAGGCCAATCTCATTGGAAACACACTACAGTATAATATTATGTTGTTGAGTACAGGCCAATCTCATTGGAAACACACTACAGTATAGTATTTTGTTGTTGAGTACAGGCCAATCTCATTGGAAACACACTACAGTATAGTATTATGTTGTTGAGTACAGGCCAAATTCATTGGAAACACACTACAGTATAATATTATGTTGTTGAGTACAGGCCAATCTCATTGGAAACACACTAGAGTATAGTATTTTGTTGTTGAGTACAGGCCTATCTCATTGGAAACACACTACAGTATAATATTATGTTGTTGAGTACAGGCCAATCTCATTGGAAACACTTTAGAGTATAGTATTATGTTGTTGAGTACAGGCCAATCTCATTGGAAACACACTAGAGTATAGTATTATGTTGTTGAGTACAGGCCAATCTCACTGGAAACACACTAGAGTATAGTATTTTGTTGTTGAGTACAGGCCAATCTCATTGTAAACACACTACAGTATAGTAATTTGTTGTTGAGTACAGGCCAATCTCATTGGAAACACACTAGAGTATAGTATTTTGTTGTTGAGTACAGGCCAATCTCATTGGAAACACACTACAGTATAATATTATGTTGTTGAGTACAGGCCAATCTCATTGTAAACACACTACAGTATAGTAATTTGTTGTTGAGTACAGGCCAATCTCATTGGAAACACACTAGAGTATAGTATTTTGTTGTTGAGTACAGGCCAATCTCATTGGAAACACACTACAGTATAATATTATGTTGTTGAGTACAGGCCAATCTCATTGGAAACACACTAGAGTATAGTATTTTGTTGTTGAGTACAGGCCAATCTCATTGGAAACACACTACAGTATAATATTATGTTGTTGAGTACAGGCCAATCTCATTGGAAACACACTACAGTATAGTATTTTGTTGTTGAGTACAGGCCAATCTCATTGGAAACACACTACAGTATAGTATTTTGATGTTGAGTACAGGCCTATCTCATTGGAAACACACTACAGTATAATATTATGTTGTTGAGTACAGGCCAATCTCATTGGAAACACACTAGAGTATAGTATTATGTTGTTGAGTACAGGCCAATCTCATTGGAAACACACTAGAGTATAGTATTATGTTGTTGAGTACAGGCCAATCTCACTGGAAACACACTAGAGTATAGTATTTTGTTGTTGAGTACAGGCCAATCTCATTGTAAACACACTACAGTATAGTAATTTGTTGTTGAGTACAGGCCAATCTCATTGGAAACACATTAGAGTTTAATATTATGTTGTTGAGTACAGGCCAATCTCATTGGAAACACACTAGAGTATAGTATTTTGTTGTTGAGTACAGGCCAATCTCATTGGAAACACACTAGAGTATAGTATTTTGTTGTTGAGTACAGGCCAATCTCATTTGAAACACATTAGAGTATAATATTATGTTTTTGAGTACAGGCCAATCTCATTGGAAACACACTAGAGTATAGTATTTTGTTGTTGAGTACAGGCCAATCTCATTGGAAACACACTAGAGTATAGTATTATGTTGTTGAGTACAGGCCTATCTCATTGGAAACACACTACAGTATAATATTATGTTGTTGAATACAGGCCAATCTCATGGGAAATACACTAGAGTATAATATTATGTTGTTGAGTACAGGCCAATCTCATTGGAAACACACTAGAGTATAGTATTATGTTGTTGAGTACAGGCCAATCTCATTGGAAACACATTAGAGTATAATATTATGTTGTTGAGTACAGGCCAATCTCATTGGAAACACACTAGAGTATAGTATTATTTTGTTGAGTACAGGCCAATCTCATTGGAAAGGCACTAGAGTATAGTATTTTGTTGTTGAGTACAGGCCTATCTCATTGGAAACACACTAGAGTATAGTATTATTTTGTTGAGTACAGGCCAATCTCATTGGAAACACACTAGAGTATAGTATTTTGTTGTTGAGTACAGGCCAATCTCATTGGAAACACACTACAGTATAGTATTATGTTGTTGAGTACAGGCCAAATTCATTGGAAACACACTACAGTATAATATTATGTTGTTGAGTACAGGCCAATCTCATTGGAAACACACTACAGTATAGTATTTTGTTGTTGAGTACAGGCCAATCTCATTGGAAACACACTACAATATAGTATTATGTTGTTGAGTACAGGCCAAATTCATTGGAAACACACTACAGTATAATATTATGTTGTTGAGTACAGGCCAATCTCATTGGAAACACACTAGAGTATAGTATTTTGTTGTTGAGTACAGGCCTATCTCATTGGAAACACACTACAGTATAATATTATGTTGTTGAATACAGGCCAATCTCATTGGAAACACACTAGAGTATAGTATTATGTTGTTGAGTACAGGCCAATCTCATTGGAAACACACTAGAGTATAGTCTTTTGTTGTTGAGTACAGGCCAATCTCATTGGAAACACACTAGAGTATAGTATTTTGTTGTCGAGTACAGGCCAATCTCATTGGAAACACATTAGAGTATAATATTATGTTGTTGAGTACAGGCCAATCTCATTGAAAACACATTAGAGTATAATATTATGTTGTTGAGCACAGGCCAATCTCATTGGAAACACATTAGAGTATAATATTATGTTGTTGAGTACAGGCCAATCTCATTGGAAACACACTAGAGTATAGTATTTTGTTGTTGAGTACAGGCCAATCTCATTGGAAACACATTAGAGTATAGTATTATGTTGTTGAGTACAGGCCAATCTCATTGGAAACACACTAGAGTATAGTATTTTGTTGTTGAGTACAGGCCAATCTCACTGGAAACACACTAGAGTATAGTATTTTGTTGTTGAGTACAGGCCAATCTCATTGTAAACACACTACAGTATAGTATTTTGTTGTTGAGTACAGGCCAATCTCATTGGAAACACATTAGTGTATAATATTATGTTGTTGAGTACAGGCCAATCTCATTGGAAACACACTAGAGTATAGTATTTTGTTGTTGAGTACAGGCCAATTTCATTGGAAACACACTAGAGTATAGTATTGTGTTGTCGAGTACAGGCCAATCTCATTGGAAACACATTAGAGTATAATATTATGTTGTTGAGTACAGGCCAATCTCATTGGAAACACACTACAGTATAATATTATGTTGTTGAGTACAGGCCAATCTCATTGGAAACACACAAGAGTATAGTATTTTGTTGTTGAGTACAGGCCAATCTCATTGGAAACACACTACAGTATAATATTATGTTGTTGAGTACAGGCCAATCTCATTGGAAACACACTAGAGTATAGTATTTTGTTGTTGAGTACAGGCCAATCTCATTGGAAACACATTAGAGTATAATATTATGTTGTTGAGTACAGGCCAATCTCATTGGAAACACACTAGAGTATAGTATTTTGTTGTTGAGTACAGGCCAATCTCATTGGAAACACACTACAGTATAATATTATGTTGTTGAGTACAGGCCAATCTCATTGGAAACACACTAGAGTATAGTATTATGTTGTTGAGTACAGGCCAATCTCATTGGAAACACACTAGAGTATAGTATTTTGTTGTTGAGTACAGGCCAATCTCATTGGAAACACACTACAGTATAATATTATGTTGTTGAGTACAGGCCAATCTCATTGGAAACACACTAGAGTATAGTATTATGTTGTTGAGTACAGGCCAATCTCATTGGAAACACACTAGAGTATAGTATTTTGTTGTTGAGTACAGGCCAATCTCATTGGAAACACACTACAGTATAATATTATGTTGTTGAGTACAGGCCAATCTCATTGGAAACACACTAGAGTATAGTATTATGTTGATGAGTACAGGCCAATCTCATTGGAAACACACTACAGTATAATATTATGTTTTTGAGTACAGGCCAATCTCATTGGAAACACACTAGAGTATAGTATTTTGTTGTTGAGTACAGGCCAATCTCATTGGAAACACACTACAGTATAATATTATGTTGTTGAGTACAGGCCAATCTCATTGGAAACACACTACAGTATAGTATTTTGTTGTTGAGTACAGGCCAATCTCATTGGAAACACACTACAGTATAGTATTATGTTGTTGAGTACAGGCCAAATTCATTGGAAACACACTACAGTATAATATTATGTTGTTGAGTACAGGCCAATCTCATTGGAAACACACTAGAGTATAGTATTTTGTTGTTGAGTACAGGCCTATCTCATTGGAAACACACTACAGTATAATATTATGTTGTTGAGTACAGGCCAATCTCATTGGAAACACACTAGAGTATAGTATTATGTTGTTGAGTACAGGCCAATCTCATTGGAAACACACTAGAGTATAGTATTATGTTGTTGAGTACAGGCCAATCTCACTGGAAACACACTAGAGTATAGTATTTTGTTGTTGAGTGCTGGCCAATCTCATTGTAAACACACTACAGTATAGTAATTTGTTGTTGAGTACAGGCCAATCTCATTGGAAACACATTAGAGTATAATATTATGTTGTTGAGTACAGGCCAATCTCATTGGAAACACACTAGAGTATAGTATTTTGTTGTTGAGTACAGGCCAATCTCATTGGAAACACACTAGAGTATAGTATATTGTTGTTGAGTACAGGCCAATCTCATTTGAAACACATTAGAGTATAATATTATGTTTTTGAGTACAGGCCAATCTCATTGGAAACACACTAGAGTATAGTATTTTGTTGTTGAGTACAGGCCAATCTCATTGGAAACACACTAGAGTATAGTATTATGTTGTTGAGTACAGGCCTATCTCATTGGAAACACACTACAGTATAATATTATGTTGTTGAATACAGGCCAATCTCATTGGAAATACACTAGAGTATAATATTATGTTGTTGAGTACAGGCCAATCTCATTGGAAACACACTAGAGTATAGTATTATGTTGTTGAGTACAGGCCAATCTCATTGGAAACACATTAGAGTATAATATTATGTTGTTGAGTACAGGCCAATCTCATTGGAAACACACTAGAGTATAGTATTATTTTGTTGAGTACAGGCCAATCTCATTGGAAAGGCACTAGAGTATAGTATTTTGTTGTTGAGTACAGGCCTATCTCATTGGAAACACACTAGAGTATAGTATTATTTTGTTGAGTACAGGCCAATCTCATTGGAAACACACTACAGTATAGTATTTTGTTGTTGAGTACAGGCCAATCTCATTGGAAACACACTAGAGTATAGTATTTTGTTGTTGAGTACAGGCCTATCTCATTGGAAACACACTACAGTATAATATTATGTTGTTGAATACAGGCCAATCTCATTGGAAACACACTAGAGTATAGTATTATGTTGTTGAGTACAGGCCAATCTCATTGGAAACACACTAGAGTATAGTATTTTGTTGTTGAGTACAGGCCAATCTCATTGGAAACACACTAGAGTATAGTATTTTGTTGTCGAGTACAGGCCAATCTCATTGGAAACACATTAGAGTATAATATTATGTTGTTGAGTACAGGCCAATCTCATTGAAAACACATTAGAGTATAATATTATGTTGTTGAGCACAGGCCAATCTCATTGGAAACACATTAGAGTATAATATTATGTTGTTGAGTACAGGCCAATCTCATTGGAAACACACTAGAGTATAGTATTTTGTTGTTGAGTACAGGCCAATCTCATTGGAAACACATTAGAGTATAGTATTATGTTGTTGAGTACAGGCCAATCTCATTGGAAACACACTAGAGTATAGTATTTTGTTGTTGAGTACAGGCCAATCTCACTGGAAACACACTAGAGTATAGTATTTTGTTGTTGAGTACAGGCCAATCTCATTGTAAACACACTACAGTATAGTATTTTGTTGTTGAGTACAGGCCAATCTCATTGGAAACACATTAGTGTATAATATTATGTTGTTGAGTACAGGCCAATCTCATTGGAAACACACTAGAGTATAGTATTTTGTTGTTGAGTACAGGCCAATTTCATTGGAAACACACTAGAGTATAGTATTGTGTTGTCGAGTACAGGCCAATCTCATTGGAAACACATTAGAGTATAATATTATGTTGTTGAGTACAGGCCAATCTCATTGGAAACACACTAGAGTATAGTATTATGTTGTTGAGTACAGGCCAATCTCATTGGAAACACACTACAGTATAATATTATGTTGTTGAGTACAGGCCAATCTCATTGGAAACACACAAGAGTATAGTATTTTGTTGTTGAGTACAGGCCAATCTCATTGGAAACACACTACAGTATAATATTATGTTGTTGAGTACAGGCCAATCTCATTGGAAACACACTAGAGTATAGTATTTTGTTGTTGAGTACAGGCCAATCTCATTGGAAACACATTAGAGTATAATATTATGTTGTTGAGTACAGGCCAATCTCATTGGAAACACACTAGAGTATAGTATTTTGTTGTTGAGTACAGGCCAATCTCATTGGAAACACACTACAGTATAATATTATGTTGTTGAGTACAGGCCAATCTCATTGGAAACACACTAGAGTATAGTATTATGTTGTTGAGTACAGGCCAATCTCATTGGAAACACACTAGAGTATAGTATTTTGTTGTTGAGTACAGGCCAATCTCATTGGAAACACACTACAGTATAATATTATGTTGTTGAGTACAGGCCAATCTCATTGGAAACACACTAGAGTATAGTATTATGTTGTTGAGTACAGGCCAATCTCATTGGAAACACACTAGAGTATAGTATTTTTTTGTTGAGTACAGGCCAATCTCATTGGAAACACACTACAGTATAATATTATGTTGTTGAGTACAGGCCAATCTCATTGGAAACACACTAGAGTATAGTATTATGTTGTTGAGTACAGGCCAATCTCATTGGAAACACACTACAGTATAATATTATGTTGTTGAGTACTGTCCAATCTCATTGGAAACACACTAGCGTATAGTATTTTGTTGTTGAGTACAGGCCAATCTCATTGGAAACACACTACAGTATAATATTATGTTGTTGAGTACAGGCCAATCTCATTGGAAACACACTACAGTATAGTATTTTGTTGTTGAGTACAGGCCAATCTCATTGGAAACACACTACAGTATAGTATTATGTTGTTGAGTACAGGCCAAATTCATTGGAAACACACTACAGTATAATATTATGTTGTTGAGTACAGGCCAATCTCATTGGAAACACACTAGAGTATAGTATTTTGTTGTTGAGTACAGGCCTATCTCATTGGAAACACACTACAGTATAATATTATGTTGTTCAGTACAGGCCAATCTCATTGGAAACACACTAGAGTATAGTATTATGTTGTTGAGTACAGGCCAATCTCATTGGAAACACACTAGAGTATAGTATTATGTTGTTGAGTACAGGCCAATCTCACTGGAAACACACTAGAGTATAGTATTTTGTTGTTGAGTGCTGGCCAATCTTATTGTAAACACACTACAGTATAGTAATTTGTTGTTGAGTACAGGCCAATCTCATTGGAAACACATTAGAGTATAATATTATGTTGTTGAGTACAGGCCAATCTCATTGGAAACACACTAGAGTATAGTATTTTGTTGTTGAGTACAGGCCAATCTCATTGGAAACACACTAGAGTATAGTATTTTGTTGTTGAGTACAGGCCAATCTCATTTGAAACACATTAGAGTATAATATTATGTTTTTGAGTACAGGCCAATCTCATTGGAAACACACTAGAGTATAGTATTTTGTTGTTGAGTACAGGCCAATCTCATTGGAAACACACTAGAGTATAGTATTATGTTGTTGAGTACAGGCCTATCTCATTGGAAACACACTACAGTACAATATTATGTTGTTGAATACAGGCCAATCTCATTGGAAATACACTAGAGTATAATATTATGTTGTTGAGTACAGGCCAATCTCATTGGAAACACACTAGAGTATAGTATTATGTTGTTGAGTACAGGCCAATCTCATTGGAAACACATTAGAGTATAATATTATGTTGTTGAGTACAGGCCAATCTCATTGGAAACACACTAGAGTATAGTATTATTTTGTTGAGTACAGGCCAATCTCATTGGAAAGGCACTAGAGTATAGTATTTTGTTGTTGAGTACAGGCCTATCTCATTGGAAACACACTAGAGTATAGTATTATTTTGTTGAGTACAGGCCAATCTCATTGGAAACACACTACAGTATAGTATTTTGTTGTTGAGTACAGGCCAATCTCATTGGAAACACACTACAGTATAGTATTATGTTGTTGAGTACAGGCCAAATTCATTGGAAACACACTACAGTATAATATTATGTTGTTGAGTACAGGCCAATCTCATTGGAAACACACTACAGTATAGTATTTTGTTGTTGAGTACAGGCCAATCTCATTGGAAACACACTACAGTATAGTATTATGTTGTTGAGTACAGGCCAAATTCATTGGAAACACACTACAGTTTAATATTATGTTGTTGAGTTGTTGGAAACACACTAGAGTATAGTATTTTGTTGTTGAGTACAGGCCTATCTCACTGGAAACACACTACAGTATAATATTATGTTGTTGAGTACAGGCCAATCTCATTGGAAACACACTAGAGTATAGTATTATGTTGTTGAGTACAGGCCAATCTCATTGGAAACACACTAGAGTATAGTATTTTGTTGTTGAGTACAGGCCAATCTCATTGGAAACACACTAGAGTATAGTATTATTTTGTTGAGTACAGGCCAATCTCATTGGAAACACACTAGAGTATAGTATTGTGTTGTCGAGTACAGGCCAATCTCATTGGAAACACATTAGAGTATAATATTATGTTGTTGAGTACAGGCCAATCTCATTGGAAACACACTAGAGTATAGTATTATGTTGTTGAGTACAGGCCAATCTCATTGGAAACACACTACAGTATAATATTATGTTGTTGAGTACAGGCCAATCTCATTGGAAACACATTAGTGTATAATATTATGCTGTTGAGTACAGGCCAATCTCATTGGAAACACACTAGAGTATAGTATTTTGTTGTTGAGTACAGGCCAATCTCATTGGAAACACATTAGAGTATAATATTATGTTGTTGAATACAGGCCAATCTCATTGGAAACACACTAGAGTATAGTATTTTGTTGTTGAGTACAGGCCAATCTCATTGGAAACACACTACAGTATAATATTATGTTGTTGAGTACAGGCCAATCTCATTGGAAACACACTAGAGCATAGTATTATGTTGTTGAGTACAGGCCAATCTCATTGGAAACACACTACAGTATAATATTATGTTGTTGAATACAGGCCAATCTCATTGGAAACACACTAGAGTATAGTATTTTGTTGTTGAGTACAGGCCAATCTCATTGGAAACACATTAGTGTATAATATTATGTTGTTGAGTACAGGCCAATCTCATTGGAAACACACTGGAGTATAGTATTTTGTTGTTGAGTACAGGCCAATCTCATTGGAAACACACTAGAGTATAGTATTGTGTTGTCGAGTACAGGCCAATCTCATTGGAAACACATTAGAGTATAATATTATGTTGTTGAGTACAGGCCAATCTCATTGGAAACACACTAGAGTATAGTATTTTGTTGTTGAGTACAGGCCAATCTCATTGGAAACACACTACAGTATAATATTATGTTGTTGAGTACAGGCCAATCTCATTGGAAACACACTAGAGTATAGTATTTTGTTGTTGAGTACAGGCCAATCTCATTGGAAACACACTACAGTATAATATTATGTTGTTGAGTACAGGCCAATCTCATTGGAAACACACTACAGTATAGTATTTTCTTGTTGAGTACAGGTCAATCTGATTGGAAACACACTACAGTATAGTATTATGTTGTTGAGTACAGGCCTAATTCATTGGAAACACACTACAGTATAATATTATGTTGTTGAGTACAGGCCAATCTCATTGGAAACACACTAGAGTATAGTATTTTGTTGTTGAGTACAGGCCTATCTCATTGGAAACACACTACAGTATAATATTATGTTGTTGAATACAGGCCAATCTCATTGGAAACACACTAGAGTATAGTATTATGTTGTTGAGTACAGGCCAATCTCATTGGAAACACATTAGAGTATAATATTATGTTGTTGAGTACAGGCCAATCTCATTGGAAACACACTAGAGTATAGTATTTTGTTGTTGAGTACAGGCCTATCTCATTGGAAACACACTACAGTATAATATTATGTTGTTGAATACAGGCCAATCTCATTGGAAATACACTAGAGTATAATATTATGTTGTTGAGTACAGGCCAATCTCATTGGAAACACACTAGAGTATAGTATTATGTTGTTGAGTACAGGCCAATCTCATTGGAAACACATTAGAGTATAATATTATGTTGTTGAGTACAGGCCAATCTCATTGGAAACACACTAGAGTATAGTATTATTTTGTTGAGTACAGGCCAATCTCATTGGAAAGGCACTAGAGTATAGTATTTTGTTGTTGAGTACAGGCCTATCTCATTGGAAACACACTAGAGTATAGTATTATTTTGTTGAGTACAGGCCAATCTCATTGGAAACACACTACAGTATAGTATTTTGTTGTTGAGTACAGGCCAATCTCATTGGAAACACACTACAGTATAGTATTATGTTGTTGAGTACAGGCCAAATTCATTGGAAACACACTACAGTATAATATTATGTTGTTGAGTACAGGCCAATCTCATTGGAAACACACTACAGTATAGTATTTTGTTGTTGAGTACAGGCCAATCTCATTGGAAACACACTACAGTATAGTATTATGTTGTTGAGTACAGGCCAAATTCATTGGAAACACACTACAGTTTAATATTATGTTGTTGAGTTGTTGGAAACACACTAGAGTATAGTATTTTGTTGTTGAGTACAGGCCTATCTCATTGGAAACACACTACAGTATAATATTATGTTGTTGAGTACAGGCCAATCTCATTGGAAACACACTAGAGTATAGTATTATGTTGTTGAGTACAGGCCAATCTCATTGGAAACACACTAGAGTATAGTATTTTGTTGTTGAGTACAGGCCAATCTCATTGGAAACACACTAGAGTATAGTATTATTTTGTTGAGTACAGGCCAATCTCATTGGAAACACACTACAGTATAGTATTTTGTTGTTGAGTACAGGCCAATCTCATTGGAAACACACTACAGTATAGTATTATGTTGTTGAGTACAGGCCAAATTCATTGGAAACACACTACAGTATAATATTATGTTGTTGAGTACAGGCCAATCTCATTGGAAACACACTACAGTATAGTATTTTGTTGTTGAGTACAGGCCAATCTCATTGGAAACACACTACAGTATAGTATTATGTTGTTGAGTACAGGCCAAATTCATTGGAAACACACTACAGTTTAATATTATGTTGTTGAGTACAGGCCAATCTCATTGGAAACACACTAGAGTATAGTATTTTGTTGTTGAGTACAGGCCTATCTCATTGGAAACACACTACAGTATAATATTATGTTGTTGAGTACAGGCCAATCTCATTGGAAACACACTAGAGTATAGTATTATGTTGTTGAGTACAGGCCAATCTCATTGGAAACACACTAGAGTATAGTATTTTGTTGTTGAGTACAGGCCAATCTCATTGGAAACACACTAGAGTATAGTATGTTGTTGTCGAGTACAGGCCAATCTCATTGGAAACACATTAGAGTATAATATTATGTTGTTGAGTACAGGCCAATCGCATTGAAAACACATTAGAGTATAATATTATGTTGTTGAGCACAGGCCAATCTCATTGGAAACACATTAGAGTATAATATTATGTTGTTGAGTACAGGCCAATCTCATTGGAAACACACTAGAGTATAGTATTTTGTTGTTGAGTACAGGCCAATCTCATTGGAAACACATTAGAGTATAGTATTATGTTGTTGAGTACAGGCCAATCTCAATGGAAACACACTAGAGTATAGTAATTTGTTGTTGAGTACAGGCCAATCTCATTGGAAACACACTAGAGTATAGTATTTTGTTGTTGAGTACAGGCCAATCTCATTGTAAACACACTACAGTATAGTATTTTGTTGTTGAGTACAGGCCAATCTCATTGGAAACACATTAGTGTATAATATTATGTTGTTGAGTACAGGCCAATCTCATTGGAAACACATTAGAGTATAATATTATGTTGTTGAGTACAGGCCAATCTCATTGGAAACACACTAGAGTATAGTATTATGTTGTTGAGTACAGGCCAATCTCATTGGAAACACACTACAGTATAATATTATGTTGTTGAGTACAGGCCAATCTCATTGGAAACACACAAGAGTATAGTATTTTGTTGTTGAGTACAGGCCAATCTCATTGGAAACACACTAGAGTATAGTATTGTGTTGTCGAGTACAGGCCAATCTCATTGGAAACACATTAGAGTATAATATTATGTTGTTGAGTACAGGCCAATCTCATTGGAAACACACTAGAGTATAGTATTATGTTGTTGAGTACAGGCCAATCTCATTGGAAACACACTACAGTATAATATTATGTTGTTGAGTACAGGCCAATCTCATTGGAAACACACAAGAGTATAGTATTTTGTTGTTGAGTACAGGCCTATCTCATTGGAAACACACTACAGTATAATATTATGTTGTTGAATACAGGCCAATCTCATTGGAAATACACTAGAGTATAATATTATGTTGTTGAGTACAGGCCAATCTCATTGGAAACACACTAGAGTATAGTATTATGTTGTTGAGTACAGGCCAATCTCATTGGAAACACATTAGAGTATAATATTATGTTGTTGAGTACAGGCCAATCTCATTGGAAACACACTAGAGTATAGTATTATTTTGTTGAGTACAGGCCAATCTCATTGGAAAGGCACTAGAGTATAGTATTTTGTTGTTGAGTACAGGCCTATCTCATTGGAAACACACTAGAGTATAGTATTATTTTGTTGAGTACAGGCCAATCTCATTGGAAACACACTACAGTATAGTATTTTGTTGTTGAGTACAGGCCAATCTCACTGGAAACACACTACAGTATAGTATTATGTTGTTGAGTACAGGCCAAATTCATTGGAAACACACTACAGTATAATATTATGTTGTTGAGTACAGGCCAATCTCATTGGAAACACACTACAGTATAGTATTTTGTTGTTGAGTACAGGCCAATCTCATTGGAAACACACTACAGTATAGTATTGTGTTGTTGAGTACAGGCCAAATTCATTGGAAACACACTACAGTTTAATATTATGTTGTTGAGTTGTTGGAAACACACTAGAGTATAGTATTTTGTTGTTGAGTACAGGCCTATCTCATTGGAAACACACTACAGTATAATATTATGTTGTTGAGTACAGGCCAATCTCATTGGAAACACACTAGAGTATAGTATTATGTTGTTGAGTACAGGCCAATCTCATTGGAAACACACTAGAGTATAGTATTTTGTTGTTGAGTACAGGCCAATCTCATTGGAAACACACTAGAGTATAGTATTATTTTGTTGAGTACAGGCCAATCTCATTGGAAACACACTACAGTATAGTATTTTGTTGTTGAGTACAGGCCAATCTCATTGGAAACACACTACAGTATAGTATTATGTTGTTGAGTACAGGCCAAATTCATTGGAAACACACTACAGTATAATATTATGTTGTTGAGTACAGGCCAATCTCATTGGAAACACACTACAGTATAGTATTTTGTTGTTGAGTGCAGGCCAATCTCATTGGAAACACACTACAGTATAGTATTATGTTGTTGAGTACAGGCCAAATTCATTGGAAACACACTACAGTTTAATATTATGTTGTTGAGTACAGGCCAATCTCATTGGAAACACACTAGAGTATAGTATTTTGTTGTTGAGTACAGGCCTATCTCATTGGAAACACACTACAATATAATATTATGTTGTTGAGTACAGGCCAATCTCATTGGAAACACACTAGAGTATAGTATTATGTTGTTGAGCACAGGCCAATCTCATTGGAAACACACTAGAGTATAGTATTTTGTTGTTGAGTACAGGCCAATCTCATTGGAAACACACTAGAGTATAGTATGTTGTTGTCGAGTACAGGCAAATCTCATTGGAAACACATTAGAGTATAATATTATGTTGTTGAGTACAGGCCAATCTCATTGGAAACACATTAGAGTATAATATTATGTTGTTGAGTACAGGCCAATCTCATTGGAAACACACTAGAGTATAGTATTTTGTTGTTGAGTACAGGCCAATCTCATTGGAAACACATTGGAGTATAGTATTATGTTGTTGAGTACAGGCCAATCTCATTGGAAACACACTAGAGTATAGTATTTTGTTGTTGAGTACAGGCCAATCTCATTGGAAACACACTAGAGTATAGTATTTTGTTGTTGAGTACAGGCCAATCTCATTGTAAACACACTACAGTATAGTATTTTGTTGTTGAGTACAGGCCAATCTCATTGGAAACACATTAGTGTATAATATTATGTTGTTGAGTACAGGCCAATCTCATTGGAAACACACTAGAGTATAGTATTTTGTTGTTGAGTACAGGCCAATCTCATTGGAAACACACTAGAGTATAGTATTGTGTTGTCGAGTACAGGCCAATCTCATTGGAAACACATTAGAGTATAATATTATGTTGTTGAGTACAGGCCAATCTCATTGGAAACACACTAGAGTATAGTATTATGTTGTTGAGTACAGGCCAATCTCATTGGAAACACACTACAGTATAATATTATGTTGTTGAGTACAGGCCAATCTCATTGGAAACACACAAGAGTATAGTATTTTGTTGTTGAGTACAGGCCAATCTCATTGGAAACACACTACAGTATAATATTATGTTGTTGAGTACAGGCCAATCTCTTTGGAAACACACTAGAGTATAGTATTTTGTTGTTGAGTACAGGCCAATCTCATTGGAAACACATTAGAGTATAATATTATGTTGTTGAGTACAGGCCAATCTCATTGGAAACACACTAGAGTATAGTATTTTGTTGTTGAGTACAGGCCAATCTCATTGGAAACACACTACAGTATAATATTATGTTGTTGAGTACAGGCCAATCTCATTGGAAACAAACTAGAGTATAGTATTATGTTGTTGAGTACAGGCCAATCTCATTGGAAACACACTACAGTATAATATTATGTTGTTGAGTACAGGCCAATCTCATTGGAAACACACTACAGTATAATATTATGTTGTTGAGTACAGGCCAATCTCATTGGAAACACACTACAGTATAATATTATGTTGTTGAATACAGGCCAATCTCATTGGAAATACACAAGAGTATAATATTATGTTGTTGAGTACAGGCCAATCTCATTGGAAACACACTAGAGTATAGTATTTTGTTGTTGAGTACAGGCCTATCTCATTGGAAACACACTAGAGTATAGTATTATGTTGTTGAGTACAGGCCAGTCACATTGGAAACACACTAGAGTATAGTATTATTTTGTTGAGTACAGGCCAATCTCATTGGAAACACATTAGAGTATAATATTATGTTGTTGAGTACAGGCCAATCTCATTGGAAACACACTAGAGTATAGTATTTTGTTGTTGAGTACAGGCCTATCTCATTGGAAACACACTACAGTATAATATTATGTTGTTGAGTACAGGCCAATCTCATTGGAAACACACTAGAGTATAGTATTATGTTGTTGAGTACAGGCCAATCTCATTGGAAACACACTAGAGTATAGTATTTTGTTGTTGAGTACAGGCCAATCTCATTGGAAACACACTAGAGTATAGTATTTTGTTGTCGAGTACAGGCCAATCTCATTGGAAACACATTAGAGTATAATATTATGTTGTTGAGTACAGGCCAATCTCATTGAAAACACATTAGAGTATAATATTATGTTGTTGAGCACAGGCCAATCTCATTGGAAACACATTAGAGTATAATATTATGTTGTTGAGTACAGGCCAATCTCATTGGAAACACACTAGAGTATAGTATTTTGTTGTTGAGTACAGGCCAATCTCATTGGAAACACATTAGAGTATAGTATTATGTTGTTGAGTACAGGCCAATCTCATTGGAAACACACTAGAGTATAGTATTTTGTTGTTGAGTACAGGCCAATCTCATTGGAAACACACTAGAGTATAGTATTTTGTTGTTGAGTACAGGCCAATCTCATTGTAAACACACTACAGTATAGTATTTTGTTGTTGAGTACAGGCCAATCTCATTGGAAACACATTAGTGTATAATATTATGTTGTTGAGTACAGGCCAATCTCATTGGAAACACACGAGAGTATAGTATTTTGTTGTTGAGTACAGGCCAATCTCATTGGAAAGGCACTAGAGTATAGTATTTTGTTGTTGAGTACAGGCCTATCTCATTGGAAACACACTAGAGTATAGTATTATTTTGTTGAGTACAGGCCAATCTCATTGGAAACACACTACAGTATAGTATTTTGTTGTTGAGTACAGGCCAATCTCACTGGAAACACACTACAGTATAGTATTATGTTGTTGAGTACAGGCCAAATTCATTGGAAACACACTACAGTATAATATTATGTTGTTGAGTACAGGCCAATCTCATTGGAAACACACTACAGTATAGTATTTTGTTGTTGAGTACAGGCCAATCTCATTGGAAACACACTACAGTATAGTATTATGTTGTTGAGTACAGGCCAAATTCATTGGAAACACACTACAGTTTAATATTATGTTGTTGAGTTGTTGGAAACACACTAGAGTATAGTATTTTGTTGTTGAGTACAGGCCTATCTCATTGGAAACACACTACAGTATAATATTATGTTGTTGAGTACAGGCCAATCTCATTGGAAACACACTAGAGTATAGTATTATGTTGTTGAGTACAGGCCAATCTCATTGGAAACACACTAGAGTATAGTATTTTGTTGTTGAGTACAGGCCAATCTCATTGGAAACACATTAGAGTATAGTATTATTTTGTTGAGTACAGGCCAATCTCATTGGAAACACACTACAGTATAGTATTTTGTTGTTGAGTACAGGCCAATCTCTTTGGAAACACACTAGAGTATAGTATTTTGTTGTTGAGTACAGGCCAATCTCATTGGAAACACATTAGAGTATAATATTATGTTGTTGAGTACAGGCCAATCTCATTGGAAACACACTAGAGTATAGTATTTTGTTGTTGAGTACAGGCCAATCTCATTGGAAACACACTACAGTATAATATTATGTTGTTGAGTACAGGCCAATCTCATTGGAAACAAACTAGAGTATAGTATTATGTTGTTGAGTACAGGCCAATCTCATTGGAAACACACTACAGTATAATATTATGTTGTTGAGTACAGGCCAATCTCATTGGAAACACACTACAGTATAATATTATGTTGTTGAGTACAGGCCAATCTCATTGGAAACACACTACAGTATAATATTATGTTGTTGAATACAGGCCAATCTCATTGGAAATACACAAGAGTATAATATTATGTTGTTGAGTACAGGCCAATCTCATTGGAAACACACTAGAGGATAGTATTTTGTTGTTGAGTACAGGCCTATCTCATTGGAAACACACTAGAGTATAGTATTATGTTGTTGAGTACAGGCCAGTCACATTGGAAACACACTAGAGTATAGTATTATTTTGTTGAGTACAGGCCAATCTCATTGGAAACACATTAGAGTATAATATTATGTTGTTGAGTACAGGCCAATCTCATTGGAAACACACTAGAGTATAGTATTTTGTTGTTGAGTACAGGCCTATCTCATTGGAAACACACTACAGTATAATATTATGTTGTTGAGTACAGGCCAATCTCATTGGAAACACACTAGAGTATAGTATTATGTTGTTGAGTACAGGCCAATCTCATTGGAAACACACTAGAGTATAGTATTTTGTTGTTGAGTACAGGCCAATCTCATTGGAAACACACTAGAGTATAGTATTTTGTTGTCGAGTACAGGCCAATCTCATTGGAAACACATTAGAGTATAATATTATGTTGTTGAGTACAGGCCAATCTCATTGAAAACACATTAGAGTATAATATTATGTTGTTGAGCACAGGCCAATCTCATTGGAAACACATTAGAGTATAATATTATGTTGTTGAGTACAGGCCAATCTCATTGGAAACACACTAGAGTATAGTATTTTGTTGTTGAGTACAGGCCAATCTCATTGGAAACACATTAGAGTATAGTATTATGTTGTTGAGTACAGGCCAATCTCATTGGAAACACACTAGAGTATAGTATTTTGTTGTTGAGTACAGGCCAATCTCATTGGAAACACACTAGAGTATAGTATTTTGTTGTTGAGTACAGGCCAATCTCATTGTAAACACACTACAGTATAGTATTTTGTTGTTGAGTACAGGCCAATCTCATTGGAAACACATTAGTGTATAATATTATGTTGTTGAGTACAGGCCAATCTCATTGGAAACACACTAGAGTATAGTATTTTGTTGTTGAGTACAGGCCAATCTCATTGGAAAGGCACTAGAGTATAGTATTTTGTTGTTGAGTACAGGCCTATCTCATTGGAAACACACTAGAGTATAGTATTATTTTGTTGAGTACAGGCCAATCTCATTGGAAACACACTACAGTATAGTATTTTGTTGTTGAGTACAGGCCAATCTCACTGGAAACACACTACAGTATAGTATTATGTTGTTGAGTACAGGCCAAATTCATTGGAAACACACTACAGTATAATATTATGTTGTTGAGTACAGGCCAATCTCATTGGAAACACACTACAGTATAGTATTTTGTTGTTGAGTACAGGCCAATCTCATTGGAAACACACTACAGTATAGTATTATGTTGTTGAGTACAGGCCAAATTCATTGGAAACACACTACAGTTTAATATTATGTTGTTGAGTTGTTGGAAACACACTAGAGTATAGTATTTTGTTGTTGAGTACAGGCCTATCTCATTGGAAACACACTACAGTATAATATTATGTTGTTGAGTACAGGCCAATCTCATTGGAAACACACTAGAGTATAGTATTATGTTGTTGAGTACAGGCCAATCTCATTGGAAACACACTAGAGTATAGTATTTTGTTGTTGAGTACAGGCCAATCTCATTGGAAACACACTAGAGTATAGTATTATTTTGTTGAGTACAGGCCAATCTCATTGGAAACACACTACAGTATAGTATTTTGTTGTTGAGTACAGGCCAATCTCATTGGAAACACACTACAGTATAGTATTATGTTGTTGAGTACAGGCCAAATTCATTGGAAACACACTACAGTATAATATTATGTTGTTGAGTACAGGCCAATCTCATTGGAAACACACTACAGTATAGTATTTTGTTGTTGAGTACAGGCCAATCTCATTGGAAACACACTACAGTATAGTATTATGTTGTTGAGTACAGGCCAAATTCATTGGAAACACACTACAGTTTAATATTATGTTGTTGAGTACAGGCCAATCTCATTGGAAACACACTAGAGTATAGTATTTTGTTGTTGAGTACAGGCCTATCTCATTGGAAACACACTACAGTATAATATTATGTTGTTGAGTACAGGCCAATCTCATTGGAAACACACTAGAGTATAGTATTATGTTGTTGAGCACAGGCCAATCTCATTGGAAACACACTAGAGTATAGTATTTTGTTGTTGAGTACAGGCCAATCTCATTGGAAGCACACTAGAGTATAGTATGTTGTTGTCGAGTACAGGCCAATCTCATTGGAAACACATTAGAGTATAATATTATGTTGTTGAGTACAGGCCAATCTCATTGAAAACACATTAGAGTATAATATTATGTTGTTGAGCACAGGCCAATCTCATTGGAAACACATTAGAGTATAATATTATGTTGTTGAGTACAGGCCAATCTCATTGGAAACACACTAGAGTATAGTATTTTGTTGTTGAGTACAGGCCAATCTCATTGGAAACACATTGGAGTATAGTATTATGTTGTTGAGTACAGGCCAATCTCATTGGAAACACACTAGAGTATAGTATTTTGTTGTTGAGTACAGGCCAATCTCATTGGAAACACACTAGAGTATAGTATTTTGTTGTTGAGTACAGGCCAATCTCATTGTAAACACACTACAGTATAGTATTTTGTTGTTGAGTACAGGCCAATCTCATTGGAAACACATTAGTGTATAATATTATGTTGTTGAGTACAGGCCAATCTCATTGGAAACACACTAGAGTATAGTATTTTGTTGTTGAGTACAGGCCAATCTCATTGGAAACACACTAGAGTATAGTATTGTGTTGTCGAGTACAGGCCAATCTCATTGGAAACACATTAGAGTATAATATTATGTTGTTGAGTACAGGCCAATCTCATTGGAAACACACTAGAGTATAGTATTATGTTGTTGAGTACAGGCCAATCTCATTGGAAACACACTACAGTATAATATTATGTTGTTGAGTACAGGCCAATCTCATTGGAAACACACAAGAGTATAGTATTTTGTTGTTGAGTACAGGCCAATCTCATTGGAAACACACTACAGTATAATATTATGTTGTTGAGTACAGGCCAATCTCTTTGGAAACACACTAGAGTATAGTATTTTGTTGTTGAGTACAGGCCAATCTCATTGGAAACACATTAGAGTATAATATTATGTTGTTGAGTACAGGCCAATCTCATTGGAAACACACTAGAGTATAGTATTTTGTTGTTGAGTACAGGCCAATCTCATTGGAAACACACTACAGTATAATATTATGTTGTTGAGTACAGGCCAATCTCATTGGAAACAAACTAGAGTATAGTATTATGTTGTTGAGTACAGGCCAATCTCATTGGAAACACACTACAGTATAATATTATGTTGTTGAGTACAGGCCAATCTCATTGGAAACACACTACAGTATAATATTATGTTGTTGAGTACAGGCCAATCTCATTGGAAACACACTACAGTATAATATTATGTTGTTGAATACAGGCCAATCTCATTGGAAATACACTACAGTATAATATTATGTTGTTGAGTACAGGCCAATCTCATTGGAAACACACTAGAGTATAGTATTTTGTTGTTGAGTACAGGCCTATCTCATTGGAAACACACTAGAGTATAGTATTATGTTGTTGAGTACAGGCCAGTCACATTGGAAACACACTAGAGTATAGTATTATTTTGTTGAGTACAGGCCAATCTCATTGGAAACACATTAGAGTATAATATTATGTTGTTGAGTACAGGCCAATCTCATTGGAAACACACTAGAGTATAGTATTTTGTTGTTGAGTACAGGCCTATCTCATTGGAAACACACTACAGTATAATATTATGTTGTTGAGTACAGGCCAATCTCATTGGAAACACACTAGAGTATAGTATTATGTTGTTGAGTACAGGCCAATCTCATTGGAAACACACTAGAGTATAGTATTTTGTTGTTGAGTACAGGCCAATCTCATTGGAAACACACTAGAGTATAGTATTTTGTTGTCGAGTACAGGCCAATCTCATTGGAAACACATTAGAGTATAATATTATGTTGTTGAGTACAGGCCAATCTCATTGAAAACACATTAGAGTATAATATTATGTTGTTGAGCACAGGCCAACCTCATTGGAAACACATTAGAGTATAATATTATGTTGTTGAGTACAGGCCAATCTCATTGGAAACACACTAGAGTATAGTATTTTGTTGTTGAGTCCAGGCCAATCTCATTGGAAACACATTAGAGTATAGTATTATGTTGTTGAGTACAGGCCAATCTCATTGGAAACACACTAGAGTATAGTATTTTGTTGTTGAGTACAGGCCAATCGCATTGGAAACACACTAGAGTATAGTATTTTGTTGTTGAGTACAGGCCAATCTCATTGTAAACACACTACAGTATAGTATTTTGTTGTTGAGTACAGGCCAATCTCATTGGAAACACATTAGTGTATAATATTATGTTGTTGAGTACAGGCCAATCTCATTGGAAACACACTAGAGTATAGTATTTTGTTGTTGAGTACAGGCCAATCTCATTGGAAACACACTAGAGTATAGTATTGTGTTGTCGAGTACAGGCCAATCTCATTGGAAACACATTAGAGTATAATATTATGTTGTTGAGTACAGGCCAATCTCATTGGAAACACACTAGAGTATAGTATTATGTTGTTGAGTACAGGCCAATCTCATTGGAAACACACTACAATATAATATTATGTTGTTGAGTACAGGCCAATCTCATTGGAAACACACTAGAGTATAGTATTTTGTTGTTGAGTACAGGCCAATCTCATTGGAAACACATTAGAGTATAATATTATGTTGTTGAGTACAGGCCAATCTCATTGGAAACACACTAGAGTATAGTATTTTGTTGTTGAGTACAGGCCAATCTCATTGGAAACACATTAGAGTATAATATTATGTTGTTGAGTACAGGCCAATCTCATTGGAAACACACTAGAGTATAGTATTTTGTTGTTGAGTACAGGCCAATCTCATTGGAAACACACTAGAGTATAGTATTTTGTTGTTGAGTACAGGCCAATCTCATTGGAAACACACTAGAGTATAGTATTTTGTTGTCGAGTACAGGCCAATCTCATTGGAAACACATTAGAGTATAATATTATGTTGTTGAGTACAGGCCAATCTCATTGAAAACACATTAGAGTATAATATTATGTTGTTGAGCACAGGCCAACCTCATTGGAAACACATTAGAGTATAATATTATGTTGTTGAGTACAGGCCAATCTCATTGGAAACACACTAGAGTATAGTATTTTGTTGTTGAGTCCAGGCCAATCTCATTGGAAACACATTAGAGTATAGTATTATGTTGTTGAGTACAGGCCAATCTCATTGGAAACACACTAGAGTATAGTATTTTGTTGTTGAGTACAGGCCAATCGCATTGGAAACACACTAGAGTATAGTATTTTGTTGTTGAGTACAGGCCAATCTCATTGTAAACACACTACAGTATAGTATTTTGTTGTTGAGTACAGGCCAATCTCATTGGAAACACATTAGTGTATAATATTATGTTGTTGACTACAGGCCAATCTCATTGGAAACACACTAGAGTATAGTATTTTGTTGTTGAGTACAGGCCAATCTCATTGGAAACACACTAGAGTATAGTATTGTGTTGTCGAGTACAGGCCAATCTCATTGGAAACACATTAGAGTATAATATTATGTTGTTGAGTACAGGCCAATCTCATTGGAAACACACTAGAGTATAATATTATGTTGTTGAGTACAGGCCAATCTCATTGTAAACACACTACAGTATAGTATTTTGTTGTTGAGTACAGGCCAATCTCATTGGAAACACACTAGAGTATAGTATTTTGTTGTTGAGTACAGGCCAATCTCATTGTAAACACACTACAGTATAGTATTTTGTTGTTGAGTACAGGCCAATCTCATTGGAAACACATTAGTGTATAATATTATGTTGTTGAGTACAGGCCAATCTCATTGGAAACACACTAGAGTATAGTATTTTGTTGTTGAGTACAGGCCAATCTCATTGGAAACACACTACAGTATAATATTATGTTGTTGAGTACAGGCCAATCTCATTGGAAACACACTAGAGTATAGTATTATGTTGTTGAGTACAGGCCAATCTCATTGGAAACACACTACAGTATAATATTATGTTGTTGAGTACAGGCCAATCTCATTGGAAACACACTAGAGCATAGTATTTTGTTGTTGAGTACAGGCCAATCTCATTGGAAACACACTACAGTATAATATTATGTTGTTGAGTACAGACCAATCTCATTGGAAACACACTAGAGTATAGTATTATGTTGTTGAGTACAGGCCAATCTCATTGGAAACACACTAGAGTATAGTATTATGTTGTTGAGTACAGGCCAATCTCACTGGAAACACACTAGAGTATAGTATTTTGTTGTTGAGTGCAGGCCAATCTCATTGTAAACACACTACAGTATAGTAATTTGTTGTCGAGTACAGGCCAATCTCATTGGAAACACATTAGAGTATAATATTATGTTGTTGAGTACAGGCCAATCTCATTGGAAACACACTAGAGTATAGTATTTTGTTGTTGAGTACAGGCCAATCTCATTGGAAACACACTAGAGTATAGTATTTTGTTGTTGAGTACAGGCCAATCTCATTTGAAACACATTAGAGTATAATATTATGTTTTTGAGTACAGGCCAATCTCATTGGAAACACACTAGAGTATAGTATTTTGTTGTTGAGTACAGACCAATCTCATTGGAAACACACTAGAGTATAGTATTTTGTTGTTGAGTACAGGCCTATCTCATTGGAAACACACTACAGTATAATATTATGTTGTTGAATACAGGCCAATCTCATTGGAAATACACTAGAGTATAATATTATGTTGTTGAGTACAGGCCAATCTCATTGGAAACACACTAGAGTATAGTATTATGTTGTTGAGTACAGGCCAATCTCATTGGAAACACATTAGAGTATAATATTATGTTGTTGAGTACAGGCCAATCTCATTGGAAACACACTAGAGTATAGTATTATTTTGTTGAGTACAGGCCAATCTCATTGGAAAGGCACTAGAGTATAGTATTTTGTTGTTGAGTACAGGCCTATCTCATTGGAAACACACTAGAGTATAGTATTATTTTGTTGAGTACAGGCCAATCTCATTGGAAACACACTACAGTATAGTATTTTGTTGTTGAGTACAGGCCAATCTCATTGGAAACACACTACAGTATAGTATTATGTTGTTGAGTACAGGCCAAATTCATTGGAAACACACTACAGTATAATATTATGTTGTTGAGTACAGGCCAATCTCATTGGAAACACACTACAGTATAGTATTTTGTTGTTGAGTACAGGCCAATCTCATTGGAAACACACTAGAGTATAGTATTATTTTGTTGAGTACAGGCCAATCTCATTGGAAACACACTACAGTATAGTATTTTGTTGTTGAGTACAGGCCAATCTCATTGGAAACACACTACAGTATAGTATTATGTTGTTGAGTACAGGCCAAATTCATTGGAAACACACTACAGTATAATATTATGTTGTTGAGTACAGGCCAATCTCATTGGAAACACACTACAGTATAGTATTTTGTTGTTGAGTACAGGCCAATCTCATTGGAAACACACTAGAGTATAGTATTATGTTGTTGAGTACAGGCCAATCTCATTGGAAACACACTAGAGTATAGTATTTTGTTGTTGAGTACAGGCCAATCTCATTGGAAACACACTAGAGTATAGTATGTTGTTGTCGAGTACAGGCCAATCTCATTGGAAACACATTAGAGTATAATATTATGTTGTTGAGTACAGGCCAATCTCATTGAAAACACATTAGAGTATAATATTATGTTGTTGAGCACAGGCCAATCTCATTGGAAACACATTAGAGTATAATATTATGTTGTTGAGTACAGGCCAATCTCATTGGAAACACACTAGAGTATAGTATTTTGTTGTTGAGTACAGGCCAATCTCATTGGAAACACATTGGAGTATAGTATTATGTTGTTGAGTACAGGCCAATCTCATTGGAAACACACTAGAGTATAGTATTTTGTTGTTGAGTACAGGCCAATCTCATTGGAAACACACTAGAGTATAGTATTTTGTTGTTGAGTACAGGCCAATCTCATTGTAAACACACTACAGTATAGTATTTTGTTGTTGAGTACAGGCCAATCTCATTGGAAACACATTAGTGTATAATATTATGTTGTTGAGTACAGGCCAATCTCATTGGAAACACACTAGAGTATAGTATTTTGTTGTTGAGTACAGGCCAATCTCATTGGAAACACACTAGAGTATAGTATTGTGTTGTCGAGTACAGGCCAATCTCATTGGAAACACATTAGAGTATAATATTATGTTGTTGAGTACAGGCCAATCTCATTGGAAACACACTAGAGTATAGTATTATGTTGTTGAGTACAGGCCAATCTCATTGGAAACACACTACAGTATAATATTATGTTGTTGAGTACAGGCCAATCTCATTGGAAACACACAAGAGTATAGTATTTTGTTGTTGAGTACAGGCCAATCTCATTGGAAACACATTACAGTATAATATTATGTTGTTGAGTACAGGCCAATCTCTTTGGAAACACACTAGAGTATAGTATTTTGTTGTTGAGTACAGGCCAATCTCATTGGAAACACATTAGAGTATAATATTATGTTGTTGAGTACAGGCCAATCTCATTGGAAACACACTAGAGTATAGTATTTTGTTGTTGAGTACAGGCCAATCTCATTGGAAACACACTACAGTATAATATTATGTTGTTGAGTACAGGCCAATCTCATTGGAAACAAACTAGAGTATAGTATTATGTTGTTGAGTACAGGCCAATCTCATTGGAAACACACTACAGTATAATATTATGTTGTTGAGTACAGGCCAATCTCATTGGAAACACACTACAGTATAATATTATGTTGTTGAGTACAGGCCAATCTCATTGGAAACACACTACAGTATAATATTATGTTGTTGAATACAGGCCAATCTCATTGGAAATACACTAGAGTATAATATTATGTTGTTGAGTACAGGCCAATCTCATTGGAAACACACTAGAGTATAGTATTATGTTGTTGAGTACAGGCCAATCTCATTGGAAACACATTAGTGTATAATATTATGTTGTTGAGTACAGGCCAATCTCATTGGAAACACACTACAGTATAATATTATGTTGTTGAGTACAGGCCAATCTCATTGGAAACACACTAGAGTATAGTATTTTGTTGTTGAGTACAGGCCTATCTCATTGGAAACACACTACAGTATAATATTATGTTGTTGAGTACAGGCCAATCTCATTGGAAACACACTAGAGTATAGTATTATGTTGTTGAGCACAGGCCAATCTCATTGGAAACACACTAGAGTATAGTATTTTGTTGTTGAGTACAGGCCAATCTCATTGGAAACACACTAGAGTACAGTATGTTGTTGTCGAGTACAGGCCAATCTCATTGGAAACACATTAGAGTATAATATTATGTTGTTGAGTACAGGCCAATCTCATTGAAAACACATTAGAGTATAATATTATGTTGTTGAGCACAGGCCAATCTCATTGGAAACACATTAGAGTATAATATTATGTTGTTGAGTACAGGCCAATCTCATTGGAAACACACTAGAGTATAGTATTTTGTTGTTGAGTACAGGCCAATCTCATTGGAAACACATTGGAGTATAGTATTATGTTGTTGAGTACAGGCCAATCTCATTGGAAACACACTAGAGTATAGTATTTTGTTGTTGAGTACAGGCCAATCTCATTGGAAACACACTAGAGTATAGTATTTTGTTGTTGAGTACAGGCCAATCTCATTGTAAACACACTACAGTATAGTATTTTGTTGTTGAGTACAGGCCAATCTCATTGGAAACACATTAGTGTATAATATTATGTTGTTGAGTACAGGCCAATCTCATTGGAAACACACTAGAGTATAGTATTTTGTTGTTGAGTACAGGCCAATCTCATTGGAAACACACTAGAGTATAGTATTGTGTTGTCGAGTACAGGCCAATCTCATTGGAAACACATTAGAGTATAATATTATGTTGTTGAGTACAGGCCAATCTCATTGGAAACACACTAGAGTATAGTATTATGTTGTTGAGTACAGGCCAATCTCATTGGAAACACACTACAGTATAATATTATGTTGTTGAGTACAGGCCAATCTCATTGGAAACACACAAGGGTATAGTATTTTGTTGTTGAGTACAGGCCAATCTCATTGGAAACACACTACAGTATAATATTATGTTGTTGAGTACAGGCCAATCTCTTTGGAAACACACTAGAGTATAGTATTTTGTTGTTGAGTACAGGCCAATCTCATTGGAAACACATTAGAGTATAATATTATGTTGTTGAGTACAGGCCAATCTCATTGGAAACACACTAGAGTATAGTATTTTGTTGTTGAGTACAGGCCAATCTCATTGGAAACACACTACAGTATAATATTATGTTGTTGAGTACAGGCCAATCTCATTGGAAACAAACTAGAGTATAGTATTATGTTGTTGAGTACAGGCCAATCTCATTGGAAACACACTACAGTATAATATTATGTTGTTGAGTACAGGCCAATCTCATTGGAAACACACTACAGTATAATATTATGTTGTTGAGTACAGGCCAATCTCATTGGAAACACACTACAGTATAATATTATGTTGTTGAATACAGGCCAATCTCATTGGAAATACACTAGAGTATAATATTATGTTGTTGAGTACAGGCCAATCTCATTGGAAACACACTAGAGTATAGTATTTTGTTGTTGAGTACAGGCCTATCTCATTGGAAACACACTAGAGTATAGTATTATGTTGTTGAGTACAGGCCAGTCACATTGGAAACACACTAGAGTATAGTATTATTTTGTTGAGTACAGGCCAATCTCATTGGAAACACATTAGAGTATAATATTATGTTGTTGAGTACAGGCCAATCTCATTGGAAACACACTAGAGTATAGTATTTTGTTGTTGAGTACAGGCCTATCTCATTGGAAACACACTACAGTATAATATTATGTTGTTGAGTACAGGCCAATCTCATTGGAAACACACTAGAGTATAGTATTATGTTGTTGAGTACAGGCCAATCTCATTGGAAACACACTAGAGTATAGTATTTTGTTGTTGAGTACAGGCCAATCTCATTGGAAACACACTAGAGTATAGTATTTTGTTGTCGAGTACAGGCCAATCTCATTGGAAACACATTAGAGTATAATATTATGTTGTTGAGTACAGGCCAATCTCATTGAAAACACATTAGAGTATAATATTATGTTGTTGAGTACAGGCCAATCTCATTGGAAACACATTAGAGTATAATATTATGTTGTTGAGTACAGGCCAATCTCATTGGAAACACACTAGAGTATAGTATTTTGTTGTTGAGTACAGGCCAATCTCATTGGAAACACATTGGAGTATAGTATTATGTTGTTGAGTACAGGCCAATCTCATTGGAAACACACTAGAGTATAGTATTTTGTTGTTGAGTACAGGCCAATCTCATTGGAAACACACTAGAGTATAGTATTTTGTTGTTGAGTACAGGCCAATCTCATTGTAAACACACTACAGTATAGTATTTTGTTGTTGAGTACAGGCCAATCTCATTGGAAACACATTAGTGTATAATATTATGTTGTTGAGTACAGGCCAATCTCATTGGAAACACACTAGAGTATAGTATTTTGTTGTTGAGTACAGGCCAATCTCATTGGAAACACACTAGAGTATAGTATTGTGTTGTCGAGTACAGGCCAATCTCATTGGAAACACATTAGAGTATAATATTATGTTGTTGAGTACAGGCCAATCTCATTGGAAACACACTAGAGTATAGTATTATGTTGTTGAGTACAGGCCAATCTCATTGGAAACACACTACAGTATAATATTATGTTGTTGAGTACAGGCCAATCTCATTGGAAACACACAAGGGTATAGTATTTTGTTGTTGAGTACAGGCCAATCTCATTGGAAACACACTACAGTATAATATTATGTTGTTGAGTACAGGCCAATCTCTTTGGAAACACACTAGAGTATAGTATTTTGTTGTTGAGTACAGGCCAATCTCATTGGAAACACATTAGAGTATAATATTATGTTGTTGAGTACAGGCCAATCTCATTGGAAACACACTAGAGTATAGTATTTTGTTGTTGAGTACAGGCCAATCTCATTGGAAACACACTACAGTATAATATTATGTTGTTGAGTACAGGCCAATCTCATTGGAAACAAACTAGAGTATAGTATTATGTTGTTGAGTACAGGCCAATCTCATTGGAAACACACTACAGTATAATATTATGTTGTTGAGTACAGGCCAATCTCATTGGAAACACACTACAGTATAATATTATGTTGTTGAGTACAGGCCAATCTCATTGGAAACACACTACAGTATAATATTATGTTGTTGAATACAGGCCAATCTCATTGGAAATACACTAGAGTATAATATTATGTTGTTGAGTACAGGCCAATCTCATTGGAAACACACTAGAGTATAGTATTTTGTTGTTGAGTACAGGCCTATCTCATTGGAAACACACTAGAGTATAGTATTATGTTGTTGAGTACAGGCCAGTCACATTGGAAACACACTAGAGTATAGTATTATTTTGTTGAGTACAGGCCAATCTCATTGGAAACACATTAGAGTATAATATTATGTTGTTGAGTACAGGCCAATCTCATTGGAAACACACTAGAGTATAGTATTTTGTTGTTGAGTACAGGCCTATCTCATTGGAAACACACTACAGTATAATATTATGTTGTTGAGTACAGGCCAATCTCATTGGAAACACACTAGAGTATAGTATTATGTTGTTGAGTACAGGCCAATCTCATTGGAAACACACTAGAGTATAGTATTTTGTTGTTGAGTACAGGCCAATCTCATTGGAAACACACTAGAGTATAGTATTTTGTTGTCGAGTACAGGCCAATCTAATTGGAAACACATTAGAGTATAATATTATGTTGTTGAGTACAGGCCAATCTCATTGAAAACACATTAGAGTATAATATTATGTTGTTGAGCACAGGCCAACCTCATTGGAAACACATTAGAGTATAATATTATGTTGTTGAGTACAGGCCAATCTCATTGGAAACACACTAGAGTATAGTATTTTGTTGTTGAGTACAGGCCAATCTCATTGGAAACACATTAGAGTGTAGTATTATGTTGTTGAGTACAGGCCAATCTCATTGGAAACACACTAGAGTATAGTATTTTGTTGTTGAGTACAGGCCAATCTCATTGGAAACACACTAGAGTATAGTATTTTGTTGTTGAGTACAGGCCAATCTCATTGTAAACACACTACAGTATAGTATTTTGTTGTTGAGTACAGGCCAATCTCATTGGAAACACATTAGTGTATAATATTATGTTGTTGAGTACAGGCCAATCTCATTGGAAACACACTACAGTATAGTATTTTGTTGTTGAGTACAGGCCAATCTCATTGGAAACACACTAGAGCATAGTATTGTGTTGTCGAGTACAGGCCAATCTCATTGGAAACACATTAGAGTATAATATTATGTTGTTGAGTACAGGCCAATCTCATTGGAAACACACTAGAGTATAGTATTATGTTGTTGAGTACAGGCCAATCTCATTGGAAACACACTACAATATAATATTATGTTGTTGAGTACAGGCCAATCTCATTGGAAACACACTAGAGTATAGTATTTTGTTGTTGAGTACAGGCCAATCTCATTGGAAACACATTAGAGTATAATATTATGTTGTTGAGTACAGGCCAATCTCATTGGAAACACACTAGAGTATAGTATTTTGTTGTTGAGTACAGGCCAATCTCATTGGAAACACATTAGAGTATAATATTATGTTGTTGAGTACAGGCCAATCTCATTGGAAACACACTAGAGTATAGTATTTTGTTGTTGAGTACAGGCCAATCTCATTGGAAACACACTACAGTATAATATTATGTTGTTGAGTACAGGCCAATCTCATTGGAAACACACTAGAGTATAGTATTATGTTGTTGAGTACAGGCCAATCTCATTGGAAACACACTACAGTATAATATTATGTTGTTGAGTACAGGCCAATCTCATTGGAAACACACTAGAGCATAGTATTTTGTTGTTGAGTACAGGCCAATCTCATTGGAAACACACTACAGTATAATATTATGTTGTTGAGTACAGACCAATCTCATTGGAAACACACTAGAGTATAGTATTATGTTGTTGAGTACAGGCCAATCTCATTGGAAACACACTAGAGTATAGTATTATGTTGTTGAGTACAGGCCAATCTCACTGGAAACACACTAGAGTATAGTATTTTGTTGTTGAGTGCAGGCCAATCTCATTGTAAACACACTACAGTATAGTAATTTGTTGTCGAGTGCAGGCCAATCTCATTGGAAACACATTAGAGTATAATATTATGTTGTTGAGTACAGGCCAATCTCATTGGAAACACACTAGAGTATAGTATTTTGTTGTTGAGTACAGGCCAATCTCATTGGAAACACACTAGAGTATAGTATTTTGTTGTTGAGTACAGGCCAATCTCATTTGAAACACATTAGAGTATAATATTATGTTTTTGAGTACAGGCCAATCTCATTGGAAACACACTAGAGTATAGTATTTTGTTGTTGAGTACAGGCCAATCTCATTGGAAACACACTAGAGTATAGTATTATGTTGTTGAGTACAGGCCTATCTCATTGGAAACACACTACAGTATAATATTATGTTGTTGAATACAGGCCAATCTCATTGGAAATACACTAGAGTATAATATTATGTTGTTGAGTACAGGCCAATCTCATTGGAAACACACTAGAGTATAGTATTATGTTGTTGAGTACAGGCCAATCTCATTGGAAACACATTAGAGTATAATATTATGTTGTTGAGTACAGGCCAATCTCATTGGAAACACACTAGAGTATAGTATTATTTTGTTGAGTACAGGCCAATCTCATTGGAAAGGCACTAGAGTATAGTATTTTGTTGTTGAGTACAGGCCTATCTCATTGGAAACACACTAGAGAATAGTATTATTTTGTTGAGTACAGGCCAATCTCATTGGAAACACACTACAGTATAGTATTTTGTTGTTGAGTACAGGCCAATCTCATTGGAAACACACTACAGTATAGTATTATGTTGTTGAGTACAGGCCAAATTCATTGGAAACACACTACAGTATAATATTATGTTGTTGAGTACAGGCCAATCTCATTGGAAACACACTACAGTATAGTATTTTGTTGTTGAGTACAGGCCAATCTCATTGGAAACACACTAGAGTATAGTATTATTTTGTTGAGTACAGGCCAATCTCATTGGAAACACACTACAGTATAGTATTTTGTTGTTGAGTACAGGCCAATCTCATTGGAAACACACTACAGTATAGTATTATGTTGTTGAGTACAGGCCAAATTCATTGGAAACACACTACAGTATAATATTATGTTGTTGAGTACAGGCCAATCTCATTGGAAACACACTACAGTATAGTATTTTGTTGTTGAGTACAGGCCAATCTCATTGGAAACACACTACAGTATAGTATTATGTTGTTGAGTACAGGCCAAATTCATTGGAAACACACTACAGTTTAATATTATGTTGTTGAGTACAGGCCAATCTCATTGGAAACACACTAGAGTATAGTATTTTGTTGTTGAGTACAGGCCTATCTCATTGGAAACACACTACAGTATAATATTATGTTGTTGAGTACAGGCCAATCTCATTGGAAACACACTAGAGTATAGTATTTTGTTGTTGAGTACAGGCCAATCTCATTGGAAACACACTAGAGTATAGTATTATGTTGTTGAGTACAGGCCTATCTCATTGGAAACACACTACAGTATAATATTATGTTGTTGAATACAGGCCAATCTCATTGGAAATACACTAGAGTATAATATTATGTTGTTGAGTACAGGCCAATCTCATTGGAAACACACTAGAGTATAGTATTATGTTGTTGAGTACAGGCCAATCTCATTGGAAACACATTAGAGTATAATATTATGTTGTTGAGTACAGGCCAATCTCATTGGAAACACACTAGAGTATAGTATTATTTTGTTGAGTACAGGCCAATCTCATTGGAAAGGCACTAGAGTATAGTATTTTGTTGTTGAGTACAGGCCTATCTCATTGGAAACACACTAGAGAATAGTATTATTTTGTTGAGTACAGGCCAATCTCATTGGAAACACACTACAGTATAGTATTTTGTTGTTGAGTACAGGCCAATCTCATTGGAAACACACTACAGTATAGTATTATGTTGTTGAGTACAGGCCAAATTCATTGGAAACACACTACAGTATAATATTATGTTGTTGAGTACAGGCCAATCTCATTGGAAACACACTACAGTATAGTATTTTGTTGTTGAGTACAGGCCAATCTCATTGGAAACACACTAGAGTATAGTATTATTTTGTTGAGTACAGGCCAATCTCATTGGAAACACACTACAGTATAGTATTTTGTTGTTGAGTACAGGCCAATCTCATTGGAAACACACTACAGTATAGTATTATGTTGTTGAGTACAGGCCAAATTCATTGGAAACACACTACAGTATAATATTATGTTGTTGAGTACAGGCCAATCTCATTGGAAACACACTACAGTATAGTATTTTGTTGTTGAGTACAGGCCAATCTCATTGGAAACACACTACAGTATAGTATTATGTTGTTGAGTACAGGCCAAATTCATTGGAAACACACTACAGTTTAATATTATGTTGTTGAGTACAGGCCAATCTCATTGGAAACACACTAGAGTATAGTATTTTGTTGTTGAGTACAGGCCTATCTCATTGGAAACACACTACAGTATAATATTATGTTGTTGAGTACAGGCCAATCTCATTGGAAACACATTAGAGTATAATATTATGTTGTTGAGTACAGGCCAATCTCATTGGAAACACACTAGAGTATAGTATTATTTTGTTGAGTACAGGCCAATCTCATTGGAAAGGCACTAGAGTATAGTATTTTGTTGTTGAGTACAGGCCTATCTCATTGGAAACACACTAGAGAATAGTATTATTTTGTTGAGTACAGGCCAATCTCATTGGAAACACACTACAGTATAGTATTTTGTTGTTGAGTACAGGCCAATCTCATTGGAAACACACTACAGTATAGTATTATGTTGTTGAGTACAGGCCAAATTCATTGGAAACACACTACAGTATAATATTATGTTGTTGAGTACAGGCCAATCTCATTGGAAACACACTACAGTATAGTATTTTGTTGTTGAGTACAGGCCAATCTCATTGGAAACACACTAGAGTATAGTATTATTTTGTTGAGTACAGGCCAATCTCATTGGAAACACACTACAGTATAGTATTTTGTTGTTGAGTACAGGCCAATCTCATTGGAAACACACTACAGTATAGTATTATGTTGTTGAGTACAGGCCAAATTCATTGGAAACACACTACAGTATAATATTATGTTGTTGAGTACAGGCCAATCTCATTGGAAACACACTACAGTATAATATTATGTTGTTGAGTACAGGCCAATCTCATTGGAAACACACTAGAGTATAGTATTATGTTGTTGAGTACAGGCCAATCTCATTGGAAACACACTAGAGTATAGAATTTTGTTGTTGAGTACAGGCCAATCTCATTGGAAACACACTAGAGTATAGTATTTTGTTGTCGAGTACAGGCCAATCTCATTGGAAACACATTAGAGTATAATATTATGTTGTTGAGTACAGGCCAATCTCATTGAAAACACATTAGAGTATAATATTATGTTGTTGAGCACAGGCCAATCTCATTGGAAACACATTAGAGTATAATATTATGTTGTTGAGTACAGGCCAATCTCATTGGAAACACACTAGAGTATAGTATTTTGTTGTTGAGTACAGGCCAATCTCATTGGAAACACATTAGAGTATAGTATTATGTTGTTGAGTACAGGCCAATCTCATTGGAAACACACTAGAGTATAGTATTTTGTTGTTGAGTACAGGCCAATCTCATTGGAAACACACTAGAGTATAGTATTTTGTTGTTGAGTACAGGCCAATCTCATTGTAAACACACTACAGTATAGTATTTTGTTGTTGAGTACAGGCCAATCTCATTGGAAACACATTAGTGTATAATATTATGTTGTTGAGTACAGGCCAATCTCATTGGAAACACACTAGAGTATAGTATTTTGTTGTTGAGTACAGGCCAATCTCATTGGAAACACACTAGAGTATAGTATTGTGTTGTCGAGTACAGGCCAATCTCATTGGAAACACATTAGAGTATAATATTATGTTGTTGAGTACAGGCCAATCTCATTGGAAACACACTAGAGTATAGTATTATGTTGTTGAGTACAGGCCAATCTCATTGGAAACACACTACAATATAATATTATGTTGTTGAGTACAGGCCAATCTCATTGGAAACACACTAGAGTATAGTATTTTGTTGTTGAGTACAGGCCAATCTCATTGGAAACACACTACAGTATAATATTATGTTGTTGAGTACAGGCCAATCTCATTGGAAACACACTAGAGTATAGTATTATGTTGTTGAGTACAGGCCAATCTCATTGGAAACACACTACAGTATAATATTATGTTGTTGAGTACAGGCCAATCTCATTGGAAACACACTAGAGCATAGTATTTTGTTGTTGAGTACAGGCCAATCTCATTGGAAACACACTACAGTATAATATTATGTTGTTGAGTACAGGCCAATCTCATTGGAAACACACTAGAGTATAGTATTATGTTGTTGAGTACAGGCCAATCTCATTGGAAACACACTAGAGTATAGTATTGTGTTGTCGAGTACAGGCCAATCTCATTGGAAACACATTAGAGTATAATATTATGTTGTTGAGTACAGGCCAATCTCATTGGAAACACACTAGAGTATAGTATTATGTTGTTGAGTACAGGCCAATCTCATTGGAAACACACTACAGTATAATATTATGTTGTTGAGTACAGGCCAATCTCATTGGAAACACACAAGAGTATAGTATTTTGTTGTTGAGTACAGGCCAATCTCATTGGAAACACATTACAGTATAATATTATGTTGTTGAGTACAGGCCAATCTCTTTGGAAACACACTAGAGTATAGTATTTTGTTGTTGAGTACAGGCCAATCTCATTGGAAACACATTAGAGTATAATATTATGTTGTTGAGTACAGGCCAATCTCATTGGAAACACACTAGAGTATAGTATTTTGTTGTTGAGTACAGGCCAATCTCATTGGAAACACACTACAGTATAATATTATGTTGTTGAGTACAGGCCAATCTCATTGGAAAGAAACTAGAGTATAGTATTATGTTGTTGAGTACAGGCCAATCTCATTGGAAACACACTACAGTATAATATTATGTTGTTGAGTACAGGCCAATCTCATTGGAAACACACTACAGTATAATATTATGTTGTTGAGTACAGGCCAATCTCATTGGAAACACACTACAGTATAATATTATGTTGTTGAATACAGGCCAATCTCATTGGAAATACACTAGAGTATAATATTATGTTGTTGAGTACAGGCCAATCTCATTGGAAACACACTAGAGTATAGTATTTTGTTGTTGAGTACAGGCCTATCTCATTGGAAACACACTAGAGTATAGTATTATGTTGTTGAGTACAGGCCAGTCACATTGGAAACACACTAGAGTATAGTATTATTTTGTTGAGTACAGGCCAATCTCATTGGAAACACATTAGAGTATAATATTATGTTGTTGAGTACAGGCCAATCTCATTGGAAACACACTAGAGTATAGTATTTTGTTGTTGAGTACAGGCCAATCTCATTGGAAACACACTAGAGTATAGTATTGTGTTGTCGAGTACAGGCCAATCTCATTGGAAACACATTAGAGTATAATATTATGTTGTTGAGTACAGGCCAATCTCATTGGAAACACACTAGAGTATAGTATTTTGTTGTTGAGTACAGGCCAATCTCATTGTAAACACACTACAGTATAGTATTTTGTTGTTGAGTACAGGCCAATCTCATTGGAAACACATTAGTGTATAATATTATGTTGTTGAGTACAGGCCAATCTCATTGGAAACACACTACAGTATAATATTATGTTGTTGAGTACAGGCCAATCTCATTGGAAACACACTAGAGTATAGTATTATGTTGTTGAGTACAGGCCAATCTCATTGGAAACACACTACAGTATAATATTATGTTGTTGAGTACAGGCCAATCTCATTGGAAACACACTAGAGCATAGTATTTTGTTGTTGAGTACAGGCCAATCTCATTGGAAACACACTACAGTATAATATTATGTTGTTGAGTACAGGCCAATCTCATTGGAAACACACTAGAGTATAGTATTATGTTGTTGAGTACAGGCCAATCTCATTGGAAACACACTAGAGTATAGTATTGTGTTGTCGAGTACAGGCCAATCTCATTGGAAACACATTAGAGTATAATATTATGTTGTTGAGTACAGGCCAATCTCATTGGAAACACACTAGAGTATAGTATTATGTTGTTGAGTACAGGCCAATCTCATTGGAAACACACTACAGTATAATATTATGTTGTTGAGTACAGGCCAATCTCATTGGAAACACACAAGAGTATAGTATTTTGTTGTTGAGTACAGGCCAATCTCATTGGAAACACATTACAGTATAATATTATGTTGTTGAGTACAGGCCAATCTCTTTGGAAACACACTAGAGTATAGTATTTTGTTGTTGAGTACAGGCCAATCTCATTGGAAACACATTAGAGTATAATATTATGTTGTTGAGTACAGGCCAATCTCATTGGAAACACACTAGAGTATAGTATTTTGTTGTTGAGTACAGGCCAATCTCATTGGAAACACACTACAGTATAATATTATGTTGTTGAGTACAGGCCAATCTCATTGGAAAGAAACTAGAGTATAGTATTATGTTGTTGAGTACAGGCCAATCTCATTGGAAACACACTACAGTATAATATTATGTTGTTGAGTACAGGCCAATCTCATTGGAAACACACTACAGTATAATATTATGTTGTTGAGTACAGGCCAATCTCATTGGAAACACACTACAGTATAATATTATGTTGTTGAATACAGGCCAATCTCATTGGAAATACACTAGAGTATAATATTATGTTGTTGAGTACAGGCCAATCTCATTGGAAACACACTAGAGTATAGTATTTTGTTGTTGAGTACAGGCCTATCTCATTGGAAACACACTAGAGTATAGTATTATGTTGTTGAGTACAGGCCAGTCACATTGGAAACACACTAGAGTATAGTATTATTTTGTTGAGTACAGGCCAATCTCATTGGAAACACATTAGAGTATAATATTATGTTGTTGAGTACAGGCCAATCTCATTGGAAACACACTAGAGTATAGTATTTTGTTGTTGAGTACAGGCCTATCTCATTGGAAACACACTACAGTATAATATTATGTTGTTGAGTACAGGCCAATCTCATTGGAAACACACTACAGTATAGTATTATGTTGTTGAGTACAGGCCAAATTCATTGGAAACACACTACAGTATAATATTATGTTGTTGAGTACAGGCCAATCTCATTGGAAACACACTACAGTATAGTATTTTGTTGTTGAGTACAGGCCAATCTCATTGGAAACACACTAGAGTATAGTATTATTTTGTTGAGTACAGGCCAATCTCATTGGAAACACACTACAGTATAGTATTTTGTTGTTGAGTACAGGCCAATCTCATTGGAAACACACTACAGTATAGTATTATGTTGTTGAGTACAGGCCAAATTCATTGGAAACACACTACAGTATAATATTATGTTGTTGAGTACAGGCCAATCTCATTGGAAACACACTACAGTATAGTATTTTGTTGTTGAGTACAGGCCAATCTCATTGGAAACACACTACAGTATAGTATTATGTTGTTGAGTACAGGCCAAATTCATTGGAAACACACTACAGTTTAATATTATGTTGTTGAGTACAGGCCAATCTCATTGGAAACACACTAGAGTATAGTATTTTGTTGTTGAGTACAGGCCTATCTCATTGGAAACACACTACAGTATAATATTATGTTGTTGAGTACAGGCCAATCTCATTGGAAACACATTAGAGTATAATATTATGTTGTTGAGTACAGGCCAATCTCATTGGAAACACACTAGAGTATAGTATTATTTTGTTGAGTACAGGCCAATCTCATTGGAAAGGCACTAGAGTATAGTATTTTGTTGTTGAGTACAGGCCTATCTCATTGGAAACACACTAGAGAATAGTATTATTTTGTTGAGTACAGGCCAATCTCATTGGAAACACATTACAGTATAGTATTTTGTTGTTGAGTACAGGCCAATCTCATTGGAAACACACTACAGTATAGTATTATGTTGTTGAGTACAGGCCAAATTCATTGGAAACACACTACAGTATAATATTATGTTGTTGAGTACAGGCCAATCTCATTGGAAACACACTACAGTATAGTATTTTGTTGTTGAGTACAGGCCAATCTCATTGGAAACACACTAGAGTATAGTATTATTTTGTTGAGTACAGGCCAATCTCATTGGAAACACACTACAGTATAGTATTTTGTTGTTGAGTACAGGCCAATCTCATTGGAAACACACTACAGTATAGTATTATGTTGTTGAGTACAGGCCAAATTCATTGGAAACACACTACAGTATAATATTATGTTGTTGAGTACAGGCCAATCTCATTGGAAACACACTACAGTATAATATTATGTTGTTGAGTACAGGCCAATCTCATTGGAAACACACTAGAGTATAGTATTATGTTGTTGAGTACAGGCCAATCTCATTGGAAACACACTAGAGTATAGTATTTTGTTGTTGAGTACAGGCCAATCTCATTGGAAACACACTAGAGTATAGTATTTTGTTGTCGAGTACAGGCCAATCTCATTGGAAACACATTAGAGTATAATATTATGTTGTTGAGTACAGGCCAATCTCATTGAAAACACATTAGAGTATAATATTATGTTGTTGAGCACAGGCCAATCTCATTGGAAACACATTAGAGTATAATATTATGTTGTTGAGTACAGGCCAATCTCATTGGAAACACACTAGAGTATAGTATTTTGTTGTTGAGTACAGGCCAATCTCATTGGAAACACATTAGAGTATAGTATTATGTTGTTGAGTACAGGCCAATCTCATTGGAAACACACTAGAGTATAGTATTTTGTTGTTGAGTACAGGCCAATCTCATTGGAAACACACTAGAGTATAGTATTTTGTTGTTGAGTACAGGCCAATCTCATTGTAAACACACTACAGTATAGTATTTTGTTGTTGAGTACAGGCCAATCTCATTGGAAACACATTAGTGTATAATATTATGTTGTTGAGTACAGGCCAATCTCATTGGAAACACACTAGAGTATAGTATTTTGTTGTTGAGTACAGGCCAATCTCATTGGAAACACACTAGAGTATAGTATTGTGTTGTCGAGTACAGGCCAATCTCATTGGAAACACATTAGAGTATAATATTATGTTGTTGAGTACAGGCCAATCTCATTGGAAACACACTAGAGTATAGTATTTTGTTGTTGAGTACAGGCCAATCTCATTGGAAACACACTAGAGTATAGTATTTTGTTGTTGAGTACAGGCCAATCTCATTGTAAACACACTACAGTATAGTATTTTGTTGTTGAGTACAGGCCAATCTCATTGGAAACACATTAGTGTATAATATTATGTTGTTGAGTACAGGCCAATCTCATTGGAAACACACTAGAGTATAGTATTTTGTTGTTGAGTACAGGCCAATCTCATTGGAAACACACTAGAGTATAGTATTGTGTTGTCGAGTACAGGCCAATCTCATTGGAAACACATTAGAGTATAATATTATGTTGTTGAGTACAGGCCAATCTCATTGGAAACACACTAGAGTATAGTATTATGTTGTTGAGTACAGGCCAATCTCATTGGAAACACACTACAATATAATATTATGTTGTTGAGTACAGGCCAATCTCATTGGAAACACACTAGAGTATAGTATTTTGTTGTTGAGTACAGGCCAATCTCATTGGAAACACATTAGAGTATAATATTATGTTGTTGAGTACAGGCCAATCTCATTGGAAACACACTAGAGTATAGTATTTTGTTGTTGAGTACAGGCCAATCTCATTGGAAACACATTAGAGTATAATATTATGTTGTTGAGTACAGGCCAATCTCATTGGAAACACACTAGAGTATAGTATTTTGTTGTTGAGTACAGGCCAATCTCATTGGAAACACACTACAGTATAATATTATGTTGTTGAGTACAGGCCAATCTCATTGGAAACACACTAGAGTATAGTATTATGTTGTTGAGTACAGGCCAATCTCATTGGAAACACACTACAGTATAATATTATGTTGTTGAGTACAGGCCAATCTCATTGGAAACACACTAGAGCATAGTATTTTGTTGTTGAGTACAGGCCAATCTCATTGGAAACACACTACAGTATAATATTATGTTGTTGAGTACAGGCCAATCTCATTGGAAACACACTAGAGTATAGTATTATGTTGTTGAGTACAGGCCAATCTCATTGGAAACACACTAGAGTATAGTATTGTGTTGTCGAGTACAGGCCAATCTCATTGGAAACACATTAGAGTATAATATTATGTTGTTGAGTACAGGCCAATCTCATTGGAAACACACTAGAGTATAGTATTATGTTGTTGAGTACAGGCCAATCTCATTGGAAACACACTACAGTATAATATTATGTTGTTGAGTACAGGCCAATCTCATTGGAAACACACAAGAGTATAGTATTTTGTTGTTGAGTACAGGCCAATCTCATTGGAAACACATTACAGTATAATATTATGTTGTTGAGTACAGGCCAATCTCTTTGGAAACACACTAGAGTATAGTATTTTGTTGTTGAGTACAGGCCAATCTCATTGGAAACACATTAGAGTATAATATTATGTTGTTGAGTACAGGCCAATCTCATTGGAAACACACTAGAGTATAGTATTTTGTTGTTGAGTACAGGCCAATCTCATTGGAAACACACTACAGTATAATATTATGTTGTTGAGTACAGGCCAATCTCATTGGAAACAAACTAGAGTATAGTATTATGTTGTTGAGTACAGGCCAATCTCATTGGAAACACACTACAGTATAATATTATGTTGTTGAGTACAGGCCAATCTCATTGGAAACACACTACAGTATAATATTATGTTGTTGAGTACAGGCCAATCTCATTGGAAACACACTACAGTATAATATTATGTTGTTGAATACAGGCCAATCTCATTGGAAATACACTAGAGTATAATATTATGTTGTTGAGTACAGGCCAATCTCATTGGAAACACACTAGAGTATAGTATTTTGTTGTTGAGTACAGGCCAATCTCATTGGAAACACACTAGAGTATAGTATTGTGTTGTCGAGTACAGGCCAATCTCATTGGAAACACATTAGAGTATAATATTATGTTGTTGAGTACAGGCCAATCTCATTGGAAACACACTAGAGTATAGTATTATGTTGTTGAGTACAGGCCAATCTCATTGGAAACACACTACAATATAATATTATGTTGTTGAGTACAGGCCAATCTCATTGGAAACACACTAGAGTATAGTATTTTGTTGTTGAGTACAGGCCAATCTCATTGGAAACACATTAGAGTATAATATTATGTTGTTGAGTACAGGCCAATCTCATTGGAAACACACTAGAGTATAGTATTTTGTTGTTGAGTACAGGCCAATCTCATTGGAAACACATTAGAGTATAATATTATGTTGTTGAGTACAGGCCAATCTCATTGGAAACACACTAGAGTATAGTATTTTGTTGTTGAGTACAGGCCAATCTCATTGGAAACACACTACAGTATAATATTATGTTGTTGAGTACAGGCCAATCTCATTGGAAACACACTAGAGTATAGTATTATGTTGTTGAGTACAGGCCAATCTCATTGGAAACACACTACAGTATAATATTATGTTGTTGAGTACAGGCCAATCTCATTGGAAACACACTAGAGCATAGTATTTTGTTGTTGAGTACAGGCCAATCTCATTGGAAACACACTACAGTATAATATTATGTTGTTGAGTACAGGCCAATCTCATTGGAAACACACTAGAGTATAGTATTATGTTGTTGAGTACAGGCCAATCTCATTGGAAACACACTAGAGTATAGTATTGTGTTGTCGAGTACAGGCCAATCTCATTGGAAACACATTAGAGTATAATATTATGTTGTTGAGTACAGGCCAATCTCATTGGAAACACACTAGAGTATAGTATTATGTTGTTGAGTACAGGCCAATCTCATTGGAAACACACTACAGTATAATATTATGTTGTTGAGTACAGGCCAATCTCATTGGAAACACACAAGAGTATAGTATTTTGTTGTTGAGTACAGGCCAATCTCATTGGAAACACATTACAGTATAATATTATGTTGTTGAGTACAGGCCAATCTCTTTGGAAACACACTAGAGTATAGTATTTTGTTGTTGAGTACAGGCCAATCTCATTGGAAACACATTAGAGTATAATATTATGTTGTTGAGTACAGGCCAATCTCATTGGAAACACACTAGAGTATAGTATTTTGTTGTTGAGTACAGGCCAATCTCATTGGAAACACACTACAGTATAATATTATGTTGTTGAGTACAGGCCAATCTCATTGGAAACAAACTAGAGTATAGTATTATGTTGTTGAGTACAGGCCAATCTCATTGGAAACACACTACAGTATAATATTATGTTGTTGAGTACAGGCCAATCTCATTGGAAACACACTACAGTATAATATTATGTTGTTGAGTACAGGCCAATCTCATTGGAAACACACTACAGTATAATATTATGTTGTTGAATACAGGCCAATCTCATTGGAAATACACTAGAGTATAATATTATGTTGTTGAGTACAGGCCAATCTCATTGGAAACACACTAGAGTATAGTATTTTGTTGTTGAGTACAGGCCTATCTCATTGGAAACACACTAGAGTATAGTATTATGTTGTTGAGTACAGGCCAGTCACATTGGAAACACACTAGAGTATAGTATTATTTTGTTGAGTACAGGCCAATCTCATTGGAAACACATTAGAGTATAATATTATGTTGTTGAGTACAGGCCAATCTCATTGGAAACACACTAGAGTATAGTATTTTGTTGTTGAGTACAGGCCTATCTCATTGGAAACACACTACAGTATAATATTATGTTGTTGAGTACAGGCCAATCTCATTGGAAACACACTAGAGTATAGTATTATGTTGTTGAGTACAGGCCAATCTCATTGGAAACACACTAGAGTATAGTATTTTGTTGTTGAGTACAGGCCAATCTCATTGGAAACACACTAGAGTATAGTATTTTGTTGTCGAGTACAGGCCAATCTCATTGGAAACACATTAGAGTATAATATTATGTTGTTGAGTACAGGCCAATCTCATTGAAAACACATTAGAGTATAATATTATGTTGTTGAGCACAGGCAAATCTCATTGGAAACACATTAGAGTATAATATTATGTTGTTGAGTACAGGCCAATCTCATTGGAAACACACTAGAGTATAGTATTTTGTTGTTGAGTACAGGCCAATCTCATTGGAAACACACTACAGTATAGTATTTTGTTGTTGAGTACAGGCCAATCTCATTGGAAACACATTAGTGTATAATATTATGTTGTTGAGTACAGGCCAATCTCATTGGAAACACACTAGAGTATAGTATTTTGTTGTTGAGTACAGGCCAATCTCATTGGAAACACACTAGAGTATAGTATTGTGTTGTCGAGTACAGGCCAATCTCATTGGAAACACATTAGAGTATAATATTATGTTGTTGAGTACAGGCCAATCTCATTGGAAACACACTAGAGTATAGTATTATGTTGTTGAGTACAGGCCAATCTCATTGGAAACACACTACAATATAATATTATGTTGTTGAGTACAGGCCAATCTCATTGGAAACACACTAGAGTATAGTATTTTGTTGTTGAGTACAGGCCAATCTCATTGGAAACACATTAGAGTATAATATTATGTTGTTGAGTACAGGCCAATCTCATTGGAAACACACTAGAGTATAGTATTTTGTTGTTGAGTACAGGCCAATCTCATTGGAAACACATTAGAGTATAATATTATGTTGTTGAGTACAGGCCAATCTCATTGGAAACACACTAGAGTATAGTATTTTGTTGTTGAGTACAGGCCAATCTCATTGGAAACACACTACAGTATAATATTATGTTGTTGAGTACAGGCCAATCTCATTGGAAACACACTAGAGTATAGTATTATGTTGTTGAGTACAGGCCAATCTCATTGGAAACACACTACAGTATAATATTATGTTGTTGAGTACAGGCCAATCTCATTGGAAACACACTAGAGCATAGTATTTTGTTGTTGAGTACAGGCCAATCTCATTGGAAACACACTACAGTATAATATTATGTTGTTGAGTACAGGCCAATCTCATTGGAAACACACTAGAGTATAGTATTATGTTGTTGAGTACAGGCCAATCTCATTGGAAACACACTAGAGTATAGTATTATGTTGTTGAGTACAGGCCAATCTCACTGGAAACACACTAGAGTATAGTATTTTGTTGTTGAGTGCAGGCCAATCTCATTGTAAACACACTACAGTATAGTAATTTGTTGTCGAGTACAGGCCAATCTCATTGGAAACACATTAGAGTATAATATTATGTTGTTGAGTACAGGCCAATCTCATTGGAAACACACTAGAGTATAGTATTTTGTTGTTGAGTACAGGCCAATCTCATTGGAAACACACTACAGTATAATATTATGTTGTTGAGTACAGGCCAATCTCATTGGAAACACACTAGAGTATAGTATTATGTTGTTGAGTACAGGCCAATCTCATTGGAAACACACTACAGTATAATATTATGTTGTTGAGTACAGGCCAATCTCATTGGAAACACACTAGAGTATAGTATTTTGTTGTTGAGTACAGGCCAATCTCATTGGAAACACACTACAGTATAATATTATGTTGTTGAATACAGGCCAATCTCATTGGAAATACACTAGAGTATAATATTATGTTGTTGAGTACAGGCCAATCTCATTGGAAACACACTAGAGTATAGTATTGTGTTGTCGAGTACAGGCCAATCTCATTGGAAACACATTAGAGTATAATATTATGTTGTTGAGTACAGGCCAATCTCATTGGAAACAAACTAGAGTATAGTATTATGTTGTTGAGTACAGGCCAATCTCATTGGAAACACACTACAGTATAATATTATGTTGTTGAGTACAGGCCAATCTCATTGGAAACACACTACAGTATAATATTATGTTGTTGAGTACAGGCCAATCTCATTGGAAACACACTACAGTATAATATTATGTTGTTGAATACAGGCCAATCTCATTGGAAATACACTAGAGTATAATATTATGTTGTTGAGTACAGGCCAATCTCATTGGAAACACACTAGAGTATAGTATTTTGTTGTTGAGTACAGGCCTATCTCATTGGAAACACACTAGAGTATAGTATTATGTTGTTGAGTACAGGCCAGTCACATTGGAAACACACAAGAGTATAGTATTATTTTGTTGAGTACAGGCCAATCTCATTGGAAACACATTAGAGTATAATATTATGTTGTTGAGTACAGGCCAATCTCATTGGAAACACACTAGAGTATAGTATTTTGTTGTTGAGTACAGGCCTATCTCATTGGAAACACACTACAGTATAATATTATGTTGTTGAGTACAGGCCAATCTCATTGGAAACACACTAGAGTATAGTATTATGTTGTTGAGTACAGGCCAATCTCATTGGAAACACACTAGAGTATAGTATTTTGTTGTTGAGTACAGGCCAATCTCATTGGAAACACACTAGAGTATAGTATTTTGTTGTCGAGTACAGGCCAATCTCATTGAAAACACATTAGAGTATAATATTATGTTGTTGTGCACAGGCCAATCTCATTGGAAACACATTAGAGTATAATATTATGTTGTTGAGTACAGGCCAATCTCATTGGAAACACACTAGAGTATAGTATTTTGTTGTTGAGTACAGGCCAATCTCATTGGAAACACACTACAGTATAGTATTTTGTTGTTGAGTACAGGCCAATCTCATTGGAAACACATTAGTGTATAATATTATGTTGTTGAGTACAGGCCAATCTCATTGGAAACACACTAGAGTATAGTATTTTGTTGTTGAGTACAGGCCAATCTCATTGGAAACACACTAGAGTATAGTATTGTGTTGTCGAGTACAGGCCAATCTCATTGGAAACACATTAGAGTATAATATTATGTTGTTGAGTACAGGCCAATCTCATTGGAAACACACTAGAGTATAGTATTATGTTGTTGAGTACAGGCCAATCTCATTGGAAACACACTACAATATAATATTATGTTGTTGAGTACAGGCCAATCTCATTGGAAACACACTAGAGTATAGTATTTTGTTGTTGAGTACAGGCCAATCTCATTGGAAACACATTAGAGTATAATATTATGTTGTTGAGTACAGGCCAATCTCATTGGAAACACACTAGAGTATAGTATTTTGTTGTTGAGTACAGGCCAATCTCATTGGAAACACATTAGAGTATAATATTATGTTGTTGAGTACAGGCCAATCTCATTGGAAACACACTAGAGTATAGTATTTTGTTGTTGAGTACAGGCCAATCTCATTGGAAACACACTACAGTATAATATTATGTTGTTGAGTACAGGCCAATCTCATTGGAAACACACTAGAGTATAGTATTATGTTGTTGAGTACAGGCCAATCTCATTGGAAACACACTACAGTATAATATTATGTTGTTGAGTACAGGCCAATCTCATTGGAAACACACTAGAGCATAGTATTTTGTTGTTGAGTACAGGCCAATCTCATTGGAAACACACTACAGTATAATATTATGTTGTTGAGTACAGGCCAATCTCATTGGAAACACACTAGAGTATAGTATTATGTTGTTGAGTACAGGCCAATCTCATTGGAAACACACTAGAGTATAGTATTATGTTGTTGAGTACAGGCCAATCTCACTGGAAACACACTAGAGTATAGTATTTTGTTGTTGAGTGCAGGCCAATCTCATTGTAAACACACTACAGTATAGTATTTTGTTGTTGAGTACAGGCCAATCTCATTGGAAACACATTAGAGTATAATATTATGTTGTTGAGTACAGGCCAATCTCATTGGAAACACACTAGAGTATAGTATTTTGTTGTTGAGTACAGGCCAATCTCATTGGAAACACATTAGAGTATAATATTATGTTGTTGAGTACAGGCCAATCTCATTGGAAACACACTAGAGTATAGTATTTTGTTGTTGAGTACAGGCCAATCTCATTGGAAACACACTACAGTATAATATTATGTTGTTGAGTACAGGCCAATCTCATTGGAAACACACTAGAGTATAGTATTATGTTGTTGAGTACAGGCCAATCTCATTGGAAACACACTACAGTATAATATTATGTTGTTGAGTACAGGCCAATCTCATTGGAAACACACTAGAGCATAGTATTTTGTTGTTGAGTACAGGCCAATCTCATTGGAAACACACTACAGTATAATATTATGTTGTTGAGTACAGGCCAATCTCATTGGAAACACACTAGAGTATAGTATTATGTTGTTGAGTACAGGCCAATCTCATTGGAAACACACTAGAGTATAGTATTATGTTGTTGAGTACAGGCCAATCTCACTGGAAACACACTAGAGTATAGTATTTTGTTGTTGAGTGCAGGCCAATCTCATTGTAAACACACTACAGTATAGTAATTTGTTGTCGAGTACAGGCCAATCTCATTGGAAACACATTAGAGTATAATATTATGTTGTTGAGTACAGGCCAATCTCATTGGAAACACACTAGAGTATAGTATTTTGTTGTTGAGTACAGGCCAATCTCATTGGAAACACACTACAGTATAATATTATGTTGTTGAGTACAGGCCAATCTCATTGGAAACACACTAGAGTATAGTATTATGTTGTTGAGTACAGGCCAATCTCATTGGAAACACACTACAGTATAATATTATGTTGTTGAGTACAGGCCAATCTCATTGGAAACACACTAGAGTATAGTATTTTGTTGTTGAGTACAGGCCAATCTCATTGGAAACACACTACAGTATAATATTATGTTGTTGAATACAGGCCAATCTCATTGGAAATACACTAGAGTATAATATTATGTTGTTGAGTACAGGCCAATCTCATTGGAAACACACTACAGTATAGTATTTTGTTGTTGAGTACAGGCCAATCTCATTGGAAACACACTACAGTATAGTATTATGTTGTTGAGTACAGGCCAAATTCATTGGAAACACACTACAGTTTAATATTATGTTATTGAGTACAGGCCAATCTCATTGGAAAAACACTAGAGTATAGTATTTTGTTGTTGAGTACAGGCCTATCTCATTGGAAACACACTACAGTATAATATTATGTTGTTGAGTACAGGCCAATCTCATTGGAAACACACTAGAGTATAGTATTTTGTTGTTGAGTACAGGCCAATCTCATTGGAAACACATTACAGTATAATATTATGTTGTTGAGTACAGGCCAATCTCTTTGGAAACACACTAGAGTATAGTATTTTGTTGTTGAGTACAGGCCAATCTCATTGGAAACACATTAGAGTATAATATTATGTTGTTGAGTACAGGCCAATCTCATTGGAAACACACTAGAGTATAGTATTTTGTTGTTGAGTACAGGCCAATCTCATTGGAAACACACTACAGTATAATATTATGTTGTTGAGTACAGGCCAATCTCATTGGAAACAAACTAGAGTATAGTATTATGTTGTTGAGTACAGGCCAATCTCATTGGAAACACACTACAGTATAATATTATGTTGTTGAGTACAGGCCAATCTCATTGGAAACACACTACAGTATAATATTATGTTGTTGAGTACAGGCCAATCTCATTGGAAACACACTACAGTATAATATTATGTTGTTGAATACAGGCCAATCTCATTGGAAATACACTAGAGTATAATATTATGTTGTTGAGTACAGGCCAATCTCATTGGAAACACACTAGAGTATAGTATTTTGTTGTTGAGTACAGGCCTATCTCATTGGAAACACACTAGAGTATAGTATTATGTTGTTGAGTACAGGCCAGTCACATTGGAAACACACTAGAGTATAGTATTATTTTGTTGAGTACAGGCCAATCTCATTGGAAACACATTAGAGTATAATATTATGTTGTTGAGTACAGGCCAATCTCATTGGAAACACACTAGAGTATAGTATTTTGTTGTTGAGTACAGGCCTATCTCATTGGAAACACACTACAGTATAATATTATGTTGTTGAGTACAGGCCAATCTCATTGGAAACACACTAGAGTATAGTATTATGTTGTTGAGTACAGGCCAATCTCATTGGAAACACACTAGAGTATAGTATTTTGTTGTTGAGTACAGGCCAATCTCATTGGAAACACACTAGAGTATAGTATTTTGTTGTCGAGTACAGGCCAATCTCATTGGAAACACATTAGAGTATAATATTATGTTGTTGAGTACAGGCCAATCTCATTGAAAACACATTAGAGTATAATATTATGTTGTTGAGCACAGGCCAATCTCATTGGAAACACATTAGAGTATAATATTATGTTGTTGAGTACAGGCCAATCTCATTGGAAACACACTAGAGTATAGTATTTTGTTGTTGAGTACAGGCCAATCTCATTGTAAACACACTACAGTATAGTATTTTGTTGTTGAGTACAGGCCAATCTCATTGGAAACACATTAGTGTATAATATTATGTTGTTGAGTACAGGCCAATCTCATTGGAAACACACAAGAGTATAGTATTTTGTTGTTGAGTACAGGCCAATCTCATTGGAAACACACTAGAGTATAGTATTGTGTTGTCGAGTACAGGCCAATCTCATTGGAAACACATTAGAGTATAATATTATGTTGTTGAGTACAGGCCAATCTCATTGGAAACACACTAGAGTATAGTATTATGTTGTTGAGTACAGGCCAATCTCATTGGAAACACACTACAATATAATATTATGTTGTTGAGTACAGGCCAATCTCATTGGAAACACACTAGAGTATAGTATTTTGTTGTTGAGTACAGGCCAATCTCATTGGAAACACACTAGAGTATAGTATTTTGTTGTTGAGTACAGGCCAATCTCATTGGAAACACATTAGAGTATAATATTATGTTGTTGAGTACAGGCCAATCTCATTGGAAACACACTAGAGTATAGTATTTTGTTGTTGAGTACAGGCCAATCTCATTGGAAACACACTACAGTATAATATTATGTTGTTGAGTACAGGCCAATCTCATTGGAAACACACTAGAGTATAGTATTATGTTGTTGAGTACAGGCCAATCTCATTGGAAACACACTACAGTATAATATTATGTTGTTGAGTACAGGCCAATCTCATTGGAAACACACTAGAGCATAGTATTTTGTTGTTGAGTACAGGCCAATCTCATTGGAAACACACTACAGTATAATATTATGTTGTTGAGTACAGGCCAATCTCATTGAAAACACATTAGAGTATAATATTATGTTGTTGAATACAGGCCAATCTCATTGGAAACACTCTAGAGTATAGTATTTTGTTGTTGAGTACAGGCCAATCTCATTGGAAACACACTAGAGTATAGTATTGTGTTGTCGAGTACAGGCCAATCTCATTGGAAACACATTAGAGTATAATATTATGTTGTTGAGTACAGGCCAATCTCATTGGAAACACACTAGAGTATAGTATTATGTTGTTGAGTACAGGCCAATCTCATTGGAAACACACTACAGTATAATATTATGTTGTTGAGTACAGGCCAATCTCATTGGAAACACACAAGAGTATAGTATTTTGTTGTTGAGTACAGGCCAATCTCATTGGAAACACACTACAGTATAATATTATGTTGTTGAGTACAGGCCAATCTCATTGGAAACACACTAGAGTATAGTATTTTGTTGTTGAGTACAGGCCAATCTCATTGGAAACACATTAGAGTATAATATTATGTTGTTGAGTACAGGCCAATCTCATTGGAAACACACTAGAGTATAGTATTTTGTTGTTGAGTACAGGCCAATCTCATTGGAAACACACTACAGTATAATATTATGTTGTTGAGTACAGGCCAATCTCATTGGAAACACACTAGAGTATAGTATTATGTTGTTGAGTACAGGCCAATCTCATTGGAAACACACTACAGTATAATATTATGTTGTTGAGTACAGGCCAATCTCATTGGAAACACACTAGAGTATAGTATTTTGTTGTTGAGTACAGGCCAATCTCATTGGAAACACACTACAGTATAATATTATGTTGTTGAATACAGGCCAATCTCATTGGAAATACACTAGAGTATAATATTATGTTGTTGAGTACAGGCCAATCTCATTGGAAACACACTACAGTATAGTATTTTGTTGTTGAGTACAGGCCAATCTCATTGGAAACACACTACAGTATAGTATTATGTTGTTGAGTACAGGCCAAATTCATTGGAAACACACTACAGTTTAATATTATGTTATTGAGTACAGGCCAATCTCATTGGAAAAACACTAGAGTATAGTATTTTGTTGTTGAGTACAGGCCTATCTCATTGGAAACACACTACAGTATAATATTATGTTGTTGAGTACAGGCCAATCTCATTGGAAACACACTAGAGTATAGTATTATGTTGTTGAGTACAGGCCAATCTCATTGGAAACACACTAGAGTATAGTATTTTGTTGTTGAGTACAGGCCAATCTCATTGGAAACACACTACAGTATAGTATTATGTTGTTGAGTACAGGCCAAATTCATTGGAAACACACTACAGTTTAATATTATGTTGTTGAGTACAGGCCAATCTCATTGGAAACACACTAGAGTATAGTATTTTGTTGTTGAGTACAGGCCTATCTCATTGGAAACACACTACAGTATAATATTATGTTGTTGAGTACAGGCCAATCTCATTGGAAACACACTAGAGTATAGTATTATGTTGTTGAGTACAGGCCAATCTCATTGGAAACACACTAGAGTATAGTATTTTGTTGTTGAGTACAGGCCAATCTCATTGGAAACACACTAGAGTATAGTATTTTGTTGTCGAGTACAGGCCAATCTCATTGGAAACACATTAGAGTATAATATTATGTTGTTGAGTACAGGCCAATCTCATTGAAAACACATTAGAGTATAATATTATGTTGTTGAGCACAGGCCAATCTCATTGGAAACACATTAGAGTATAATATTATGTTGTTGAGTACAGGCCAATCTCATTGGAAACACACTAGAGTATAGTATTTTGTTGTTGAGTACAGGCCAATCTCATTGGAAACACATTAGAGTATAGTATTATGTTGTTGAGTACAGGCCAATCTCATTGGAAACACACTAGAGTATAGTATTTTGTTGTTGAGTACAGGCCAATCTCATTGGAAACACACTAGAGTATAGTATTTTGTTGTTGAGTACAGGCCAATCTCATTGTAAACACACTACAGTATAGTATTTTGTTGTTGAGTACAGGCCAATCTCATTGGAAACACATTAGTGTATAATATTATGTTGTTGAGTACAGGCCAATCTCATTGGAAACACACTAGAGTATAGTATTTTGTTGTTGAGTACAGGCCAATCTCATTGGAAACACACTAGAGTATAGTATTGTGTTGTCGAGTACAGGCCAATCTCATTGGAAACACATTAGAGTATAATATTATGTTGTTGAGTACAGGCCAATCTCATTGGAAACACACTAGAGTATAGTATTATGTTGTTGAGTACAGGCCAATCTCATTGGAAACACACTACAGTATAATATTATGTTGTTGAGTACAGGCCAATCTCATTGGAAACACACTAGAGTATAGTATTATGTTGTTGAGTACAGGCCAATCTCATTGGAAACACACTACAGTATAATATTATGTTGTTGAGTACAGGCCAATCTCATTGGAAACACACTAGAGTATAGTATTTTGTTGTTGAGTACAGGCCAATCTCATTGGAAACACACTACAGTATAATATTATGTTGTTGAGTACAGGCCAATCTCATTGGAAACACACTACAGTATAATATTATGTTGTTGAATACAGGCCAATCTCATTGGAAATACACTAGAGTATAATATTATGTTGTTGAGTACAGGCCAATCTCATTGGAAACACACTACAGTATAGTATTTTGTTGTTGAGTACAGGCCAATCTCATTGGAAACACACTACAGTATAGTATTATGTTGTTGAGTACAGGCCAAATTCATTGGAAACACACTACAGTTTAATATTATGTTGTTGAGTACAGGCCAATCTCATTGGAAACACACTAGAGTATAGTATTTTGTTGTTGAGTACAGGCCTATCTCATTGGAAACACACTACAGTATAATATTATGTTGTTGAGTACAGGCCAATCTCATTGGAAACACACTAGAGTATAGTATTATGTTGTTGAGTACAGGCCAATCTCATTGGAAACACACTAGAGTATAGTATTTTGTTGTTGAGTACAGGCCAATCTCATTGGAAACACACTACAGTATAGTATTATGTTGTTGAGTACAGGCCAAATTCATTGGAAACACACTACAGTTTAATATTATGTTGTTGAGTACAGGCCAATCTCATTGGAAACACACTAGAGTATAGTATTTTGTTGTTGAGTACAGGCCTATCTCATTGGAAACACACTACAGTATAATATTATGTTGTTGAGTACAGGCCAATCTCATTGGAAACACACTAGAGTATAGTATTATGTTGTTGAGTACAGGCCAATCTCATTGGAAACACACTAGAGTATAGTATTTTGTTGTTGAGTACAGGCCAATCTCATTGGAAACACACTAGAGTATAGTATTTTGTTGTCGAGTACAGGCCAATCTCATTGGAAACACATTAGAGTATAATATTATGTTGTTGAGTACAGGCCAATCTCATTGAAAACACATTAGAGTATAATATTATGTTGTTGAGCACAGGCCAATCTCATTGGAAACACATTCGAGTATAATATTATGTTGTTGAGTACAGGCCAATCTCATTGGAAACACACTAGAGTATAGTATTTTGTTGTTGAGTACAGGCCAATCTCATTGGAAACACACTACAGTATAATATTATGTTGTTGAGTACAGGCCAATCTCATTGGAAACACACTACAGTATAATATTATGTTGTTGAATACAGGCCAATCTCATTGGAAATACACTAGAGTATAATATTATGTTGTTGAGTACAGGCCAATCTCATTGGAAACACACTACAGTATAGTATTTTGTTGTTGAGTACAGGCCAATCTCATTGGAAACACACTACAGTATAGTATTATGTTGTTGAGTACAGGCCAAATTCATTGGAAATACACTAGAGTATAATATTATGTTGTTGAGTACAGGCCAATCTCATTGGAAACACACTACAGTATAGTATTTTGTTGTTGAGTACAGGCCAATCTCATTGGAAACACACTACAGTATAGTATTATGTTGTTGAGTACAGGCCAAATTCATTGGAAACACACTACAGTTTAATATTATGTTGTTGAGTACAGGCCAATCTCATTGGAAACACACTAGAGTATAGTATTTTGTTGTTGAGTACAGGCCTATCTCATTGGAAACACACTACAGTATAATATTATGTTGTTGAGTACAGGCCAATCTCATTGGAAACACACTAGAGTATAGTATTATGTTGTTGAGTACAGGCCAATCTCATTGGAAACACACTAGAGTATAGTATTTTGTTGTTGAGTACAGGCCAATCTCATTGGAAACACACTAGAGTATAGTATTTTGTTGTCGAGTACAGGCCAATCTCATTGGAAACACATTAGAGTATAATATTATGTTGTTGAGTACAGGCCAATCTCATTGAAAACACATTAGAGTATAATATTATGTTGTTGAGCACAGGCCAATCTCATTGGAAACACATTCGAGTATAATATTATGTTGTTGAGTACAGGCCAATCTCATTGGAAACACACTAGAGTATAGTATTTTGTTGTTGAGTACAGGCCAATCTCATTGGAAACACACTACAGTATAATATTATGTTGTTGAGTACAGGCCAATCTCATTGGAAACACACTACAGTATAATATTATGTTGTTGAATACAGGCCAATCTCATTGGAAATACACTAGAGTATAATATTATGTTGTTGAGTACAGGCCAATCTCATTGGAAACACACTACAGTATAGTATTTTGTTGTTGAGTACAGGCCAATCTCATTGGAAACACACTACAGTATAGTATTATGTTGTTGAGTACAGGCCAAATTCATTGGAAATACACTAGAGTATAATATTATGTTGTTGAGTACAGGCCAATCTCATTGGAAACACACTACAGTATAGTATTTTGTTGTTGAGTACAGGCCAATCTCATTGGAAACACACTACAGTATAGTATTATGTTGTTGAGTACAGGCCAAATTCATTGGAAACACACTACAGTTTAATATTATGTTGTTGAGTACAGGCCAATCTCATTGGAAACACACTAGAGTATAGTATTTTGTTGTTGAGTACAGGCCTATCTCATTGGAAACACACTACAGTATAATATTATGTTGTTGAGTACAGGCCAATCTCATTGGAAACACACTAGAGTATAGTATTATGTTGTTGAGTACAGGCCAATCTCATTGGAAACACACTAGAGTATAGTATTTTGTTGTTGAGTACAGGCCAATCTCACTGGAAACACACTACAGTATAGTATTATGTTGTTGAGTACAGGCCAAATTCATTGGAAACACACTACAGTTTAATATTATGTTGTTGAGTACAGGCCAATCTCATTGGAAACACACTAGAGTATAGTATTATGTTGTTGAGTACAGGCCAATCTCATTGGAAACACACTACAGTATAATATTATGTTGTTGAGTACAGGCCAATCTCATTGGAAACACACTAGAGTATAGTATTTTGTTGTTGAGTACAGGCCAATCTCATTGGAAACACACTACAGTATAATATTATGTTGTTGAGTACAGGCCAATCTCATTGGAAACACACTACAGTATAATATTATGTTGTTGAATACAGGCCAATCTCATTGGAAATACACTAGAGTATAATATTATGTTGTTGAGTACAGGCCAATCTCATTGGAAACACACTACAGTATAGTATTTTGTTGTTGAGTACAGGCCAATCTCATTGGAAACACACTACAGTATAGTATTATGTTGTTGAGTACAGGCCAAATTCATTGGAAACACACTACAGTTTAATATTATGTTGTTGAGTACAGGCCAATCTCATAGGAAACACACTAGAGTATAGTATTTTGTTGTTGAGTACAGGCCTATCTCATTGGAAACACACTACAGTATAATATTATGTTGTTGAGTACAGGCCAATCTCATTGGAAACACACTAGAGTATAGTATTATGTTGTTGAGTACAGGCCAATCTCATTGGAAACACACTAGAGTATAGTATTTTGTTGTTGAGTACAGGCCAATCTCATTGGAAACACACTACAGTATAGTATTATGTTGTTGAGTACAGGCCAAATTCATTGGAAACACACTACAGTTTAATATTATGTTGTTGAGTACAGGCCAATCTCATTGGAAACACACTAGAGTATAGTATTTTGTTGTTGAGTACAGGCCTATCTCATTGGAAACACACTACAGTATAATATTATGTTGTTGAGTACAGGCCAATCTCATTGGAAACACACTAGAGTATAGTATTATGTTGTTGAGTACAGGCCAATCTCATTGGAAACACACTAGAGTATAGTATTTTGTTGTTGAGTACAGGCCAATCTCATTGGAAACACACTAGAGTATAGTATTTTGTTGTCGAGTACAGGCCAATCTCATTGGAAACACATTAGAGTATAATATTATGTTGTTGAGTACAGGCCAATCTCATTGAAAACACATTAGAGTATAATATTATGTTGTTGAGCACAGGCCAATCTCATTGGAAACACATTCGAGTATAATATTATGTTGTTGAGTACAGGCCAATCTCATTGGAAACACACTAGAGTATAGTATTTTGTTGTTGAGTACAGGCCAATCTCATTGGAAACACACTACAGTATAATATTATGTTGTTGAGTACAGGCCAATCTCATTGGAAACACACTACAGTATAATATTATGTTGTTGAATACAGGCCAATCTCATTGGAAATACACTAGAGTATAATATTATGTTGTTGAGTACAGGCCAATCTCATTGGAAACACACTACAGTATAGTATTTTGTTGTTGAGTACAGGCCAATCTCATTGGAAACACACTACAGTATAGTATTATGTTGTTGAGTACAGGCCAAATTCATTGGAAATACACTAGAGTATAATATTATGTTGTTGAGTACAGGCCAATCTCATTGGAAACACACTACAGTATAGTATTTTGCTGTTGAGTACAGGCCAATCTCATTGGAAACACACTACAGTATAGTATTATGTTGTTGAGTACAGGCCAAATTCATTGGAAACACACTACAGTTTAATATTATGTTGTTGAGTACAGGCCAATCTCATTGGAAACACACTAGAGTATAGTATTTTGTTGTTGAGTACAGGCCTATCTCATTGGAAACACACTACAGTATAATATTATGTTGTTGAGTACAGGCCAATCTCATTGGAAACACACTAGAGTATAGTATTATGTTGTTGAGTACAGGCCAATCTCATTGGAAACACACTAGAGTATAGTATTTTGTTGTTGAGTACAGGCCAATCTCATTGGAAACACACTAGAGTATAGTATTTTGTTGTCGAGTACAGGCCAATCTCATTGGAGACACATTAGAGTATAATATTATGTTGTTGAGTACAGGCCAATCTCATTGAAAACACATTAGAGTATAATATTATGTTGTTGAGTACAGGCCAATCTCATTGGAAACACACTAGAGTATAGTATTTTGTTGTTGAGTACAGGCCAATCTCATTGGAAACACACTACAGTATAATATTATGTTGTTGAGTACAGGCCAATCTCATTGGAAACACACTACAGTATAATATTATGTTGTTGAATACAGGCCAATCTCATTGGAAATACACTAGAGTATAATATTATGTTGTTGAGTACAGGCCAATCTCATTGGAAACACACTACAGTATAGTATTTTGTTGTTGAGTACAGGCCAATCTCATTGGAAACACACTACAGTATAGTATTATGTTGTTGAGTACAGGCCAAATTCATTGGAAATACACTAGAGTATAATATTATGTTGTTGAGTACAGGCCAATCTCATTGGAAACACACTACAGTATAGTATTTTGTTGTTGAGTACAGGCCAATCTCATTGGAAACACACTACAGTATAGTATTATGTTGTTGAGTACAGGCCAAATTCATTGGAAACACACTACAGTTTAATATTATGTTGTTGAGTACAGGCCAATCTCATTGGAAACACACTAGAGTATAGTATTTTGTTGTTGAGTACAGGCCTATCTCATTGGAAACACACTACAGTATAATATTATGTTGTTGAGTACAGGCCAATCTCATTGGAAACACACTAGAGTATAGTATTATGTTGTTGAGTACAGGCCAATCTCATTGGAAACACACTAGAGTATAGTATTTTGTTGTTGAGTACAGGCCAATCTCACTGGAAACACACTACAGTATAGTATTATGTTGTTGAGTACAGGCCAAATTCATTGGAAACACACTACAGTTTAATATTATGTTGTTGAGTACAGGCCAATCTCATTGGAAACACACTAGAGTATAGTATTTTGTTGTTGAGTACAGGCCTATCTCATTGGAAACACACTACAGTATAATATTATGTTGTTGAGTACAGGCCAATCTCATTGGAAACACACTAGAGTATAGTATTATGTTGTTGAGTACAGGCCAATCTCATTGGAAACACACTAGAGTATAGTATTTTGTTGTTGAGTACAGGCCAATCTCATTGGAAACACACTAGAGTATAGTATTTTGTTGTCGAGTACAGGCCAATCTCATTGGAAACACATTAGAGTATAATATTATGTTGTTGAGTACAGGCCAATCTCATTGAAAACACATTAGAGTATAATATTATGTTGTTGAGCACAGGCCAATCTCATTGGAAACACATTCGAGTATAATATTATGTTGTTGAGTACAGGCCAATCTCATTGGAAACACACTAGAGTATAGTATTTTGTTGTTGAGTACAGGCCAATCTCATTGGAAACACACTACAGTATAATAGTATGTTGTTGAGTACAGGCCAATCTCATTGGAAACACACTACAGTATAATATTATGTTGTTGAATACAGGCCAATCTCATTGGAAATACACTAGAGTATAATATTATGTTGTTGAGTACAGGCCAATCTCATTGGAAACACACTACAGTATAGTATTTTGTTGTTGAGTACAGGCCAATCTCATTGGAAACACACTACAGTATAGTATTATGTTGTTGAGTACAGGCCAAATTCATTGGAAACACACTACAGTTTAATATTATGTTGTTGAGTACAGGCCAATCTCATTGGAAACACACTAGAGTATAGTATTTTGTTGTTGAGTACAGGCCTATCTCATTGGAAACACACTACAGTATAATATTATGTTGTTGAGTACAGGCCAATCTCATTGGAAACACACTAGAGTATAGTATTATGTTGTTGAGTACAGGCCAATCTCATTGGAAACACACTAGAGTATAGTATTTTGTTGTTGAGTACAGGCCAATCTCATTGGAAACACACTACAGTATAGTATTATGTTGTTGAGTACAGGCCAAATTCATTGGAAACACACTAGAGTATAGTATTTTGTTGTTGAGTACAGGCCAATCTCATTGGAAACACACTAGAGTATAGTATTTTGTTGTTGAGTACAGGCCAATCTCATTGGAAACACACTAGAGTATAGTATTTTGTTGTTGAGTACAGGCCAATCTCATTGTAAACACACTACAGTATAGTATTTTGTTGTTGAGTACAGGCCAATCTCATTGGAAACACATTAGTGTATAATATTATGTTGTTGAGTACAGGCCAATCTCATTGGAAACACACTAGAGTATAGTATTTTGTTGTTGAGTACAGGCCAATCTCATTGGAAACACACTAGAGTATAGTATTGTGTTGTCGAGTACAGGCCAATCTCATTGGAAACACATTAGAGTATAATATTATGTTGTTGAGTACAGGCCAATCTCATTGGAAACACACTAGAGTATAGTATTATGTTGTTGAGTACAGGCCAATCTCATTGGAAACACACTACAGTATAATATAATGTTGTTGAGTACAGGCCAATCTCATTGGAAACACACAAGAGTATAGTATTTTGTTGTTGAGTACAGGCCAATCTCATTGGAAACACACTACAGTATAATATTATGTTGTTGAGTACAGGCCAATCTCATTGGAAACACACTAGAGTATAGTATTTTGTTGTTGAGTACAGGCCAATCTCATTGGAAACACATTAGAGTATAATATTATGTTGTTGAGTACAGGCCAATCTCATTGGAAACACACTAGAGTATAGTATTTTGTTGTTGAGTACAGGCCAATCTCATTGGAAACACACTACAGTATAATATTATGTTGTTGAGTACAGGCCAATCTCATTGGAAACACACTAGAGTATAGTATTATGTTGTTGAGTACAGGCCAATCTCATTGGAAACACACTACAGTATAATATTATGTTGTTGAGTACAGGCCAATCTCATTGGAAACACACTAGAGTATAGTATTTTGTTGTTGAGTACAGGCCAATCTCATTGGAAACACACTACAGTATAATATTATGTTGTTGAGTACAGGCCAATCTCATTGGAAACACACTACAGTATAATATTATGTTGTTGAATACAGGCCAATCTCATTGGAAATACACTAGAGTATAATATTATGTTGTTGAGTACAGGCCAATCTCATTGGAAACACACTAGAGTATAGTATTTTGTTGTTGAGTACAGGCCTATCTCATTGGAAACACACTAGAGTATAGTATTATGTTGTTGAGTACAGGCCAGTCACATTGGAAACACACTAGAGTATAGTATTATTTTGTTGAGTACAGGCCAATCTCATTGGAAACACATTAGAGTATAATATTATGTTGTTGAGTACAGGCCAATCTCATTGGAAACACACTAGAGTATAGTATTTTGTTGTTGAGTACAGGCCTATCTCATTGGAAACACACTACAGTATAATATTATGTTGTTGAGTACAGGCCAATCTCATTGGAAACACACTAGAGTATAGTATTATGTTGTTGAGTACAGGCCAATCTCATTGGAAACACACTAGAGTATAGTATTTTGTTGTTGAGTACAGGCCAATCTCATTGGAAACACACTAGAGTATAGTATTTTGTTGTCGAGTACAGGCCAATCTCATTGGAAACACATTAGAGTATAATATTATGTTGTTGAGTACAGGCCAATCTCATTGAAAACACATTAGAGTATAATATTATGTTGTTGAGCACAGGCCAATCTCATTGGAAACACATTAGAGTATAATATTATGTTGTTGAGTACAGGCCAATCTCATTGGAAACACACTAGAGTATAGTATTTTGTTGTTGAGTACAGGCCAATCTCATTGGAAACACACTAGAGTATAGTATTATGTTGTTGAGTACAGGCCAATCTCATTGGAAACACACTAGAGTATAGTATTTTGTTGTTGAGTACAGGCCAATCTCATTGGAAACACACTAGAGTATAGTATTTTGTTGTCGAGTACAGGCCAATCTCATTGGAAACACATTAGAGTATAATATTATGTTGTTGAGTACAGGCCAATCTCATTGAAAACACATTAGAGTATAATATTATGTTGTTGAGCACAGGCCAATCTCATTGGAAACACATTAGAGTATAATATTATGTTGTTGAGTACAGGCCAATCTCATTGGAAACACACTAGAGTATAGTATTTTGTTGTTGAGTACAGGCCAATCTCATTGGAAACACACTACAGTATAGTATTATGTTGTTGAGTACAGGCCAATCTCATTGGAAACACACTAGAGTATAGTATTTTGTTGTTGAGTACAGGCCAATCTCATTGGAAACACATTAGAGTATAATATTATGTTGTTGAGTACAGGCCAATCTCATTGGAAACACACTAGAGTATAGTATTTTGTTGTTGAGTACAGGCCAATCTCATTGGAAACACACTACAGTATAATATTATGTTGTTGAGTACAGGCCAATCTCATTGGAAACACACTAGAGTATAGTATTATGTTGTTGTGTACAGGCCAATCTCATGGGAAACACACTACAGTATAATATTATGTTGTTGAGTACAGGCCAATCTCATTGGAAACACACTAGAGTATAGTATTTTGTTGTTGAGTACAGGCCAATCTCATTGGAAACACACTACAGTATAATATTATGTTGTTGAGTACAGGCCAATCTCATTGGAAACACACTACAGTATAATATTATGTTGTTGAATACAGGCCAATCTCATTGGAAATACACTAGAGTATAATATTATGTTGTTGAGTACAGGCCAATCTCATTGGAAACACACTAGAGTATAGTATTTTGTTGTTGAGTACAGGCCTATCTCATTGGAAACACACTAGAGTATAGTATTATGTTGTTGAGTACAGGCCAGTCACATTGGAAACACACTAGAGTATAGTATTATTTTGTTGAGTACAGGCCAATCTCATTGGAAACACATTAGAGTATAATATTATGTTGTTGAGTACAGGCCAATCTCATTGGAAACACACTAGAGTATAGTATTTTGTTGTTGAGTACAGGCCTATCTCATTGGAAACACACTACAGTATAATATTATGTTGTTGAGTACAGGCCAATCTCATTGGAAACACACTAGAGTATAGTATTATGTTGTTGAGTACAGGCCAATCTCATTGGAAACACACTAGAGTATAGTATTTTGTTGTCGAGTACAGGCCAATCTCATTGGAAACACATTAGAGTATAATATTATGTTGTTGAGTACAGGCCAATCTCATTGGAAACACACTAGAGTATAGTATTTTGTTGTTGAGTACAGGCCTATCTCATTGGAAACACACTAGAGTATAGTATTTTGTTGTTGAGTACAGGCCTATCTCATTGGAAACACACTAGAGTATAGTATTATGTTGTTGAGTACAGGCCAGTCACATTGGAAACACATTAGAGTATAATATTATGTTGTTGAGTACAGGCCAATCTCATTGGAAACACACTAGAGTATAGTATTTTGTTGTTGAGTACAGGCCTATCTCATTGGAAACACACTACAGTATAATATTATGTTGTTGAGTACAGGCCAATCTCATTGGAAACACACTAGAGTATAGTATTATGTTGTTGAGTACAGGCCAATCTCATTGGAAACACACTAGAGTATAGTATTTTGTTGTTGAGTACAGGCCAATCTCATTGGAAACACACTAGAGTATAGTATTTTGTTGTCGAGTACAGGCCAATCTCATTGGAAACACATTAGAGTATAATATTATGTTGTTGAGTACAGGCCAATCTCATTGAAAACACATTAGAGTATAATATTATGTTGTTGAGCACAGGCCAATCTCATTGGAAACACATTAGAGTATAATATTATGTTGTTGAGTACAGGCCAATCTCATTGGAAACACACTAGAGTATAGTATTTTGTTGTTGAGTACAGGCCAATCTCATTGGAAACACATTAGAGTATAGCATTATGTTGTTGAGTACAGGCCAATCTCATTGGAAACACACTAGAGTATAGTATTTTGTTGTTGAGTACAGGCCAATCTCATTGGAAACACACTAGAGTATAGTATTTTGTTGTTGAGTACAGGCCAATCTCATTGTAAACACACTACAGTATAGTATTTTGTTGTTGAGTACAGGCCAATCTCATTGGAAACACATTAGTGTATAATATTATGTTGTTGAGTACAGGCCAATCTCATTGGAAACACACTAGAGTATAGTATTTTGTTGTTGAGTACAGGCCAATCTCATTGGAAACACACTAGAGTATAGTATTGTGTTGTCGAGTACAGGCCAATCTCATTGGAAACACATTAGAGTATAATATTATGTTGTTGAGTACAGGCCAATCTCATTGGAAACACACTAGAGTATAGTATTATGTTGTTGAGTACAGGCCAATCTCATTGGAAACACACTACAATATAATATTATATTGTTGAGTACAGGCCAATTTCATTGGAAACACACTAGAGTATAGTATTTTGTTGTTGAGTACAGGCCATCTCATTGGAAACACATTAGAGTATAATATTATGTTGTTGAGTACAGGCCAATCTCATTAGAAACACACTAGATATAGTATTTTGTTGTTGAGTACAGGCCAATCTCATTGGAAACACACTACAGTATAATATTATGTTGTTGAGTACAGGCCAATCTCATTGGAAACACACTAGAGTATAGTATTATGTTGTTGAGTACAGGCCAATCTCATTGGAAACACACTACAGTATAATATTATGTTGTTGAGTACAGGCCAATCTCATTGGAAACACACTAGAGTATAGTATTTTGTTGTTGAGCACAGGCCAATCTCATTGGAAACACACTACAGTATAATATTATGTTGTTGAGTACAGGCCAATCTCATTGGAAACACACTACAGTATAATATTATGTTGTTGAATACAGGCCAATCTCATTGGAAATACACTAGAGTATAATATTATGTTGTTGAGTACAGGCCAATCTCATTGGAATCACACTAGAGTATAGTATTGTGTTGTTGAGTACAGGCCTATCTCATTGGAAACACACTAGAGTATAGTATTATGTTGTTGAGTACAGGCCAGTCACATTGGAAACACACTAGAGTATAGTATTATTTTGTTGAGTACAGGCCAATCTCATTGGAAACACATTAGAGTATAATATTATGTTGTTGAGTACAGGCCAATCTCATTGGAAACACACTAGAGTATAGTATTTTGTTGTTGAGTACAGGCCAATCTCATTGGAAACACATTCAAGTATAGTATTATGTTGTTGAGTACAGGCCAATCTCATTGGAAACACACTCCAGTATAATATTATATTGTTGAGTACAGGCCAATCTCATTGGAAAGGCACTAGAGTATAGTATTTTGTTGTTGAGTACAGGCCTATCTCATTGGAAACACATTAGAGTATAATATTATGTTGTTGAGTACAGGCCAATCTCATTGGAAACACATTACAGTATAATATTATGTTGTTGAGTACAGGCCAATCTCATTGGAAACACACTAGAGTATAGTATTTTGTTGTTGAGTACAGGCCAATCTCATTGGAAACACACTAGAGTATAGTATTGTGTTGTCGAGTACAGGCCAATCTCATTGGAAACACATTAGAGTATAATATTATGTTGTTGAGTACAGGCCAATCTCATTGGAAACACACTAGAGTATAGTATTATGTTGTTGAGTACAGGCCAATCTCATTGGAAACACACTACAGTATAATATTTTGTTGTTGAGTACAGGCCAATCTCATTGGAAACACATTAGTGTATAATATTATGTTGTTGAGTACAGGCCAATCTCATTGGAAACACACTAGAGTATAGTATTTTGTTGTTGAGTACAGGCCAATCTCATTGGAAACACATTAGAGTATAATATTATGTTGTTGAATACAGGCCAATCTCATTGGAAACACACTAGAGTATAGTATTTTGTTGTTGAGTACAGGCCAATCTCATTGGAAACACACTACAGTATAATATTATGTTGTTGAGTACAGGCCAATCTCATTGGAAACACACTAGAGCATAGTATTATGTTGTTGAGTACAGGCCAATCTCATTGGAAACACACTACAGTATAATATTATGTTGTTGAATACAGGCCAATCTCATTGGAAACACACTAGAGTATAGTATTTTGTTGTTGAGTACAGGCCAATCTCATTGGAAACACATTAGTGTATAATATTATGTTGTTGAGTACAGGCCAATCTCATTGGAAACACACTAGAGTATAGTATTTTGTTGTTGAGTACAGGCCAATCTCATTGGAAACACACTAGAGTATAGTATTGTGTTGTCGAGTACAGGCCAATCTCATTGGAAACACATTAGAGTATAATATTATGTTGTTGAGTACAGGCCAATCTCATTGGAAACACACTAGAGTATAGTATTTTGTTGTTGAGTACAGGCCAATCTCATTGGAAACACACTACAGTATAATATTATGTTGTTGAGTACAGGCCAATCTCATTGGAAACACACTAGAGCATAGTATTTTGTTGTTGAGTACAGGCCAATCTCATTGGAAACACACTACAGTATAATATTATGTTGTTGAATACAGGCCAATCTCATTGGAAACACACTAGAGTATAGTATTTTGTTGTTGAGTACAGGCCAATCTCATTGGAAACACATTAGTGTATAATATTATGTTGTTGAGTACAGGCCAATCTCATTGGAAACACACTAGAGTATAGTATTTTGTTGTTGAGTACAGGCCAATCTCATTGGAAACACACTAGAGTATAGTATTGTGTTGTCGAGTACAGGCCAATCTCATTGGAAACACATTAGAGTATAATATTATGTTGTTGAGTACAGGCCAATCTCATTGGAAACACACTAGAGTATAGTATTATGTTGTTGAGTACAGGCCAATCTCATTGGAAACACACTAGAGTATAGTATTTTGTTGTTGAGTACAGGCCAATCTCATTGGAAACACACTACAGTATAATATTATGTTGTTGAGTACAGGCCAATCTCATTGGAAACACACTAGAGTATAGTATTTTGTTGTTGAGTACAGGCCAATCTCATTGGAAACACATTAGAGTATAATATTATGTTGTTGAGTACAGGCCAATCTCATTGGAAACACACTAGAGTATAGTATTTTGTTGTTGAGTACAGGCCAATCTCATTGGAAACACACTACAGTATAATATTATGTTGTTGAGTACAGGCCAATCTCATTGGAAACACACTAGAGTATAGTATTATGTTGTTGAGTGCAGGCCAATCTCATTGGAAACACACTACAGTATAATATTATGTTGTTGAGTACAGGCCAATCTCATTGGAAACACACTAGAGTATAGTATTTTGTTGTTGAGTACAGGCCAATCTCATTGGAAACACACTACAGTATAATATTATGTTGTTGAGTACAGGCCAATCTCATTGGAAACACACTACAGTATAATATTATGTTGTTGAATACAGGCCAATCTCATTGGAAATACACTAGAGTATAATATTATGTTGTTGAGTACAGGCCAATCTCATTGGAAACACACTAGAGTATAGTATTTTGTTGTTGAGTACAGGCCTATCTCATTGGAAACACACTAGAGTATAGTATTATGTTGTTGAGTACTGGCCAGTCACATTGGAAACACACTAGAGTATAGTATTATTTTGTTGAGTACAGGCCAATCTCATTGGAAACACATTAGAGTATAATATTATGTTGTTGAGTACAGGCCAATCTCATTGGAAACACACTAGAGTATAGTATTTTGTTGTTGAGTACAGGCCAATCTCATTGGAAACACATTCAAGTATAGTATTATGTTGTTGAGTACAGGCCAATCTCATTGGAAACACACTACAGTATAGTATTATATTGTTGAGTACAGGCCAATCTCATTGGAAAGGCACTAGAGTATAGTATTTTGTTGTTGAGTACAGGCCTATCTCATTGGAAACACATTAGAGTATAATATTATGTTGTTGAGTACAGGCCAATCTCATTGGAAACACACTACAGTATAATATTATGTTGTTGAGTACAGGCCAATCTCATTGGAAACACACTAGAGTATAGTATTTTGTTGTTGAGTACAGGCCAATCTCATTGGAAACACACTAGAGTATAGTATTGTGTTGTCGAGTACAGGCCAATCTCATTGGAAACACATTAGAGTATAATATTATGTTGTTGAGTACAGGCCAATCTCATTGGAAACACACTAGAGTATAGTATTATGTTGTTGAGTACAGGCCAATCTCATTGGAAACACACTACAGTATAATATTATGTTGTTGAGTACAGGCCAATCTCATTGGAAACACATTAGTGTATAATATTATGTTGTTGAGTACAGGCCAATCTCATTGGAAACACACTAGAGCATAGTATTATGTTGTTGAGTACAGGCCAATCTCATTGGAAACACACTACAGTATAATATTTTGTTGTTGAGTACAGGCCAATCTCATTGGAAACACATTAGTGTATAATATTATGTTGTTGAGTACAGGCCAATCTCATTGGAAACACACTAGAGTATAGTATTTTGTTGTTGAGTACAGGCCAATCTCATTGGAAACACATTAGAGTATAATATTATGTTGTTGAATACAGGCCAATCTCATTGGAAACACACTAGAGTATAGTATTTTGTTGTTGAGTACAGGCCAATCTCATTGGAAACACACTACAGTATAATATTATGTTGTTGAGTACAGGCCAATCTCATTTGAAACACACTAGAGCATAGTATTATGTTGTTGAGTACAGGCCAATCTCATTGGAAACACACTACAGTATAATATTATGTTGTTGAATACAGGCCAATCTCATTGGAAACACACTAGAGTATAGTATTTTGTTGTTGAGTACAGGCCAATCTCATTGGAAACACATTAGTGTATAATATTATGTTGTTGAGTACAGGCCAATCTCATTGGAAACACACTAGAGTATAGTATTTTGTTGTTGAGTACAGGCCAATCTCATTGGAAACACACTAGAGTATAGTATTGTGTTGTCGAGTACAGGCCAATCTCATTGGAAACACATTAGAGTATAATATTATGTTGTTGAGTACAGGCCAATCTCATTGGAAACACACTAGAGTATAGTATTTTGTTGTTGAGTACAGGCCAATCTCATTGGAAACACACTACAGTATAATATTATGTTGTTGAGTACAGGCCAATCTCATTGGAAACACACTAGAGCATAGTATTTTGTTGTTGAGTACAGGCCAATCTCATTGGAAACACACTACAGTATAATATTATGTTGTTGAATACAGGCCAATCTCATTGGAAACACACTAGAGTATAGTATTTTGTTGTTGAGTACAGGCCAATCTCATTGGAAACACATTAGTGTATAATATTATGTTGTTGAGTACAGGCCAATCTCATTGGAAACACACTAGAGTATAGTATTTTGTTGTTGAGTACAGGCCAATCTCATTGGAAACACACTAGAGTATAGTATTGTGTTGTCGAGTACAGGCCAATCTCATTGGAAACACATTAGAGTATAATATTATGTTGTTGAGTACAGGCCAATCTCATTGGAAACACACTAGAGTATAGTATTATGTTGTTGAGTACAGGCCAATCTCATTGGAAACACACTAGAGTATAGTATTTTGTTGTTGAGTACAGGCCAATCTCATTGGAAACACACTACAGTATAATATTATGTTGTTGAGTACAGGCCAATCTCATTGGAAACACACTAGAGTATAGTATTTTGTTGTTGAGTACAGGCCAATCTCATTGGAAACACATTAGAGTATAATATTATGTTGTTGAGTACAGGCCAATCTCATTGGAAACACACTAGAGTATAGTATTTTGTTGTTGAGTACAGGCCAATCTCATTGGAAACACACTACAGTATAATATTATGTTGTTGAGTACAGGCCAATCTCATTGGAAACACACTAGAGTATAGTATTATGTTGTTGAGTACAGGCCAATCTCATTGGAAACACACTACAGTATAATATTATGTTGTTGAGTACAGGCCAATCTCATTGGAAACACACTAGAGTATAGTATTTTGTTGTTGAGTACAGGCCAATCTCATTGGAAACACACTACAGTATAATATTATGTTGTTGAGTACAGGCCAATCTCATTGGAAACACACTACAGTATAATATTATGTTGTTGAATACAGGCCAATCTCATTGGAAATACACTAGAGTATGATATTATGTTGTTGAGTACAGGCCAATCTCATTGGAAACACACTAGAGTATAGTATTTTGTTGTTGAGTATAGGCCTATCTCATTGGAAACACACTAGAGTATAGTATTATGTTGTTGAGTACAGGCCAGTCACATTGGAAACACACTAGAGTATAGTATTATTTTGTTGAGTACAGGCCAATCTCATTGGAAACACATTAGAGTATAATATTATGTTGTTGAGTACAGGCCAATCTCATTGGAAACACACTAGAGTATAGTATTTTGTTGTTGAGTACAGGCCAATCTCATTGGAAACACATTCAAGTATAGTATTGTGTTGTCGAGTACAGGCCAATCTCATTGGAAACACATTAGAGTATAATATTATGTTGTTGAGTACAGGCCAATCTCATTGGAAACACACTAGAGTATAGTATTATGTTGTTGAGTACAGGCCAATCTCATTGGAAACACACTAGAGTATAGTATTTTGTTGTTGAGTACAGGCCAATCTCATTGGAAACACACTACAGTATAATATTATGTTGTTGAGTACAGGCCAATCTCATTGGAAACACACTAGAGCATAGTATTTTGTTGTTGAGTACAGGCCAATCTCATTGGAAACACACTACAGTATAATATTATGTTGTTGAATACAGGCCAATCTCATTGGAAACACACTAGAGTATAGTATTTTGTTGTTGAGTACAGGCCAATCTCATTGGAAACACATTAGTGTATAATATTATGTTGTTGAGTACAGGCCAATCTCATTGGAAACACACTAGAGTATAGTATTTTGTTGTTGAGTACAGGCCAATCTCATTGGAAACACACTAGAGTATAGTATTGTGTTGTCGAGTACAGGCCAATCTCATTGGAAACACATTAGAGTATAATATTATGTTGTTGAGTACAGGCCAATCTCATTGGAAACACACTAGAGTATAGTATTTTGTTGTTGAGTACAGGCCAATCTCATTGGAAACACATTCAAGTATAGTATTATGTTGTTGAGTACAGGCCAATCTCATTGGAAACACACTACAGTATAATATTATATTGTTGAGTACAGGCCAATCTCATTGGAAAGGCACTAGAGTATAGTATTTTGTTGTTGAGTACAGGCCTATCTCATTGGAAACACATTAGAGTATAATATTATGTTGTTGAGTACAGGCCAATCTCAGTGGAAACACACTACAGTATAATATTATGTTGTTGAGTACAGGCCAATCTCATTGGAAACACACTAGAGTATAGTATTTTGTTGTTGAGTACAGGCCAATCTCATTGGAAACACACTAGAGTATAGTATTGTGTTGTCGAGTACAGGCCAATCTCATTGGAAACACATTAGAGTATAATATTATGTTGTTGAGTACAGGCCAATCTCATTGGAAACACACTAGAGTATAGTATTATGTTGTTGAGTACAGGCCAATCTCATTGGAAACACACTAGAGTATAGTATTTTGTTGTTGAGTACAGGCCAATCTCATTGGAAACACACTACAGTATAATATTATGTTGTTGAGTACAGGCCAATCTCATTGGAAACACACTAGAGCATAGTATTTTGTTGTTGAGTACAGGCCAATCTCATTGGAAACACACTACAGTATAATATTATGTTGTTGAGTACAGGCCAATCTCATTGGAAACACACTAGAGTATAGTATTTTGTTGTTGAGTACAGGCCAATCTCATTGGAAACACATTAGTGTATAATATTATGTTGTTGAGTACAGGCCAATCTCATTGGAAACACACTAGAGTATAGTATTTTGTTGTTGAGTACAGGCCAATCTCATTGGAAACACACTAGAGTATAGTATTATGTTGTTGAGTACAGGCCAATCTCATTGGAAACACACTAGAGTATAGTATTATGTTGTTGAGTACAGGCCAATCTCATTGGAAACACACTAGAGTATAGTATTTTGTTGTTGAGTACAGGCCAATCTCATTGGAAACACACTACAGTATAATATTATGTTGTTGAGTACAGGCCAATCTCATTGGAAACACACTAGAGTATAGTATTATGTTGTTGAGTACAGGCCAATCTCATTGGAAACACACTAGAGTATAGTATTTTGTTGTTGAGTACAGGCCAATCTCATTGGAAACACACTACAGTATAATATTATGTTGTTGAGTACAGGCCAATCTCATTGGAAACACACTAGAGTATAGTATTTTGTTGTTGAGTACAGGCCAATCTCATTGGAAACACATTAGAGTATAATATTATGTTGTTGAGTACAGGCCAATCTCATTGGAAACACACTAGAGTATAGTATTTTGTTGTTGAGTACAGGCCAATCTCATTGGAAACACACTACAGTATAATATTATGTTGTTGAGTACAGGCCAATCTCATTGGAAACACACTAGAGTATAGTATTATGTTGTTGAGTACAGGCCAATCTCATTGGAAACACACTACAGTATAATATTATGTTGTTGAGTACAGGCCAATCTCATTGGAAACACACTAGAGTATAGTATTTTGTTGTTGAGTACAGGCCAATCTCATTGGAAACACACTACAGTATAATATTATGTTGTTGAGTACAGGCCAATCTCATTGGAAACACACTACAGTATAATATTATGTTGTTGAATACAGGCCAATCTCATTGGAAATACACTAGAGTATGATATTATGTTGTTGAGTACAGGCCAATCTCATTGGAAACACACTAGAGTATAGTATTTTGTTGTTGAGTATAGGCCTATCTCATTGGAAACACACTAGAGTATAGTATTATGTTGTTGAGTACAGGCCAGTCACATTGGAAACACACTAGAGTATAGTATTATTTTGTTGAGTACAGGCCAATCTCATTGGAAACACATTAGAGTATAATATTATGTTGTTGAGTACAGGCCAATCTCATTGGAAACACATTAGAGTATAATATTATGTTGTTGAGTACAGGCCAATCTCATTGGAAACACACTAGAGTATAGTATTATGTTGTTGAGTACAGGCCAATCTCATTGGAAACACACTACAGTATAATATTATATTGTTGAGTACAGGCCAATCTCATTGGAAAGGCACTAGAGTATAGTATTTTGTTGTTGAGTACAGGCCTATCTCATTGGAAACACATTAGAGTATAATATTATGTTGTTGAGTACAGGCCAATCTCATTGGAAACACACTACAGTATAATATTATGTTGTTGAGTACAGGCCAATCTCATTGGAAACACACTAGAGTATAGTATTTTGTTGTTGAGTACAGGCCAATCTCATTGGAAACACACTAGAGTATAGTATTGTGTTGTCGAGTACAGGCCAATCTCATTGGAAACACATTAGAGTATAATATTATGTTGTTGAGTACAGGCCAATCTCATTGGAAACACACTAGAGTATAGTATTATGTTGTTGAGTACAGGCCAATCTCATTGGAAACACACTACAGTATAATATTATGTTGTTGAGTACAGGCCAATCTCATTGGAAACACATTAGTGTATAATATTATGTTGTTGAGTACAGGCCAATCTCATTGGAAACACACTAGAGTATAGTATTTTGTTGTTGAGTACAGGCCAATCTCATTGGAAACACATTAGAGTATAATATTATGTTGTTGAATACAGGCCAATCTCATTGGAAACACACTAGAGTATAGTATTTTGTTGTTGAGTACAGGCCAATCTCATTGGAAACACACTACAGTATAATATTATGTTGTTGAGTACAGGCCAATCTCATTGGAAACACACTAGAGCATAGTATTATGTTGTTGAGTACAGGCCAATCTCATTGGAAACACACTACAGTATAATATTATGTTGTTGAACACAGGCCAATCTCATTGGAAACACACTAGAGTATAGTATTTTGTTGTTGAGTACAGGCCAATCTCATTGGAAACACATTAGTGTATAATATTATGTTGTTGAGTACAGGCCAATCTCATTGGAAACACACTAGAGTATAGTATTTTGTTGTTGAGTACAGGTCAATCTCATTGGAAACACACTAGAGTATAGTATTGTGTTGTCGAGTACAGGCCAATCTCATTGGAAACACATTAGAGTATAGTATTTTGTTGTTGAGTACAGGCCAATCTCATTGGAAACACACTACAGTATAATATTATGTTGTTGTGTACAGGCCAATCTCATTGGAAACACACTAGAGTATAGTATTATGTTGTTGAGTACAGGCCAATCTCATTGGAAACACACTACAGTATAGTATTTTGTTGTTGAGTACAGACCAATCTCATTGGAAACACACTACAGTATAATATTATGTTGTTGAATACAGGCCAATCTCATTGGAAATACACTAGAGTATAATATTATGTTGTTGAGTACAAGCCAATCTCATTGGAAACACACTAGAGTATAGTATTTTGTTGTTGAGTACAGGCCTATCTCATTGGAAACACACTAGAGTATAGTATTATGTTGTTGAGTACAGGCCAGTCACATTGGAAACACACTAGAGTATAGTATTATTTTGTTGAGTACAGGCCAATCTCATTGGAAACACATTAGAGTATAATATTATGTTGTTGAGTACAGGCCAATCTCATTGGAAACACACTACAGTATGATATTATGTTGTTGAATACAGGCCAATCTCATTGGAAATACACTAGAGTATAATATTATGTTGTTGAGTACAGGCCAATCTCATTGGAAACACACTAGAGTATAGTATTTTGTTGTTGAGTACAGGCCTATCTCATTGGAAACACACTAGAGTATAGTATTATGTTGTTGAGTACAGGCCAGTCACATTGGAAACACACTAGAGTATAGTATTATTTTGTTGAGTACAGGCCAATCTCATTGGAAACACATTAGCGTATAATATTATGTTGTTGAGTACAGGCCAATCTCATTGGAAACACACTAGAGTATAGTATTTTGTTGTTGAGTACAGGCCAATCTCATTGGAAACACACTAGAGTATAGTATTGTGTTGTCGAGTACAGGCCAATCTCATTGGAAACACATTAGAGTATAGTATTTTGTTGTTGAGTACAGGCCAATCTCATTGGAAACACACTACAGTATAATATTATGTTGTTGTGTACAGGCCAATCTCATTGGAAACACACTAGAGTATAGTATTATGTTGTTGAGTACAGGCCAATCTCATTGGAAACACACTACAGTATAGTATTTTGTTGTTGAGTACAGGCCAATCTCATTGGAAACACACTACAGTATAATATTATGTTGTTGAATACAGGCCAATCTCATTGGAAATACACTGAAGTATAATATTATGTTGTTGAGTACAGGCCAATCTCATTGGAAACACACTAGAGTATAGTATTTTGTTGTTGAGTACAGGCCTATCTCATTGGAAACACACTAGAGTATAGTATTATGTTGTTGAGTACAGGCCAGTCACATTGGAAACACACTAGAGTATAGTATTATTTTGTTGAGTACAGGCCAATCTCATTGGAAACACATTAGAGTATAATATTATGTTGTTGAGTACAGGCCAATCTCATTGGAAACACACTAGAGTATAGTATTTTGTTGTTGAGTACAGGCCAATCTCATTGGAAACACACTACAGTATAATATTATGTTGTTGAATACAGGCCAATCTCATTGGAAATACACTAGAGTATAATATTATGTTGTTGAGTACAGGCCAATCTCATTGGAAACACACTAGAGTATAGTATTTTGTTGTTGAGTACAGGCCTATCACATTGGAAACACACTAGAGTATAGTATTTTGTTGTTGAGTACAGGCCTATCTCATTGGAAACACATTAGAGTATAATATTATGTTGTTGAGTACAGGCCAATCTCATTGGAAACAGACTACAGTATAATATTATATTGTGGAGTACAGGCCAATCTCATTGGAAAGGCACTAGAGTATAGTATTTTGTTGTTGAGTACAGGCCTATCTCATTGGAAACACATTAGAGTATAATATTATGTTGTTGAGTACAGGCCAATCTCATTGGAAACCATTAGAGTATAATATTATGTTGTTGAGTACAGGCCAATCTCATTGGAAACACACTACAGTATAGTATTATGTTGTTGAGTACAGGCCAATCTCATTGGAAACACACTACAGTATAATATTATGTTGTTGAGTACAGGCCAATCTCATTGGAAACACATTAGTGTATAATATTATGTTGTTGAGTACAGGCCAATCTCATTGGAAACACACTAGAGTATAGTATTTTGTTGTTGAGTACAGGCCAATCTCATTGGAAACACATTAGAGTATAATATTATGTTGTTGAGTACAGGCCAATCTCATTGGAAACACACTAGAGTATAGTATTTTGTTGTTGAGTACAGGCCAATCTCATTGGAAACACACTACAGTATAATATTATGTTGCTGAGTACAAGCCAATCTCATTGGAAACACACTAGAGCATAGTATTATGTTGTTGAGTACAGGCCAATCTCATTGGAAACACACTACAGTATAATATTATGTTGTTGAGTACAGACCAATCTCATTGGAAACACACTAGAGTATAGTATTTTGTTGTTGAGTACAGGCCTATCTCATTGGAAACACACTAGAGTATAGTATTATGTTGTTGAGTCCAGGCCAGTCACATTGGAAACACACTAGAGTATAGTATTATTTTGTTGAGTACAGGCCAATCTCATTGGAAACACATTATAATATAATATTATGTTGTTGAGTACAGGCCAATCTCATTGGAAACACACTAGAGTATAGTATGTTGTTGTTGAGTACAGGCCAATCTCATTGGAAACACATTCGAGTATAGTATTATGTTGTTGAGTACAGGCCAATCTCATTGGAAACACACTAGAGTATAGTATTTTGTTGTTGAGTACAGGCCAATCTCATTGGAAACACATTAGAGTATAATATTATGTTGTTGAGTACAGGCCAATCTCATTGGAAACACACTAGAGTATAGTATTTTGTTGTTGAGTACAGGCCAATCTCATTGGAAACACACTACAGTATAATATTATGTTGTTGAGTACAGGCCAATCTCATTGGAAACACACTACAGTATAATATTATGTTGTTGAGTACAGGCCAATCTCATTGGAAACACACTACAGTATAATATTATGTTGTTGAGTACAGGCCAATCTCATTGGAAACACACTAGAGTATAGTATTTTGTTGTTGAGTACAGGCCTATCTCATTGGAAACACACTAGAGTATAGTATTATGTTGTTGAGTACAGGCCAGTCACATTGGAAACACACTAGAGTATAGTATTATTTTGTTGAGTACAGGCCAATCTCATTGGAAACACATTATAGTATAATATTATGTTGTTGAGTACAGGCCAATCTCATTGGAAACACACTAGAGTATAGTATGTTGTTGTTGAGTACAGGCCAATCTCATTGGAAACACATTCGAGTATAGTATTATGTTGTTGAGTACAGGCCAATCTCATTGGAAACACACTAGAGTATAGTATTTTGTTGTTGAGTACAGGCCAATCTCATTGGAAACACACTACAGTATAATATTATGTTGTTGAATACAGATCAATCTCATTGGAAATACACTAGAGTATAATATTATATTGTTGAGTACAGGCCAATCTCATTGGAAAGGCACTAGAGTATAGTATTTTGTTGTTGAGTACAGGCCTATCTCATTGGAAACACATTAGAGTATAATATTATGTTGTTGAGTACAGGCCAATCTCATTGGAAACACACTACAGTATAATATTATGTTGTTGAGTACAGGCCAATCTCATTGGAAACACACTAGAGTATAGTATTTTGTTGTTGAGTACAGGCCAATCTCATTGGAAACACACTACAGTATAATATTATGTTGTTGAGTACAGGCCAATCTCATTGGAAACACACTACAGTATAATATTATGTTGTTGAATACAGGCCAATCTCAATGGAAATACACTAGAGTATAGTATTCCGTTGTTGAGTACAGGCCTATCTCATTGGAAACACACTAGAGTATAGTATTATTTTGTTGAGTACAGGCCAATCTCATTGGAAACACATTAGAGTATAATATTATGTTGTTGAGTACAGGCCAATCTCATTGGAAACACACTAGAGTATAGTATTTTGTTGTTGAGTACAGGCCAATCTCATTGGAAACACACTAGAGTATAGTATTTTGTTGTTGAGTACAGGCCAATCTCATTGGAAACACATTCGAGTATAGTATTTTGTTGTTGAGTACAGGCCAATCTCATTGGAAAGGCACTAGAGTATAGTATTTTGTTGTTGAGTACAGGCCTATCTCAGTGGAAACACATTGGAGTATAATATTATGTTGTTGAGTACAGGCCAGTCTCATTGGAAACACACTACAGTATAATATTATGTTGTTGAGTACAGGCCAATCTCATTGGAAACACACTAGAGTATAGTATTTTGTTGTTGAATACAGGCCAATCTCATTGGAAATACACTAGAGTATAATATTATGTTGTTGAGTACAGGCCAATCTCATTGGAAACACACTAGAGTATAGTATTATGTTGTTGAGTACAGGCCAATCTCATTGGAAACACATTAGAGTATAATATTATGTTGTTGAGTACAGGCCAATCTCAATGGAAAGGCACGAGAGTATAGTATTTTGTTGTTGAGTACAGGCCTATCTCATTGGAAACACACTAGAGTATAGTATTATGTTGTTGAGTACAGGCCAATCTCATTGGAAACACACTAGAGTATAGTATTATGTTGTTGAGTACAGGCCAATCTCATTGGAAATACACTAGAGTATAGTATTTTGTTGTTGAGTACAGGCGAATCTCATTGGAAACACACTACAGTATAATATTATGTTGTTGAATACAGGCCAATCTCATTGGAAATACACTAGAGTATAATATTATATTGTTGAGTACAGGCCAATCTCATTGGAAAGGCACTAGAGTATAGTATTTTGTTGTTGAGTACAGGCCTATCTCATTGGAAACACATTAGAGTATAATATTATGTTGTTGAGTACAGGCCAGTCTCATTGGAAACACACTACAGTATAATATTATGTTGTGTTGTTGAGTACAGGCCAATCTCATTGGAAACACACTAGAGTATAGTATTTTTTTGTTGAATACAGGCCAATCTCATTGGAAATACACTAGAGTATAATATTATATTGTTGAGTACAGGCCAATCTCATTGGAAAGGCACTAGAGTATAGTATTTTGTTGTTGAGTACAGGCCAATCTCATTGGAAACACACTAGAGTATAGTATTATGTTGTTGAGTACAGGCCAATCTCATTGGAAAGGCACTAGAGTATAGTATTTTGTTGTTGAGTACAGGCCTATCTCATTGGAAACACACTACAGTATAATATTATGTTGTTGAGTACAGGCCAATCTCATTGGAAACACACTAGAGTATAATATTATGTTGTTGAGTACAGGCCAATCTCATTGGAAACGCATTAGAGTATAGTATTTTGTTGTTGAGTACATGCCAATCGCATTGGAAACACACTACAGTATAGTATTTTGTTGTTGAGTACAGGCCAATCTCATTGGAAACACACTAGAGTATAGTATTATGTTGTTGAGTACAGGCAAATCTCATTGGAAACACACTAGAGTATATTATTTTGTTGTTGAGTACAGGCCAATCTCATTGGAAACACACTAGAGTATAGTATTTTGTTGTTGAGTACAGGCCTATCTCATTGGAAACACACTACAGTATAATATTATGTTGTTGAGTACAGGCCAATCTCATTGGAAACACACTAGAGTATAATATTATGTTGTTGAGTACAGGCCAATCTCATTGGAAACGCATTAGAGTATAGTATTTTGTTGTTGAGTACATGCCAATCGCATTGGAAACACACTACAGTATAGTATTTTGTTGTTGAGTACAGGCCAATCTCATTGGAAACACACTAGAGTATAGTATTATGTTGTTGAGTACAGGCAAATCTCATTGGAAACACACTACAGTATAGTATTTTGTTGTTGAGTACAGGCCAATCTCATTGGAAACACACTAGAGTATAGTATTTTGTTGTTGAGTACAGGCCTATCTCATTGGAAACACACTACAGTATAATATTATGTTGTTGAGTACATGCCAATCTCATTGGAAACACACTAGAGTATAGTATTATGTTGTTGAGTACAGGCCAATCTCATTGGAAAGGCACTAGAATATAGTATTTTGTTGTTGAGTACAGGCCTATCTCATTGGAAACACACTACAGTATAATATTATGTTGTTGAGTACAGGCCAATCTCATTGGAAACACACTAGAGTATAATATTATGTTGTTGAGTACAGGCCAATCTCATTGGAAACGCATTAGAGTATAGTATTTTGTTGTTGAGTACATGCCAATCGCATTGGAAACACACTACAGTATAGTATTTTGTTGTTGAGTACAGGCCAATCTCATTGGAAACACACTAGAGTATAGTATTATGTTGTTGAGTACAGGCAAATCTCATTGGAAACACACTAGAGTATAGTATTTTGTTGTTGAGTACAGGCCAATCTCATTGGAAACACACTAGAGTATAGTATTTTGTTGTTGAGTACAGGCCTATCTCATTGGAAACACACTACAGTATAATATTATGTTGTTGAGTACAGGCCAATCTCATTGGAAACACACTAGAGTATAGTATTATGTTGTTGAGTACAGGCCAATCTCATTGGAAAGGCACTAGAGTATAGTATTTTGTTGTTGAGTACAGGCCAATCTCATTGGAAACACACTAGAGTATAATATTATGTTGTTGAGTACAGGCCAATCTCATTGGAAACACACTACAGTATAATATTATGTTGTTGAACACAGGCCAATCTCATTGGAAACACACTAGAGTATAGTATTTTGTTGTTGAGTACAGGCCAATCTCATTGGAAACACATTAGTGTATAATATTATGTTGTTGAGTACAGGCCAATCTCATTGGAAACACACTAGAGTATAGTATTTTGTTGTTGAGTACAGGTCAATCTCATTGGAAACACACTAGAGTATAGTATTGTGTTGTCGAGTACAGGCCAATCTCATTGGAAACACATTAGAGTATAGTATTTTGTTGTTGAGTACAGGCCAATCTCATTGGAAACACACTACAGTATAATATTATGTTGTTGTGTACAGGCCAATCTCATTGGAAACACACTAGAGTATAGTATTATGTTGTTGAGTACAGGCCAATCTCATTGGAAACACACTACAGTATAGTATTTTGTTGTTGAGTACAGACCAATCTCATTGGAAACACACTACAGTATAATATTATGTTGTTGAATACAGGCCAATCTCATTGGAAATACACTAGAGTATAATATTATGTTGTTGAGTACAAGCCAATCTCATTGGAAACACACTAGAGTATAGTATTTTGTTGTTGAGTACAGGCCTATCTCATTGGAAACACACTAGAGTATAGTATTATGTTGTTGAGTACAGGCCAGTCACATTGGAAACACACTAGAGTATAGTATTATTTTGTTGAGTACAGGCCAATCTCATTGGAAACACATTAGAGTATAATATTATGTTGTTGAGTACAGGCCAATCTCATTGGAAACACACTACAGTATGATATTATGTTGTTGAATACAGGCCAATCTCATTGGAAATACACTAGAGTATAATATTATGTTGTTGAGTACAGGCCAATCTCATTGGAAACACACTAGAGTATAGTATTTTGTTGTTGAGTACAGGCCTATCTCATTGGAAACACACTAGAGTATAGTATTATGTTGTTGAGTACAGGCCAGTCACATTGGAAACACACTAGAGTATAGTATTATTTTGTTGAGTACAGGCCAATCTCATTGGAAACACATTAGCGTATAATATTATGTTGTTGAGTACAGGCCAATCTCATTGGAAACACACTAGAGTATAGTATTTTGTTGTTGAGTACAGGCCAATCTCATTGGAAACACACTAGAGTATAGTATTGTGTTGTCGAGTACAGGCCAATCTCATTGGAAACACATTAGAGTATAGTATTTTGTTGTTGAGTACAGGCCAATCTCATTGGAAACACACTACAGTATAATATTATGTTGTTGTGTACAGGCCAATCTCATTGGAAACACACTAGAGTATAGTATTATGTTGTTGAGTACAGGCCAATCTCATTGGAAACACACTACAGTATAGTATTTTGTTGTTGAGTACAGGCCAATCTCATTGGAAACACACTACAGTATAATATTATGTTGTTGAATACAGGCCAATCTCATTGGAAATACACTGAAGTATAATATTATGTTGTTGAGTACAGGCCAATCTCATTGGAAACACACTAGAGTATAGTATTTTGTTGTTGAGTACAGGCCTATCTCATTGGAAACACACTAGAGTATAGTATTATGTTGTTGAGTACAGGCCAGTCACATTGGAAACACACTAGAGTATAGTATTATTTTGTTGAGTACAGGCCAATCTCATTGGAAACACATTAGAGTATAATATTATGTTGTTGAGTACAGGCCAATCTCATTGGAAACACACTAGAGTATAGTATTTTGTTGTTGAGTACAGGCCAATCTCATTGGAAACACACTACAGTATAATATTATGTTGTTGAATACAGGCCAATCTCATTGGAAATACACTAGAGTATAATATTATGTTGTTGAGTACAGGCCAATCTCATTGGAAACACACTAGAGTATAGTATTTTGTTGTTGAGTACAGGCCTATCACATTGGAAACACACTAGAGTATAGTATTTTGTTGTTGAGTACAGGCCTATCTCATTGGAAACACATTAGAGTATAATATTATGTTGTTGAGTACAGGCCAATCTCATTGGAAACAGACTACAGTATAATATTATATTGTGGAGTACAGGCCAATCTCATTGGAAAGGCACTAGAGTATAGTATTTTGTTGTTGAGTACAGGCCTATCTCATTGGAAACACATTAGAGTATAATATTATGTTGTTGAGTACAGGCCAATCTCATTGGAAACCATTAGAGTATAATATTATGTTGTTGAGTACAGGCCAATCTCATTGGAAACACACTACAGTATAGTATTATGTTGTTGAGTACAGGCCAATCTCATTGGAAACACACTACAGTATAATATTATGTTGTTGAGTACAGGCCAATCTCATTGGAAACACATTAGTGTATAATATTATGTTGTTGAGTACAGGCCAATCTCATTGGAAACACACTAGAGTATAGTATTTTGTTGTTGAGTACAGGCCAATCTCATTGGAAACACATTAGAGTATAATATTATGTTGTTGAGTACAGGCCAATCTCATTGGAAACACACTAGAGTATAGTATTTTGTTGTTGAGTACAGGCCAATCTCATTGGAAACACACTACAGTATAATATTATGTTGCTGAGTACAAGCCAATCTCATTGGAAACACACTAGAGCATAGTATTATGTTGTTGAGTACAGGCCAATCTCATTGGAAACACACTACAGTATAATATTATGTTGTTGAGTACAGACCAATCTCATTGGAAACACACTAGAGTATAGTATTTTGTTGTTGAGTACAGGCCTATCTCATTGGAAACACACTAGAGTATAGTATTATGTTGTTGAGTCCAGGCCAGTCACATTGGAAACACACTAGAGTATAGTATTATTTTGTTGAGTACAGGCCAATCTCATTGGAAACACATTATAATATAATATTATGTTGTTGAGTACAGGCCAATCTCATTGGAAACACACTAGAGTATAGTATGTTGTTGTTGAGTACAGGCCAATCTCATTGGAAACACATTCGAGTATAGTATTATGTTGTTGAGTACAGGCCAATCTCATTGGAAACACACTAGAGTATAGTATTTTGTTGTTGAGTACAGGCCAATCTCATTGGAAACACACTACAGTATAATATTATGTTGTTGAGTACAGGCCAATCTCATTGGAAACACACTACAGTATAATATTATGTTGTTGAATACAGGCCAATCTCAATGGAAATACACTAGAGTATAGTATTCCGTTGTTGAGTACAGGCCTATCTCATTGGAAACACACTAGAGTATAGTATTATTTTGTTGAGTACAGGCCAATCTCATTGGAAACACATTAGAGTATAATATTATGTTGTTGAGTACAGGCCAATCTCATTGGAAACACACTAGAGTATAGTATTTTGTTGTTGAGTACAGGCCAATCTCATTGGAAACACATTCGAGTATAGTATTTTGTTGTTGAGTACAGGCCAATCTCATTGGAAAGGCACTAGAGTATAGTATTTTGTTGTTGAGTACAGGCCTATCTCAGTGGAAACACATTGGAGTATAATATTATGTTGTTGAGTACAGGCCAGTCTCATTGGAAACACACTACAGTATAATATTATGTTGTTGAGTACAGGCCAATCTCATTGGAAACACACTAGAGTATAGTATTTTGTTGTTGAATACAGGCCAATCTCATTGGAAATACACTAGAGTATAATATTATGTTGTTGAGTACAGGCCAATCTCATTGGAAACACACTAGAGTATAGTATTATGTTGTTGAGTACAGGCCAATCTCATTGGAAACACATTAGAGTATAATATTATGTTGTTGAGTACAGGCCAATCTCAATGGAAAGGCACGAGAGTATAGTATTTTGTTGTTGAGTACAGGCCTATCTCATTGGAAACACACTAGAGTATAGTATTATGTTGTTGAGTACAGGCCAATCTCATTGGAAACACACTAGAGTATAGTATTATGTTGTTGAGTACAGGCCAATCTCATTGGAAATACACTAGAGTATAGTATTTTGTTGTTGAGTACAGGCGAATCTCATTGGAAACACACTACAGTATAATATTATGTTGTTGAATACAGGCCAATCTCATTGGAAATACACTAGAGTATAATATTATATTGTTGAGTACAGGCCAATCTCATTGGAAAGGCACTAGAGTATAGTATTTTGTTGTTGAGTACAGGCCTATCTCATTGGAAACACATTAGAGTATAATATTATGTTGTTGAGTACAGGCCAGTCTCATTGGAAACACACTACAGTATAATATTATGTTGTGTTGTTGAGTACAGGCCAATCTCATTGGAAACACACTAGAGTATAGTATTTTTTTGTTGAATACAGGCCAATCTCATTGGAAATACACTAGAGTATAATATTATATTGTTGAGTACAGGCCAATCTCATTGGAAAGGCACTAGAGTATAGTATTTTGTTGTTGAGTACAGGCCAATCTCATTGGAAACACACTAGAGTATAGTATTATGTTGTTGAGTACAGGCCAATCTCATTGGAAAGGCACTAGAGTATAGTATTTTGTTGTTGAGTACTGGCCTATCTCATTGGAAACACACTACAGTATAATATTATGTTGTTGAGTACAGGCCAATCTCATTGGAAACACACTAGAGTATAATATTATGTTGTTGAGTACAGGCCAATCTCATTGGAAACGCATTAGAGTATAGTATTTTGTTGTTGAGTACATGCCAATCGCATTGGAAACACACTACAGTATAGTATTTTGTTGTTGAGTACAGGCCAATCTCATTGGAAACACACTAGAGTATAGTATTATGTTGTTGAGTACAGGCAAATCTCATTGGAAACACACTAGAGTATAGTATTTTGTTGTTGAGTACAGGCCAATCTCATTGGAAACACACTAGAGTATAGTATTTTGTTGTTGAGTACAGGCCTATCTCATTGGAAACACACTACAGTATAATATTATGTTGTTGAGTACAGGCCAATCTCATTGGAAACACACTAGAGTATAATATTATGTTGTTGAGTACAGGCCAATCTCATTGGAAACGCATTAGAGTATAGTATTTTGTTGTTGAGTACATGCCAATCGCATTGGAAACACACTACAGTATAGTATTTTGTTGTTGAGTACAGGCCAATCTCATTGGAAACACACTAGAGTATAGTATTATGTTGTTGAGTACAGGCAAATCTCATTGGAAACACACTACAGTATAGTATTTTGTTGTTGAGTACAGGCCAATCTCATTGGAAACACACTAGAGTATAGTATTTTGTTGTTGAGTACAGGCCTATCTCATTGGAAACACACTACAGTATAATATTATGTTGTTGAGTACAGGCCAATCTCATTGGAAACACACTAGAGTATAGTATTATGTTGTTGAGTACAGGCCAATCTCATTGGAAAGGCACTAGAATATAGTATTTTGTTGTTGAGTACAGGCCTATCTCATTGGAAACACACTACAGTATAATATTATGTTGTTGAGTACAGGCCAATCTCATTGGAAACACACTAGAGTATAATATTATGTTGTTGAGTACAGGCCAATCTCATTGGAAACGCATTAGAGTATAGTATTTTGTTGTTGAGTACATGCCAATCGCATTGGAAACACACTACAGTATAGTATTTTGTTGTTGAGTACAGGCCAATCTCATTGGAAACACACTAGAGTATAGTATTATGTTGTTGAGTACAGGCAAATCTCATTGGAAACACACTAGAGTATAGTATTTTGTTGTTGAGTACAGGCCAATCTCATTGGAAACACACTAGAGTATAGTATTTTGTTGTTGAGTACAGGCCTATCTCATTGGAAACACACTACAGTATAATATTATGTTGTTGAGTACAGGCCAATCTCATTGGAAACACACTAGAGTATAGTATTATGTTGTTGAGTACAGGCCAATCTCATTGGAAAGGCACTAGAGTATAGTATTTTGTTGTTGAGTACAGGCCAATCTCATTGGAAACACACTAGAGTATAATATTATGTTGTTGAGTACAGGCCTATCTCATTGGAAACACACTACAGTATAATATTATGTTGTTGAGTACAGGCCAATCTCATTGGAAACACACTAGAGTATAATATTATGTTGTTGAGTACAGGCCAATATCATTGGAAACACATTATAGTATAGTATTCTGTTGTTGAGTACATGCCAATCTCATTGGAAACACACTAGAGTATGGTATTTTGTTGAGTACAGGCCAATCTAATTGGTAACACACTATAGTATAGTATTCTGTTGTTGAGTACATGCTAATCTCATTGGAAACACACTACAGTATAGTATTATTTTGTTGAGTACAGGCCAATCTCATTGGAAACACACTACAGTATAATATTATGTTGTTGAGTACAGGCCAATCTCATTGGAAACACACTACAGTATAGTATTTTGTTGTTGAGTACAGGCCAATCTCATTGGAAACACATTAGAGTATAATATTATGTTGTTGAGTACAGGCCAATCTCATTGGAAACACACTCGAGTATAGTATTTTGTTATTAAGCTTAGGCCAAAATTAGGTCAATTAGGTCAAAATGACTGTTTTGAACTGTAGGTTTTTTTCTACGATTCAGCTGATGACGGAGAGAGAAATCTAGGTCAGGGAAAGCCCCTATGACCTCATAGATTTTCTACCACGTCACGCATCACGTAACCGAGGCAAAGATGGCGACGCCATCTAGCCTTATGAGTTTTGTCTGGGAAGCTGTGAACTGTCGGTTGCAGCAGATGCTGTAGCTGGTAGGATAAGTTTTATCTGTGTGCATTGCTTACAAGCAAGACAAAACTCGGGTGATGCAGATTCGACCACGTTCTCGGATCTCTTTGTGTCAGCTTTTAACTGTAGTTTGTTCCTCTCCTGCATGTGTTGTTCATTTTCACTAGTGTGTTTTATAAAATGGATAGGAAGAATAGGAAGTAGTCCAAAGTCTCCTCACCTCCTAGTAGTTGTGTGTACAGTTTGGGGGCTCTGTGAACAGGCCGAAAGTCCTCCTACTTGTCTACTGGTACCTTGGGTACCGCATTGACGAGTGAGATGCCCGACGGTGGAAGTACTAAGGTTTATCCCCCCCTGAACCGAGGGCATTCTTGCAGTCTGCTTTTGCAAGCGGAGTTTTGCCCGATCATATCAATGCCCCTGGAGCTTATTGCTCCATGGAGCCTGTTGGGTTCCTCTGTGGATCCTTCTTTGCAGGGCGCCGTGTTTGGTTGAGGGTCTGCCGGGACAGATTGCGTTCCCTGCAGACCAAATGCAGCCCCTTGCTTGGCAAGCCAGAAGAAGCACTTTAAGAAGCAACATTCACATTCGAAGCACACCTCTTCCCAGGATCCCCCGATCCCAGCCCCAACCTCCCCATAAATTGGAACGCACATGAGGCACATGCTAGTGGTACCGGGTCTCCGGCAATACCTAGTTCACAGCCCACCGACAGAGGCGGGGCTGGCAGATTTCGGAGTCGACCAACCAGGACAGGATGTGCATTTCCCCTCCCCCTGCAATCTGCCAGCCAGGAATCATCTGTTGGAGCTGGTAACAGGAATTCAAGTCCGGCCTCCGCTATGGGTATAGACACTCTTCTTGTCGACCCACAGGCGTCTGTTGAACACACACTCGCTCACTTTATTAAGATGAGGGGAGGTGGTTTGGCACTATCTGGCAGATACAACCTCGGTTCTGATACCAACAAGGTCTGGGATGAAACGACATGCCCACGACCGGATTCCAAGTTTCCTTCCCCCGACCCCGGTACCACAAACTTTTGTTCGGCAGGACAGGTAAAAGGTGGATGGCATGTTCCGAAACGATCCATCATGCCCTGAGGGCAGAGTTATTAATTAACTCCTTGATATGTGGCCAGCATGCTGGAATGCATAATTGTGTGTGTCCGAGACTCTGAGGCCTCAGAGGCAGAATGCACCAGCCTCCTAGACCAGGCGACACAGCTATATTTGTAGGACATAGCACAGCTATGTGTGATATCCTCCAGTGTCATCTAGTTCTTATGGCAGGGGCTACTTCTGTGGATGCTGTCTTGGCGAACTGAGTCAAGAGGTATATCACCGCCAGACTGGATCTCTTCCACACTCTTTGATGGAGAGATGGTGAGTGCAGTCTCGGAGCTTCGGGAGTCCACTGACCAGATGGTACAGGTCAAGTCCGCAAGCCAGTTGGCTGCTGCCAAAGGCAAGCGGAAAGGGCCCCAAGTGCAGAAAGCACAACAACCAAAGCTGGTACCCACTGGCCAGGGTTTTGCCAGGAGGCAAGCATCCCCACCCTTCCAGGGGAGTGAAGAGTGGCAGTGCACCCCCCCCCCCCCCCAGGTAGAAGGAACCAGGTGGTGGTTCCACATCTTTTTCGGGTGGTCGCCCGCCACGGTCGATGTGGAAGCAAGTTTGATGATTACCTCTGATGGGGCATATATTCTGCAAGAGTCTGAACTTTTTTACTGCTACAAGCCTCACAGGGACTCACCTCGGCAGAGGAGAGATCACCCTCAATGTAGAACCTCCAAACCCATGACCATACATGTATATTCTGGTCACAGACAGATTGTGTCGGTGTATTTCGGCTTGGAAGCAGCATTTAACCAACCCCAGGACTCTCAAGATAGCGCTGCGATTTCCACCCCCCCCGTCAACAGCTCTCCTGTTGGGAAAACTGTCAAGGGAATCCCCCGCAAGGCAACCCAGCAGGAAGCAGACAGTTTTCTTACAAAGGGCGCAATACACAGGGTTTCGCATGTTGACACCAAGCACTGTTTTACTCTCCATGCACCATTTCAACTGGTTAGCCTCGCTAGACTTAAGCGAAGCTTATCTGCACATACCAATGTACCCAGCGAGTCAGCGACTTCTTCGATTCAATTGGGCCAAGTATTCGAATTCAGGGTGCTCCCTTTCAGGTTATGCACAGCTCTGTACGTGTTCAAACACATGGTGCTGCTTCTGCATCGGGCGTTGGTACACATCAAATCATACCTAGACGAATAGTTGCTACACAACCAAAACAAGGGGTTGTTGGCCGAGAAAGTAACACTAACACAGGATTTACTACACCAATTGGGCTTCCTGGTAAATCGAGAAAAGTCCCATCCTCAACCAACACAACGGTTGGTGTTTCAGGGCATGGAGTTCAACATGGAGGCAGGTTTGATGTGGTTATCGCTGGCTCGTTGCCTGGCACAAAGCGACCTAGCCAAAGCCCTAGTCAGCATTCCCTCTGTTTCTCTTCGAGAACTGATGCATATCATCGAAATGATGACCTCAGTTCAGAGGGTAGTTCCTCACACCACGTTACACTTTGTTGCAGCACCAGGCTCACCTACCTATCAATTGGCTTGCACAGACAACACACTGGTGGTCTCCTATATCAACTAGGTGGGGGAACCAGATCCCCATCCCTGTCAGTCCTGGCATAACAAATTCTCCTTTGGTGTCTGGAATACAATGTGGAGCTAACCACACACCACCTTTCAGGGGTGCAAAACAGTTGAGCAGCGGTGACTCCATTTCCAGAACACGGAGTTGCAAATACTTCAATGGGTAACTTTAAGCAAACCACCCTTTGAGCCTCTGGGGTCTGTACCACTAAATAAAAATATTTGACGTGGGAAAGCAGTCATCCTATTAGCTCTCGCCTCGGGTGGGTGTCATTCTGAGCTAGGGGCCTTGTCTCCTCGGACAGGTGCTCCGCTTTTATGGACAATCAAGCTGTGCTAAAGACACAAATCAAGTTTCTCAGAGAATCAAATGAGTTCACATCCCTGTCTGGCCAACATTGTCGGCAAGGAAGATCAAGTGGAGTTGCTTATTTGCCCGGTTCAAGCGCTGAGTTACTACGAGAACTATTGAGTCCAGACATGGCAACAAGTCATGCCTATGTGTTACAGCCAAAGTGGAGAACAGACCAGCCTTCCCGACTTCCATTTCCAGGTGGATCACTGTGACAGTGTGTGAGGTTTATGACCATCTGGCATCCTCGACACATGGTCTACAGAGACACCAAGTAAGAGCGCATAAATTATGTATGATCGCTAACTCATTGGCTCTTGCATAAGGTGCCCTCCTAGAGCATGTACTGAGGGCAGGCTTCTGAAGAATGCAAAACGTCTTTATTAACTACAACCCAAGAGATATCCAATCCATTGGGGGTCTTTTTAGGAATGGTCAGGCCTAGTTACTGACCCAGCCCAGACGACCACAGGGATCCCTGCACATAGGCGATAGAGCAGTCTCGGCAGCACGTTTTTTTGTGGAGAGGTGTCTCCCGTCAGCGCTCCTTGGAAGTTCCCAGGTCTCGCTTACGGCCTATGCCTCATGCAGAAGTGCATTTTTAAAGGCTAACTACCCCAGAGTTGGGGTTTGGGTCTAGCGTTCTTGGGCATGCCGACCCTGCCTCTGTGTCAGCATTTGCTTTTGTTATGCGGACGTCACTGGCAAGGTAAGACACTATTTTTCACTGGTCTTAACTTGGTGGTAGTCGTAAATAGGATGTTATTCTGTTTTGCTCGGAAACCCACCACCTATCGGTGTCATTTTGACTGACCGGAACCTATGGTGGGTAATTGAATGTAGTGAATTTAGGCAACCAGGTCCCTCCCGACCACCCAACTTTTCTGTAGCGATTGGCTTAGTCGTCGTTTACGAAGTGATCATAAGGCAAGATGGCATCGCCCTCTTTGCCTCGGTCACTTGGACGAAAATCTATGAGGTCATGGGGCTTCCCCTGCCTAAATCTCACGGGAAACACACTACAGTATAGGGTAATGACAGCAGTAAGATGTAGCAGCATTTTGGGGGAACTTCAAACCATTATGAAGTCGCAATACATTGATCAATACAACAATATTAAACATTGACCTGAGCTACACCTTATAGTAGGATTATACCGGTAATTTTAGATATGGTGTTTATTTCACACTTCAAAGAGAGTCCAAGAATAACATTTTTTCTGTACAGTAGTTGTGTCTTTTTGAAATCTGGAACAAATGTTTTTCTTAATAATAATATAACCTATACATTGTAACAGTGTAATTATATTACAATATTATAAGAAATTTGGCAGAATGTCTGATTCAACATTGAGGCAACATAATCACAGTCCACTTTCAATAATTCAAACTTAAATAGCAACTAAATGGCATACCATATTACTCTATCACCAAAAGAATATTTTTCTATCTATCTATTTGTCTATATAACAACAATACAACTCGATATGATTTTCGAAAATTGGAATCGAATTTTGTATCTTAAATTTGGCATCCTCAATATCCCCAATATCAGGAAAGCTAGTGCGAGTGGTTATTCAGTTTTTCCTGAGTTTACTTCAAGTCTGCTTCTATTTTTGTTATTTTGTATTTCTGTCGTTTGTTTACATTGTTTCATAATATAATATATAATAATTGTTATTTCAAGAACCAGCTCATAATAAAAAAAATAAAAGTTACTAAATAGTACAAAATCAAAACAGAAGTTAAAAACGGGGTTCCGTAGAAATATCAGAAAAGACTTTTCCAGTAGTTGCTGTCCCTCAAACATGTCAATAAACATTGCTGCCACAATTAAACAATTCCCACTAGCAGTTAATCTTGTGTAAAAGCCAGCTCTAGATTTGCGCAGAGTACTTAAAAAGTGTGGGAACACCATTTACAATCTCAGAAACAAGTTTCAGAAATACTCAAGTTACGACTGACATAAAATATAACACGGAAAGCATTGTTATAAGCAACCCGCACAGCATTCAGATTAGCTTTGGAAATACAACCCATAAATGCGAACAATACATCGTTGTACAAAAAGTATGAAATCCAACTTAGAACCATTTAGATACATGTGGGGGACGCATGTAATACTACTACTAGGAGGCAGTATATACATACTTCCAAGATTGGAAAAATTGTATTGGCGTTCCCGAATAAACCTGGTAACAATTTTCATGCTTTTGTTGGTAGTTGACAATGTTTTAAAATAACAAATTAAGTGACAACGTTTCTGATATGTTATGGACAACAACACAGTTGAAACATACGCAACGATGTTGTTTATTATGTTAGCTAGTATGGGCCTGTAGCGCTACTTGTGTCGGCCTTTGTGGTGATTACATATTTCTTGTATATTTTGTGTCGTTAAATTTATTATTTTCAAATATTAGGATTTTTATCAACACGGAAGAGCTATGTTTATATGATATACAAATCTACCTTACTTTCCCAATGCACACAACAAATATATGATCACATGACATATTTGATCAATTACCAATCAAGATTAAGTCACGAGAATAATTGATCAGAATAATTCATTGAATGGGTAATATGGATGAGTCTTCAACCTGAAAAGAAAAAGAGAATGAAAAAATTAGGTAACAATTTACCTGTTGCAGAGTTATGCGGCTATATATGTGTGTGATATTGTTAGCTGTTCAGAGTATAATGTTATACATAAGTGTAATATTGTTAGCTATTCAGAGTATGTTATGCATAAATGTAATATTGTTAGCTATTCAGAGTATAATGTTATATATAAGTGTAATATTATTAGCTATTCAGAGTATACTTTTATGCATAAATGTAATATTGTTAACTATTCAGAGTATAATGTTATGCATAAATGTAATATTGTTAGCTATTCAGAGTATAATGTTATACATAAGTGTAATATTGTTAGCTATTCAGAGTATACTTTTATGCATAAATGTAATATTGTTAACTATTCAGAGTATAATGTTATACATGAATGTAATATTGTTAGCTATTCAGAGTATAATGTTATGCATAAATGTAATATTGTTAGCTATTCAGAGTATAATGTTATACATAAGTGTAATATTGTTAGCTATTCAGAGTATACTTTTATGCATAAATGTAATATTGTTAACTATTCAGAGTATAATGTTATACATGAATGTAATATTGTTAGCTATTCAGAGTATAATGTTATGCATAAATGTAATATTGTTAGCTATTCAGAGTATAATGTTATACATAAGTGTAATATTGTTAGCTATTCAGAGTATAATGTTATACATAAGTGTAATATTGTTAGCTATTCAGAGTATGTTATGCATAATTGTAATATTGTTAGCTATTCAGAGTATAATGTTATACATAAGTGTAATATTGTTAACTATTCAGAGTATAATGTTATGCATAAATGTAATATTGTTAGCTATTCAGAGTATGTTATACATAAGTGTAATATTGTTAACTATTCAGAGTATAATGTTATGCATAAATGTAATATTGTTAGCTATTCAGATATAATGTTATGCATAAATGTAATATTGTTAGCTATTCAGAGTATAATGCTATGCATAAATGTAATATTGTTAGCTATTCAGAGTATAATGCTATGCATAAATGTAATATTGTTAACTATTCAGAGTATAATGTTATACATAAGTGTAATATTGTTAACTATTCAGAGTATAATGTTACACATAAGTGTAATATTGTTAGCTATTCAGAGTATAATGTTATGCATAAATGTAATATTGTTAGCTATTCAGAGTATGTTATACATAAGTGTAATATTGTTAACTATTCAGAGTATAATGTTATGCATAAATGTAATATTGTTAGCTATTCAGAGTATAATGCTATGCATAAATGTAATATTGTTAACTATTCAGAGTATAATGTTATGCATAAATGTAATATTCTTAGCTATTCAGAGTATGTTATGCATAAGTGTAATATTGTTAACTATTCAGAGTATAATGTTATGCATAAATGTAATATTGTTAGCTATTCAGAGTATAATGCTATGCATAAATGTAATATTGTTAACTATTCAGAGTATAATGTTATGCATAAATGTAATATTGTTAACTATTCAGAGTATAATGTTATGCATAAATGTAATATTGTTAGCTATTCAGAGTATAATGTTATACATAAATGTAATATTGTTAGCTATGCAGAGTATAATGTTATACATAAATGTAATATTGTTAACTATTCAGAGTATAATGTGATACATAAATGTAATATTGTTAACTATTCAGAGTATAATGTTATGCATAAATGTAATATTGTTAGCTATTCAGATATAATGTTATGCATAAATGTAATATTGTTAGCTATTCAGAGTATAATGCTATGCATAAATGTAATATTGTTAGCTATTCAGAGTATAATGCTATGCATAAATGTAATATTGTTAACTATTCAGAGTATAATGTTATACATAAGTGTAATATTGTTAACTATTCAGAGTATAATGTTATACATAAGTGTAATATTGTTAGCTATTCAGAGTATAATGTTATGCATAAATGTAATATTGTTAGCTATTCAGAGTATGTTATACATAAGTGTAATATTGTTAACTATTCAGAGTATAATGTTATGCATAAATGTAATATTGTTAGCTATTCAGAGTATAATGCTATGCATAAATGTAATATTGTTAACTATTCAGAGTATAATGTTATGCATAAATGTAATATTCTTAGCTATTCAGAGTATGTTATGCATAAGTGTAATATTGTTAACTATTCAGAGTATAATGTTATGCATAAATGTAATATTGTTAGCTATTCAGAGTATAATGCTATGCATAAATGTAATATTGTTAACTATTCAGAGTATAATGTTATGCATAAATGTAATATTGTTAACTATTCAGAGTATAATGTTATGCATAAATGTAATATTGTTAACTATTCAGAGTATAATGTTATGCATAAATGTAATATTGTTAGCTATTCAGAGTATAATGTTATACATAAATGTAATATTGTTAGCTATGCAGAGTATAATGTTATACATAAATGTAATATTGTTAACTATTCAGAGTATAATGTGAAACATAAATGTAATATTGTTAGCTATGCAGAGTATAATGTTATACATAAGTGTAATATTGTTAATTATTCAGAGTATAATGTTATGCATAAATGTAATATTCTTAGCTATTCAGAGTATAATGTTATACATAAGTGTAATATTGTTAACTATTCAGAGTATAATTTTATGCATAAATGTAATATTGCTAACTATTCAGAGTATAGTGTTATACATGAATGTAATATTGTTAGCTATTCAGAGTATAATGTTATACATAAGTGTAATATTGTTAGCTATTCAGAGTATGTTATGCATAATTGTAATATTGTTAGCTATTCAGAGTATAGTGTTATACATAAGTGTAATATTGTTAACTATTCAGAGTATAATGTTATGCATAAGTGTAATATTGTTAGCTATTCAGAGTATGTTATGCATAATTGTAATATTGTTAGCTATTCAGAGTATAGTGTTATACATAAGTGTAATATTGTTAACTATTCAGAGTATAATTTTATGCATAAATGTAATATTGCTAACTATTCAGAGTATAGTGTTATACATAAGTGTAATATTCTTAGCTATTCAGAGTATAATGTTATACATAAGTGTAATATTGTTAACTATTCAGAGTATAATTTTATGCATAAATGTAATATTGCTAACTATTCAGAGTATAGTGTTATACATAAGTGTAATATTCTTAGCTATTCAGAGTATAATGTTATACATAAGTGTAATATTGTTAACTATTCAGAGTATAATGTTATGCATAAATGTAATATTGTTAGCTATTCAGAGTATAATGTTATAGATAAGTGTAATATTGTTAGCTATTCAGAGTATAATGTTATGCATAAATGTAATATTGTTAGCTATTTAGAGTATATTGTTTGCTATCATGTGTATTTAGTGGGAAGTATTTTTAATGATACTGACTTGCTCCAAAAAAACTCATCAGCCATCATCCAATCACGGTTGAGAGATTCCAGAGATGTGATATCTTCTGAAGTTAACTTGAAATCAAATATCTATAAACATATATATTAACAATGTGCTTAATATATATTAAGCAGCTGGTTTGACTTTAATTGAATGTTTCATTCTGCATTATGACCACAACTGAGCATGTATAAAATATTTCACTATAGTCTAGTATGGTATACACTCTGCAATGTATCAAATATTTCACTATAGTCTAGTATGGTATACACTCTGCAATGTATCAAATATTTCACTATAGTCTAGTATGGTATACACTCTGCAATGTATAAAATATTTCACTATAGTCTAGTATGGTATACACTCTGCAATGTATCAAATATTTCACTATAGTCTAGTATGGTATACACTCTGCAATGTATCAAATATTTCACTATAGTCTAGTATGGTATACACTCTGCAATGTATAAAATATTTCACTATAGTCTAGTATGGTATACACTCTGCAATGTATCAAATATTTCACTATAGTCTAGTATGGTATACACTCTGCATTGTGTGAGATTTGCAACATGACACTATGACAACAGAGAATTGTACAGGAATAAGCTATTTTCTTTATCAATTATTTTCCTAATATGTGTCCACCTTAACCTTTGTTTTTGGATTTTCAACAAACATATATACCTCAAGATTCTCTTTCATTCTACCTGGATTTACACTTTTCGGTATCACTGCACATCCAAGATCAATGCAAAACCTTAGCAATACTTGTGCTGGTGTTTTGTTGTGCTTGCTAGCAATGGACTTCACAACCTGGTCCTTCAACAAATTGGGGTCGTCATCTTTAGCCCTGTAATTAATATATAAAATAAATCTATAATTGCATGTAGGCTTACCGTATATTGCTGAACCATAAAATATTCTGAGCCTGAATACAGCATCGCCAATTTTTCGTACCAGTTGTCAGTTGGAAAAATATGTTGCTTATATAAGATTATTAAACTCAGGTAAAATGTGTTTAAAACAAGTTTTAGGTTCGATGTGATTTTATCAAATTTTGGAATTATGATTTCTTCGTACAAAGGCCTGTCCAATGAGAGGACAAATTTTGGAATTATATATAGTTTCTACTCACCAAGGCCTGTCCAATGAACCTAATGGACTGTAACATGTGGTAATGATATTTCGTTCATGACACCAATTAATTAATTTAGTTCTGGTAAAATACGGATGTGCTTCAATCTACGAACATATACATACAATGTACAGTATATACAAAAATCATTGTTACTGTGTGTATTTGATAGAATTTTAGGACACGAAAGGCTAGATTGATGAAATAACATCTAAACAAAAAAGTGATTGTGTATCTGAAAAACAGGAGGATATTAATATAAATATTAATATAAATTATGAAAATAGTGAGAGTCGTCATTTGGTCAGTTAAATGAAAGTCATCACAACGTTGACACAACACACGTGCACGCACACGTGCGCGTATGCACAAACACGCATATTATTACCTGATTGGTCACTGGTTTGTGTTTAGCCACACCAAGAACACGTTCCAACTGTTTGTGATTGAAATTGGAGACACCAATAGACTTGACTAACCCATCATCTACCAGTTTTTCTATTTCCTGCATTTTACAATTGTTGCATAATCTTTAATATATGAATTATGACACTTGAGATACACAGCCATTTAACGCCATTGTGTTTTTCTATGTAAACTTAACTACATGCATTTTTTTCAGATACACAAAGCGGTCTTTTTTTGTATGCATACACACATGTTATATATAAGAGAGTACAACTATTGCATCACAGAAACTGGTCAGTTTTGTGATATTTCTGCTGAACTACACACCATGCGAAGCATACTTATTAATAACATATACAAATTTCATTCACAAACAATACTTCGCTTACCAATATGAGGCGTTTGAAAGGATAATTAATGTCAATAGATAGAAATATAGAATAAAATACGAGTGAGATACAGAAACTTGTCTCATGTTAATTTCACTCAACCAATGTATAACGATTAATTTGAGTAATATATGTCGTCTTGCACATCTTTTTGCACCAATTTTTATTGCTACAGACTTCGGGCTCTCACATAAAATTAACCCAATTTCAGAACAAGTTTGGACTTGATGTACTTAACATTGAATTTTAGAGTTTAAATGTCATGTACACCACATACGTACCCTGTATGTGTCAAGAAAATCAACATCTGCGGGTACTGCCCTCCCAGCACTGTCTGTCATAACACCATTCTCATCCGTCTTTAAAAAATTAATTTATTATTTACTAAAAAAATGTTGTATAGCAAGTAAATTTAACAAAAATGTATGTTAGTTTATTTAAAATGAAGATATTTTGTTATTCGAAAAAAACACTATACACTCTACACGTGGTAACTTAAAAATAAAATAAAAAAAAATAGCTGTACCTGTATAGCAACTGGAAAATGAATCAAATATAAATCAATATAGTCCAACTGTAACTTTTTGAAAGACTCCATAAATGCACCACGTACAACTTCTGGTGCCATGTGAAAAACAAGTAACTGTAAATAAACCACTTTCTAGTGTGAACAAAACAATTTAGGTCATCCATTTGAACAGACATTACGTAAGGTTCTTAGATAACACACAATTCACTATGAATTTTAATTCAATTACTTTTATCATGGTTATAAGTTGGGTTTAATATTAGACATTATTGCACATTAGGTTACCATTTCCATTGTGTGTGGACATTTATTTATATTGTCAAGTCAATATAATTCTAATTAGATTACCCTGGATCATTTACAGAGAGTCATTCAATAATAAATAAGGATGAACGTGTTAGCACATTATATGTCAAAAATGTCACATAATAATTTTTTTAGGACAATTATCAATAGATTTTAATCTTTATATCCAGTATGATTTTGTTTTTGCAGAAAACAATTTGGAACAATATGCATAGAAATCTGTGTTAAAGCAATATTTAAAAAAAACAAATAAATAGTATTCATTGAATGTTCCCTCCTTGTAATAACATGATTGTGTCACGATATTTAATAAAATGTCATTTTCAGATATATCATTGCCTTAGAAACCAATGAGAAATGGGTTATAATCAACATTTTTAAGATTGATTAGTAATCATATTATATTTATTTTGTGAACAACAGCAAAAAATAAAATAGTCTGTTGTAATGTCAGCCTTCTATCATAATCTGTAGTAATTATCAAATGTTTACGTCATTAACAAAACAAGGCAGGTTTTAACCTGTATGTCTACATACATGTAAGGATCTACTAACGATCAAACCAATACAGACGTCATATGGTTGCATAAACAAAAGTGCCAAACTGGCAATATTTACCTTAGTGACAATAAACAGATCTTCTCTTTTTATTTTTCCATCACTAAGTACTTCTTTTAAGGCATCTCCAATTTCTTTTTCATTATTATACAGGCATGCCGTATCAATATGACGATAACCAATGTCAATAGCAGACTTCACTGCATTACCAACTTCATCAGGTTTCACCTGCAACAAGACATTAGAGTTAAACTCACATGCAATGTGTGATATATGCAAGTGATAGAAGTTAGTCAATTAAATTACATATTTTATCATACATAATTATAAGGAAATATTTCTATTAAATAAAACTTATTGATTTGGGGAAATTTTGCAGTTCTTTCAATGCATATAGGCAGTTCTTTCAATGTGTGTGGGCAGTTGTTTCTGTTAATGTGGGCAGTTCTGTCAATGCATGTGGGTAGTTCTTTCAATGAGTGTGAGCAGCTCTTTCTGTTAATGTGGGTAGTTCTTTCAATGCATGTGGGAAAGTCTTTCAATGTGTGTGGGCAGTTCTTTCTGTTAATGTGGGTAGTTCTTTCAATGCATGTGGGAAAGTCTTTCAATGCATGTGGGCTGTTCTTTCTGTTAATGTGGGTAGTTCTTTCAATGCGTGTAGACAGTTCTTTCAATGAGTGTGAGCAGTTGTTTCTGTTAATGTGGGTAGTTCTTTCAATGCATGTGGGAAAGTCTTTCAATGCATGTGGGCAGTTCTTTCTGTTAATGTGGGTAGTTCTTTCAATGCATGTGGGAAAGTCTTTCAATGTGTGTGGGCAGTTCTTTCTGTTAATGTGGGTAGTTCTTTCAATGCATGTGGGAAAGTCTTTCAATGTGTGTGGGCAGTTCTTTCTGTTAATGTGGGTAGTTCTTTCAATGCATGTGGGAAAGTCTTTCAATGTGTGTGGGCAGTTCTTTCTGTTAATGTGGGTAGTTCTTTCAATGCATGTGGGAAAGTCTTTCAATGTGTGTGGGCAGTTCTTTCTGTTAATGTGGGTAGTTCTTTCAATGCATGTGGGAAAGTCTTTCAATGCATGTGGGCAGTTCTTTCTGTTAATGTGGGTAGTTCTTTCAATGCATGTGGGAAAGTCTTTCAATGCATGTGGGCAGTTCTTTCTGTTAATGTGGGTAGTTCTTTAAATGCATACGGGAAAGTCTTTCAATGTGTGTGAGCAGTTCTTTCTGTTAATGTGAGCAGGTCTTTCAATGCATGTAGGCAGTTCTTTCAATGTGTGTGGGCAGTTCTTTCTGTTAATGTGGGTAGTTCTTTCAATGCATGTGCGAAAGTCTTTCAATGTGTGTGGGCAGTTCTTTCTGTTAATGTGGGTAGTTCTTTCAATGCATGTGGGAAAGTCTTTCAATGTGTGTGGGCAGTTCTTTCTGTTAATGTGGGTAGTTCTTTCAATGCATGTGGGAAAGTCTTTCAATGCATGTGGGCAGTTCTTTCTGTTAATGTGGGTAGTTCTTTCAATGCATGTGGGAAAGTCTTTCAATGCATGTGGGCAGTTCTTTCTGTTAATGTGGGTAGTTCTTTAAATGCATGTGGGAAAGTCTTTCAATGTGTGTGAGCAGTTCTTTCTGTTAATGTGAGCAGGTCTTTCAATGCATGTAGGCAGTTCTTTCAATGTGTGTGGGCAGTTCTTTCTGTTAATGTGAGCAGTCTTTCAATGTGTGTAGACAGATCTTTCAATGCATGTGGGAAAGTATTTCAATGTGTGTGCATGGTTCTTTCTGTTTATGTGAGCAGGTCTTTCAATGCATGTGGGAAAGTCTTTCTCAATGCATGTGGGCAGTTCTTTCTGTTAATGTGGGTAGTTCTTTCAATGTGTGTAGACAGGTCTTTCAATGCGTGTGGGCAGTTCTTACTGTTAATGTGGGTAGTTCTTTCAATGCATGTGGGAAAGTCTTTCAATGTGTGTGGGTAGTTCTTTCTGTTTATGTGAGCAGGTCTTTCAATGCATGTAGGCAGATCTTTCAATGTCTGTGGGCAGTTTTTTCTGTTAATGTGGGTAGTTCTTTAAATGCATGTGGGAAAGTCTTTCAATGTGTGTGGGCAGTTCTTTCTGTTTATGTGAGCAGGTCTTTCAATGCATGTAGGCAGTTCTTTCAATGTGTGTGGGCAGTTGTTTCTGTTAATGTGGGTAGTTCTTTAAATGCATGTGGGAAAGTCTTTCAATGTGTGTGGGCGGTTCTTTCTGTTTATGTGAGCAGGTCTTTCAATACATGTAGGCAGTTCTTTCAATGTGTGTGGGCAGTTCTTTCTGTTAATGTGAGCAGTCTTTCAATGCGTGTAGACAGATCTTTCAATGCATGTGGGAAAGTATTTCAATGTGTGTGCGCGGTTCTTTCTGTTTATGTGAGCAGGTCTTTCAATGCATGTGGGAAAGTCTTTCAATGCATGTGGGCAGTTCTTTCTGTTAATGTGGGTAGTTCTTTCAATGTGTGTAGACAGGTCTTTCAATGCGTGTGGGCAGTTCTTTCAATGTGTGTGGGCAGTTCTTTCTGTTAATGTGGGTAGTTCTTTCAATGCATGTGGGAAACTCTTTCAATGTGTGTGGGTAGTTCTTTCTGTTTATGTGAGCAGGTCTTTCAATGCATGTAGGCAGATCTTTCAATGTCTGTGGGCAGTTTTTTCTGTTAATGTGGGTAGTTCTTTAAATGCATGTGGGACAGCCTTTCAATGCATGTGGGCAGTTCTTTCTGTTTATGTGAGTAGGTCTTTCAATGCATGTAGGCAGTTCTTTCAATGTGTGTGGGCAGTTGTTTCTGTTAATGTGGGTAGTTCTTTCAATGCATGTGGGAAAGTATTTCAATGTGTGTGGGCAGTTCTTTCTGTTAATGTGGGTAGTTCTTTCAATGCATGTGGGAAAGTCTTTCAATGTGTGTGGGCAGTTCTTTCTGTTTATGTGAGCAGGTCTTTCAATGCATGTAGGCAGTTCTTTCAATGTGTGTGGGCAGTTGTTTCTGTTAATGTGAGCAGTCTTTCAATGCGTGTAGACAGATCTTTCAATGCATGTGGGAAAGTATTTCAATGTGTGTGCGCGGTTCTTTCTGTTTATGTGAGCAGGTCTTTCAATGCATGTGGGAAAGTCTTTCAATGCATGTGGGCAGTTCTTTCTGTTAATGTGGGTAGTTCTTTCAATGTGTGTAGACAGGTCTTTCAATGCATGTGGGCAGTTCTTTCAATGTGTGTGGGCAGTTCTTTCTGTTAATGTGGGTAGTTCTTTCAATGCATGTGGGAAAGTCTTTCAATGTGTGTGTGGGTAGTTCTTTCTGTTTATGTGAGCAGGTCTTTCAATGCATGTAGGCAGATCTTTCAATGTCTGTGGGCAGTTTTTTCTGTTAATGTGGGTAGTTCTTTAAATGCATGTGGGACAGTCTTTCAATGCATGTGGGCAGTTCTTTCTGTTTATGTGAGTAGGTCTTTCAATGCATGTAGGCAGTTCTTTCAATGTGTGTGGGCAGTTGTTTCTGTTAATGTGGGTAGTTCTTTCAATGCATGTGGGAAAGTCTTTCAATTTGTGTGGGCAGTTCTTTCTGTTTATGTGAGCAGGTCTTTCAATGCATGTAGGCAGTTCTTTCAATGTGTGTGGGCAGTTCTTTCTGTTAATGTGGGTAGTTCTTTAAATGCATGTGGGAAAGTCTTTCAATGTGTGTGGGCGGTTCTTTCTGTTTGTGTGAGCAGGTCTTTCAATGCATGTAGGCAGTTCTTTCTGTTAATGTGGATAGTTTTTTGTGTTAATGTGGGCAGGGCTTTCAACGCGTGGGTCGTTCTGTTAATGTATGTTTTAAATCGTTTTATTTTCCAAGTCAATATTCTATTTTACTAATACAATTTTTTTCTAACGCAATGGCCAAGAAAAGAAAGAAAGCGTTGACAGACGAGGCAAAGAAAAATCTGCCACTCAGTGTCGCACTCTGACACAGCAATTTTTTTCAAACATCGGCCATTTTGTTTCACCATGAAAACTGTTTTATTAGTTGTCTTATCAGAGACACTTGAAGGATTAGCTTGTTTGTAAACTGTCAGCGTGTACAGTAGGACAGTAATGTTTGTCAGAGGATTATCCCTCGTTGTTCGTTTGCATAACAATGGAAAACCCAAACGTTCCTGGAGTATGGACTCAAATGCCAGCAGTTTTCTTCATTTTTCACGCTCGAGCTTGAAATTATTCATTATCTGACACTCTTTATGAGTTCTATGATATCAGTGGTTAATATGTTTGGCCATTTTTAGTGTATATTTATAATAATGCAGCAAATCTACAGTGTTTTATTAACCAAATTGTTTTTCGCGTTTTTCTCGAGTTTAAGTTTTGATAGAGTACAACTCATTGGGACCGCCGCCAAATCAAGTGCGTTTGGACTAGGACATTCAAACTCGCAGTTATCGTTCAAAAGATAATGATGGTGTGAAATATGTCTGGGTTTTTAAAGAAAATGCTTTGTCACAGAATAATAGTCTGTTAAAGGTGCTAAGTATGAAAAAATTTGGGGACAAAAAAACAAACTTGCATAGAAATCGGAATAATAGGTCTTTTGATTATCGGAGACGCATTTCAATGGACTTGATTACGGACAATGTATGATGTAAATTTCACCAGGAAATTCCGCAGTGTGCTCTCGCAATCGCGGACTTAGTCATTTTTACAAGGTTCGCCATTTTTGATGTCAAGTGATAATTATGTAAACAATGACTGTCCAGTTTGTGCGAACTTGCACCTCTATACTTAGTCTTTTGATATATATAACCTAAATTACTGTTCTGAACGAGACCACAGACAGAGAATGTTTTATTTAAAAACGTCACAAAACCCTTCTCGCTACCTTAAGTAGTGCTAGTCAGTGGCGGCGGCACAGGGGCAGAGGGCGGTCGCCCACCCGAAAAAAAAGTATGGGGGCGTCGCCCCGCCCTCCCAATCAAGCTGAAATTATTTATGTCAGCAATATTTGTTCTTCAAAATGCAAGAAATAGCGTTTAAGAGGGTCTAGAATTCAGATCTTGTCCTCATGCAACATTTCGTGTCGCCGCCTCTGTTAGTTAACACCTTTATAAGGTGACTCGCCAACGAACACGTTTCGTTGCGTTTTGTGCTACTGACCGCCCACCTGGACTTTAGTCATTACACAATATTAAAGTTGAGGTTTTCTATTAGTACTATTCAGCACGTACCTTCCAGGTTCCTAAACCCAGTTGAGGCATTGTCAAGCCATTGTTCAAACTCAGTGATGGTACAGACATGACGACTGATGGTGTCAGAAGTGAGTGGTATGTATTCAACTACGGCCTCCTCTACCCGAGCTCCTCTGTCTATCTTCCTCTAACCTCGGGGAACTCTGGGAAAGAGAATGGTCCTGTTAGGGAGTTAGCCTTATGTAAGGTATGGCGCCCTCAGCGTCCATACTGATAACCCGCTTGTTTATACACTTAATGTATGCAGCCTCTTTCTGACCTCTCGGTGTAGAATATAAACATGGCGTCTTAGATATGCTGTCAGTGTTCAGTCACTCGTCTTGTCATTAATTATCTTCAATGAACATAACCTATAACATGGTGTCAGAAGTTGTGAAGTTTTGGCGAAAATAGTGTGGATCACAGTAGAAAAGCCTGGATTACAACATAGCTACCAAAACGAAGACTATTGAGCAAAGTAAAATACAAGACTGGCAAGTTTGACTCCGTACATGTGTTTGAGCACAGATCGCCGCTATTATTGTTGTGAACAGTTTGACAATATCACCGATTGAATATATATGAGTGCAAACATTTTTTTTGAAGTATCCAGCTTTCAAACTGACTCAGATGTGTGCAGCACAACACTTCAAAACCGTGAGTAACATAGCGTAACATTTTTTGTCAGCGTTGACCCCAGTGATTGATCATGGCAACGAACAATTCTATTCCCGCTCCAGAACCAATGAACTGTAATGGAAATATAGCAATAAATTGGCAGACATATCGTGAATCATATGAAGATTAAAAAACAGCCACTGAGCTTGATAAGAAAGATAAACCCATCCAAGTTGCTACTCTTAAGATGTTAATGGGTACAGAGTGTAAGAAAATACTAAAAAGATTGCAACTCACAGATGATGAAATGAAAGAGCCTCAGACAATCTTAGATAAGTTAGAAGCACACTTCGTACCAAAACGCAACGTTCTGTATGAAAGATATGTTTTTCACAACGCAGAACATCAACCCAATGAAACCATAGACCAGTTAGTAATCCGACTACGTCAGTTAGCTGAACCATGCAAATTTGGCACATTCGAAGATGAGATGGTTAGAGATAGATTGGTCCTTGGCTGTAAAGATTCCATAGCAAGAGCAAGATTATTCAGAGAGCAAGCAAGTGACTTACACAAAGTCATAGAATCGCTTAGAATAAGTGAAGTTTCACGGCAACAGCTAAGTCAAATGGGAAATGATGTCACAGTAAACCCAGTCAACTATGTAAAGAAAGGAGGTAAACATACAGAAAGCAATCGACATAAATATACTGAGCAACGCAAAGAAAGACCCAAGTATAAGCAAACGAAAGATAAGTCCTCCCAGTGTAGATATTGTGGTAGCAACCATGAACGTGACAAGAACAAATGTCCAGCCTATGGTAAGACTTGCAGGAATTGTGGTAAGCAAAATCACTTTCAATCTGTATGCAAACAGAAGCGTCAAGTACAACAGAATCTACACCAGCTGCAGGATGAAGTATCAGATTCTGATGATTCCATATTTAAGATAGATACTATTGGTGCAGTTCAATATGGACATAGAAAGAAATTCTATATACCAATAACATTTCGAGATACGACTGGTGAAACAAGAATAAATTGTCAATTAGACACTGGTGCAACCTGTAATGTGATGACATATAATGACCTGTGTGACATAAAACAGCATGGCAAGCCAGCATTAGAGAAAACAACAGCAAGGTTGAAGCTCTATGACGATAGCATAGTAAATGCTATTGGTGAATGTAACCTAATCTGCAAAGTTAAAGATAAAGAATAAACACTGAACTTCAAAGTTATAGCTGGAAAACAGAAACCACTACTATCTGGTGATACATGTACAAATATGGGACTGATTAATCTTAATGTTGTGAATAGTATTTCACAGGAAGCAACTCCTACATGCACATCTAAAGATCATGCACATCATGATGATAGATGCACATCTAAACGTCATCAAACAATACAATGATGTGTTTGAAGGTCTAGGGTGCCTGCCTGGTGAATACAAAATTGAAATAGACTCAACTATTAAGCCAGTACAGCATGTACCAAGACGTGTTCCCATTCCACTGAAAGCAAAATTGAAAGCCAAAATAAATGAAATGGAAAGGAAAGGCATAATAAAGAAAGTTACTAAATCCACAGACTGGATAAGCAGTATTGTAGCTGTTCTGAAACCAAACAAGTTGAGAGTATGTCTTGATCCCAGAGATTTAAATCGAGCAATTAAACGTCCCAAGTATCAGATGCCAACGCTAGACGAAATTCTACCTAAGTTATCCGATGCCAAAGTATTCTCGATTCTAGATGCCAAAGATGGTTTCCATCAGGTCAAACTGGATGAACAAAGCTCCTACCTGACAACGTTCTGGACACCTTTTGGCAGGTACAGATATGTACGGATGCCGTTTGGCATTTCATCAGCTTCGGAAGAATTCCAACGCCGCCTTCATGACGCATTGGATGATATTCCTGGTATTGAAGTCATTGCAGATGACATACTTGTGTTTGGATGTGGAGACACTCCTCAACAATACATGGAAGACCATGACAAAAAGCTAAGAAGTCTACTGCAGAGAGCGAGAGAGGTTAACTTGAAATTAAACAAAAAGAAGCTAAGATTATCGCTCAAAGAAGTACCATTTATGGAAGAGCTGATTACCACTGATGGACTCGGACCAGATCCTCAGAAAATACAGGCGATACAGAATATGCCCAGACCAGATGGCAAGAAAGCAGTACAACGTTTACTTGGATGCGTTAACTACTTAGCTAGATATTTACCCAAACTAGCAGAAATCAGCGAACCGTTAAGACGACTGAAAGAAGACAAAGCTGTATTTGTATGGGAATCGCAGCAAGAAGAATCGTTCAGTCAAATAAAGCATCTTATCACCCATGCACCAATTCTGAAATACTACGATGTAAATGACGAGGTAACCATACAATGCGATGCTTCGGAAAAAGGATTAGGTGCCACACTTCTTCAAAACGGACAACCTGTGACATTTGCGTCAAGATTGTTGTCTCCCACTGAGCAAAACTATGCCCAAATAGAGAAGGAATGTTTAGCAATCGTTTTCGCATGTGAACGATTTAATCAATACATACATGGACGAGAAGAAATCACCATAGATTCAGATCACAAACCGCTTGTACCTATCTTCAATAAACCGATACACCGAGCACCGAAACGCTTACAGCACATGATGCTACGTCTTCAAAAGTACAACATCAAAGTACAATATAAACCCGGCAACCAGATGCACATTGCTGATATGCTCAGCAGAGCATACTTAACAGAGAAGAGTACTAGCTCCAACATGCCAGAGTATCAGTTATTTCAGCTAAAAATAGAAGACAAGTTGTTTCAAGAAATAGAGTCCATTAACCAAGCTCAATACCAACACGTTAGTGATCCTACTCATCAGCAAATTCAAAAGCTAACACAAACAGATACAACTCTACAATCCTTAATGACAACAGTATTAGCTGGATGGCCAGACAACAGAGATGATGTTCCAATATGTGCAAGAGACTATTGGACATACAGAGAAGAAATCACAGTACACAATGGTGTTCTATACAAAGGAAATCAAATCATAATTCCAAAACAAATGAGACCACAAATGCTCAATGGAATTCATTCAAGTCACTTAGGTGCTGAAGCATGTATACGGCGAGCACGCGACGTACTATTTTGGCCCGGAATGACAGCGGAAATAAAGGACAAAATCACACAATGTAGTCCTTGCAACGAATACCTCAGTAAACAACAAAAAGAACCTTTGATGTCATACGAGATTCCATCACGACCATGGAAAATGATTGGACAAGATTTATTTACATACAACAAAACTGACTACCTAATTACTGTTGATTACTATAGTGATTACTGGGAACTTGACAAATTAGATACAGATACAACTTCATCAACTATAGTTAACTGTACTAAATCACACTTTGCCAGACATGGCATTCCAGAGAATGTAATTTCAGACAACGGACCGCAATTCATATCCAATGAGTATGAAACTTTCGCACGCGAATGGGAATTCGAACATATAACCTGCTCACCGTACCACAGTCAAAGCAACGGGAAAGTCGAGTCAGCTGTCAAGATATCAAAAAAGATCATCAAGAAAACAAACAAAGACAAGAAAGACTTACAGCTAGCAATTTTAGATTGGCGAAATACACCCAGCACTGATGGCAGCAGCCCACTACAGAAATTAATGTCACGTAGAGCCCGCACACTATTACCAACTCCAGAAGTATTACTTCAACCACAAGTTATTCAAGGTGTAGCAGAAAACATCAAACTTAGAAAACAGAAGTCCAAATTTCATTATGACAAAAGTGCTAAAGAACTACCAGAGCTAAATATAGGTCAACAAGTTAGATTGCAACCTATATGTTATATGTTACTTGACCCTGTTCGATATTTCATTCGTTATCTGATTCGTTCAAGATCTTTGCATATGAGAAATGACTTTTAGCATCCTGATGCAGCATCAACATCCAGTGTGAACATTGAACTTTAATTAATCTTGATAAAAGAAGGGAGATGTTAGGGAGTTAGCCTTATGTAAGATATGGCGCCATCAGCGTCCATACTGATAACCCGCTTGTTTATACACTTAATGTATGCAGCCTCTTTCTGACCTCTCGGTATAGAATATAAACATGGCGTCTTAGATATGCTGTCAGTGTTCAGTCACTCGTCTTGTCATTAATTATCTTCAATGAACAGAACCCATAACAGGTCCCACATTTCTGACAGCGCGTAATTAAGTGCTGCCCTCTAGTGTCTATCTCAAGTTTAACTGTTACTATATGTTTAATTGTTTACGGGAAAACTGTGGGAATCGTGTAATCTATTCTCAGCTTCAAAAAATAGAAATAAATGACATTAAAAAAATTCTACAAAAGATAAGTTTACTTTTAATTAGCATATTTACTTGCGACAATAAATGTTTGTGATTGTGAACCAATCCTTGGCTTTCAATGTTACTACTAGTAAGGATATCGACGGGGATGCGATATTAAGCATACACACCAACTAGCAGGTAAAATTGAATCACTGTTAATACATGATACAAAACGTAATGGCAAACTATAGGCCATTCATCATATTTAAATCACACCACGATAACTTGACATACATATACGCTCAACAGAACTTATCAAGAAAGTGGCTATTCCAGCATGAATCGAACAACAGGCGTAGACAATTGTATTACAAAATGCGTCATAGCTTGTAACAAAATGCACAGTTTATTACAAAACGCGCCTGTACATACCCCTTGCACGAGACAGTCTTTGAACTTCTCGATACGTTATTTATCCAGGTGTCGAGTAATAACCTGGTGCTATGCTGGTACGTTGACGTTGCATACACTTTCTGCAGTTAATGAGCGGGAGTTGCCATCACATGTGTTTATATATATGTTCCCGTTTACATGTTATACGTACCCGGCTCAAATCATAAATTAGCAGAAGACCATACTCAAAAAATCATCGTAAATACCTCCAATGCCCATGTTTAATTATCTCCTGATTTAATCATTTTGTTTTTTATTTGCCGATGACGTTCACATTTTCATAGATTCGAGAAGTGAGTTTATGGTGGACAGAAACACCGTTTCATATTTAAATATCTTGGAATAATCGTATAGTCAATGGCCTAAAAACTATTGGCACAACAAGCGAAAAAAGCTTTCTCTCGTTCATTCAAAAAAATTATAATTAAAAAAAAAAATTATAATTGGGTGTGTGACATTGATTACTGGATACATGTTAGGAACTCCGGTCGTGTCCACACCGGAAGCAAATGCAGATACAACATAAGAGGCAATCGAATTTAATAAGGGGTTGCACATACTGTCTGCGACACCCCCTGCTTTGTAGCTAGACATATAAAAGAAGTGGAACTTTCTTCGCAACCAATTCCGACCCGGAAGTGATATGAATGAAACAAAGCTCGGAGTCTATGTACTTTAAAACAACCGTTAACGTGTATATACCTTGCCCACAATGTGTAAGTATACTAGTATATAAACATATATTGTTGTATATTAGCTCGTCACCAAATCAGAGTTATATTATTGCTAATGAGGATCTTATATTTGGTGCCAGTGTAGTGTCGGTGTCGTTTGTTATCGGGTGTTGCTGTCATTGTGAAACGACGCTGACCGGTGTAGTAGTTGCAGTCACTGTACATATACACTGCGTAGCGAGTCTAAAGTACCAATCTCCCAATAAGCATGCATGTTTGTGTTGGTACTGATATAGGTACTACGTGTGAGACTATATTCTGTTACTGAACGGTAATGCAATAAATGGATAAATTATACGGAACAATAAATTAGTAGTATAAGGAAGTGAACCTTGGACCGAGAAGTATCGTTGACGGTGAAGAGGAACTGCAACAATATTTCACAGATTTTTAGGATTAGATCTCCGCTCACTCAATACTATGTAGTTCAATTTCATCACCCAAATCTAAATTCGAATAACGTAGTATTTTTCGGACAGGGCTTCGTTTGTACCTTAAATATATAGAGTTATTACAAACCGGGTACCATTTTTATATTAATTACGCAGTGTTTTACAGACAATGTAACATTAGAATATTAATTACACAATGTTTTACGAACTATGTAACATCATCAGTGTTTTACAGACAATGTAACAATTTTATATTAATTACGCAATGTTTTACTGACTATGTATCATATTAGAATATTAATTACGCTATGTATCATTAGAATATTAATTACGCAGTGTTTTACTGACTATGTATCATATTAGAATATTAATTACGCAGTGTTTTACAAACAATGTAACATTTTTATATTAATTACGCAATGTTTTACGAACTACGTAACATTATAATATTAATTACGCAGTGTTTTACTGACTATGTATCATATTAGAATATTAATTACGCTATTTTTTGTGGACTATGTATCATTAGAATACTAATTACACAGTGTTTTACCAGCTATGTGTAACATTAGAATATTAATTACGCAGTGTTTTACGAACTATATATTATTAGAATATTAATTACGCAGTGTTTTACTGACTATGTATTATATTAGAATATTAATTATGCTATGTTTTGCGGACTATGTATCATTAGAATATTAATTACGCAGTGTTTTACCAGCTATGTAACATTAGAATATTAATTACGCAGTGTTTTACGAACTGTGTAACATTAGAATATTAATTACGCAGTGTTTTACGAACTATATATCATTAGAATAGTAATTACGCAGTGTTTTTCGGACTATGTATCTTTAGAATAGTAATTACGCAGTGTTTTACGAACTATATATCATTAGATTATTAATTACGCAGTGTTTTACGAACTATATATCATTAGAATATTAATTACGCAGTGTTTTACGGACTATGTATCATTAGAATATTAATTACGCAGTGTTTTATGGACTATATATCATTAGATTATTAATTACGCAGTGTTTTACGGACTATGTATCATTAGAATATTAATTACGCAGTGTTTTAGAACTATGTATCATTAGAATATTAATTGCGCAGTGTTTTAGGACTATGTATCATTAGAATATTAATTGCGCAGTGTTTTACGGACTATATATCATTAGATTATTAATTACGCAGTGTTTTACGGACTATGTATCATTAGAATATTAATTACGCAGTGTTTTACGAACTATGTATCATTAGAATATTAATTGCGCAGTGTTTTAGGACTATGTATCATTAGAATATTAATTGCGCAGTGTTTTACGGACTATATATCATTAGATTATTAATTACGCAGTGTTTTACGGACTATGTATCATTAGAATATTAATTACGCAGTGTTTTACGAACTATATATCATTAGAATATTAATTACGCAGTGTTTTACGAACTATATATCATTAGATTGTTAATTACGCAGTGTTTTACGAACTATATATCATTAGAATATTAATTACGCAGTGTTTTACGAACTATATATCATTAGATTGTTAATTACGCAGTGTTTTACGGACTATATATCATTAGATTATTAATTACGCAGTGTTTTACGGACTATGTATCATTGGATATTAATTGCGCACTGTTTTACGGACTATGTATCATTAGATTATTAATTACGCAGTGTTTTACGGACTATATATTATTAGATTATTAATTACGCAGTGTTTTTCGGACTATATATTATTAGAATATTAATTACGCAGTGTTTTAGGACAATGTATCATTAGAATATTAATTACGCAGTGTTTTACGGACTATCTATCATTAGAATATTTATTACACAGTGTTTTACGGACTACGTGTCATTAGAATATTAATTACGCAGTGTTTTACGGACTATGTAACATTAGAATATTAATTACGCAGTGTGTTACAAACAATGTAACATTTTTATATTAATTACGCAATGTTTTACGAACAATGTAACATTAGGATATAAATTACGCAGTGTTTTACGGACTATGTATCATTATAATATTAATTACGCAGTGTTTTACTGACTATGTATCATATTAGAATATTAATTACGCTATTTTTTGTGGACTATGTATCATTAGAATACTAATTACACAGTGTTTTACCAGCTATGTGTAACATTAGAATATTAATTACGCAGTGTTTTACGAACTATATATTATTAGAATATTAATTACGCAGTGTTTTACTGACTATGTATTATATTAGAATATTAATTATGCTATGTTTTGCGGACTATGTATCATTAGAATATTAATTACGCAGTGTTTTACCAGCTATGTAACATTAGAATATTAATTACGCAGTGTTTTACGAACTGTGTAACATTAGAATATTAATTACGCAGTGTTTTACGAACTATATATCATTAGAATAGTAATTACGCAGTGTTTTTCGGACTATGTATCTTTAGAATATTAATTACGCAGTGTTTTATGGACTATATATCATTAGATTATTAATTACGCAGTGTTTTACGGACTATGTATCATTAGAATATTAATTACGCAGTGTTTTACGAACTATGTATCATTAGAATATTAATTGCGCAGTGTTTTAGGACTATGTATCATTAGAATATTAATTGCGCAGTGTTTTACGGACTATATATCATTAGATTATTAATTACGCAGTGTTTTACGGACTATGTATCATTAGAATATTAATTACGCAGTGTTTTACGAACTATATATCATTAGAATATTAATTACGCAGTGTTTTACGAACTATATATCATTAGATTGTTAATTACGCAGTGTTTTACGAACTATATATCATTAGAATATTAATTACGCAGTGTTTTACGAACTATATATCATTAGATTGTTAATTACGCAGTGTTTTACGGACTATATATCATTAGATTATTAATTACGCAGTGTTTTACGGACTATGTATCATTGGATATTAATTGCGCACTGTTTTACGGACTATGTATCATTAGATTATTAATTACGCAGTGTTTTACGGACTATATATTATTAGATTATTAATTACGCAGTGTTTTTCGGACTATATATTATTAGAATATTAATTACGCAGTGTTTTAGGACAATGTATCATTAGAATATTAATTACGCAGTGTTTTACGGACTATCTATCATTAGAATATTTATTACACAGTGTTTTACGGACTACGTGTCATTAGAATATTAATTACGCAGTGTTTTACGGACTATGTAACATTAGAATATTAATTACGCAGTGTGTTACAAACAATGTAACATTTTTATATTAATTACGCAATGTTTTACGAACAATGTAACATTAGGATATAAATTACGCAGTGTTTTACGGACTATGTATCATTAGAATATTAATTACGCAGTGTTTTACTGACTATGTATCATGTTAGAATATTAATTACGCTATGTTTTGCGGACTATGTATCATTAGAATATTAATTACGCAGTGTTTTACCAGCTATGTAACATTAAAATATTAATTACGCTTTGTTTTACGAACTGTGTAACATTAGATTATTAATTACGCAGTGTTTTACGGACTATGTATCATTAAAATATTAATTACGCAGTGTTTTACGGACTATGTATCATTAGAATAGTAATTACGCAGTGTTTTAAGGACTATGTGTCATATTAGAATATTAATAACGTAGTGTTTTACGGACTATGTATCATAAGAATATTAATTACGCAGTGTGTTACAAACAATGTAACATTTTTATATTAATTACGCAATGTTTTACGAACTATGTAACATTAGAATATTAATTACGCAGTGTTTTACGGACTATGTATCATTAGAATATTAATTACGCAGTGTTTTACTGACTATGTATCATATTAAAATATTAATTACGCTATGTTTTGCGGACTATGTATCATTAGAATATTAATTACGCAGTGTTTTACCAGCTATGTAACATTGGAATATTAATTACCCAGTGTTTTACGAACTGTGTAACATTAGAATATTAATTACGCAATGTTTTACGAACTATATATTATTAGAATATTAATTACGCAGTGTTTTACTGACTATGTATCATATTAGAATATTAATTATGCTATGTTTGCGGACTATGTAGCATTAGAATATTAATTACGCAGTGTTTTACCAGCTATGTAACATTAGAATATTAATTACGCAGTGTTTTACGAACTGTGTAACATTAGAATATTAATTACGCAGTGTTTTACGAACTATATATCATTAGAATAGTAATTACGCAGTGTTTTTCGGACTATGTATCTTTAGAATAGTAATTACGCAGTGTTTTACGGACTATGTGTCATATTAGAATATTAATAACGTAGTGTTTTACGGACTATGTATCATTAGAATATTAATTACGCAGTGTTTTACGGACTATGTATCATTAGATTATTAATTAGGCAGTGTTTTATGAACTATGTATCATTGGAAAATTAATTACGCAGTGTTTTGCGGACTATGTATCATTAGAATATTAATTACGCAGTGTTTTATGGACTATATATCATTAGATTATTAAATACGCAGTGTTTTACGGACTATGTATCATTAGAATATTAATTACGCAGTGTTTTAGAACTATGTATCATTAGAATATTAATTACGCAGTGTTTTAGGACTATGTATCATTGGAATATTAATTGCGCAGTGTTTTACGGACTAGATTATTAATTACGCAGTGTTTTACGGACTATGTATCATTAGAATATTAATTACGCAGTGTTTTACGAACTATATATCATTAGATTATTAATTACGCAGTGTTTTACGAACTATATATCATTAGAATATTAATTACGCAATGTTTTACGAACTATATATCATTAGATTGTTAATTACGCAGTGTTTTACGAACTATATATCATTAGATTATCAATTACGCAGTGTTTTACGGACTATATATTATTAGATTATTAATTACGCAGTGTTTTTCGGACTATATATTATTAGAATATTAATTACACAGTGTTTTAGGACAATGTATCATTAGAATATTAATTACGCAGTGTTTTACGGACTATGTATCATTAGAATATTAATTACGCAGTGTTTTAGGACTGTGTATCATTAGAATATTAATTGCGCAGTGTTTTACGGACTAGATTATTAATTACGCAGTGTTTTACGGACTATGTATCATTAGAATATTAATTACGCAGTGTTTTACGAACTATATATCATTAGATTATTAATTACGCAGTGTTTTACGAACTATATATTATTAGATTATTAATTACGCAGTGTTTTTCGGACTATATATTATTAGAATATTAATTACGCAGTGTTTTAGGACAATGTATCATTAGAATATTAATTACGCAGTGTTTTACGGACTATCTATCATTAGAATATTTATTACACAGTGTTTTACGGACTACGTGTCATTAGAATATTAATTACGCGGTGTTTTACGGACTATGTAACATTAGACTATTAATTACGCAGTGTTTTACATACAATGTAACATTTTTATATTAATTACGCAATGTTTTACGAACTATGTAACATTATAATATTAATTACGCAGTGTTTTACGGACTATGTATCATTAGAATATTAATTACGCAGTGTTTTACTGACTATGTATCATATTAGAATATTAATCACGCTATGTTTTGCGGACTATGTATCATTAGAATATTAATTACGCAGTGTTTTACCAGCTATGTAACATTAGAATATTAATTACGCAGTGTTTTACGAACTGTGTAACATTAGATTATTAATTACGCAGTGTTTCACGGACTATGTATCATTAGAATATTAATTACGCAGTGTTTTGCGGACTATGTATCATTAGAATAGTAATTACGCAGTGTTTTACGGACTATGTGTCATATTAGAATATTAATAACGTAGTGTTTTACGGACTATGTATCACTAGAATATTAATTACGCAGTGTGTTACAAACAATGTAACATTTTTATATTAATTACGCAATGTTTTACGAACTATGTAACATCAGAATATTAATTACGCAGTGTTTTACGGACTATGTATCATTAGAATATTAATTACGCAGTGTTTTACTGACTATGTATCATATTAGAATATTAATTACGCTATGTTTTGCGGACTATGTATTATTAGAATATTAATTACGCAGTGTTTTACCAGCTATGTAACATTAGAATATTAATTACGCAGTGTTTTACGAACTGTGTAACATTAGATTATTAATTACGCAATGTTTTACGGACTATGTGTCATATTAGAATATTAATAACGTAGTGTTTTACGGACTATGTATCACTAGAATATTAATTACGCAGTGTGTTACAAACAATGTAACATTTTTATATTAATTACGCAATGTTTTACGAACTATGTAACATTAGAATATTAATTACGCAGTGTTTTACGGACTATGTATCATTAGAATATTAATTACGCAGTGTTTTACTGACTATGTATCATATTAGAATATTAATTACGCTATGTTTTGCGGACTATGTATCATTAGAATATTAATTACGCAGTGTTTTACCAGCTATGTAACATTAGAATATTAATTACGCAGTGTTTTACGAACTGTGTAACATTAGAATATTAATTACGCAATGTTTTACGAACTATATATCTTTAGAATATTAATTACGCAGTGTTTTCCTGACTATGTATCATATTAGAATATTAATTACGCTATGTTTTGCGGACTATGTATCATTAGAATATTAATTACGCAGTGTTTTCCCAGCTATGTAACATTAGAATATTAATTACGCAGTGTTTTACGAACTGTGTAACATTAGAATATTAATTACGCAGTGTTTTACGAACTATATATCATTAGAATAGTAATTACGCAGTGTTTTTCGGACTATGTATCATTAGAATAGTAATTACGCAGTGTTTTACGGACTATGTAACATTAGAATATTAATTACGCAGTGTTTTACAGACAATGTAACATTTTTATATTAATTACGCAATGTTTTACGAACTATGTATCATTAGATTATTAATTAGGCAGTGTTTTATGAACTATGTATCATTGGAAAATTAATTACGCAGTGTTTTACGGACTATGTATCATTAGAATATTAATTACGCAGTGTTTTATGGACTATATATCATTAGATTATTAATTACGCAGTGTTTTACGGACTATATATTATTAGATTATTAATTACGCAGTGTTTTTCGGACTATATATTATTAGAATATTAATTACGCAGTGTTTTAGGACTATGTATCATTAGAATATTAATTACGCAGTGTTTTACGGACTATGTGTCATATTAGAGTATTAATAACGTAGTGTTTTACGGACTATGTATCATTAGAATATTAATTACGCAGTGTGTTACAAACAATGTAACATTTTTATATTAATTACGCAATGTTTTACGAACTATGTATCATTAGAATATTTATTACACAGTGTTTTACGGACTACGTGTCATTAGAATAGTAATTACGCAGTGTTTTACGGACTATGTATCATTAGAATATTAATTACGCAGTGTTTTATGGACTATATATCATTAGATTATTAATTACGCAGTGTTTTACGGACTATATATTATTAGATTATTAATTACGCAGTGTTTTTCGGACTATATATTATTAGAATATTAATTACGCAGTGTTTTAGGACTATGTATCATTAGAATATTAATTACGCAGTGTTTTACGGACTATGTGTCATATTAGAATATTAATAACGTGGTGTTTTACGGACTATGTATCATTAGAATATTAATTACGCAGTGTGTTACAAACAATGTAACATTTTTATATTAATTACGCAATGTTTTACGAACTATGTATCATTAGAATATTTATTACACAGTGTTTTACGGACTACGTGTCATTAGAATAGTAATTACGCAGTGTTTTACGGACTATGTAACATTAGAATATTAATTACGCAGTGTTTTACATACAATGTTACATTTTTATATTAATTACGCAATGTTTTACGAACTATGTAACATTATAATATTAATTACGCAGTGTTTTACGGACTATGTATCATTAGAATATTAATTACGCAGTGTTTTACTGACTATGTATCATATTAGAATATTAATCACGCTATGTTTTGCGGACTATGTATCATTAGAATATTAATTACGCAGTGTTTTACCAGCTATGTAACATTAGAATATTAATTACGCAGTGTTTTACGAACTGTGTAACATTATATTATTAATTACGCAGTGTTTTACGGATTATGTATCATTAGAATATTAATTACGCAGTGTTTTACGGACTATGTATCATTAGAATAGTAATTACGCAGTGTTTTACGGACTATGTGTCATATTAGAATGTTAATAACGTAGTGTTTTACGGACTATGTATCATTAGAATATTAATTATGCAGTGTGTTACAAACAATGTAACATCTTTATATTAATTACGCAGTGTTTTACGGACTATGTATCATTAGAATAGTAATTACGCAGTGTTTTACTGACTATGTATCATATTAGAATATTAATTACGCTATGTTTTGCGGACTATGTATCATTAGAATATTAATTACGCAGTGTTTTACCAGTTATGTAACATTAGAATATTAATTACGCAGTGTTTTACGAACTATGTACCATCAGAATATTAATTACGCAGTGTTTTACGGACTATGTATCATTAGAATATTAATTACGCAGTGTTTTACTGACTATGTATCATATTAGAATATTAATTACGCTATGTTTTGCGGACTATGTATCATTAGAATATTAATTACGCAGTGTTTTACCAGCTATGTAACATTAGAATATTAATTACGCAGTGTTTTACGAACTATATATCATTAGATTACTAATTACGCAGTGTTTTACGAACTATATATCATTAGAATATTAATTACGCAATGTTTTACGAACTATATATCATTAGATTGTTCATTACGCAGTGTTTTACGAACTATATATCATTAGATTATTAATTACGCAGTGTTTTACGAACTATATATCATTAGAATATTAATTACGCAGTGTTTTACGAACTATATATCATTAGATTGTTAATTACGCAGTGTTTTACGAAATATATATCATTAGATTATTAATTACGCAGTGTTTTACGGACTATGTATCATTGGATATTAATTGCGCCCTGTTTTACGGACTATGTATCATTCGATTATTAATTACGCAGTGTTTTACGGACTATATATTATTAGATTATTAATTACGCAGTGTTTTTCGGACTATATATTATTAGAATATTAATTACGCAGTGTTTTAGGACAATGTATCATTAGAATATTAATTACGCAGTGTTTTACGGACTATCTATCATTAGAATATTTATTACACAGTGTTTTACGGACTACGTGTCATTAGAATATTAATTACGCGGTGTTTTACGGACTATGTAACATTAGACTATTAATTACGCAGTGTTTTACATACAATGTAACATTTTTATATTAATTACGCAATGTTTTACGAACTATGTAACATTATAATATTAATTACGCAGTGTTTTACGGACTATGTATCATTAGAATATTAATTACGCAGTGTTTTACTGACTATGTATCATATTAGAATATTAATCACGCTATGTTTTGCGGACTATGTATCATTAGAGTATTAATTACGCAGTGTTTTACCAGCTATGTAACATTAGAATATTAATTACGCAGTGTTTTACGAACTGTGTAACATTAGATTATTAATTACGCAGTGTTTCACGGACTATGTATCATTAGAATATTAATTACGCAGTGTTTTACGGACTATGTATCATTAGAATAGTAATTACGCAGTGTTTTACGGACTATGTGTCATATTAGAATATTAATAACGTAGTGTTTTACGGACTATGTATCACTAGAATATTAATTACGCAGTGTGTTACAAACAATGTAACATTTTTATATTAATTACGCAATGTTTTACGAACTATGTAACATCAGAATATTAATTACGCAGTGTTTTACGGACTATGTATCATTAGAATAGTAATTACGCAGTGTTTTACTGACTATGTATCATATTAGAATATTAATTACGCTATGTTTTGCGGACTATGTATTATTAGAATATTAATTACGCAGTGTTTTACCAGCTATGTAACATTAGAATATTAATTACGCAGTGTTTTACGAACTGTGTAACATTAGATTATTAATTACGCAGTGTTTTACGGACTATGTGTCATATTAGAATATTAATAACGTAGTGTTTTACGGACTATGTATCACTAGAATATTAATTACGCAGTGTGTTACAAACAATATAACATTTTTATATTAATTACGCAATGTTTTACGAACTATGTAACATTAGAATATTAATTACGCAGTGTTTTACGGACTATGTATCATTAGAATATTAATTACGCAGTGTTTTACTGACTATGTATCATATTAGAATATTAATTACGCTATGTTTTGCGGACTATGTATCATTAGAATATTAATTACGCAGTGTTTTACCAGCTATGTAACATTAGAATATTAATTACGCAGTGTTTTACGAACTGTGTAACATTAGAATATTAATTACGCAATGTTTTACGAACTATATATCTTTAGAATATTAATTACGCAGTGTTTTCCTGACTATGTATCATATTAGAATATTAATTACGCTATGTTTTGCGGACTATGTATCATTAGAATATTAATTACGCAGTGTTTTACCAGCTATGTAACATTAGAATATTAATTACGCAGTGTTTTACGAACTGTGTAACATTAGAATATTAATTACGCAGTGTTTTACGAACTATATATCATTAGAATAGTAATTACGCATTGTTTTTCGGACTATGTATCATTAGAATAGTAATTACGCAGTGTTTTACGGACTATGTAACATTAGAATATTAATTACGCAGTGTTTTACAGACAATGTAACATTTTTATATTAATTACGCAATGTTTTACGAACTATGTATCATTAGATTATTAATTAGGCAGTGTTTTATGAACTATGTATCATTGGAAAATTAATTACGCAGTGTTTTACGGACTATGTATCATTAGAATATTAATTACGCAGTGTTTTATGGACTATATATCATTAGATTATTAATTACGCAGTGTTTTACGGACTATATATTATTAGATTATTAATTACGCAGTGTTTTTCGGACTATATATTATTAGAATATTAATTACGCAGTGTTTTAGGACTATGTATCATTAGAATATTAATTACGCAGTGTTTTACGGACTATGTGTCATATTAGAGTATTAATAACGTAGTGTTTTACGGACTATGTATCATTAGAATATTAATTACGCAGTGTGTTACAAACAATGTAACATTTTTATATTAATTACGCAATGTTTTACGAACTATGTATCATTAGAATATTTATTACACAGTGTTTTACGGACTACGTGTCATTAGAATAGTAATTACGCAGTGTTTTACGGACTATGTATCATTAGAATATTAATTACGCAGTGTTTTATGGACTATATATCATTAGATTATTAATTACGCAATGTTTTACGGACTATATATTATTAGATTATTAATTCCGCAGTGTTTTTCGGACTATATATTATTAGAATATTAATTACGCAGTGTTTTAGGACTATGTATCATTAGAATATTAATTACGCAGTGTTTTACGGACTATGTGTCATATTAGAATATTAATAACGTAGTGTTTTACGGACTATGTATCATTAGAATATTAATTACGCAGTGTGTTACAAACAATGTAACATTTTTATATTAATTACGCAATGTTTTACGAACTATGTATCATTAGAATATTTATTACACAGTGTTTTACGGACTACGTGTCATTAGAATAGTAATTACGCAGTGTTTTACGGACTATGTAACATTAGAATATTAATTACGCAGTGTTTTACATACAATGTAACATTTTTATATTAATTACGCAATGTTTTACGAACTATGTAACATTATAATATTAATTACGCAGTGTTTTACGGACTATGTATCATTAGAATATTAATTACGCAGTGTTTTACTGACTATGTATCATATTAGAATATTAATCACGCTATGTTTTGCGGACTATGTATCATTAGAATATTAATTACGCAGTGTTTTACCAGCTATGTAACATTAGAATATTAATTACGCAGTGTTTTACGAACTGTGTAACATTATATTATTAATTACGCAGTGTTTTACGGATTATGTATCATTAGAATATTAATTACGCAGTGTTTTACGGACTATGTATCATTAGAATAGTAATTACGCAGTGTTTTACGGACTATGTGTCATATTAGAATGTTAATAACGTAGTGTTTTACGGACTATGTATCATTAGAATATTAATTATGCAGTGTGTTACAAACAATGTAACATCTTTATATTAATTACGCAGTGTTTTACGGACTATGTATCATTAGAATAGTAATTACGCAGTGTTTTACTGACTATGTATCATATTAGAATATTAATTACGCTATGTTTTGCGGACTATGTATCAATAGAATATTAATTACGAAGTGTTTTACCAGCTATGTAACATTAGAATATTAATTACGCAGTGTTTTACGAACTATGTATCATCAGAATATTAATTACGCAGTGTTTTACGGACTATGTATCATTAGAATATTAATTACGCAGTGTTTTACTGACTATGTATCATATTAGAATATTAATTACGCTATGTTTTGCGGACTATGTATCATTAGAATATTAATTACGCAGTGTTTTACCAGCTATGTAACATTAGAATATTAATTACGCAGTGTTTTACGAACTGTGTAACATTAGATTATTAATTACGCAGTGTTTTACGGACTATGTGTCATATTAGAATATTAATAACGTAGTGTTTTACGGACTATGTATCATTAGAATATTAATTACGCAGTGTTTTATGGACTATGTATCATTAGAATATTAATTACGCAGTGTTTTACGGACTATGTATCATTAGAATATTAATTACGCAGTGTTTTACCAGCTATGTAACATTAGAATATTAATTACGCAGTGTTTTACGAACTGTGTAACATTAGAATATTAATTACGCAATGTTTTACGAACTATATATCTTTAGAATATTAATTACGCAGTGTTTTCCTGACTATGTATCATATTAGAATAATAATCACGCTATGTTTTGCGGACTATGTATCATTAGAATATTAATTACGCAGTGTTTTACCAGCTATGTAACATTAGAATATTAATTACGCAGTGTTTTACGAACTGTGTAACATTATATTATTAATTACGCAGTGTTTTACGGATTATGTATCATTAGAATATTAATTACGCAGTGTTTTACGGACTATGTATCATTAGAATAGTAATTACGCAGTGTTTTACGGACTATGTGTCATATTAGAATGTTAATAACGTAGTGTTTTACGGACTATGTATCATTAGAATATTAATTATGCAGTGTGTTACAAACAATGTAACATCTTTATATTAATTACGCAGTGTTTTACGGACTATGTATCATTAGAATAGTAATTACGCAGTGTTTTACTGACTATGTATCATATTAGAATATTAATTACGCTATGTTTTGCGGACTATGTATCAATAGAATATTAATTACGAAGTGTTTTACCAGCTATGTAACATTAGAATATTAATTACGCAGTGTTTTACGAACTATGTATCATCAGAATATTAATTACGCAGTGTTTTACGGACTATGTATCATTAGAATATTAATTACGCAGTGTTTTACTGACTATGTATCATATTAGAATATTAATTACGCTATGTTTTGCGGACTATGTATCATTAGAATATTAATTACGCAGTGTTTTACCAGCTATGTAACATTAGAATATTAATTACGCAGTGTTTTACGAACTGTGTAACATTAGATTATTAATTACGCAGTGTTTTACGGACTATGTGTCATATTAGAATATTAATAACGTAGTGTTTTACGGACTATGTATCATTAGAATATTAATTACGCAGTGTTTTATGGACTATGTATCATTAGAATATTAATTACGCAGTGTTTTACGGACTATGTATCATTAGAATATTAATTACGCCGTGTTTTAGAACTATGCATCATTAGAATATTAATTACGCAGTGTTTTAGGACTCTGTATCATTAGAATATTAATTACGCAGTGTTTTACGGACTATCTATCATTAGAATATTAATTACACAGTGTTTTACGGACTATGTATCATAAGAATATTAATTTCGCAGTGTTTTACGGACTATCTATCATTAGAATATTAATTGCGCAGTGTTGTATGGACTATGTAACATTAGAATAGTAATTACGCAGTGTTTTAGGACTATGTATCATTAGAATATTAATTACGCAGTTTTTTACGGACTATGTATCATTAGAATATTAATTGCGCAGTGTTTTACGGACTATGTATCATTAGAATATTAATTACACAGTGTTTTACGGACTATGTATCATTAGAATATTAATTACGCAGTGTTTTAAAGACTATGTATCATTAGAATATTAATTACTTAGTGTTTTACAGACTATGTATCATTAGAATATTAATTACGTAGTGTTTTACGAACTATGTATCATTAGAATATTAATTACACAGTGTTTTACGGACTATGTAACATTAGAATATTAATTACGCAGTGTTTTACGAACTATGTAACATTAGAATATTAATTACGCAGTGTTTTACGGACTATGTATCATTAGAATATTAATTACGCAACGTTTTAAGGACTTTGTATCACCTTTATATTTAGCAGCAATGGTAAAAAAGCTGACGAGCACATTACTTCCACGTATGGGCAGAAAAACGGTATTTAAAGAAGAACTGAGAACGCTAGAATTAGTAGTAGAGTTTAAAACCGACACGCGGCCAAACTGTCTCGTCGAAAAGACAACCGAGTTGGTAAAACTACTTAATAACGGTAAAGTAGGCCTACCATTGAATGTTTTCAAAATGCACATTGAAGTGAAACCCAGCAATACATAACGAGATTGTGGCGTTATGAGTTATACTGTATGTGTGTATATTCTGCATTTCCGTTGTTTTGATTTATAATAATCATGTTTAATTACATAATTACAAATATTTCAAATATTAGATAAATGTATACGATTAATAGAAGGATATGAATTACACAATTATATCATCAACATGATTGAAACATTCCCGACTGATGAGGGCGCACAGAAAGTAAGTAATGTAGGGAACGTCAATATATATCTCAAGGAAACAACTTGCTTTCTATTTGACATCTGCCATGTATTATTACACATTACTATCACACTCAGTTAACTGTTTTTTTTTTTACAAAATGATTGAATTTCTACTTGAATATTTTAAAGTTGTTTCCACAATAACTATTAAGCTAGCTTTATTTTGCAGGTAGGATACGACTGTTTGGCAAAACTAATCAAGAAAAGCGATAGACTAAGGGCTCGCATTATTCAGTGTGATTTGTACAGGTTTGTAGTCATAATTACATGTTTTATTTATTTATTTATTTATTTATTTACTTGTTTGTCTGTCTGTCTGTCTGTCTGTCTGTCTGTCTGTCTGTCTGTCTGTCTGTCTGTCTGTCTGTCTATTTATTTATTTATTTATTTAGTTAGTTAGTTATTTAGTTAGTTATTTAGTTATTTAGTTATTTGTTGCTACCCTTTCAAAGCATGGGCTCACTTTTACAGGAGCTGCAAAATTAAAGATACATTTCTTAAAATAAGTACAAGAAATACTGTTATAGATCAAGAAAAATAACATATAACAAAATTAATATTAGTACAATAAAAATAACATTACAATCTACTTATTAGTGTGAAAATGTTGTTCTAAAGTCCATGGCATCAACTAAAAATTCTTTCATAAGTTTGTCTATGGTGTAACATATTTCTTTGTTATAACCTTGAGTGATATCTCCCAGAAGAAAGCATACTAACTCTTCGTTATTCAGTTGCTGGAAGTTATCAGATAAATTTGTTTCTTTCATCTTCAATAACATTTCTTTTATTTCACACATTAAGTTGACCCTTTTTATTTTAAAACTTGGACATTGCAAAATAAATGTTCGACAGGTTTCTTCATTGTTTTCAAATTATGTCATCTTCACTATTATTTTCCCATTTTCTTTTTTCATATGCTAACCCAAGACTACATGATCTTGCTCTGAATTTTAGTTGTGCTCCTTTAAAGTTATTTATTGACTGAAGATATTTCTCACTTTTCAAGCTAGTTTTGAATTTTCTATAATATTTAAGGCTTGATTTTAACTTTATATCTTCTCTCCACTTGGATTCGTCATGTTTCAGAACTAATGTTTTTATCAGTTAAGTTTGTAAACTGTTTTTTGTGTGTTTATTTTGGCATATATTATATCATCTGTATATTTTAGCCAGTTCCAAAATATGTAACTTCTATGTTGTTCAATTTTTTGGTTTAACTCATTTAATTTGGTAAAACTTTTGTCCACCTGGATTCATTCATTTCATTTCGTCTCTTATAATATTTTAACTTTATTATATCTAATCTACTTTTCATTGTATTCAACCCAAGATCACCAAGAACAGCTTCATTTACAGTCTTTCGCTGACTTTTCACTATAAATTTTCCAACTGTTCTTTGCAGTTTTTCCAAACTCTCTACATTTGATAAACTAGGCGTTACTATTTCACCAGCATATTCTAATGAGGGCGTATTAGATTATTCCATAGTGATAACCCATAATCTATCCATGACTTCCAAGGGTTGCTTTCATTACTGGGAATAGTTTGTTGAATTTTTCACTTATTTTTACACAGTGAATATGGTCAGACAGGTTTCTGGTGAACCAGTAGCCTAAATATTTGTATTCATTAGATTCTTTATTTTTTAAATCTCCAATATACCATTCCTTATGTCTATTTATTCTTTTATTTACTATCAAGATATTAGATTTTTCCCCATTAATGGACATATTATGCGTATATTGTTGAGTTAACACACAAAAACGAGATTGAGAAAAGTGTTTAATTTATATAACCGTTATTCAATATATATTTGTTGTCGTGTCATCGTCATCGTGGTTGGTGTTCTTTCATTCCGTTTAAATCTCTCCCAACAGGCATATTAGAATACCATTCACAAATGTTTTACATAGCACAGAAGTACTCGCCCCCGCATTGGAAGTCCTGACACATTTGGCGACAGAAGGTAATTCCGTATGCCTCTGAGCACCTAGGTTAAGAACATGGGTTAATGAGAGCTGAATATTGTATTCAGTGAACACAACTCTTTACATAAGTGCTAGTTTTAATCTTGTTATGTATAATGTATTTTGTGAGAACGCATTAAATATGAGTAAAATAATTAAATGGAATTCCCTAGCCGGGCAAGGCAATTCATTTATATTACTTTTTCACTAGAATGTCGAATCCAGTCAATGGTGGAAGATGGTGTGGTAACATGTATATTCGATGCAGTCAGAACGCATCAAGCTGATTTAAATATTCAGATAGCGGCTCATAGTGCTCTTGTCAATTTCCTAAAAAATGGTGCGTTCATTGCAATTTGTATTATTTGTAAACTTATTATGCATTAATAATTAAATTTAAGTTGTCAATGTAGGTGAGCCACGTAGTATATTCACTGTTACGTCATATGACACATTTATCTCGGTAGTTTGATGTGATCTAGCTACCATTCATTTAGCTAATTTGATGTGAACTAGCTACCATTCATTTAGGTAGTTTGATGAGATCTAGCTACCATTCATTCCTTTAGGTAGTTTAATGTGATCCAGCTACCATTCATTTCGCTAATTTGATGAGATCTAGCTACCATTCATTTAGCTAATTTGATGTGATCTAGCTACCATTCATTTAGCTAATTTGATGAGATTTAGCTACCATTCATTTAGCTAATTTGATGAGATCTAGCTACCATTCATTTAGCTAATTTGATGTGATCTACCTACCATTCATTTAGCTAATTTGATGTGATCTAGCTACCATTCATTTAGCTAATTTGATGAGATTTAGCTACCATTCATTTAGCAAATTTGATGAGATCTAGCTACCATTCATTCATTTAGGTAGTTTAATGTGATCCAGCTACCATTCATTTCGCTAATTTGATGAGATCTAGCTACCATTCATTTCGCTAATTTGATGAGATCTAGCTACCATTCATTTAGCTAGTTTGATGAGATCTAGCTACCATTCATTCAGCTAATTTGATGAGATTTAGCTACCATTCATTTAGCTAATTTGATGAGATCTAGCTACCATTCATTCATTTAGGTAGTTTAATGTGATCCAGCTACCATTCATTTCGCTAATTTGATGAGATCTAGCTACCATTCATTTCGCTAATTTGATGAGATCTAGCTACCATTCATTTAGCTAGTTTGATGTGATCTAGCTACCATTCATTAAGCTAATTTGATGTGATTTAGCTACCATTCATTTAGGTAGTTTGATGTGATCTAGCTACCATTCATTTGCTAATTTGATGTAATCTAGCTACCATTCATTTAGGTAGTTTGATGTGATCTAGCTACCATTCATTTCGCTAGTTTGATGTGATCTAGCTACCATTCATTTCGCTAATTTGATGAGATCTAGCTACCATTCATTTCGCTAATTTGATGAGATCTAGCTACCATTCATTTAGCTAGTTTGATGAGATCTAGCTACCATTCATTTAGCTAGTTTGATGTGATCTAGCTACCATTCATTTAGGTATTTTGATGTGATCTAGCTACCATTCATTTCGCTAGTTTGATGCGATCTAGCTACCATTCATTTCGCTAATTTGATGAGATCTAGCTACCATTCATTTCGCTAATTTGATGAGATCTAGCTACCATTCATTTCGGTATTTTGATGTGATCTAGCTACCATTCGTTTAGCTAGTTTGATGTCATCTAGCTACCATTCATTTAGCTAATTTGATGAGATCTAGCTACCATTCATTTAGCTAATTTGATGTGATCTAGCTACCATTCATTTAGGTAGTTTGATGTCATCTAGCTACCATTCATTTCGCTAGTTTGATGCGATCTAGCTAACATTCATTTAGGTAGTTTGATGTGATCTAGCTACCATTCATTTAGCTAATATGATGTCATCTAGCTACCATTCATTTAGCTAGTTTGATGCGATATAGCTGCCATTCATTTAGCTAATTTGATGTGATCTAGCTACCATTCATTTAGGTGGTTTGACGTCATCTAGCTACCATTCATTTAGCTAATTTGATGAGATCTACCTACCATTCATTTAGGTAGTTTGATGTCATCTAACTACCATTCATTTAGGTAGTTTGATGTGATCTAGCTACCATTCATTTAGCTAATTTGATGTGATCTAGCTACCATTCATTTAGGTAGTTTGATGTCATCTAGCTACCATTCATTTAGCTAATTTGATGAGATCTACCTACCATTCATTTAGCTAGTTGAAATCATCTAGATACCATTCATTTAGCTAATTTGATGTCATCTAGCTACCATTCATATAGTTAATTTGATGCGATCTAGCTACCATTCATTTAGCTAGTTTGATGTCATCTAGCTACCATTCATTTAGCTAATTTGATGTCATCTAGCTACCATTCATTTAGCTAGTTTGATGCGATCTAGCTACCATTCATGTAGCTAATTCGATGACATCTAGCTACCATTCATTTAGCTAATTTGATGTGATCTAGCTACCATTCATTTAGGTAGTTTGATGTCATCTAGCTACCATTCATTTAGGTAGTTTTATGTGATCCAGCTACCATTCATTTCGCTAATTTGATGAGATCTAGCTACCATTCATTTCGCTAATTTGATGTGATCTAGCTACCATTCATTTAGCTAATTTGATGAGATTTAGCTACCATTCATTTAGCTAATTTGATGAGATCTAGCTACCATTCATTCATTTAGGTAGTTTAATGTGATCCAGCTACCATTCATTTCGCTAATTTGATGAGGTCTAGCTACCATTCATTTCGGTAATTTGATGAGATCTAGCTACCATTCATTTAGCTAGTTTGATGTGATCCATCTACCATTCATTAAGCTAATTTGATGTGATTTAGCTACCATTCATTTAGGTAGTTTGATGTGATCTAGCTACCATTCATTTGCTAATTTGATGTAATCTAGCTACCATTCATTTAGGTAGTTTGATGTGATCTAGCTACCATTCATTTCGCTAGTTTGATGTGATCTAGCTACCATTCATTTCGCTAATTTGATGAGATCTAGCTACCATTCATTTCGCTAATTTGATGAGATCTAGCTACCATTCATTTAGCTAGTTTGATGAGATCTAGCTACCATTCATTTAGCTAGTTTGATGTGATCTAGCTACCATTCATTTAGCTAATTTGATGAGATCTACCTACCATTCATTTAGGTAGTTTGATGTCATCTAACTACCATTCATTTAGGTAGTTTGATGTGATCTAGCTACCATTCATTTAGCTAATTTGATGTGATCTAGCTACCATTCATTTAGGTAGTTTGATGTCATCTAGCTACCATTCATTTAGCTAATTTGATGAGATCTACCTACCATTCATTTAGCTAGTTGAAATCATCTAGCTACCATTCATTTAGCTAATTTGATGTCATCTAGCTACCATTCATATAGTTAATTTGATGCGATCTAGCTACCATTCATTTAGCTAGTTTGATGTCATCTAGCTACCATTCATTTAGCTAATTTGATGTGATCTAGCTACCATTCATTTCGCTAGTTTGATGCGATCTAGCTACCATTCATTTAGGTAGTTTGATGTCATCTAGCTACCATTCATTTAGCTAATTTGATGAGATCTAGCTACCATTCATTTCGCTAGTTTGATGAGATCTAGCTACCATTCATTCCTTTAGGTAGTTTAATGTGATCCAGCTACCATTCATTTCGCTAATTTGATGAGATCTAGCTACCATTCATTTAGCTAATTTGATGTGATCTAGCTACCATTCATTTAGCTAATTTGATGAGATTTAGCTACCATTCATTTAGCTAATTTGATGAGATCTAGCTACCATTCATTTAGCTAATTTGATGTGATCTACCTACCATTCATTTAGCTAATTTGATGTGATCTAGCTACCATTCATTTAGCTAATTTGATGAGATTTAGCTACCATTCATTTAGCAAATTTGATGAGATCTAGCTACCATTCATTCATTTAGGTAGTTTAATGTGATCCAGCTACCATTCATTTCGCTAATTTGATGAGATCTAGCTACCATTCATTTCGCTAATTTGATGAGATCTAGCTACCATTCATTTAGCTAGTTTGATGAGATCTAGCTACCATTCATTCAGCTAATTTGATGAGATTTAGCTACCATTCATTTAGCTAATTTGATGAGATCTAGCTACCATTCATTCATTTAGGTAGTTTAATGTGATCCAGCTACCATTCATTTCGCTAATTTGATGAGATCTAGCTACCATTCATTTCGCTAATTTGATGAGATCTAGCTACCATTCATTTAGCTAGTTTGATGTGATCTAGCTACCATTCATTAAGCTAATTTGATGTGATTTAGCTACCATTCATTTAGGTAGTTTGATGTGATCTAGCTACCATTCATTTGCTAATTTGATGTAATCTAGCTACCATTCATTTAGGTAGTTTGATGTGATCTAGCTACCATTCATTTCGCTAGTTTGATGTGATCTAGCTACCATTCATTTCGCTAATTTGATGAGATCTAGCTACCATTCATTTCGCTAATTTGATGAGATCTAGCTACCATTCATTTAGCTAGTTTGATGAGATCTAGCTACCATTCATTTAGCTAGTTTGATGTGATCTAGCTACCATTCATTTAGGTATTTTGATGTGATCTAGCTACCATTCATTTCGCTAGTTTGATGCGATCTAGCTACCATTCATTTCGCTAATTTGATGAGATCTAGCTACCATTCATTTCGCTAATTTGATGAGATCTAGCTACCATTCATTTCGGTATTTTGATGTGATCTAGCTACCATTCGTTTAGCTAGTTTGATGTCATCTAGCTACCATTCATTTAGCTAATTTGATGAGATCTAGCTACCATTCATTTAGCTAATTTGATGTGATCTAGCTACCATTCATTTAGGTAGTTTGATGTCATCTAGCTACCATTCATTTCGCTAGTTTGATGCGATCTAGCTAACATTCATTTAGGTAGTTTGATGTGATCTAGCTACCATTCATTTAGCTAATATGATGTCATCTAGCTACCATTCATTTAGCTAGTTTGATGCGATATAGCTGCCATTCATTTAGCTAATTTGATGTGATCTAGCTACCATTCATTTAGGTGGTTTGACGTCATCTAGCTACCATTCATTTAGCTAATTTGATGAGATCTACCTACCATTCATTTAGGTAGTTTGATGTCATCTAACTACCATTCATTTAGGTAGTTTGATGTGATCTAGCTACCATTCATTTAGCTAATTTGATGTGATCTAGCTACCATTCATTTAGGTAGTTTGATGTCATCTAGCTACCATTCATTTAGCTAATTTGATGAGATCTACCTACCATTCATTTAGCTAGTTGAAATCATCTAGATACCATTCATTTAGCTAATTTGATGTCATCTAGCTACCATTCATATAGTTAATTTGATGCGATCTAGCTACCATTCATTTAGCTAGTTTGATGTCATCTAGCTACCATTCATTTAGCTAATTTGATGTCATCTAGCTACCATTCATTTAGCTAGTTTGATGCGATCTAGCTACCATTCATGTAGCTAATTCGATGACATCTAGCTACCATTCATTTAGCTAATTTGATGTGATCTAGCTACCATTCATTTAGGTAGTTTGATGTCATCTAGCTACCATTCATTTAGGTAGTTTTATGTGATCCAGCTACCATTCATTTCGCTAATTTGATGAGATCTAGCTACCATTCATTTCGCTAATTTGATGTGATCTAGCTACCATTCATTTAGCTAATTTGATGAGATTTAGCTACCATTCATTTAGCTAATTTGATGAGATCTAGCTACCATTCATTCATTTAGGTAGTTTAATGTGATCCAGCTACCATTCATTTCGCTAATTTGATGAGGTCTAGCTACCATTCATTTCGGTAATTTGATGAGATCTAGCTACCATTCATTTAGCTAGTTTGATGTGATCCATCTACCATTCATTAAGCTAATTTGATGTGATTTAGCTACCATTCATTTAGGTAGTTTGATGTGATCTAGCTACCATTCATTTGCTAATTTGATGTAATCTAGCTACCATTCATTTAGGTAGTTTGATGTGATCTAGCTACCATTCATTTCGCTAGTTTGATGTGATCTAGCTACCATTCATTTCGCTAATTTGATGAGATCTAGCTACCATTCATTTCGCTAATTTGATGAGATCTAGCTACCATTCATTTAGCTAGTTTGATGAGATCTAGCTACCATTCATTTAGCTAGTTTGATGTGATCTAGCTACCATTCATTTAGCTAATTTGATGAGATCTACCTACCATTCATTTAGGTAGTTTGATGTCATCTAACTACCATTCATTTAGGTAGTTTGATGTGATCTAGCTACCATTCATTTAGCTAATTTGATGTGATCTAGCTACCATTCATTTAGGTAGTTTGATGTCATCTAGCTACCATTCATTTAGCTAATTTGATGAGATCTACCTACCATTCATTTAGCTAGTTGAAATCATCTAGCTACCATTCATTTAGCTAATTTGATGTCATCTAGCTACCATTCATATAGTTAATTTGATGCGATCTAGCTACCATTCATTTAGCTAGTTTGATGTCATCTAGCTACCATTCATTTAGCTAATTTGATGTCATCTAGCTACCATTCATTTAGCTAGTTTGATGCGATCTAGCTACCATTCATGTAGCTAATTCGATGACATCTAGCTACCATTCATTTAGCTAATTTGATGTGATCTAGCTACCATTCATTTAGGTAGTTTGATGTCATCTAGCTACCATTCATTTAGGTAGTTTTATGTGATCCAGCTACCATTCATTTCGCTAATTTGATGAGATCTAGCTACCATTCATTTCGCTAATTTGATGTGATCTAGCTACCATTCATTTAGCTAATTTGATGAGATTTAGCTACCATTCATTTAGCTAATTTGATGAGATCTAGCTACCATTCATTCATTTAGGTAGTTTAATGTGATCCAGCTACCATTCATTTCGCTAATTTGATGAGGTCTAGCTACCATTCATTTCGGTAATTTGATGAGATCTAGCTACCATTCATTTAGCTAGTTTGATGTGATCCATCTACCATTCATTAAGCTAATTTGATGTGATTTAGCTACCATTCATTTAGGTAGTTTGATGTGATCTAGCTACCATTCATTTGCTAATTTGATGTAATCTAGCTACCATTCATTTAGGTAGTTTGATGTGATCTAGCTACCATTCATTTCGCTAGTTTGATGTGATCTAGCTACCATTCATTTCGCTAATTTGATGAGATCTAGCTACCATTCATTTCGCTAATTTGATGAGATCTAGCTACCATTCATTTAGCTAGTTTGATGAGATCTAGCTACCATTCATTTAGCTAGTTTGATGTGATCTAGCTACCATTCATTTAGGTATTTTGATGTGATCTAGCTACCATTCATTTCGCTAGTTTGATGCGATCTAGCTACCATTCATTTCGCTAATTTGATGAGATCTAGCTGCCATTCATATAGCTAATTTGATGAGATCTAGCTACAATTCATTTCGGTATTTTGATGTGATCTAGCTACCATTCGTTTAGCTAGTTTGATGTCATCTAGCTACCATTCATTTAGCTAATTTGATGAGATCTAGCTACCATTCATTTAGCTAATTTGATGTGATCTAGCTACCATTCATTTAGGTAGTTTGATGTCATCTAGCTACCATTCATTTCGCTAGTTTGATGCGATCTAGCTACCATTCATTTAGGTAGTTTGATGTGATCTAGCTACCATTCATTTAGCTAATATGATGTCATCTAGCTACCATTCATTTTCGCTAGTTTGATGCGATCTAGCTGCCATTCATTTAGCTAATTTGATGTGATCTAGCTACCATTCATTTAGGTGGTTTGACGTCATCTAGCTACCATTCATTTAGCTAATTTGATGAGATCTACCTACCATTCATTTAGGTAGTTTGATGTCATCTAACTACCATTCATTTAGGTAGTTTGATGTGATCTAGCTACCATTCATTTCGCTAGTTTGATGCGATCTAGCTACCATTCATTTAGGTAGTTTGATGTGATCTAGCTACCATTCATTTAGGTAGTTTGATGTCATCTAGCTACCATTCATTTAGCTAATTTGATGAGATCTACCTACCATTCATTTAGCTAGTTGAAATCATCTAGATACCATTCATTTAGCTAATTTGATGTCATCTAGCTACCATTCATATAGTTAATTTGATGCGATCTAGCTACCATTCATTTAGCTAGTTTGATGTCATCTAGCTACCATTCATTTAGCTAATTTGATGTCATCTAGCTACCATTCATTTAGCTAGTTTGATGCGATCTAGCTACCATTCATGTAGCTAATTCGATGACATCTAGCTACCATTCATTTAGCTAATTTGATGTGATCTAGCTACCATTCATTTAGGTAGTTTGATGTCATCTAGCTACCATTCATTTAGGTAGTTTTATGTGATCCAGCTACCATTCATTTCGCTAATTTGATGAGATCTAGCTACCATTCATTTCGCTAATTTGATGTGATCTAGCTACCATTCATTTAGCTAATTTGATGAGATTTAGCTACCATTCATTTAGCTAATTTGATGAGATCTAGCTACCATTCATTCATTTAGGTAGTTTAATGTGATCCAGCTACCATTCATTTCGCTAATTTGATGAGGTCTAGCTACCATTCATTTCGGTAATTTGATGAGATCTAGCTACCATTCATTTAGCTAGTTTGATGTGATCCATCTACCATTCATTAAGCTAATTTGATGTGATTTAGCTACCATTCATTTAGGTAGTTTGATGTGATCTAGCTACCATTCATTTGCTAATTTGATGTAATCTAGCTACCATTCATTTAGGTAGTTTGATGTGATCTAGCTACCATTCATTTCGCTAGTTTGATGTGATCTAGCTACCATTCATTTCGCTAATTTGATGAGATCTAGCTACCATTCATTTCGCTAATTTGATGAGATCTAGCTACCATTCATTTAGCTAGTTTGATGAGATCTAGCTACCATTCATTTAGCTAGTTTGATGTGATCTAGCTACCATTCATTTAGCTAATTTGATGAGATCTACCTACCATTCATTTAGGTAGTTTGATGTCATCTAACTACCATTCATTTAGGTAGTTTGATGTGATCTAGCTACCATTCATTTAGCTAATTTGATGTGATCTAGCTACCATTCATTTAGGTAGTTTGATGTCATCTAGCTACCATTCATTTAGCTAATTTGATGAGATCTACCTACCATTCATTTAGCTAGTTGAAATCATCTAGCTACCATTCATTTAGCTAATTTGATGTCATCTAGCTACCATTCATATAGTTAATTTGATGCGATCTAGCTACCATTCATTTAGCTAGTTTGATGTCATCTAGCTACCATTCATTTAGCTAATTTGATGTCATCTAGCTACCATTCATTTAGCTAGTTTGATGCGATCTAGCTACCATTCATGTAGCTAATTCGATGACATCTAGCTACCATTCATTTAGCTAATTTGATGTGATCTAGCTACCATTCATTTAGGTAGTTTGATGTCATCTAGCTACCATTCATTTAGGTAGTTTTATGTGATCCAGCTACCATTCATTTCGCTAATTTGATGAGATCTAGCTACCATTCATTTCGCTAATTTGATGTGATCTAGCTACCATTCATTTAGCTAATTTGATGAGATTTAGCTACCATTCATTTAGCTAATTTGATGAGATCTAGCTACCATTCATTCATTTAGGTAGTTTAATGTGATCCAGCTACCATTCATTTCGCTATTTTGATGAGGTCTAGCTACCATTCATTTCGGTAATTTGATGAGATCTAGCTACCATTCATTTAGCTAGTTTGATGTGATCCATCTACCATTCATTAAGCTAATTTGATGTGATTTAGCTACCATTCATTTAGGTAGTTTGATGTGATCTAGCTACCATTCATTTGCTAATTTGATGTAATCTAGCTACCATTCATTTAGGTAGTTTGATGTGATCTAGCTACCATTCATTTCGCTAGTTTGATGTGATCTAGCTACCATTCATTTCGCTAATTTGATGAGATCTAGCTACCATTCATTTCGCTAATTTGATGAGATCTAGCTACCATTCATTTAGCTAGTTTGATGAGATCTAGCTACCATTCATTTAGCTAGTTTGATGTGATCTAGCTACCATTCATTTAGGTATTTTGATGTGATCTAGCTACCATTCATTTCGCTAGTTTGATGCGATCTAGCTACCATTCATTTCGCTAATTTGATGAGATCTAGCTGCCATTCATATAGCTAATTTGATGAGATCTAGCTACAATTCATTTCGGTATTTTGATGTGATCTAGCTACCATTCGTTTAGCTAGTTTGATGTCATCTAGCTACCATTCATTTAGCTAATTTGATGAGATCTAGCTACCATTCATTTAGCTAATTTGATGTGATCTAGCTACCATTCATTTAGGTAGTTTGATGTCATCTAGCTACCATTCATTTCGCTAGTTTGATGCGATCTAGCTACCATTCATTTAGGTAGTTTGATGTGATCTAGCTACCATTCATTTAGCTAATATGATGTCATCTAGCTACCATTCATTTTCGCTAGTTTGATGCGATCTAGCTGCCATTCATTTAGCTAATTTGATGTGATCTAGCTACCATTCATTTAGGTAGTTTGACGTCATCTAGCTACCATTCATTTAGCTAATTTGATGAGATCTACCTACCATTCATTTAGGTAGTTTGATGTCATCTGACTACCATTCATTTAGGTAGTTTGATGTGATCTAGCTACCATTCATTTAGCTAATTTGATGTGATCTAGCTACCATTCATTTAGGTAGTTTGATGTCATCTATAGCTACCATTCATTTAGCTAATTTGATGCGATCTAGCTACCATTCATTTAGCTAATTTGGTGAGATCTAGCTACCATTCATTTAGCTAGTTGAAATCATCTAGCTACCATTCGTTTAGCTAATTTGATGTCATCTAGCTACCATTCATATAGTTAATTTGATGCGATCTAGCTACCATTCATTTAGCTAGTTTGATGTCATCTAGCTACCATTCATTTAGCTAATTTGATGTCATCTAGCTACCATTCATTTAGCTAGTTTGATGCGATCTAGCTACCATTCATGTAGCTAATTCGATGACATCTAGCTACCATTCATTTAGCTAATTTGATGTGATCTAGCTACCATTCATTTAGGTAGTTTGATGTCATCTAGCTACCATTCATTTAGGTAGTTTAATGTGATCCAGCTACCATTCATTTCGCTAATTTGATGAGATCTAGCTACCATTCATTTCGCTAATTTGATGTGATCTAGCTACCATTCATTTAGCTAATTTGATGAGATTTAGCTACCATTCATTTAGCTAATTTGATGAGATCTAGCTACCATTCATTCATTTAGGTAGTTTAATGTGATCCAGCTACCATTCATTTCGCTAATTTGATGGGGTCTAGCTACCATTCATTTCGGTAATTTGATGAGATCTAGCTACCATTCATTTAGCTAGTTTGATGAGATCTAGCTACCATTCATTTAGCTAGTTTGATGTGATCCATCTACCATTCATTAAGCTAATTTGATGTGATTTAGCTACCATTCATTTAGGTAGTTTGATGTGATCTAGCTACCATTCATTTGCTAATTTGATGTAATCTAGCTACCATTCATTTAGGTAGTTTGATGTGATCTAGCTACCATTCATTTCGCTAGTTTGATGTGATCTAGCTACCATTCATTTCGCTAATTTGATGAGATCTAGCTACCATTCATTTCGCTAATTTGATGAGATCTAGCTACCATTCATTTAGCTAGTTTGATGAGATCTAGCAACCATTCATTTAGCTAGTTTGATGTGATCTAGCTACCATTCATTTAGGTATTTTGATGTGATCTAGCTACCATTCATTTCGCTAGTTTGATGCGATCTAGCTACCATTCATTTCGCTAGTTTGATGCGATCTAGCTACCATTCATTTAGCTAGTTTGATGAGATCTAGCAACCATTCATTTAGCTAGTTTGATGTGATCTAGCTACCATTCATTTAGGTTTTTTGATGTGATCTAGCTACCATTCATTTCGCTAGTTTGATGTCATCTAGCTACCATTCATTTGCTAATTTGATGAGATCTAGCTACCATTCATTTAGCTAATTTGATGTGATCTAGCTACCATTCGTTTAGCTAGTTTGATGTCATCTAGCTACCATTCATTTAGCTAATTTGATGAGATCTAGCTACCATTCATTTAGCTAATTTGATGTGATCTAGCTACCATTCATTTAGGTAGTTTGATGTCATCTAGCTACCATTCATTTCGCTAGTTTGATGCGATCTAGCTACCATTCATTTAGGTAGTTTGATGTGATCTAGCTACCATTCATTTAGCTAATATGATGTCATCTAGCTACCATTCATTTTCGCTAGTTTGATGCGATCTAGCTGCCATTCATTTAGCTAATTTGATGTGATCTAGCTACCATTCATTTAGGTGGTTTGACGTCATCTAGCTACCATTCATTTCGCTAATTTGATGAGATCTACCTACCATTCATTTAGGTAGTTTGACGTCATCTAACTACCATTCATTTAGGTAGTTTGATGTGATCTAGCTACCATTCATTTAGCTAATTTGATGTGATCTAGCTACCATTCATTTAGGTAGTTTGATGTGATCTAGCTACCATTCATTTGGCTAGTTTGATGTGATCTGGCTACCATTCATTTAGGTAGTTTGATGTCATCGAGCTACCATTCACTTCGCTAATTTGATGTGATCTAGCTACCATTAATTTAGGTAGTTTGATGTGATCTAGCTACCATTCATTTAGGTAGTTTGATGAGATCTAGCTACCATTCATATAGGTAGTTTGATGAGATCTAGCTACCATTCATTTCGCTAGTTTGATGTCATCTAGCCACCATTCATTTCGCTAATTTGATGAGATCTAGCTACCATTCATTTCGCTAGTTTGATGTGATCTAGCTACCACTCATTTAGCTAATTTGATGAGATCGAGCTACCATTCATTTCGCTAGTTTGATGAGATCCAGCTACCATTCATTTCGCTAGTTTGATGTGATCTAGCTACCATTCATTTAGGTAGTTTGATGCGATCTAGTTAACATTCATTTAGGTAGTTTGATGTGATCTAGCTACCATTCATTTAGCTAATTTGATGTCCTCTAGCTACCATTCATTTAGCTAGTTTGATGCGATCTAGCTACCATTCATTTAGCTAATTTGATGTGATCTAGCTACCATTCATTTAGGTAGTTTGATGTCATCTAGCTACCATTCATTTAGCCAATTTGATGAGATCTAGCTACCATTCATTTAGCTAATTTGATGTCATCTAGCTACCATTCATTTAGCTAATTTTATGTCCTCTAGCTACCATTCATTTAGCTAGTTTGATGCGATCTAGCTACCATTCATTTAGCTAATTTGGTGAGATCTAGCTACCATTCATTTAGGAAGTTTGATGTCAACTAGCTACCATTCATTTAGGTAGTTTGAAGTTATCTAGCTACCATTCATTTAGCTAATTTGATGTGATCTAGCTACCATTCATTTAAGTAGTTTGATGTCATCTAGCTACCATTCATTTAGCTAATTTGATGAGATCTAGCTACCATTCATTTAGGACGTTTGATGTCATCTAGCTACCATTCATTTAGGTAGTTTGAAGTTATCTAGCTACCATTCATTTAGCTAGTTTGATGCGCTCTAGCTACCATTCATTTAGGTAGTTTGATGTGATCTAGCTACCATTCATTTACGTAGTTTGATGTCATCTGGCTACCATTCAAATAGCTAATTTGATGCGATCTAGCTACCATTCATTTAGGTAATTTGATTCGATCTAGCTACCAGTCATTTAGCTAATTCGATGATATCTGGCTACCATTCATTTAGCTAATTTGATGTCATCTAGCTACCATTCATTTAGGTAATTTGATGTAATCTAGCTACCATTCATTTAGGTAGTTTGATGTGATCTGTCTACCATTCATTTCGCTAGTTTGATGTGATCTAGCTACCATTCATTTCGCTAATTTGATGAGATCTAGCTACCATTCATTTAGCTAGTTTGATGCGATCTAGCTACCATTCATTTAGCTAATTTGATGAGATCTAGCTACCATTCATATAGCTAATTTGATGAGATCTAGCTACCATTCATTTCGGTATTTTAATGTGATCTAGTTACCATTCGTTTAGCTAGTTTGATGTCATCTAACTACCATTCATTTAGCTAATTTGATGAGATCTAGCTACCATTCATTTAGCTAATTTGATGTGATCTAGCTACCATTCATTTAGGTAGTTTGATGTCATCTAGCTACCATTCATTTCGCTAGTTTGATGCGATCTAGCTACCATTCATTTAGGTAGTTTGATGTGATCTAGCTACCATTCATTTAGCTAATTTGATGTCCTCTAGCTACCATTCATTTAGCTAATTTGATGTCATCTAGCTACCATTCAAATAGCTAATTTGATGCGATCTAGCTACCATTCATTTAGCTAATTTGATTCGATCTAGCTACCAGTCATTTAGCTAATTCGATGATATCTGGCTACCATTCATTTAGCTAATTTGATGTCATCTAGCTACCATTCATTTAGGTAATTTGATTTAATCTAGCTACCATTCATTTAGGTAGTTTGATGTGATCTATCTACCATTCATTTCGCTAGTTTGATGTGATCTAGCTACCATTCATTTCGCTAATTTGATGAGATCTAGCTACCATTCATTTAGCTAGTTTGATGCGATCTAGCTACCATTCATTTAGCTAATTTGATGAGATCTAGCTACCATTCATACAGCTAATTTGATGTGATCTAGCTACCATTCACTTCGCTAATTTGATGAGATCTAGCTACCATTCATTTAGCTAATTTGATGTCATCTAGCTACCATTCATTTAGCTAGTTTTATGTGATCTAGCTACCATTCATTTAGCTAATTTGATGTGATCTAGCTACCATTCATTTAAGTAGTTTGATGTCATCTAGCTACCATTCATTTCGCTAGTTTGATGCGATCTAGCTACCATTCATTTAGGTAGTTTGATGTGATCTAGCTACCATTCATTTAGCTAATATGATGTGATCTAGCTACCATTCATTCAGGTGGTTTGACGTCATCTAGCTAGCATTCATTTAGCTAATTTGATGTGATCTAGCTACCATTCATTTAGGTGGTTTGACGTCATCTAGCTACCATTCATTTAGCTAATTTGATGAGATCTAGCTACCATTCATTTAGGTAATTTGATGTCATCTAACTACCATTCATTTAGCTAATTTGATGCGATCTAGCTACCATTCATTTAGCTAATTTGGTGAGATCTAGCTACCATTCATTTAGCTAGTTTAAATCATCTAGCTACCATTCATTTAGCTAATTTGATGTCATCTAGCTACCATTCATATAGTTAATTTGATGCGATCTAGCTACCATTCATTTAGCTAATTTGATGCGATCTAGCTACCATTCATGTTGCTAATTCGATGACATCTAGCTACCATTCATTTAGCTAATTTGATGTCATCTACCTACCATTCATTTAGGTAGTTTTGTGTGATCTAGCTTCCATTTATTTCGCTAATTTGATGTGATCTAGCTACCATTCATCTCGCTAATTTGATGTGATCAAGCTACCATTCATTTCGTTAATTTGATGTGATCTAGCTACCATTCATTTGGCTAGTTTGATGTGATCTGGCTACCATTCATTTAGGTAGTTTGATGTCATCGAGCTACCATTCACTTCGCTAATTTGATGTGATCTAGCTACCATTAATTTAGGTAGTTTGATGAGATCTAGCTACCATTCATTTCGCTAGTTTGATGTCAACTAGCTTCCACTCATTTAGCTAATTTGATGTGATCTAGCTACCATTCATTTAGGTAGTTTGATGTGATCTAGCTACCATTCATTTCGCTAATTTGATGTGATCTAGCTACCATTCATATAGGTAGTTTGATGAGATCTAGCTACCATTCATTTCGCTAGTTTGATGTCATCTAGCCACCATTCATTTCGCTAATTTGATGCGATCTAGCTACCATTCATTTCGCTAGTTTGATGTGATCTAGCTACCATTCATTTAGGTAGTTTGATGCGATCTAGCTACCATTCATTTAGGTAGTTTGATGTGATCTAGCTACCATTCATTTAGCTAATTTGATGTCCTCTAGCTACCATTCATTTAGCTAGTTTGATGCGATCTAGCTACCATTCATTTAGCTAATTTGATGTGATCTAGCTACCATTCATTTAGGTAGTTTGATGTCATCTAGCTACCATTCATTTAGCTAATTTGATGAGATCTAGCTACCATTCATTTAGCTAATTTGATGTCATCTAGCTACCATTCATTTAGCTAATTTGATGAGATCTAGCTACCATTCATTTAGCTAATTTGATGTGATCTAGCTACCATTCATTTAGGTAGTTTGATGTCATCTAGCTACCATTCATTTAGCTAATTTGATGAGATCTAGCTACCATTCATTTAGGTAGTTTGATGTCATCTAGCTACCATTTATTTCGCTAGTTTGATGCGATCTAGCTACCATTCATTTAGGTAGTTTGATGTGATCTAGCTACCATTCATTTAGCTAATTTGATGTCCTCTAGCTACCATTCATTTAGCTAGTTTGATGCGATCTAGCTACCATTCATTTAGCTAATTTGATGTGATCTAGCTACCATTCATTTAGCTAATTTGATGTCATCTAGCTACCATTCATTTAGCTAATTTGATGAGATCTAGCTACCATTCATTTAGCTAATTTGATGTGATCTAGCTACCATTCATTTAGGTAGTTTGATGTCATCTAGCTACCATTCATTTAGCTAATTTGATGAGATCTAGCTACCATTCATTTAGCTAATTTGATGTCATCTAGCTACCATTCATTTAGCTAGTTTGAAGTTATCTAGCTACCATTCATTTAGCTAATTTGATGTGATCTAGCTACCATTCATTTAGGTAGTTTGATGTCATCTAGCTACCATTCATTTCGGTAGTTTGATGCGATCTAGCTACCATTCATTTAGGTAGTTTGATGTGATCTAGCTACCATTCATTTAGCTAATTTGATGTCGTCTAGCTACCATTCAAATAGCTAATTTGATGCGATCTAGCTACCATTCATTTAGCTAATTTGATTCGATCTAGCTACCAGTCATTTAGCTAATTCGACGATATCTGGCTACCATTCATTTAGCTAATTTGATGTCATCTAGCTACCATTCATTTAGGTAATTTGATGTAATCTAGCTACCATTCATTTAGGTAGTTTGATGTGATCTATCTACCATTCATTTCGCTAGTTTGATGTGATCTAGCTACCATTCATTTCGCTAATTTGATGAGATCTAGCTACCATTCATTTAGCTAGTTTGATGCGATCTAGCTACCATTCATTTAGCTAATTTGATGAGATCTAGCTACCATTCATATAGCTAATTTGATGTGATCTAGCTACCATTCATTTCGGTATTTTGATGTGATCTAGCTACCATTCGTTTAGCTAGTTTGATGTCATCTAGTTACCATTCATTTAGCTAATTTGATGAGATTTAGCTACCATTCATTTCGGTAATTTGATGAGATCTAGCTACCATTCATTTAGCTAGTTTGATGAGATCTAGCTACCATTCATTTAGCTAGTTTGATGTGATCCATCTACCATTCATTAAGCTAATTTGATGTGATTTAGCTACCATTTATTTAGGTAGTTTGATGTCATCTAGCTACCATTCATTTCGCTAGTTTGATGCGATCTAGCTACCATTCATTTAGCTAATTTGATGAGATCTACCTACCATTCATTTAGGTAGTTTGATGTCATCTAACTACCATTCATTTAGGTAGTTTGATGTGATCTAGCTACCATTCATTTAGCTAATTTGATGTGATCTAGCTACCATTCATTTAGGTAGTTTGATGTCATCTAGCTACCATTCATTTAGCTAATTTGATGCGATCTAGCTACCATTCATTTCGCTAATTTGATGAGATCTAGCTACCATTCATTTAGCTAATTTGATGTCATCTAGCTACCATTCATATAGTTAATTTGATGCGATCTAGCTACCATTCATTTCGCTAATTTGATGAAATCTAGCTACCATTCATTTAGCTAGTTTGATGCGATCTAGCTACCATTCATTTAGCTAATTTGATGAGATCTAGCTACCATTCATATAGCTAATTTGATGTGATCTAGCTACCATTCATTTCGGTATTTTGATGTGATCTAGCTACCATTCGTTTAGCTAGTTTGATGTCATCTAGCTACCATTCATTTAGCTAATTTGATGAGATCTAGCTACCATTCATATAGCTAATTTGATGAGATCTAGCTACCATTCATTTCGGTATTTTGATGTCATATAGCTACCATTCATTTAGCTAGTTTTATGTGATCTAGCTACCATTCATTTAGCTAATTTGATGTGATCTAGCTACCATTCATTTAGGTAGTTTGATGTCATCTAGCTACCATTCATTTCGCTATTTTGATGCGATCTAGCTACCATTCATTAAGCTAATTTGATGTGATCTAGCTACCATTCATTTAGCTAATTTGATGAGATTTAGCTACCATTCATTTCGGTAATTTGATGAGATCTAGCTACCATTCATTTAGCTAGTTTGATGTGATCCATCTACCATTCATTAAGCTAATTTGATGTGATTTAGCTACCATTCATTTAGGTAGTTTGATGTGATCTAGCTACCATTCATTTCGGTAATATGATGTGATCTAGCTACCATTCATTTAGGTAGTTTGATGTGATCTAGCTACCATTCATTTAGGTAGTTTGATGTCATCTAGCTACCATTCATTTCGCTAGTTTGATGCGATCTAGCTACCATTCATTTAGCTAATTTGATGAGATCTACCTACCATTCATTTAGGTAGTTTGATGTCATCTAACTACCATTCATTTAGGTAGTTTGATGTGATCTAGCTACCATTCATTTAGCTAATTTGATGTGATCTAGCTACCATTCATTTAGGTAGTTTGATGTCATCTAGCTACCATTCATTTAGCTAATTTGATGCGATCTAGCTACCATTCATTTCGCTAATTTGATGAGATCTAGCTACCATTCATTTAGCTAATTTGATGTCATCTACCTACCATTCATATAGTTAATTTGATGCGATCTAGCTACCATTCATTTCGCTAATTTGATGTGATCTAGCTACCATTCATTTAGCTAGTTTGATGCGATCTAGCTACCATTCATTTAGCTAATTTGATGAGATCTAGCTACCATTCATATAGCTAATTTGATGAGATCTAGCTACCATTCATTTCGGTATTTTGATGTCATATAGCTACCATTCATTTAGCTAGTTTTGTGTGATCTAGCTACCATTCATTTAGCTAATTTGATGTGATCTAGCTACCATTCATTTAGGTAGTTTGATGTCATCTAGCTACCATTCATTTCGCTAGTTTGATGCGATCTAGCTACCATTCAGTTAGGTAATATGATGTGATCTAGCTACCATTCATTTAGGTAGTTTGATGTGATCTAGCTACCATTCATTTAGGTAGTTTGATGTCATCTAGCTACCATTCATTTCGCTAGTTTGATGTCATCTAGCCACCATTCATTTCGCTAATTTGATGCGATCTAGCTACCATTCATTTCGCTAGTTTGATGTGATCTAGCTACCATTCATTTAGGTAGTTTGATGCGATCTAGCTACCATTCATTTAGGTAGTTTGATGTGATCTAGCTACCATTCATTTAGCTAATTTGATGTCCTCTAGCTACCATTCATTTAGCTAGTTTGATGCGATCTAGCTACCATTCATTTAGCTAATTTGATGTGATCTAGCTACCATTCATTTAGGTAGTTTGATGTCATCTAGCTACCATTCATTTAGCTAATTTGATGAGATCTAGCTACCATTCATTTAGCTAATTTGATGTCATCTAGCTACCATTCATTTCGCTAATTTGATGAGATCTAGCTACCATTCATTTAGCTAGTTTGATGCGATCTAGCTACCATTCATTTAGCTAATTTGATGAGATCTAGCTACCATTCATATAGCTAATTTGATGTGATCTAGCTACCATTCATTTCGGTATTTTGATGTGATCTAGCTACCATTCGTTTAGCTAGTTTGATGTCATCTAGCTACCATTCATTTAGCTAATTTGATGAGATTTAGCTACCATTCATTTCGGTAATTTGATGAGATCTAGCTACCATTCATTTAGCTAGTTTGATGAGATCTAGCTACCATTCATTTAGCTAGTTTGATGTGATCCATCTACCATTCATTAAGCTAATTTGATGTGATTTAGCTACCATTTATTTAGGTAGTTTGATGTCATCTAGCTACCATTCATTTCGCTAGTTTGATGCGATCTAGCTACCATTCATTTAGCTAATTTGATGAGATCTACCTACCATTCATTTAGGTAGTTTGATGTCATCTAACTACCATTCATTTAGGTAGTTTGATGTGATCTAGCTACCATTCATTTAGCTAATTTGATGTGATCTAGCTACCATTCATTTAGGTAGTTTGATGTCATCTAGCTACCATTCATTTAGCTAATTTGATGCGATCTAGCTACCATTCATTTCGCTAATTTGATGAGATCTAGCTACCATTCATTTAGCTAATTTGATGTCATCTAGCTACCATTCATATAGTTAATTTGATGCGATCTAGCTACCATTCATTTCGCTAATTTGATGAAATCTAGCTACCATTCATTTAGCTAGTTTGATGCGATCTAGCTACCATTCATTTAGCTAATTTGATGAGATCTAGCTACCATTCATATAGCTAATTTGATGTGATCTAGCTACCATTCATTTCGGTATTTTGATGTGATCTAGCTACCATTCGTTTAGCTAGTTTGATGTCATCTAGCTACCATTCATTTAGCTAATTTGATGAGATCTAGCTACCATTCATATAGCTAATTTGATGAGATCTAGCTACCATTCATTTCGGTATTTTGATGTCATATAGCTACCATTCATTTAGCTAGTTTTATGTGATCTAGCTACCATTCATTTAGCTAATTTGATGTGATCTAGCTACCATTCATTTAGGTAGTTTGATGTCATCTAGCTACCATTCATTTCGCTAGTTTGATGCGATCTAGCTACCATTCATTAAGCTAATTTGATGTGATCTAGCTACCATTCATTTAGCTAATTTGATGAGATTTAGCTACCATTCATTTCGGTAATTTGATGAGATCTAGCTACCATTCATTTAGCTAGTTTGATGTGATCCATCTACCATTCATTAAGCTAATTTGATGTGATTTAGCTACCATTCATTTAGGTAGTTTGATGTGATCTAGCTACCATTCTTTTCGGTAATATGATGTGATCTAGCTACCATTCATTTAGGTAGTTTGATGTGATCTAGCTACCATTCATTTAGGTAGTTTGATGTCATCTAGCTACCATTCATTTCGCTAGTTTGATGCGATCTAGCTACCATTCATTTAGCTAATTTGATGAGATCTACCTACCATTCATTTAGGTAGTTTGATGTCATCTAACTACCATTCATTTAGGTAGTTTGATGTGATCTAGCTACCATTCATTTAGCTAATTTGATGTGATCTAGCTACCATTCATTTAGGTAGTTTGATGTCATCTAGCTACCATTCATTTAGCTAATTTGATGCGATCTAGCTACCATTCATTTCGCTAATTTGATGAGATCTAGCTACCATTCATTTAGCTAATTTGATGTCATCTACCTACCATTCATATAGTTAATTTGATGCGATCTAGCTACCATTCATTTCGCTAATTTGATGTGATCTAGCTACCATTCATTTAGCTAGTTTGATGCGATCTAGCTACCATTCATTTAGCTAATTTGATGAGATCTAGCTACCATTCATATAGCTAATTTGATGAGATCTAGCTACCATTCATTTCGGTATTTTGATGTCATATAGCTACCATTCATTTAGCTAGTTTTGTGTGATCTAGCTACCATTCATTTAGCTAATTTGATGTGATCTAGCTACCATTCATTTAGGTAGTTTGATGTCATCTAGCTACCATTCATTTCGCTAGTTTGATGCGATCTAGCTACCATTCAGTTAGGTAATATGATGTGATCTAGCTACCATTCATTTAGGTAGTTTGATGTGATCTAGCTACCATTCATTTAGGTAGTTTGATGTCATCTAGCTACCATTCATTTCGCTAGTTTGATGTCATCTAGCCACCATTCATTTCGCTAATTTGATGCGATCTAGCTACCATTCATTTCGCTAGTTTGATGTGATCTAGCTACCATTCATTTAGGTAGTTTGATGCGATCTAGCTACCATTCATTTAGGTAGTTTGATGTGATCTAGCTACCATTCATTTAGCTAATTTGATGTCCTCTAGCTACCATTCATTTAGCTAGTTTGATGCGATCTAGCTACCATTCATTTAGCTAATTTGATGTGATCTAGCTACCATTCATTTAGGTAGTTTGATGTCATCTAGCTACCATTCATTTAGCTAATTTGATGAGATCTAGCTACCATTCATTTAGCTAATTTGATGTCATCTAGCTACCATTCATTTAGCTAATTTGATGAGATCTAGCTACCATTCATTTAGCTAATTTGATGTGATCTAGCTACCATTCATTTAGGTAGTTTGATGTCATCTAGCTACCATTCATTTAGCTAATTTGATGAGATCTAGCTACCATTCATTTAGGTAGTTTGATGTCATCTAGCTACCATTTATTTCGCTAGTTTGATGCGATCTAGCTACCATTCATTTAGGTAGTTTGATGTGATCTAGCTACCATTCATTTAGCTAATTTGATGTCCTCTAGCTACCATTCATTTAGCTAGTTTGATGCGATCTAGCTACCATTCATTTAGCTAATTTGATGTGATCTAGCTACCATTCATTTAGCTAATTTGATGTCATCTAGCTACCATTCATTTAGCTAATTTGATGAGATCTAGCTACCATTGATTTAGCTAATTTGATGTGATCTAGCTACCATTCATTTAGGTAGTTTGATGTCATCTAGCTACCATTCATTTAGCTAATTTGATGAGATCTAGCTACCATTCATTTAGCTAATTTGATGTCATCTAGCTACCATTCATTTAGCTAGTTTGAAGTTATCTAGCTACCATTCATTTAGCTAATTTGATGTGATCTAGCTACCATTCATTTAGGTAGTTTGATGTCATCTAGCTACCATTCATTTCGGTAGTTTGATGCGATCTAGCTACCATTCATTTAGGTAGTTTGATGTGATCTAGCTACCATTCATTTAGCTAATTTGATGTCGTCTAGCTACCATTCAAATAGCTAATTTGATGCGATCTAGCTACCATTCATTTAGCTAATTTGATTCGATCTAGCTACCAGTCATTTAGCTAATTCGACGATATCTGGCTACCATTCATTTAGCTAATTTGATGTCATCTAGCTACCATTCATTTAGGTAATTTGATGTAATCTAGCTACCATTCATTTAGGTAGTTTGATGTGATCTATCTACCATTCATTTCGCTAGTTTGATGTGATCTAGCTACCATTCATTTCGCTAATTTGATGAGATCTAGCTACCATTCATTTAGCTAGTTTGATGCGATCTAGCTACCATTCATTTAGCTAATTTGATGAGATCTAGCTACCATTCATATAGCTAATTTGATGTGATCTAGCTACCATTCATTTCGGTATTTTGATGTGATCTAGCTACCATTCGTTTAGCTAGTTTGATGTCATCTAGCTACCATTCATTTAGCTAATTTGATGAGATCTAGCTACCATTCATATAGCTAATTTGATGAGATCTAGCTACCATTCATTTCGGTATTTTGATGTCATATAGCTACCATTCATTTAGCTAGTTTTATGTGATCTAGCTACCATTCATTTAGCTAATTTGATGTGATCTAGCTACCATTCATTTAGGTAGTTTGATGTCATCTAGCTACCATTCATTTCGCTAGTTTGACGCGATCTAGCTACCATTCATTAAGCTAATTTGATGTGATCTAGCTACCATTCATTTAGCTAATTTGATGAGATTTAGCTACCATTCATTTCGGTAATTTGATGAGATCTAGCCACCATTCATTTAGCTAGTTTGATGAGATCTAGCTACCATTCATTTAGCTAGTTTGATGTGATCCATCTACCATTCATTAAGCTAATTTGATGTGATTTAGCTACCATTTATTTAGGTAGTTTGATGTGATCTAGCTACCATTCATTTAGGTAATATGATGTGATCTAGCTACCATTCATTTAGGTAGTTTGATGTGATCTAGCTACCATTCATTTAGGTAGTTTGATGTCATCTAGCTACCATTCATTTCGCTAGTTTGATGCGATCTAGCTACCATTCATTTAGCTAATTTGATGAGATCTACCTACCATTCATTTAGGTAGTTTGATGTCATCTAACTACCATTCATTTAGGTAGTTTGATGTGATCTAGCTACCATTCATTTAGCTAATTTGATGTGATCTAGCTACCATTCATTTAGGTAGTTTGATGTCATCTAGCTACCATTCATTTAGCTAATTTGATGCGATCTAGCTACCATTCATTTCGCTAATTTGATGAGATCTAGCTACCATTCATTTAGCTAATTTGATGTCATCTAGCTACCATTCATATAGTTAATTTGATGCGATCTAGCTACCATTCATTTCGCTAATTTGATGAGATCTAGCTACCATTCATTTAGCTAGTTTGATGCGATCTAGCTACCATTCATTTAGCTAATTTGATGAGATCTAGCTACCATTCATATAGCTAATTTGATGAGATCTAGCTACCATTCATATAGCTAATTTGATGTGATCTAGCTACCATTCATTTCGGTATTTTGATGTGATCTAGCTACCATTCGTTTAGCTAGTTTGATGTCATCTAGCTACCATACATTTAGCTAATTTGATGAGATCTAGCTACCATTCATATAGCTAATTTGATGAGATCTAGCTACCATTCATTTCGGTATTTTGATGTCATATAGCTACCATTCATTTAGCTAGTTTTATGTGATCTAGCTACCATTCATTTAGCTAATTTGATGTGATCTAGCTACCATTCATTTAGGTAGTTTGATGTCATCTAGCTACCATTCATTTCGCTAGTTTGATGCGATCTAGCTACCATTCATTAAGCTAATTTGATGTGATCTAGCTACCATTCATTTAGCTAATTTGATGAGATTTAGCTACCATTCATTTCGGTAATTTGATGAGATCTAGCTACCATTCATTTAGCTAGTTTGATGAGATCTAGCTACCATTCATTTAGCTAGTTTGATGTGATCCATCTACCATTCATTAAGCTAATTTGATGTGATTTAGCTACCATTCATTTAGGTAGTTTGATGTGATCTAGCTACCATTCATTTCGGTAATATGATGTGATCTAGCTACCATTCATTTAGGTAGTTTGATGTGATCTAGCTACCATTCATTTAGGTAGTTTGATGTCATCTAGCTACCATTCATTTCGCTAGTTTGATGCGATCTAGCTACCATTCATTTAGCTAATTTGATGAGATCTACCTACCATTCATTTAGGTAGTTTGATGTCATCTAACTACCATTCATTTAGGTAGTTTGATGTGATCTAGCTACCATTCATTTAGCTAATTTGATGTGATCTAGCTACCATTCATTTAGGTAGTTTGATGTCATCTAGCTACCATTCATTTAGCTAATTTGATGCGATCTAGCTACCATTCATTTCGCTAATTTGATGAGATCTAGCTACCATTCATTTAGCTAATTTGATGTCATCTAGCTACCATTCATATAGTTAATTTGATGCGATCTAGCTACCATTCATTTCGCTAATTTGATGTGATCTAGCTACCATTCATTTAGCTAGTTTGATGCGATCTAGCTACCATTCATTTAGCTAATTTGATGAGATCTAGCTACCATTCATATAGCTAATTTGATGAGATCTAGCTACCATTCATTTCGGTATTTTGATGTCATATAGCTACCATTCATTTAGCTAGTTTTGTGTGATCTAGCTACCATTCATTTAGCTAATTTGATGTGATCTAGCTACCATTCATTTAGGTAGTTTGATGTCATCTAGCTACCATTCATTTCGCTAGTTTGATGCGATCTAGCTACCATTCAGTTAGGTAATATGATGTGATCTAGCTACCATTCATTTAGGTAGTTTGATGTGATCTAGCTACCATTCATTTAGGTAGTTTGATGTCATCTAGCTACCATTCATTTCGCTAGTTTGATGCGATCTAGCTACCATTCATTTAGCTAATTTGATGAGATCTACCTACCATTCATTTAGGTAGTTTGATGTCATCTAACTACCATTCATTTAGGTAGTTTGATGTGATCTAGCTACCATTCATTTAGCTAATTTGATGTGATCTAGCTACCATTCATTTAGGTAGTTTGATGTCATCTAGCTACCATTCATTTAGCTAATTTGATGCGATCTAGCTATCATTCATTTCGCTAATTTGATGAGATCTAGCTACCATTCATTTAGCTAATTTGATGTCATCTAGCTACCATTCATATAGTTAATTTGATGCGATCTAGCTACCATTCATGTAGCTAGTAGCTAATTCGATGAGATCTAGCTACCATTCATTTATCTAATTTGATGTCATATAGCTACCATTCATTTAGCTAGTTTCATGTGATCTAGCTACCATTCATTTAGCTAATTTGATGTGATCTAGCTACCATTCATTTAGGTAGTTTGATGTCATCTAGCTACCATTCATTTCGCTAGTTTGATGCGATCTAGCTACCATTCATTTAGGTAATATGATGTGATCTAGCTACCATTCATTTAGGTAGTTTGATGTGATCGAGCTACCATTCATTTAGCTAATATGATGTCATCTAGCTACCATTCATTTAGCTAGTTTGATGCGATCTAGCTGCCATTCATTTAGCTAATTTGATGTGATCTAGCTACCATTCATTTAGGTGGTTTGACGTCATCTAGCTACCATTCATTTAGCTAATTTGATGAGATCTACCTACCGTTCATTTAGGTAGTTTGATGTCATCTAACTACCATTCATTTAGGTAGTTCGATGTGATCTAGCTACCATTCATTTAGCTAATTTGATGTGATCTAGCTACCATTCATTTAGGTAGTTTGATGTCATCTAGCTACCATTCATTTCGCTAGTTTGATGCGATCTAGCTACCATTCATTTAGGTAAGATGATGTGATCTAGCTACCATTCATTTAGGTAGTTTGATGTGATCTAGCTACCATTCATTTAGCTAATATGATTTCATCTAGCTACCATTCATTTAGCTAGTTTGATGCGATCTCGCTGCCATTCATTTAGCTAATTTGATGTGATCTAGCTACCATTCATTTAGGTGGTTTGACGTCATCTAGCTACCTTTCATTTAGCTAATTTGATGAGATCTACCTACCGTTCATTTAGGTAGTTTGATGTCATCTAACTACCATTCATTTAGGTAGTTTGATGTGATCTAGCTACCATTCATTTAGCTAATTTGATGTGATCTAGCTACCATTCACTTAGGTAGTTTTATGTCATCTAGCTACCATTCATTTAGCTAATTTGATGCGATCTAGCTACCATTTATTTAGCTAATTTGGTGAGATCTAGCTACCATTCCTTTGGCTAGTTTAAATCATCTAGCTACCATTCATTTAGCTAATTTGATGCGATCTAGCTACCATTCATTTAGCTAATTTGATGCGATCTAGCTACCATTCATTTAGGTAGTTTGATGTCATCTAGCTACCATTCATTTCGCTAGTTTGATGCGATCTAGCTACCATTCATTTAGCTAATTTGATGTCATCTAGCTACCATTCATTTAACTAGTTTTATGTGATCTAGCTACCATTCATTTAGCTAATTTGATGTGATCTAGCTACCATTCATTTAGGTAGTTTGGTGTGATCTAGCTACCATTTATTTCGCTAATTTGATGTGATCTAGCTACCATTCATATAGTTAATTTGATGCGATCTATCTACCATTCATTTAGCTAATTTGATGTCATCTAGCTACCATTCATTTAGGTAGTTTGGTGTGATCTAGCTACCATTTATTTCGCTAATTTGATGTGATCTGGCTACCATTCATTTCGCTAATTTGGTGTGATCAAGCTACCATTCATTTCGTTAATTTGATGTGATCTAGCTACCATTCATTTAGCTAATTTGATGTCATCTAGCTACCATTCAAATAGCTAATTTGATGCGATCTAGCTACCATTCATTTAGCTAATTTGATTCGATCTAGCTACCAGTCATTTAGCTAATTCGATGATATCTGGCTACCATTCATTTAGCTAATTTGATGTCATCTAGCTACCATTCATTTAGGTAATTTGATTTAATCTAGCTACCATTCATTTAGGTAGTTTGATGTGATCTATCTACCATTCATTTCGCTAGTTTGATGTGATCTAGCTACCATTCATTTCGCTAATTTGATGAGATCTAGCTACCATTCATTTAGCTAGTTTGATGCAATCTAGCTACCATTCATTTAGCTAATTTGATGAGATCTAGCTACCATTCATATAGCTAATTTGATGTGATCTAGCTACCATTCACTTCGCTAATTTGATGAGATCTAGCTACCATTCATTTAGCTAATTTGATGTCATCTAGCTACCATTCATTTAGCTAGTTTTATGTGATCTAGCTACCATTCATTTAGCTAATTTGATGTGATCTAGCTACCATTCATTTAGGTAGTTTGATGTCATCTAGCTACCATTCATTTCGCTTGTTTGATGCGATCTAGCTACCATTCATTTAGGTAGTTTGATGTGATCTAGCTACCATTCATTTAGCTAATATGATGTGATCTAGCTACCATTCATTCAGGTGGTTTGACGTCATCTAGTTAGCATTCATTTAGCTAATTTGATGTGATCTAGCTACCATTCATTTAGGTGGTTTGACGTCATCTAGCTACCATTCATTTAGCTAATTTGATGAGATCTAGCTACCATTCATTTAGGTAATTTGATGTCATCTAACTACCATTCATTTAGGTAGTTTGATGTGATCTAGCTACCATTCATTTAGCTAATTTGATGTGATCTAGCTACCATTCATTTAGGTAGTTTGATGTCATCTAGCTACCATTCATTTAGCTAATTTGATGCGATCTAGCTACCATTCATTTAGCTAATTTGGTGAGATCTAGCTTCCATTCATTTAGCTAGTTTAAATCATCTAGCTACCATTCATTTAGCTAATTTGATGTCATCTAGCTACCATTCATATAGTTAATTTGATGCGATCTAGCTACCATTCATTTAGCTAATTTGATGCGATCTAGCTACCATTCATGTTGCTAATTCGATGACATCTAGCTACCATTCATTTAGCTAATTTGATGTCATCTAGCTACCATTCATTTAGGTAGTTTGATGTGATCTAGCTTCCATTTATTTCGCTAATTTGATGTGATCTAGCTACCATTCATTTCGCTAATTTGATGTGATCAAGCTACCATTCATTTCGTTAATTTGATGTGATCTAGCTACCATTCATTTGGCTAGTTTGATGTGATCTGGCTACCATTCATTTAGGTAGTTTGATGTCATCGAGCTACCATTCACTTCGCTAATTTGATGTGATCTAGCTACCATTAATTTAGGTAGTTTGATGAGATCTAGCTACCATTCATTTCGCTAGTTTGATGTCATCTAGCTTCCACTCGTTTAGCTAATTTGATGTGATCTAGCTACCATTCATTTAGGTAGTTTGATGTGATCTAGCTACCATTCATTTCGCTAATTTGATGTGATCTAGCTACCATTCATATAGGTAGTTTGATGAGATCTAGCTACCATTCATTTCGCTAGTTTGATGTCATCTAGCCACCATTCATTTCGCTAATTTGATGCGATCTAGCTACCATTCATTTCGCTAGTTTGATGTGATCTAGCTACCATTCATTTAGGTAGTTTGATTCGATCTAGCTACCATTCATTTAGGTAGTTTGATGTGATCTAGCTGCCATTCATTTAGCTAATTTGATGTCCTCTAGCTACCATTCATTTAGCTAGTTTGATGCGATCTAGCTACCATTCATTTAGCTAATTTGATGTGATCTAGCTACCATTCATTTAGGTAGTTTGATGTCATCTAGCTACCATTCATTTCGCTAATTTGATGAGATCTAGCTACCATTCATTTAGCTAATTTGATGTCATCTAGCTACCATTCATTTAGCTAATTTGATGAGATCTAGCTACCATTCATTTAGCTAATTTGATGTGATCTAGCTACCATTCATTTAGGTAGTTTGATGTCATCTAGCTACCATTCATTTAGCTAATTTGATGAGATCTAGCTACCATTCATTTAGGTAGTTTGATGTCATCTAGCTACCATTCATTTCGCTAGTTTGATGCGATCTAGCTACCATTCATTTAGGTAGTTTGATGTGATCTAGCTACCATTCATTTAGCTAATTTGATGTCCTCTAGCTACCATTCATTTAGCTAGTTTGATGCGATCTAGCTACCATTCATTTAGCTAATTTGATGCGATCTAGCTACCATTCATTTAGCTAATTTGATGTCATCTAGCTACCATTCATTTAGCTAGTTTGATGCGATCTAGCTACCATTCATTTAGGTAGTTTGATGTGATCTAGCTACCATTCATTTAGCTAATATGATGTCATCTAGCTACCATTCATTTTCGCTAGTTTGATGCGATCTAGCTGCCATTCATTTAGCTAATTTGATGTGATCTAGCTACCATTCATTTAGGTAGTTTGACGTCATCTAGCTACCATTTATTTAGCTAATTTGATGAGATCTACCTACCATTCATTTAGGTAGTTTGATGTCATCTAAGTACCATTCATTTAGGTAGTTTGATGTGATCTAGCTACCATTCATTTAGCTAATTTGATGTGATCTAGCTACCATTCATTTAGGTAGTTTGATGTCATCTAGCTACCATTCATTTAGCTAATTTGATGCGATCTAGCTACCATTCATTTAGCTAATTTGGTGAGATCTAGCTACCATTCATTTAGCTAGTTGAAATCATCTAGCTACCATTTATTTAGCTAATTTGATGTCATCTAGCTACCATTCATATAGTTAATTTGATGCGATCTAGCTACCATTCATTTAGCTAGTTTGATGTCATCTAGCTACCATTCATTTAGCTAATTTGATGTCATCTAGCTACCATTCATTTAGCTAGTTTGATGCGGTCTAGCTACCATTCATGTAGCTAATTCGATGACATCTAGCTACCATTCATTTAGCTAATTTGATGTGATCTAGCTACCATTCATTTAGGTAGTTTGATGTCATCTAGCTACCATTCATTTAGGTAGTTTAATGTGATCCAGCTACCATTCATTTCGCTAATTTGATGAGATCTAGCTACCATTCATTTCGCTAATTTGATGTGATCTAGCTACCATTCATTTAGCTAATTTGATGAGATTTAGCTACCATTCATTTAGCTAATTTGATGAGATCTAGCTACCATTCATTCATTTAGGTAGTTTAATGTGATCCAGCTACCATTCATTTCGCTAATTTGATGAGGTCTAGCTACCATTCATTTCGGTAATTTGATGAGATCTAGCTACCATTCATTTAGCTAGTTTGATGAGATCTAGCTACCATTCATTTAGCTAGTTTGATGTGATCCATCTACCATTCATTAAGCTAATTTGATGTGATTTAGCTACCATTCATTTAGGTAGTTTGATGAGATCTAGCTACCATTCATTTGCTAATTTGATGTAATCTAGCTACCATTCATTTAGGTAGTTTGATGTGATCTAGCTACCATTCATTTCGCTAGTTTGATGTGATCTAGCTACCATTCATTTCGCTAATTTGATGAGATCTAGCTACCATTCATTTCGCTAATTTGATGAGATCTAGCTACCATTCATTTAGCTAGTTTGATGAGATCTAGCAACCATTCATTTAGCTAGTTTGATGTGATCTAGCTACCATTCATTTAGGTATTTTGATGTGATCTAGCTACCATTCATTTCGCTAGTTTGATGCGATCTAGCTACCATTCATTTCGCTAATTTGATGAGATCTAGCTACCATTCATATAGCTAATTTGATGAGATCTAGCGACAATTCATTTCGGTATTTTGATGTGATCTAGCTACCATTCGTTTAGCTAGTTTGATGTCATCTAGCTACCATTCATTTAGCTAATTTGATGAGATCTAGCTACCATTCATTTAGCTAATTTGATGTGATCTAGCTACCATTCATTTAGGTAGTTTGATGTCATCTAGCTACCATTCATTTCGCTAGTTTGATGCGATCTAGCTACCATTCATTTAGGTAGTTTGATGTGATCTAGCTACCATTCATTTAGCTAATATGATGTCATCTAGCTACCATTCATTTTCGCTAGTTTGATGCGATCTAGCTGCCATTCATTTAGCTAATTTGATGTGATCTAGCTACCATTCATTTAGGTGGTTTGACGTCATCTAGCTACCATTCATTTAGCTAATTTGATGAGATCTACCTACCATTCATTTAGGTAGTTTGACGTCATCTAACTACCATTCATTTAGGTAGTTTGATGTGATCTAGCTACCATTCATTTAGCTAATTTGATGTGATCTAGCTACCATTCATTTAGGTAGTTTGATGTGATCTAGCTACCATTCATTTGGCTAGTTTGATGTGATCTGGCTACCATTCATTTAGGTAGTTTGATGTCATCGAGCTACCATTCACTTCGCTAATTTGATGTGATCTAGCTACCATTAATTTAGGTAGTTTGATGTGATCTAGCTACCATTCATTTAGGTAGTTTGATGAGATCTAGCTACCATTCATATAGGTAGTTTGATGAGATCTAGCTACCATTCATTTCGCTAGTTTGATGTCATCTAGCCACCATTCATTTCGCTAATTTGATGAGATCTAGCTACCATTCATTTCGCTAGTTTGATGTGATCTAGCTACCACTCATTTAGCTAATTTGATGAGATCGAGCTACCATTCATTTCGCTAGTTTGATGAGATCCAGCTACCATTCATTTCGCTAGTTTGATGTGATCTAGCTACCATTCATTTAGGTAGTTTGATGTCATCTAGCTACCATTCATTTAGCTAATTTGATGAGATCTAGCTACCATTCATTTAGGTAGTTTGATGTCATCTAGCTACCATTCATTTCGCTAGTTTGATGCGATCTAGCTACCATTCATTTAGGTAGTTTGATGTGATCTAGCTACCATTCATTTAGCTAATTTGATGTCCTCTAGCTACCATTCATTTAGCTAGTTTGATGCGATCTAGCTACCATTCATTTAGCTAATTTGATGTCATCTAGCTACCATTCATTTAGCTAGTTTGATGCGATCTAGCTACCATTCATTTAGGTAGTTTGATGTGATCTAGCTACCATTCATTTAGCTAATATGATGTCATCTAGCTACCATTCATTTTCGCTAGTTTGATGCGATCTAGCTGCCATTCATTTAGCTAATTTGATGTGATCTAGCTACCATTCATTTAGGTAGTTTGACGTCATCTAGCTACCATTCATTTAGCTAATTTGATGAGATCTACCTACCATTCATTTAGGTAGTTTGATGTCATCTAACTACCATTCATTTAGGTAGTTTGATGTGATCTAGCTACCATTCATTTAGCTAATTTGATGTGATCTAGCTACCATTCATTTAGGTAGTTTGATGTCATCTAGCTACCATTCATTTAGCTAATTTGATGCGATCTAGCTACCATTCATTTAGCTAATTTGGTGAGATCTAGCTACCATTCATTTAGCTAGTTGAAATCATCTAGCTACCATTCATTTAGCTAATTTGATGTCATCTAGCTACCATTCATATAGTTAATTTGATGCGATCTAGCTACCATTCATTTAGCTAGTTTGATGTCATCTAGCTACCATTCATTTAGCTAATTTGATGTCATCTAGCTACCATTCATTTAGCTAGTTTGATGCGATCTAGCTACCATTCATGTAGCTAATTCGATGACATCTAGCTACCAATCATTTAGCTAATTTGATGTGATCTAGCTACTATTCATTTAGGTAGTTTGATGTCATCTAGCTACCATTCATTTAGGTAGTTTAATGAGATCTAGCTACCATTCATTTCGCTAATTTGATGTGATCTAGCTACCATTCATTTAGCTAATTTGATGAGATTTAGCTACCATTCATTTAGCTAGTTTGATGAGATCTAGCTACCATTCATTTAGCTAGTTTGATGTGATCCATCTACCATTCATTAAGCTAATTTGATGTGATTTAGCTACCATTCATTTAGGTAGTTTGATGTGATCTAGCTACCATTCATTTGCTAATTTGCTGTAATCTAGCTACCATTCATTTAGGTAGTTTGATGTGATCTAGCTACCATTCATTTCGCTAGTTTGATGTGATCTAGCTACCATTCATTTCGCTAATTTGATGAGATCTAGCTACCATTCATTTCGCTAATTTGATGAGATCTAGCTACCATTCATTTAGCTAGTTTGATGAGATCTAGCAACCATTCATTTAGCTAGTTTGATGTGATCTAGCTACCATTCATTTAGGTAATTTGATGTGATCTAGCTACCATTCATTTCGCTAGTTTGATGCGATCTAGCTACCATTCATTTCGCTAATTTGATGAGATCTAGCTACCATTCATATAGCTAATTTGATGAGATCTAGCTACAATTCATTTCGGTATTTTGATGTGATCTAGCTTCCATTCGTTTAGCTAGTTTGATGTCATCTAGCTACCATTCATTTAGCTAATTTGATGAGATCTAGCTACCATTCATTTAGCTAATTTGATGTGATCTAGCTACCATTCATTTAGGTAGTTTGATGTCATCTAGCTACCATTCATTTCGCTAGTTTGATGCGATCTAGCTACCATTCATTTAGGTAGTTTCATGCGATCTAGCTACCATTCATTTAGCTAATTTGATGTCCTCTAGCTACCATTCATTTAGCTAGTTTGATGCGATCTAGCTACCATTCATTTAGCTAATTTGATGTGATCTAGCTACCATTCATTTAGGTAGTTTGATGTCATCTAGCTACCATTCATTTAGCCAATTTGATGAGACCTAGCTACCATTCATTTAGCTAATTTGATGTCATCTAGCTACCATTCATTTAGCTAATTTTATGTCCTCTAGCTACCATTCATTTAGCTAGTTTGATGCGATCTAGCTACCATTCATTTAGCTAATTTGGTGAGATCTAGCTACCATTCATTTAGGAAGTTTGATGTCATCTAGCTACCATTCATTTAGGTAGTTTGAAGTTATCTAGCTACCATTCATTTAGCTAATTTGATGTGATCTAGCTACCATTCATTTAAGTAGTTTGATGTCATCTAGCTACCATTCATTTAGCTAATTTGATGAGATCTAGCTACCATTCATTTAGGAAGTTTGATGTCATCTAGCTACCATTCATTTAGGTAGTTTGAAGTTATCTAGCTACCATTCATTTAGCTAATTTGATGTGATCTAGCTACCATTCATTTAGGTAGTTTGATGTCATCTAGCTACCATTCATTTCGCTAGTTTGATGCGCTCTAGCTACCATTCATTTAGGTAGTTTGATGTGATCTAGCTACCATTCATTTAGGTAGTTTGATGTCATCTGGCTACCATTCAAATAGCTAATTTGATGCGATCTAGCTACCATTCATTTAGCTAATTTGATTCGATCTAGCTACCAGTCATTTAGCTAATTCGATGATATCTGGCTACCATTCATTTAGCTAATTTGATGTCATCTAGCTACCATTCATTTAGGTAATTTGATGTAATCTAGCTACCATTCATTTAGGTAGTTTGATGTGATCTATCTACCATTCATTTCGCTAGTTTGATGTGATCTAGCTACCATTCATTTCGCTAATTTGATGAGATCTAGCTACCATTCATTTAGCTAGTTTGATGCGATCTAGCTACCATTCGTTTAGCTAATTTGATGAGATCTAGCTACCATTCATATAGCTAATTTGATGAGATCTAGCTACCATTCATTTCGGTATTTTGATGTGATCTAGCTACCATTCGTTTAGCTAGTTTGATGTCATCTAACTACCATTCATTTAGCTAATTTGATGAGATCTAGCTACCATTCATTTAGCTAATTTGATGTGATCTAGCTACCATTCATTTAGGTAGTTTGATGTCATCTAGCTACCATTCATTTCGCTAGTTTGATGCGATCTAGCTACCATTCATTTGGGTAGTTTGATGTGATCTAGCTACCATTCATTTAGCTAATTTGATGTCCTCTAGCTACCATTCATTTAGCTAATTTGATGTCATCTAGCTACCATTCAAATAGCTAATTTGATGCGATCTCGCTGCCATTCATTTAGCTAATTTGATTCGATCTAGCTACCAGTCATTTAGCTAATTCGATGATATCTGGCTACCATTCATTTAGCTAATTTGATGTCATCTAGCTACCATTCATTTAGGTAATTTGATTTAATCTAGCTACCATTCATTTAGGTAGTTTGATGTGATCTATCTACCATTCATTTCGCTAGTTTGATGTGATCTAGCTACCATTCATTTAGCTAATTTGATGTCATCTAGCTACCATTCATATAGTTAATTTGATGCGATCTAGCTACCATTCATTTAGCTAGTTTGATGTCATCTAGCTACCATTCATTTAGCTAATTTGATGTCATCTAGCTACCATTCATTTAGCTAGTTTGATGCGATCTAGCTACCATTCATGTAGCTAATTCGATGACATCTAGCTACCAATCATTTAGCTAATTTGATGTGATCTAGCTACTATTCATTTAGGTAGTTTGATGTCATCTAGCTACCATTCATTTAGGTAGTTTAATGAGATCTAGCTACCATTCATTTCGCTAATTTGATGTGATCTAGCTACCATTCATTTAGCTAATTTGATGAGATTTAGCTACCATTCATTTAGCTAGTTTGATGAGATCTAGCTACCATTCATTTAGCTAGTTTGATGTGATCCATCTACCATTCATTAAGCTAATTTGATGTGATTTAGCTACCATTCATTTAGGTAGTTTGATGTGATCTAGCTACCATTCATTTGCTAATTTGATGTAATCTAGCTACCATTCATTTAGGTAGTTTGATGTGATCTAGCTACCATTCATTTCGCTAGTTTGATGTGATCTAGCTACCATTCATTTCGCTAATTTGATGAGATCTAGCTACCATTCATTTCGCTAATTTGATGAGATCTAGCTACCATTCATTTAGCTAGTTTGATGAGATCTAGCAACCATTCATTTAGCTAGTTTGATGTGATCTAGCTACCATTCATTTAGGTAATTTGATGTGATCTAGCTACCATTCATTTCGCTAGTTTGATGCGATCTAGCTACCATTCATTTCGCTAATTTGATGAGATCTAGCTACCATTCATATAGCTAATTTGATGAGATCTAGCTACAATTCATTTCGGTATTTTGATGTGATCTAGCTACCATTCGTTTAGCTAGTTTGATGTCATCTAGCTACCATTCATTTAGCTAATTTGATGAGATCTAGCTACCATTCATTTAGCTAATTTGATGTGATCTAGCTACCATTCATTTAGGTAGTTTGATGTCATCTAGCTACCATTCATTTCGCTAGTTTGATGCGATCTAGCTACCATTCATTTAGGTAGTTTGATGCGATCTAGCTACCATTCATTTAGCTAATTTGATGTCCTCTAGCTACCATTCATTTAGCTAGTTTGATGCGATCTAGCTACCATTCATTTAGCTAATTTGATGTGATCTAGCTACCATTCATTTAGGTAGTTTGATGTCATCTAGCTACCATTCATTTAGCCAATTTGATGAGACCTAGCTACCATTCATTTAGCTAATTTGATGTCATCTAGCTACCATTCATTTAGCTAATTTTATGTCCTCTAGCTACCATTCATTTAGCTAGTTTGATGCGATCTAGCTACCATTCATTTAGCTAATTTGGTGAGATCTAGCTACCATTCATTTAGGAAGTTTGATGTCATCTAGCTACCATTCATTTAGGTAGTTTGAAGTTATCTAGCTACCATTCATTTAGCTAATTTGATGTGATCTAGCTACCATTCATTTAAGTAGTTTGATGTCATCTAGCTACCATTCATTTAGCTAATTTGATGAGATCTAGCTACCATTCATTTAGGAAGTTTGATGTCATCTAGCTACCATTCATTTAGGTAGTTTGAAGTTATCTAGCTACCATTCATTTAGCTAATTTGATGTGATCTAGCTACCATTCATTTAGGTAGTTTGATGTCATCTAGCTACCATTCATTTCGCTAGTTTGATGCGCTCTAGCTACCATTCATTTAGGTAGTTTGATGTGATCTAGCTACCATTCATTTAGGTAGTTTGATGTCATCTGGCTACCATTCAAATAGCTAATTTGATGCGATCTAGCTACCATTCATTTAGCTAATTTGATTCGATCTAGCTACCAGTCATTTAGCTAATTCGATGATATCTGGCTACCATTCATTTAGCTATTTTGATGTCATCTAGCTACCATTCATTTAGGTAATTTGATGTAATCTAGCTACCATTCATTTAGGTAGTTTGATGTGATATATCTACCATTCATTTCGCTAGTTTGATGTGATCTAGCTACCATTCATTTCGCTAATTTGATGACATCTAGCTACCATTCATTTAGCTAGTTTGATGCGATCTAGCTACCATTCGTTTAGCTAATTTGATGAGATCTAGCTACCATTCATATAGCTAATTTGATGAGATCTAGCTACCATTCATTTCGGTATTTTGATGTGATCTAGCTACCATTCGTTTAGCTAGTTTGATGTAATCTAACTACCATTCATTTAGCTAATTTGATGAGATCTAGCTACCATTCATTTAGCTAATTTGATGTGATCTAGCTACCATTCATTTAGGTAGTTTGATGTCATCTAGCTACCATTCATTTCGCTAGTTTGATGCGATCTAGCTACCATTCATTTAGGTAGTTTGATGTGATCTAGCTACCATTCATTTAGCTAATTTGATGTCCTCTAGCTACCATTCATTTAGCTAATTTGATGTCATCTAGCTACCATTCAAATAGCTAATTTGATGCGATCTCGCTGCCATTCATTTAGCTAATTTGATTCGATCTAGCTACCAGTCATTTAGCTAATTCGATGATATCTGGCTACCATTCATTTAGCTAATTTGATGTCATCTAGCTACCATTCATTTAGGTAATTTGATTTAATCTAGCTACCATTCATTTAGGTAGTTTGATGTGATCTATCTACCATTCATTTCGCTAGTTTGATGTGATCTAGCTACCATTCATTTAGCTAATTTGATGTCATCTAGCTACCATTCATATAGTTAATTTGATGCGATCTAGCTACCATTCATTTAGCTAGTTTGATGTCATCTAGCTACCATTCATTTAGCTAATTTGATGTCATCTAGCTACCATTCATTTAGCTAGTTTGATGCGATCTAGCTACCATTCATGTAGCTAATTCGATGACATCTAGCTACCAATCATTTAGCTAATTTGATGTGATCTAGCTACTATTCATTTAGGTAGTTTGATGTCATCTAGCTACCATTCATTTAGGTAGTTTAATGAGATCTAGCTACCATTCATTTCGCTAATTTGATGTGATCTAGCTACCATTCATTTAGCTAATTTGATGAGATTTAGCTACCATTCATTTAGCTAGTTTGATGAGATCTAGCTACCATTCATTTAGCTAGTTTGATGTGATCCATCTACCATTCATTAAGCTAATTTGATGTGATTTAGCTACCATTCATTTAGGTAGTTTGATGTGATCTAGCTACCATTCATTTGCTAATTTGATGTAATCTAAACTACCATTCATTTAGGTAGTTTGATGTGATCTAGCTACCATTCATTTAGCTAATTTGATGTGATCTAGCTACCATTCATTTAGGTAGTTTGATGTCATCTAGCTACCATTCATTTAGCTAATTTGATGCGATCTAGCTACCATTCATTTAGCTAATTTGGTGAGATCTAGCTACCATTCATTTAGCTAGTTTAAATCATCTAGCTACCATTCATTTAGCTAATTTGATGTCATCTATCTACCATTCATATAGTTAATTTGATGCGATCTCGCTGCCATTCATTTAGCTAATTTGATTCGATCTAGCTACCAGTCATTTAGCTAATTCGATGATATCTGGCTACCATTCATTTAGCTAATTTGATGTCATCTAGCTACCATTCATTTAGGTAATTTGATTTAATCTAGCTACCATTCATTTAGGTAGTTTGATGTGATCTATCTACCATTCATTTCGCTAGTTTGATGTGATCTAGCTACCATTCATTTAGCTAATTTGATGTCATCTAGCTACCATTCATATAGTTAATTTGATGCGATCTAGCTACCATTCATTTAGCTAGTTTGATGTCATCTAGCTACCATTCATTTAGCTAATTTGATGTCATCTAGCTACCATTCATTTAGCTAGTTTGATGCGATCTAGCTACCATTCATGTAGCTAATTCGATGACATCTAGCTACCAATCATTTAGCTAATTTGATGTGATCTAGCTACTATTCATTTAGGTAGTTTGATGTCATCTAGCTACCATTCATTTAGGTAGTTTAATGAGATCTAGCTACCATTTATTTCGCTAATTTGATGTGATCTAGCTACCATTCATTTAGCTAATTTGATGAGATTTAGCTACCATTCATTTAGCTAGTTTGATGAGATCTAGCTACCATTCATTTAGCTAGTTTGATGTGATCCATCTACCATTCATTAAGCTAATTTGATGTGATTTAGCTACCATTCATTTAGGTAGTTTGATGTGATCTAGCTACCATTCATTTGCTAATTTGATGTAATCTAGCTACCATTCATTTAGGTAGTTTGATGTGATCTAGCTACCATTCATTTCGCTAGTTTGATGTGATCTAGCTACCATTCATTTCGCTAATTTGATGAGATCTAGCTACCATTCATTTCGCTAATTTGATGAGATCTAGCTACCATTCATTTAGCTAGTTTGATGAGATCTAGCAACCATTCATTTAGCTAGTTTGATGTGTTCTAGCTACCATTCATTTAGGTAATTTGATGTGATCTAGCTACCATTCATTTCGCTAGTTTGATGCGATCTAGCTACCATTCATTTCGCTAATTTGATGAGATCTAGCTACCATTCATATAGCTAATTTGATGAGATCTAGCTACAATTCATTTCGGTATTTTGATGTGATCTAGCTACCATTCGTTTAGCTAGTTTGATGTCATCTAGCTACCATTCATTTAGCTAATTTGATGAGATCTAGCTACCATTCATTTAGCTAATTTGATGTGATCTAGCTACCATTCATTTAGGTAGTTTGATGTCATCTAGCTACCATTCATTTCGCTAGTTTGATGCGATCTAGCTACCATTCATTTAGGTAGTTTGATGCGATCTAGCTACCATTCATTTAGCTAATTTGATGTCCTCTAGCTACCATTCATTTAGCTAGTTTGATGCGATCTAGCTACCATTCATTTAGCTAATTTGATGTGATCTAGCTACCATTCATTTAGGTAGTTTGATGTCATCTAGCTACCATTCATTTAGCCAATTTGATGAGACCTAGCTACCATTCATTTAGCTAGTTTGATGCGCTCTAGCTACCATTCATTTAGGTAGTTTGATGTGATCTAGCTACCATTCATTTAGGTAGTTTGATGTCATCTGGCTACCATTCAAATAGCTAATTTGATGCGATCTAGCTACCATTCATTTAGCTAATTTGATTCGATCTAGCTACCATTCATTTAGCTAATTCGATGATATCTGGCTACCATTCATTTAGCTATTTTGATGTCATCTAGCTACCATTCATTTAGGTAATTTGATGTAATCTAGCTACCATTCATTTAGGTAGTTTGATGTGATCTATCTACCATTCATTTCGCTAGTTTGATGTGATCTAGCTACCATTCATTTCGCTAATTTGATGAGATCTAGCTACCATTCATTTAGCTAGTTTGATGCGATCTAGCTACCATTCGTTTAGCTAATTTGATGAGATCTAGCTACCATTCATATAGCTAATTTGATGAGATCTAGCTACCATTCATTTCGGTATTTTGATGTGATCTAGCTACCATTCGTTTAGCTAGTTTGATGTAATCTAACTACCATTCATTTAGCTAATTTGATGAGATCTAGCTACCATTCATTTAGCTAATTTGATGTGATCTAGCTACCATTCATTTAGGTAGTTTGATGTCATCTAGCTACCATTCATTTCGCTAGTTTGATGCGATCTAGCTACCATTCATTTAGGTAGTTTGATGTGATCTAGCTACCATTCATTTAGCTAATTTGATGTCCTCTAGCTACCATTCATTTAGCTAATTTGATGTCATCTAGCTACCATTCAAATAGCTAATTTGATGCGATCTAGCTACCATTCATTTAGCTAATTTGATTCGATCTAGCTACCAGTCATTTAGCTAATTCGATGATATCTGGCTACCATTCATTTAGCTAATTTGATGTCATCTAGCTACCATTCATTTAGGTAATTTGATTTAATCTAGCTACCATTCATTTAGGTAGTTTGATGTGATCTATCTACCATTCATTTCGCTAGTTTGATGTGATCTAGCTACCATTCATTTCGCTAATTTGATGAGATCTAGCTACCATTCATTTAGCTAATTTGATGAGATCTAGCTACCATTCATATAGCTAATTTGATGTGATCTAGCTACCATTCACTTCGCTAATTTGATGAGATCTAGCTACCATTCATTTAGCTAATTTGATGTCATCTAGCTACCATTCATTTAGCTAGTTTTATGTGATCTAGCTACCATTCATTTAGCTAATTTGATGTGATCTAGCTACCATTCATTTAGGTAGTTTGATGTCATCTAGCTACCATTCATTTCGCTAGTTTGATGCGGTCTAGCTACCATTCATTTAGGTAGTTTGATGTGATCTAGCTACCATTCATTTAGCTAATATGATGTGATCTAGCTACCATTCATTCAGGTGGTTTGACGTCATCTAGCTAGCATTCATTTAGCTAATTTGATGTGATCTAGCTACCATTCATTTAGGTGGTTTGACGTCATCTAGCTACCATTCATTTAGCTAATTTGATGAGATCTAGCTACCATTCATTTAGGTAATTTGATGTCATCTAACTACCATTCATTTAGGTAGTTTGATGTGATCTAGCTACCATTCATTTAGCTAATTTGATGTGATCTAGCTACCATTCATTTAGGTAGTTTGATGTCATCTAGCTACCATTCATTTAGCTAATTTGATGCGATCTAGCTACCATTCATTTAGCTAATTTGGTGAGATCTAGCTACCATTCATTTAGCTAGTTTAAATCATCTAGCTACCATTCATTTAGCTAATTTGATGTCATCTATCTACCATTCATATAGTTAATTTGATGCGATCTAGCTACCATTCATTTAGCTAATTTGATGCGATCTAGCTACATTCATGTTGCTAATTCGATGACATCTAGCTACCATTCATTTAGCTAATTTGATGTCATCTAGCTACCATTCATTTAGGTAGTTTGGTGTGATCTAGCTACCATTCATTTCGCTAATTTGATGTGATCTAGCTACCATTCATTTCGCTAATTTGATGTGATCAAGCTACCATTCATTTCGTTAATTTGATGTGATCTAGCTACCATTCATTTGGCTAGTTTGATGTGATCTGGCTACCATTCATTTAGGTAGTTTGATGTCATCGAGCTACCATTCACTTCGCTAATTTGATGTGATCTAGCTACCATTAATTTAGGTAGTTTGATGAGATCTAGCTACCATTCATTTCGCTAGTTTGATGTCATCTAGCTTCCACTCATTTAGCTAATTTGATGTGATCTAGCTACCATTCATTTAGGTAGTTTGATGTGATCTAGCTACCATTCATTTCGCTAATTTGATGTGATCTAGCTACCATTCATATAGGTAGTTTGATGAGATCTAGCTACCATTCATTTCACTAGTTTGATGTCATCTAGCCACCATTCATTTCGCTAATTTGATGTGATCTAGCTACCATTCATTCAGGTGGTTTGACGTCATCTAGCTAGCATTCATTTAGCTAATTTGATGTGATCTAGCTACCATTCATTTAGGTGGTTTGACGTCATCTAGCTACCATTCATTTAGCTAATTTGATGAGATCTAGCTACCATTCATTTAGGTAATTTGATGTCATCTAACTACCATTCATTTAGGTAGTTTGATGTGATCTAGCTACCATTCATTTAGCTAATTTGATGTGATCTAGCTACCATTCATTTAGGTAGTTTGATGTCATCTAGCTACCATTCATTTAGCTAATTTGGTGAGATCTAGCTTCCATTCATTTAGCTAGTTTAAATCATCTAGCTACCATTCATTTAGCTAATTTGATGTCATCTATCTACCATTCATATAGTTAATTTGATGCGATCTAGCTACCATTCATTTAGCTAATTTGATGCGATCTAGCTACCATTCATGTTGCTAATTCGATGACATCTAGCTACCATTCATTTAGCTAATTTGATGTCATCTATCTACCATTCATTTAGGTAGTTTGGTGTGATCTAGCTTCCATTTATTTCGCTAATTTGATGTGATCTAGCTACCATTCATTTCGCTAATTTGATGTGATCAAGCTACCATTCATTTCGTTAATTTGATGTGATCTAGCTACCATTCATTTGGCTAGTTTGATGTGATCTGGCTACCATTCATTTAGGTAGTTTGATGTCATCGAGCTACCATTCACTTCGCTAATTTGATGTGATCTAGCTACCATTAATTTAGGTAGTTTGATGAGATCTAGCTACCATTCATTTCGCTAGTTTGATGTCATCTAGCTTCCACTCATTTAGCTAATTTGATGTGATCTAGCTACCATTCATTTAGGTAGTTTGATGTGATCTAGCTACCATTCATTTCGCTAATTTGATGTGATCTAGCTACCATTCATATAGGTAGTTTGATGAGATCTAGCTACCATTCATTTCGCTAGTTTGATGTCATCTAGCCACCATTCATTTCGCTAATTTGATGCGATCTAGCTACCATTCATTTCGCTAGTTTGATGTGATCTAGCTACCATTCATTTAGGTAGTTTGATGCGATCTAGCTACCATTCATTTAGGTAGTTTGATGTGATCTAGCTACCATTCATTTAGCTAATTTGATGTCCTCTAGCTACCATTCATTTAGCTAGTTTGATGCGATCTAGCTACCATTCATTTAGCTAATTTGATGTGATCTAGCTACCATTCATTTAGGTAGTTTGATGTCATCTAGCTACCATTCATTTAGCTAATTTGATGAGATCTAGCTACCATTCATTTAGCTAATTTGATGTCATCTAGCTACCATTCATTTAGCTAATTTGATGAGATCTAGCTACCATTCATTTAGCTAATTTGATGTGATCTAGCTACCATTCATTTAGGTAGTTTGATGTCATCTAGCTACCATTCATTTAGCTAATTTGATGAGATCTAGCTACCATTCATTTAGGTAGTTTGATGTCATCTAGCTACCATTCATTTCGCTAGTTTGATGCGATCTAGCTACCATTCATTTAGGTAGTTTGATGTGATCTAGCTACCATTCATTTAGCTAATTTGATGTCCTCTAGCTACCATTCATTTAGCTAGTTTGATGCGATCTAGCTACCATTCATTTAGTTAATTTGATGTGATCTAGCTACCATTCATTTAGCTAATTTGATGTCATCTAGCTACCATTCATTTAGCTAATTTGATGAGATCTAGCTACCATTCATTTAGCTAATTTGATGTGATCTAGCTACCATTCATTTAGGTAGTTTGATGTCATCTAGCTACCATTCATTTAGCTAATTTGATGAGATCTAGCTACCATTCATTTAGCTAATTTGATGTCATCTACCTACCATTCATTTAGCTAGTTTGAAGTTATCTAGCTACCATTCATTTCGCTAATTTGATGTGATCTAGCTACCAATCATTTAGGTAGTTTGATGTCATCTAGCTACCATTCATTTCGGTAGTTTGATGCGATCTAGCTACCATTCATTTAGGTAGTTTGATGTGATCTAGCTACCATTCATTTAGCTAATTTGATGAGATCTAGCTACCATTCATATAGCTAATTTGATGAGATCTAGCTACCATTCATTTCGGTAGTTTGATGTGATCTAGCTACCATTCATTTAGCTAATTTGATGTGATCTAGCTACCATTCATTTAGGTAGTTTGATGTCATCTAGCTACCATTCATTTAGCTAATTTGATGCGATCTAGCTACCATTCATTTCGCTAATTTGATGAGATCTAGCTACCATTCATTTAGCTAATTTGATGTCATCTAGCTACCATTCATATAGTTAATTTGATGCGATCTAGCTACCATTCATGTAGCTAATTCGATGAGATCTAGCTACCATTCATTTATCTAATTTGATGTCATATAGCTACCATTCATTTAGCTAGTTTTATGTGATCTAGCTACCATTCATTTAGCTAATTTGATGTGATCTAGCTACCATTCATTTAGGTAGTTTGATGTCATCTAGCTACCATTCATTTCGCTAGTTTGATGCGATCTAGCTACCATTCATTTAGGTAATATGATGTGATCTAGCTACCAATCATTTAGGTAGTTTGATGTGATCTAGCTACCATTCACTTAGCTAATATGATGTCATCTAGCTACCATTCATTTAGCTAGTTTGATGCGATCTAGCTGCCATTCATTTAGCTAATTTGATGTGATCTAGCTACCATTCATTTAGGTGGTTTGACGTCATCTAGCTACCATTCATTTAGATAATTTGATGAGATCTACCTACCGTTCATTTAGGTAGTTTGATGTCATCTAACTACCATTCATTTAGGTAGTTTGATGTGATCTAGCTACCATTCATTTAGCTAATTTGATGTGATCTAGCTACCATTCACTTAGGTAGTTTTATGTCATCTAGCTACCATTCATTTAGCTAATTTGATGCGATCTAGCTACCATTCATTTAGCTAATTTGGTGAGATCTAGCTACCATTCATTTGGCTAGTTTAAATCATCTAGCTACCATTCATTTAGCTAATTTGATGCGATCTAGCTACCATTCATTTAGCTAATTTGATGCGATCTAGCTACCATTCATTTAGGTAGTTTGATGTCATCTAGCTACCATTCATTTGGCTAGTTTGATGCGATCTAGCTACCATTCATTTAGCTAATTTGATGGCATCTAGCTGCCATTCATTTAACTAGTTTTATGTGATCTAGCTACCATTCATTTAGCTAATTTGATGTGATCTAGCTACCATTCATTTAGGTAGTTTGATGTCATCTAGCTACCATTCATTTCGCTAGTTTGATGCGATCTAGCTACCATTCATTTAGGTAGTTTGATGTGATCTAGCTACCATTCATTTAGCTAATATGATGTCATCTAGCTACCATTCATTTAGCTAGTTTGATGCGATCTAGCTGCCATTAATTTAGCTAATTTGATGTCATCTAGCTACCATTCATTTAGGTGGTTTGACGTCATCTAGCTACCATTCATTTAGCTAATTTGATGAGATCTACCTACCATTCATTTAGGTAGTTTGATGTCATCTAACTACCATTCATTTAGGTAGTTTGATGTGATCTAGCTACCATTCATTTAGCTAATTTGATGTGATCTAGCTACCATTCATTTAGGTAGTTTGATGTCATCTAGCTACCATTCATTTAGCTAATTTGATGCGATCTAGCTACCATTCATTTAGCTAATTTGGTGAGATCTAGCTACCATTCATTTAGCTAGTTTAAATCATCTAGCTACCATTCATTTAGCTAATTTGATGTCATCTAGCTACCATTCATATAGTTAATTTGATGCGATCTAGCTACCATTCATTTAGCTAATTTGATGTCATCGAGCTGCCATTCATTTAGGTAGTTTGGTGTGATCTAGCTACCATTTATTTCGCTAATTTGATGTGATCTAGCTACCATTCATTTCGCTAATTTGATGTGATCAAGCTACCATTCATTTCGTTAATTTGATGTGATCTAGCTACCATTCATTTGGCTAGTTTGATGTGATCTAGCTACCATTCATTTAGCTAATTTGATGTGATCTAGCTAACATTCATTTCGCTAGTTTGATGTGATCTAGCTACCATTCATTTAGCTAATTTGATGTGATCTAGCTACCATTCATTTAGGTAGTTTGATGTCATCGAGCTACCATTCACTTCGCTAATTTGATGTGATCTAGCTACCATTAATTTAGGTAGTTTGATGTGATCTAGCTACCATTCATTTAGCTAATTTGATGTGATCTAGCTACCATTCATTTCGCTAGTTTGATGTCATCTAGCTTCCACTCATTTAGCTAATTTGATGTGATCTAGCTACCATTCATATAGGTAGTTTGATGAGATCTAGCTACCATTCATTTCGCTAGTTTGATGTCATCTATCCACCATTCATTTCGCTAATCTGATGAGATCTAGCTACCATTCATTTCGCTAGTTTGATGTGATCTAGCTACCATTCATTTAGGTAGTTTGATGTGATCTAGCGACCATTCATTTAGCTAATTTGATGTGATCTAGCTACCATTCATTTAGGTAGTTTGATGTCATCTAGCTACCATTCATTTAGCTAATTTGATGAGATCTAGCTACCATTCATTTAGGAAGTTTGATGTCATCTAGCTACCATTCATTTAGGTAGTTTGAAGTGATCTAGCTACCATTCATTTAGCTAATTTGATGCGATCTATCTACCATTCTTTTAGCTGTTTTGATGAAATCTAGCTACCATTCATTTAGCTAGTTTAAATCACCTAGCTACCATTCATTTAGCTAATTTGATGTCATCTAGCTACCATTCATATAGCTAATTTGATGCGATCTAGCTACCATTCATTTAGCTAATTTGATTCGATCTAGCTACCAGTCATTTAGCTAATTCGATGAGATCTGGCTACCATTCAGTTAGCTAATTTGATGTCATCTAGCTACCATTCATTTAGGTAATTTGATGTGATGTAGCTACCATTCATTTCGCTAATTTGATGTGATCTAGCTACCATTCATTTAGCTAATTTGATGTGATCTAGCGACCATTCATTTAGGTAGTTTGATGTCATCTAGCTACCATTTATTTCGCTAATTTGATGTGATCTAGCTACCATTCATTTCGCTAATTTGATGTGATCAAGCTACCATTCATTTCGTTAATTTGATGTGATCTAGCTACCATTCATTTGGCTAGTTTGATGTGATCTGGCTACCATTCATTTAGCTAATTTGATGTGATCTAGCTAACATTCATTTCGCTAGTTTGATGTGATCTAGCTACCATTCATTTAGCTAATTTGATGTGATCTAGCTACCATTCATTTAGGTAGTTTGATGTCATCGAGCTACCATTCACTTCGCTAATTTGATGTGATCTAGCTACCATTAATTTAGGTAGTTTGATGTGATCTAGCTACCATTCATTTAGGTAGTTTGATGAGATCTAGCTACCATTCATTTCGCTAGTTTGATGTCATCTAGCTTCCACTCATTTAGCTAATTTGATGTGATCTAGCTACCATTCATTTAGGTAGTTTGATGTGATCTAGCTACCATTCATTTCGCTAATTTGATGTGATCTAGCTACCATTCATATAGGTAGTTTGATGAGATCTAGCTACCATTCATTTCGCTAGTTTGATATCATCTAGCCACCATTCATTTTGCTAATTTGATGAGATCTAGCTACCATTCATTTCGCTAGTTTGATGTGATCTAGCTACCATTCATTTAGCTAGTTTAAATCACCTAGCTACCATTCATTTAGCTAATTTGATGTCATCTAGCTACCATTCATATAGCTAATTTGATGCGATCTAGCTACCATTCATTTAGCTAATTTGATTCGATCTAGCTACCAGTCATTTAGCTAATTCGATGAGATCTGGCTACCATTCAGTTAGCTAATTTGATGTCATCTAGCTACCATTCATTTTGGTAATTTGATGTGATGTAGCTACCCTTCATTTCGCTAATTTGATGTGATCTAGCTACCATTCATTTAGCTAATTTGATGTGATCTAGCGACCATTCATTCAGGTAGTTTGATGTCATCTAGCTACCATTCATTTAGCTAGTTTTATGTGATCTAGCTACCATTCATTTAGCTAATTTGATGTGATCTAGCTACCATTCATTTAGCTAATTTGATGTCATCTAGCTACCATTCATTTAGGTACTTTGATGTCATCTAGCTACCATTCATTTAGCTAGTTTTATGTGATCTAGCTACCATTCATTTAGCTAATTTGATGTGATCTAGCTACCATTCATTTAGCTAGTTTGATGAGATCTAGCTACCATTCATTTAGGTAGTTTGATGTGATCTAGCTACCATTCATTTTGCTAGTTTGATGTGATCTAGCTACCATTCGTTTAGCTAGTTTGATGTGATCTAGCTACCACTCATTTAGGTATTTTGATGTGATCTAGTTGCTATTCATTTAGCTAGTTTGGTGTGATCTAGCTACCATTCATTTAGCTAATTTGATGTGATCTAGCTACCATTCATTTAGGTAGTTTGATGTGATCTAGCTACCATTCATTTAGGTAGTTTGATGTCATTTAGCTACCATTCGTTTAGCTAGTATGATGTGATCTAGCTACCAATCTTTTAGCTAGTTTGATGTGATTTAGCTACCATTCATTTCGCTGGTTTGATGAGATCTAGCTACCATTCATTTCGCTAGTTTGATGTGATCTAGCTACCATTCATTTCGCTAGTTTCATGTGATCTAGCTACCATTCATTTAGGTAGTTTGATGTCATCAAGCTACCATTCATTTAGCTAGTTTTATGTGATCTAGCTACCATTCATTTAGCTAATTTGATGTGATCTAGCTACCATTCATTTAGCTAGTTTGATGAGATATAGCTACCATTCCTTTAGGTAGTTTTATGTGACCTAGCTACCATTCATTTAGCTAGTTTGATGTGATCTAGCTACCATTCGTTTAGCTAGTTTGATGTGATCTAGCTACCATTCGTTTTCCTAGTTTGATGTGATCTAGCTGCCATTCGTTTAGCTAATTTGATGTGATCTAGCTACCATTCATTTTTTTAGTTTGATGTGATCTAGCTACCATTAGTTTAGCTAGTTTGATGTGATCTAGCTACCACTCATTTAACTAGTTTGATGTGATCTAGCTACCATTCGTTTTCCTAGTTTGATGTGATCTAGCTACCATTCGTTTAGCTAGTTTGATGTGATCTAGCTACCATTCATTTAGCTAATTTGATGGGATCTAGCTGCCATTCATTTAGCTAGTTTGATGCGATCTAGCTACCATTCGTTTAGCTTATTTGATGTCATCTAGCTACCATTCATTTAGGTAGTTTGATGTGATCTAGCTACCATTCATTTAGCTAGTTTGATGAGATCTAGCTACCATTCATTTAGGTAGTTTGATGTGATCTAGCTATCATTCATTTTGCTAGTTTGATGTGATCTAGCTACCATTCGTTTAGCTAGTTTGATGTGATCTAGCTACCACTCATTTAGGTATTTTGATGTGATCTAGTTGCTATTCATTTAGCTAGTTTGATGTGATCTAGCTACCATTCATTTAGCTAATTTGATGTGATCTAGCTACCATTCATTTAGGTAGTTTGATGTGATCTAGCTACCATTCATTTAGATAGTTTGATGTCATTTAGCTACCATTCGTTTAGCTAGTATGATGTGATCTAGCTACCAATCTTTTAGCTAGTTTGATGTGATTTAGCTACCATTCATTTCGCTGGTTTGATGAGATCTAGCTACCATTCATTTCGCTAGTTTGATGTGATCTAGCTACCATTCATTTCGCTAGTTTCATGTGATCTAGCTACCATTCATTTAGGTAGTTTGATGTCATCAAGCTACCATTCATTTAGCTAGTTTTATGTGATCTAGCTACCATTCATTTAGCTAATTTGATGTGATCTAGCTACCATTCATTTAGCTAGTTTGATGAGATATAGCTACCATTCCTTTAGGTAGTTTTATGTGACCTAGCTACCATTCATTTAGCTAGTTTGATGTGATCTAGCTACCATTCGTTTAGCTAGTTTAATGTGATCTAGCTACCATTCGTTTTCCTAGTTTGATGTGATCTAGCTACCATTCGTTTAGCTAATTTGATGTGATCTAGCTACCATTCATTTATTTAGTTTGATGTGATCTAGCTACCATTAGTTTAGCTAGTTTGATGTGATCTAGCTACCACTCATTTAACTAGTTAGATGTGATCTAGCTACCATTCGTTTTCCTAGTTTGATGTGATCTAGCTACCATTCGTTTAGCTAGTTTGATGTGATCTAGCTACCATTCATTTAGCTAATTTGATGGGATCTAGCTGCCATTCATTTAGCTAGTTTGATGCGATCTAGCTACCATTCGTTTAGCTAATTTGATGTCATCTAGCTACCATTCATTTAGGTAGTTTGATGTGATCTAGCTACCATTCGTTTAGCTAATTTGATGTCATCTAGCTACCATTCATTTAGGAAGTTTTATGTCATCTAGCTACCATTCATTTAGGTAGTTTGAAGTGATCTAGCTACCATTCATTTAGCTAATTTGATGCGATCTATCTACCATTCATTTAGCTGTTTTGATGAAATCTAGCTACCATTCATTTAGCTAGTTTAAATCACCTAGCTACCATTCATTTAGCTAATTTGATGTCATCTAGCTACCATTCATATAGCTAATTTGATGCGATCTAGCTACCATTCATTTAGCTAATTTGATTCGATCTAGCTACCAGTCATTTAGCTAATTCGATGAGATCTGGCTACCATTCAGTTAGCTAATTTGATGTCATCTAGCTACCATTCATTTAGGTAATTTGATGTGATGCAGCTACCATTCATTTTGCTAATTTGATGTGATCTAGCTACCATTCATTTAGCTAATTTGATGTGATCTAGCGACCATTCATTTAGGTAGTTTGATGTCATCTAACTACCATTTATTTCGCTAATTTGATGTGATCTAGCTACCATTCATTTCGTTAATTTGATGTGATCAAGCTACCATTCATTTCGTTAATTTGATGTGATCTAGCTACCATTCATTTGGCTAGTTTGATGTGATCTGGCTACCATTCATTTAGGTAGTTTGATGAGATCTAGCTACCATTCATTTCGCTAGTTTGATGTCATCTAGCTTCCACTCTTTTAGCTAATTTGATGTGATCTAGCTACCATTCATTTAGGTAGTTTGATGTGATCTAGCTACCATTCATTTCGCTAATTTGATGTGATCTAGCTACCATTCATATAGGTAGTTTGATGAGATCTAGCTACCATTCATTTCGCTAGTTTGATGTCATCTAGCCACCATTCATTTCGCTAATTTGATGAGATCTAGCTACCATTCATTTCGCTAGTTTGATGTGATCTAGCTACCATTCATTTAGCTAGTTTAAATCACCTAGCTACCATTCATTTAGCTAATTTGATGTCATCTAGCTACCATTCATATAGCTAATTTGATGCGATCTAGCTACCATTCATTTAGCTAATTTGATTCGATCTAGCTACCAGTCATTTAGCTAATTCGATGAGATCTGGCTACCATTCAGTTAGCTAATTTGATGTCATCTAGCTACCATTCATTTAGGTAATTTGATGTGATGTAGCTACCATTCATTTCGCTAATTTGATGTGATCTAGCTACCATTCATTTAGCTAATTTGATGTGATCTAGCGGCCATTCATTTAGGTAGTTTGATGTCATCTAGCTACCATTCATTTAGCTAGTTTTATGTGATCTAGCTACCATTCATTTAGCTAATTTGATGTGATCTAGCTACCATTCATTTAGCTAATTTGATGTCATCTAGCTACCATTCATTTAGGTAGTTTGATGTCATCTAGCTACCATTCATTTAGCTAGTTTTATGTGATCTAGCTACCATTCATTTAGCTAATTTGATGTGATCTAGCTACCATTCATTTAGCTAGTTTGATGAGATCTAGCTACCATTCATTTAGGTAGTTTGATGTGATCTAGCTACCATTCATTTTGCTAGTTTGATGTGATCTAGCTACCATTCGTTTAGCTAGTTTGATGTGATCTAGCTACCACTCATTTAGGTATTTTGATGTGATCTAGTTGCTATTCATTTAGCTAGTTTGATGTGATCTAGCTACCATTCATTTAGCTAATTTGATGTGATCTAGCTACCATTCATTTAGGTAGTTTGATGTGATCTAGCTACCATTCATTTAGGTAGTTTGATGTCATTTAGCTACCATTCGTTTAGCTAGTATGATGTGATCTAGCTACCAATCTTTTAGCTAGTTTGATGTGATTTAGCTACCATTCATTTCGCTGGTTTGATGAGATCTAGCTACCATTCATTTCGCTAGTTTGATGTGATCTAGCTACCATTCATTTCGCTAGTTTCATGTGATCTAGCTACCATTCATTTAGGTAGTTTGATGTCATCAAGCTACCATTCATTTAGCTAGTTTTATGTGATCTAGCTACCATTCATTTAGCTAATTTGATGTGATCTAGCTACCATTCATTTAGCTAGTTTGATGAGATATAGCTACCATTCCTTTAGGTAGTTTTATGTGACCTAGCTACCATTTATTTAGCTAGTTTGATGTGATCTAGCTACCATTCGTTTAGCTAGTTTGATGTGATCTAGCTACCATTCGTTTTCCTAGTTTGATGTGATCTAGCTGCCATTCGTTTAGCTAATTTGATGTGATCTAGCTACCATTCATTTTTTTAGTTTGATGTGATCTAGCTACCATTAGTTTAGCTAGTTTGATGTGATCTAGCTACCACTCATTTAACTAGTTTGATGTGATCTAGCTACCATTCGTTTTCCTAGTTTGATGTGATCTAGCTACCATTCGTTTAGCTAGTTTGATGTGATCTAGCTACCATTCATTTAGCTAATTTGATGGGATCTAGCTGCCATTCATTTAGCTAGTTCGATGCGATCTAGCTACCATTCGTTTAGCTTATTTGATGTCATCTAGCTACCATTCATTTAGGTAGTTTGATGTGATCTAGCTACCATTCATTTAGCTAATTTGATGGGATCTAGCCACCATTCATTTCGCTAATTTGATGAGATCTAGCTACCATTCATTTAGCTAGTTTGATGAGATCTAGCTACCATTCATTTAGGTAGTTTGATGTTATCTAGCTGCCATTTATTTAGCTAGTTTGACGTGATCTAGCTACCATTCGTTTAGCTAGTTTAGTGTGATCTAGCTACCATTCGTTTAGCTAGTTTGATGTGATCTAGCTACCATTCGTTTAGATAGTTTGATGTGATCTAGCTACCATTCGTTTAGCTAGTTTTATGTGATCTAGCTAACACTCATTTAGGTATTTTGATGTGATCTATCTGCTTTTCATTTAGCTAGTTTGATGTGATCTAGCTACAATTCATTTAGCTAATTTGATGTGATCTAGCTACCATTCATTTAGCTAATTTGTTGTCATCTAGCTACCATTCATTTAGGTAGTTTGATGTGATCTAGCTACCATTCATTTAGGTAGTTTGGTGTGATCTAGCTACCATTCGTTTAGCTAGTTTGATGTGATCTAGCTACCATTCATTTCGCTAGTTTGATGAGATCTAGCTACCATTCATTTCGCTAGTTTGATGTGTTCTAGCTACCATTCATTTCGCTAGTTTGATGTGATCTAGCTACCATTTATTTAGCTAGTTTGATGAGATCTAGCTACCATTCATTTAGCTAATTTGATGTGATCTAGCTACCATTCATTTAGCTAATTTGATGTGATCTAGCTACCATTCATTTCGCTAGTTTGATGAGATCTAGCTACCATTCATTTAGCTAATTTGATGTGATCTAGCTACCATTCATTTAGCTAATTTGATGTGATCTAGCTATCATTCATTTCGCTAGTTTGATGAGATCTAGCTACCATTCATTTCGCTAGTTTGATGAGATCTAGCTACCATTCATTTAGGTAGTTTGATGTGATCTAGCTACCATTCATTTAGCTAATTTGATGTGATCTAGCTACCATTCATTTCGCTAGTTTGATGAGATCTAGCTACCATTCATTTAGCTAATTTGATGTGATCTAGCTACCATTCATTTTGCTAATTTGATGTGATCTAGCTACCATTCATTTAGCTAATTTGATGTGATCTAGCGACCATTCATTTAGGTAGTTTGATGTCATCTAGCTACCATTTATTTCGCTAATTTGATGTGATCTAGCTACCATTCATTTCGCTAATTTGATGTGATCAAGCTACCATTCATTTCGTTAATTTGATGTGATCTAGCTACCATTCATTTGGCTAGTTTGATGTGATCTGGCTACCATTCATTTCGCTAGTTTGATGAGATCTAGCTACCATTCATTTCGCTAGTTTGATGAGATCTAGCTACCATTCATTTAGGTAGTTTGATGAGATCTAGCTACCATTCATTTAGGTAGTTTGATGAGATCTAGCTACCATTCATTTAGCTAATTTGATGTGATCTAGCTACCATTCATTTCGCTAGTTTGATGAGATCTAGCTACCATTCATTTAGCTAATTTGATGTGATCTAGCTACCATTCATTTAGCTAATTTGATGTGATCTAGCTACCATTCATTTCGCTAGTTTGATGAGATCTAGCTACCATTCATTTCGCTAGTTTGATGAGATCTAGCTACCATTCATTTAGCTAGTTTGATGTCATCTAGCTACCATTCATTTCGCTAGTTTGATGTGATCTAGCTACCATTCATTTAGGTAGTTTGATGTGATCTAGCTACCATTCGTTTCGCTAATTTGATGTGATCTAGCTACCATTCATTTAGCTAGTTTGATGAGATATAGCTACCATTCCTTTAGGTAGTTTTATGTGACCTAGCTACCATTCATTTAGCTAGTTTGATGTGATCTAGCTACCATTCGTTTAGCTAGTTTGATGTGATCTAGCTACCATTCGTTTTCCTAGTTTGATGTGATCTAGCTGCCATTCGTTTAGCTAATTTGATGTGATCTAGCTACCATTCATTTTTTTAGTTTGATGTGATCTAGCTACCATTAGTTTAGCTAGTTTGATGTGATCTAGCTACCACTCATTTAACTAGTTTGATGTGATCTAGCTACCATTCGTTTTCCTAGTTTGATGTGATCTAGCTACCATTCGTTTAGCTAGTTTGATGTGATCTAGCTACCATTCATTTAGCTAATTTGATGGGATCTAGCTGCCATTCATTTAGCTAGTTTGATGCGATCTAGCTACCATTCGTTTAGCTTATTTGATGTCATCTAGCTACCATTCATTTAGATAGTTTGATGTGATCTATCTACCATTCATTTAGCTAATTTGATGGGATCTAGCCACCATTCATTTCGCTAATTTGATGAGATCTAGCTACCATTCATTTAGCTAGTTTGATGAGATCTAGCTACCATTCATTTAGGTAGTTTGATGTTATCTAGCTGCCATTTATTTAGCTAGTTTGACGTGATCTAGCTACCATTCGTTTAGCTAGTTTAGTGTGATCTAGCTACCATTCGTTTAGCTAGTTTGATGTGATCTAGCTACCATTCGTTTAGATAGTTTGATGTGATCTAGCTACCATTCGTTTAGCTAGTTTTATGTGATCTAGCTAACACTCATTTAGGTATTTTGATGTGATCTAACTGCTTTTCATTTAGCTAGTTTGACGTGATCTAGCTACAATTCATTTAGCTAATTTGATGTGATCTAGCTACCATTCATTTAGCTAATTTGTTGTCATCTAGCTACCATTCATTTAGGTAGTTTGATGTGATCTAGCTACCATTCATTTAGGTAGTTTGGTGTGATCTAGCTACCATTCGTTTAGCTAGTTTGATGTGATCTAGCTACCATTCATTTCGCTAGTTTGATGAGATCTAGCTACCATTCATTTCGCTAGTTTGATGTGTTCTAGCTACCATTCATTTCGCTAGTTTGATGTGATCTAGCTACCATTTATTTAGCTAGTTTGATGAGATCTAGCTACCATTCATTTAGCTAATTTGATGTGATCTAGCTACCATTCATTTAGCTAATTTGATGTGATCTAGCAACCATTCATTTCGCTAGTTTGATGAGATCTAGCTACCATTCATTTAGCTAATTTGATGTGATCTAGCTACCATTCATTTAGCTAATTTGATGTGATCTAGCTACCATTCATTTCGCTAGTTTGATGAGATCTAGCTACCATTCATTTCGCTAGTTTGATGAGATCTAGCTACCATTCATTTAGGTAGTTTGATGTGATCTAGCTGCCATTCATTTAGCTAATTTGATGTGATCTAGCTACCATTCATTTCGCTAGTTTGATGAGATCTAGCTACCATTCATTTAGCTAATTTGATGTGATCTAGCTACCATTCATTTTGCTAATTTGATGTGATCTAGCTACCATTCATTTAGCTAATTTGATGTGATCTAGCGACCATTCATTTAGGTAGTTTGATGTCATCTAGCTACCATTTATTTCGCTAATTTGATGTGATCTAGCTACCATTCATTTCGCTAATTTGATGTGATCAAGCTACCATTCATTTCGTTAATTTGATGTGATCTAGCTACCATTCATTTGGCTAGTTTGATGTGATCTGGCTACCATTCATTTCGCTAGTTTGATGAGATCTAGCTACCATTCATTTCGCTAGTTTGATGAGATCTAGCTACCATTCATTTAGGTAGTTTGATGAGATCTAGCTACCATTCATTTAGGTAGTTTGATGAGATCTAGCTACCATTCATTTAGCTAATTTGATGTGATCTAGCTACCATTCATTTCGCTAGTTTGATGAGATCTAGCTACCATTCATTTAGCTAATTTGATGTGATCTAGCTACCATTCATTTAGCTAATTTGATGTGATCTAGCTACCATTCATTTCGCTAGTTTGATGAGATCTAGCTACCATTCATTTCGCTAGTTTGATGAGATCTAGCTACCATTCATTTAGCTAGTTTGATGTCATCTAGCTACCATTCATTTCGCTAGTTTGATGTGATCTAGCTACCATTCATTTAGGTAGTTTGATGTGATCTAGCTACCATTCGTTTCGCTAATTTGATGTGATCTAGCTACCATTCATTTAGGTAGTTTGATGTGATCTAGCTACCATTCATTTAGCTAGTTTGATGTGATCTAGCTACCATTCATTTAGCTAATTTGATGCGATCTAGCTACCATTCATTTAGCTAATTTGATGTGATCTAGCGACCATTCATTTAGGTAGTTTGATGTCATCTAGCTACCATTTATTTCGCTAATTTGATGTGATCTAGCTACCATTCATTTCGCTAATTTGATGTGATCAAGCTACCATTCATTTCGTTAATTTGATGTGATCTAGCTACCATTCATTTGGCTAGTTTGATGTGATCTGGCTACCATTCATTTAGGTAGTTTGATGAGATCTAGCTACCATTCATTTTGCTAGTTTGATGTCATCTAGCTTCCACTCTTTTAGCTAATTTGATGTGATCTAGCTACCATTCATTTAGGTAGTTTGATGTGATCTAGCTACCATTCATTTCGCTAATTTGATGTGATCTAGCTACCATTCATATAGGTAGTTTGATGAGATCTAGCTACCATTCATTTCGCTAGTTTGATGTCATCTAGCCACCATTCATTTCGCTAATTTGATGAGATCTAGCTACCATTCATTTCGCTAGTTTGATGTGATCTAGCTACCATTCATTTAGCTAGTTTAAATCACCTAGCTACCATTCATTTAGCTAATTTGATGTCATCTAGCTACCATTCATATAGCTAATTTGATGCGATCTAGCTACCATTCATTTAGCTAATTTGATTCGATCTAGCTACCAGTCATTTAGCTAATTCGATGAGATCTGGCTACCATTCAGTTAGCTAATTTGATGTCATCTAGCTACCATTCATTTAGGTAATTTGATGTGATGTAGCTACCATTCATTTCGCTAATTTGATGTGATCTAGCTACCATTCATTTAGCTAATTTGATGTGATCTAGCGACCATTCATTTAGGTAGTTTGATGTCATCTAGCTACCATTCATTTAGCTAGTTTTATGTGATCTAGCTACCATTCATTTAGCTAATTTGATGTGATCTAGCTACCATTCATTTAGCTAATTTGATGTCATCTAGCTACCATTCATTTAGGTAGTTTGATGTCATCTAGCTACCATTCATTTAGCTAGTTTTATGTGATCTAGCTACCATTCATTTAGCTAATTTGATGTGATCTAGCTACCATTCATTTAGCTAGTTTGATGAGATCTAGCTACCATTCATTTAGGTAGTTTGATGTGATCTAGCTACCATTCATTTTGCTAGTTTGATGTGATCTAGCTACCATTCGTTTAGCTAGTTTGATGTGATCTAGCTACCACTCATTTAGGTATTTTGATGTGATCTAGTTGCTATTCATTTAGCTAGTTTGATGTGATCTAGCTACCATTCATTTAGCTAATTTGATGTGATCTAGCTACCATTCATTTAGGTAGTTTGATGTCATTTAGCTACCATTCGTTTAGCTAGTATGATGTGATCTAGCTACCAATCTTTTAGCTAGTTTGATGTGATTTAGCTACCATTCATTTCGCTGGTTTGATGAGATCTAGCTACCATTCATTTCGCTAGTTTGATGTGATCTAGCTACCATTCATTTCGCTAGTTTCATGTGATCTAGCTACCATTCATTTAGGTAGTTTGATGTCATCAAGCTACCATTCATTTAGCTAGTTTTATGTGATCTAGCTACCATTCATTTAGCTAATTTGATGTGATCTAGCTACCATTCATTTAGCTAGTTTGATGAGATATAGCTACCATTCCTTTAGGTAGTTTTATGTGACCTAGCTACCATTCATTTAGCTAGTTTGATGTGATCTAGCTACCATTCGTTTAGCTAGTTTGATGTGATCTAGCTACCATTCGTTTTCCTAGTTTGATGTGATCTAGCTGCCATTCGTTTAGCTAATTTGATGTGATCTAGCTACCATTCATTTTTTTAGTTTGATGTGATCTAGCTACCATTAGTTTAGCTAGTTTGATGTGATCTAGCTACCACTCATTTAACTAGTTTGATGTGATCTAGCTACCATTCGTTTTCCTAGTTTGATGTGATCTAGCTACCATTCGTTTAGCTAGTTTGATGTGATCTAGCTACCATTCATTTAGCTAATTTGATGGGATCTAGCTGCCATTCATTTAGCTAGTTTGATGCGATCTAGCTACCATTCGTTTAGCTTATTTGATGTCATCTAGCTACCATTCATTTAGGTAGTTTGATGTGATCTAGCTACCATTCATTTAGCTAATTTGATGGGATCTAGCCACCATTCATTTCGCTAATTTGATGAGATCTAGCTACCATTCATTTAGCTAGTTTGATGAGATCTAGCTACCATTCATTTAGGTAGTTTGATGTTATCTAGCTGCCATTTCTTTAGCTAGTTTGACGTGATCTAGCTACCATTCGTTTAGCTAGTTTAGTGTGATCTAGCTACCATTCGTTTAGCTAGTTTGATGTGATCTAGCTACCATTCATTTCGCTAGTTTGATGTGATCTAGCTACCATTTATTTAGCTAGTTTGATGAGATCTAGCTACCATTCATTTAGCTAATTTGATGTGATCTAGCTACCATTCATTTAGCTAATTTGATGTGATCTAGCTACCATTCATTTCGCTAGTTTGATGAGACCTAGCTACCATTCATTTAGCTAATTTGATGTGATCTAGCTACCATTCATTTAGCTAATTTGATGTGATCTATCTACCATTCATTTCGCTAGTTTGATGAGATCTAGCTACCATTCATTTCGCTAGTTTGATGAGATCTAGCTACCATACATTTAGGTAGTTTGATGTGATCTAGCTACCATTCATTTAGGTAGTTTGATGTGATCTAGCTACCATTCATTTAGGTAGTTTGATGTGATCTAGCTACCATTCATTTCGCTAATTTGATGTGATCTAGCTACCATTCATTTAGGTAATTTGATGTGATCTAGCTACCATTCATTTAGCTAATTTGATGCGATCTAGCTACCATTCATTTAGCTAATTTAATGTGATCTAGCTACCATTCATTTAGCTAATTTGATGTGATCTAGCTACGATTCATTTCGCTAGTTTGATGAGATCTAGCTACCATTCATTTCGCTAGTTTTATGAGATCTAGCTACCATTCATTTAACTAGTTTGATGTGATCTAGCTACCATTCGTTTTCCTAGTTTGATGTGATCTAGCTACCATTCGTTTAGCTAGTTTGATGTGATCTAGCTACCATTCATTTAGCTAATTTGATGGGATCTAGCTGCCATTCATTTAGCTAGTTTGATGCGATCTAGCTACCATTCGTTTAGCTTATTTGATGTCATCTAGCTACCATTCATTTAGGTAGTTTGATGTGATCTAGCTACCATTCATTTAGCTAATTTGATGGGATCTAGCCACCATTCATTTCGCTAATTTGATGAGATCTAGCTACCATTCATTTAGCTAGTTTGATGAGATCTAGCTACCATTCATTTAGGTAGTTTGATGTTATCTAGCTGCCATTTATTTAGCTAGTTTGACGTGATCTAGCTACCATTCGTTTAGCTAGTTTAGTGTGATCTAGCTACCATTCGTTTAGCTAGTTTGATGTGATCTAGCTACCATTCGTTTAGATAGTTTGATGTGATCTAGCTACCATTCGTTTAGCTAGTTTTATGTGATCTAGCTAACACTCATTTAGGTATTTTGATGTGATCTATCTGCTTTTCATTTAGCTAGTTTGATGTGATCTAGCTACAATTCATTTAGCTAATTTGATGTGATCTAGCTACCATTCATTTAGCTAATTTGTTGTCATCTAGCTACCATTCATTTAGGTAGTTTGATGTGATCTAGCTACCATTCATTTAGGTAGTTTGGTGTGATCTAGCTACCATTCGTTTAGCTAGTTTGATGTGATCTAGCTACCATTCATTTCGCTAGTTTGATGTGATCTAGCTACCATTTATTTAGCTAGTTTGATGAGATCTAGCTACCATTCATTTAGCTAATTTGATGTGATCTAGCTACCATTCATTTAGCTAATTTGATGTGATCTAGCTACCATTCATTTCGCTAGTTTGATGAGACCTAGCTACCATTCATTTAGCTAATTTGATGTGATCTAGCTACCATTCATTTAGCTAATTTGATGTGATCTATCTACCATTCATTTCGCTAGTTTGATGAGATCTAGCTACCATTCATTTCGCTAGTTTGATGAGATCTAGCTACCATACATTTAGGTAGTTTGATGTGATCTAGCTACCATTCATTTAGGTAGTTTGATGTGATCTAGCTACCATTCATTTAGGTAGTTTGATGTGATCTAGCTACCATTCATTTCGCTAATTTGATGTGATCTAGCTACCATTCATTTAGGTAATTTGATGTGATCTAGCTACCATTCATTTAGCTAATTTGATGCGATCTAGCTACCATTCATTTAGCTAATTTAATGTGATCTAGCTACCATTCATTTAGCTAATTTGATGTGATCTAGCTACGATTCATTTCGCTAGTTTGATGAGATCTAGCTACCATTCATTTCGCTAGTTTTATGAGATCTAGCTACCATTCATTTAACTAGTTTGATGTGATCTAGCTACCATTCGTTTTCCTAGTTTGATGTGATCTAGCTACCATTCGTTTAGCTAGTTTGATGTGATCTAGCTACCATTCATTTAGCTAATTTGATGGGATCTAGCTGCCATTCATTTAGCTAGTTTGATGCGATCTAGCTACCATTCGTTTAGCTTATTTGATGTCATCTAGCTACCATTCATTTAGGTAGTTTGATGTGATCTAGCTACCATTCATTTAGCTAATTTGATGGGATCTAGCCACCATTCATTTCGCTAATTTGATGAGATCTAGCTACCATTCATTTAGCTAGTTTGATGAGATCTAGCTACCATTCATTTAGGTAGTTTGATGTTATCTAGCTGCCATTTATTTAGCTAGTTTGACGTGATCTAGCTACCATTCGTTTAGCTAGTTTAGTGTGATCTAGCTACCATTCGTTTAGCTAGTTTGATGTGATCTAGCTACCATTCGTTTAGATAGTTTGATGTGATCTAGCTACCATTCGTTTAGCTAGTTTTATGTGATCTAGCTAACACTCATTTAGGTATTTTGATGTGATCTATCTGCTTTTCATTTAGCTAGTTTGATGTGATCTAGCTACAATTCATTTAGCTAATTTGATGTGATCTAGCTACCATTCATTTAGCTAATTTGTTGTCATCTAGCTACCATTCATTTAGGTAGTTTGATGTGATCTAGCTACCATTCATTTAGGTAGTTTGGTGTGATCTAGCTACCATTCGTTTAGCTAGTTTGATGTGATCTAGCTACCATTCATTTCGCTAGTTTGATGAGATCTAGCTACCATTCATTTCGCTAGTTTGATGTGTTCTAGCTACCATTCATTTAGCTAATTTGATGTGATCTAGCGACCATTCATTTAGGTAGTTTGATGTCATCTAGCTACCATTTATTTCGCTAATTTGATGTGATCTAGCTACCATTCATTTCGCTAATTTGATGTGATCAAGCTACCATTCATTTCGTTAATTTGATGTGATCTAGCAACCATTCATTTGGCTAGTTTGATGTGATCTGGCTACCATTCATTTCGCTAGTTTGATGAGATCTAGCTACCATTCATTTAGGTAGTTTGATGTCATCTAGCTACCATTCATTTAGCTAATTTGATGAGATCTAGCTACCATTCATTTCGCTAGTTTGATGTGATCGAGCTACCATTCATTTAGGTAGTTTGATGAGATCTAGCTACCATTCATTTAGGTAGTTTGATGAGATCTAGCTACCATTCATTTAGCTAATTTGATGTGATCTAGCTACCATTCATTTCGCTAGTTTGATGAGATCTAGCTACCATTCATTTAGCTAATTTGATGTGATCTAGCTACCATTCATTTAGCTAATTTGATGTGATCTAGCTACCATTCATTTCGCTAGTTTGATGAGATCTAGCTACCATTCATTTCGCTAGTTTGATGAGATCTAGCTACCACTCATTTAGCTAGTTTGATGTCATCTAGCTACCATTCATTTCGCTAGTTTGATGTGATCTAGCTACCATTCATTTAGGTAGTTTGATGTGATCTAGCTACCATTCGTTTCGCTAATTTGATGTGATCTAGCTACCATTCATTTAGGTAGTTTGATGTGATCTAGCTACCATTCATTTAGCTAGTTTGATGTGATCTAGCTACCATTCATTTAGGTGGTTTGATGTGATCTAGCTACCATTCGTTTCGTTAATTTGATGTGATCTAGCTACCATTCATTTAGGTAGTTTGATGTGATCTAGCTACCATTCATTTAGCTAGTTTGATGTGATCTAGCTACCATTCATTTAGCTAATTTGATGCGATCTAGCTACCATTCATTTAGCTAATTTGATGTAATCTAGCTACCATTCATTTAGCTAATTTAATGTGATCTAGCTACCATTCATTTAGCTAATTTGATGTGATCTAGCTACGATTCATTTCGCTAGTTTGATGAGATCTAGCTACCATTCATTTCGCTAGTTTTATGAGATCTAGCTACCATTCATTTAGGTAGTTTGTTGTGATCTAGCTATCATTCATTTAGATAGTTTGATGAGATCTAGCTACCATTCATTTCGCTAGTTTGATGTGATCTAGCTCCCATTCGTTTCGCTAATTTGATGTGATCTAGCTACCATTCATTTAGTTAGTTTGGTGTGATCTAGCTACCATTCATTTAGCTAGTTTGATGTGATCTAGCTACCATTCGTTTAGCTAGTTTGATGTGATCTAGCTACCATTCGTTTAGCTAGTTTGATGTGATCTAGCTACCATTCATTTAGGTATTTTGATGTGATCTAGCTACCATTCGTTTAGCTAATTTGATTTGATCTAGCTACCATTCATTTAGGTAGTTTGATGTGATCTAGCTACCATTCATTTCGCTAATTTGATGTTATCTAGCTACCATTCATTCAGCTAATTTGATGTAATATAGCTACCATTCATTTAGCTAATTTAATGTGATCTAGCTACCATTCATTTAGCTAGTTTGATGATATCTAGCTACCATTCATTTAGGTTGTTTGATGTTATCTAGCTGCCATTTATTTAGCTAGTTTGACGTGATCTAGCTACCATTCGTTTAGCTAGTTTAGTGTGATCTAGCTACCATTCATTTCGCTAGTTTGATGTGATCTAGCTACCATTTATTTAGCTAGTTTGATGAGATCTAGCTACCATTCATTTAGCTAATTTGATGTGATCTAGCTACCATTCATTTAGCTAATTTGATGTGATCTAGCTACCATTCATTTCGCTAGTTTGATGAGACCTAGCTACCATTCATTTAGCTAATTTGATGTGATCTAGCTACCATTCATTTAGCTAATTTGATGTGATCTATCTACCATTCATTTCGCTAGTTTGATGAGATCTAGCTACCATTCATTTCGCTAGTTTGATGAGATCTAGCTACCATACATTTAGGTAGTTTGATGTGATCTAGCTACCATTCATTTAGGTAGTTTGATGTGATCTAGCTACCATTCATTTAGGTAGTTTGATGTGATCTAGCTACCATTCATTTCGCTAATTTGATGTGATCTAGCTACCATTCATTTAGGTAGTTTGATGAGATCTAGCTACCATTCATTTAGGTAGTTTGATGAGATCTAGCTACCATTCATTTAGCTAATTTGATGTGATCTAGCTACCATTCATTTCGCTAGTTTGATGAGATCTAGCTACCATTCATTTAGCTAATTTGATGTGATCTAGCTACCATTCATTTAGCTAATTTGATGTGATCTAGCTACCATTCATTTCGCTAGTTTGATGAGATCTAGCTACCATTCATTTCGCTAGTTTGATGAGATCTAGCTACCACTCATTTAGCTAGTTTGATGTCATCTAGCTACCATTCATTTCGCTAGTTTGATGTGATCTAGCTACCATTCATTTAGGTAGTTTGATGTGATCTAGCTACCATTCGTTTCGCTAATTTGATGTGATCTAGCTACCATTCATTTAGGTAGTTTGATGTGATCTAGCTACCATTCATTTAGCTAGTTTGATGTGATCTAGCTACCATTCATTTAGGTGGTTTGATGTGATCTAGCTACCATTCGTTTCGTTAATTTGATGTGATCTAGCTACCATTCATTTAGGTAGTTTGATGTGATCTAGCTACCATTCATTTAGCTAGTTTGATGTGATCTAGCTACCATTCATTTAGCTAATTTGATGCGATCTAGCTACCATTCATTTAGCTAATTTGATGTAATCTAGCTACCATTCATTTAGCTAATTTAATGTGATCTAGCTACCATTCATTTAGCTAATTTGATGTGATCTAGCTACGATTCATTTCGCTAGTTTGATGAGATCTAGCTACCATTCATTTCGCTAGTTTGATGAGATCTAGCTACCACTCATTTAGCTAGTTTGATGTCATCTAGCTACCATTCATTTCGCTAGTTTGATGTGATCTAGCTACCATTCATTTAGGTATTTTGATGTGATCTAGCTACCATTCGTTTAGCTAATTTGATTTGATCTAGCTACCATTCATTTAGGTAGTTTGATGTGATCTAGCTACCATTCATTTCGCTAAGTTGATGTTATCTAGCTACCATTCATTCAGCTAATTTGATGTAATCTAGCTACCATTCATTTAGCTAATTTAATGTGATCTAGCTACCATTCATTTAGCTAGTTTGATGATATCTAGCTACCATTCATTTAGGTAGTTTGATGTTATCTAGCTGCCATTTATTTAGCTAGTTTGACGTGATCTAGCTACCATTCGTTTAGCTAGTTTAGTGTGATCTAGCTACCATTCATTTCGCTAGTTTGATGTGATCTAGCTACCATTTATTTAGCTAGTTTGATGAGATCTAGCTACCATTCATTTAGCTAATTTGATGTGATCTAGCTACCATTCATTTAGCTAATTTGATGTGATCTAGCTACCATTCATTTCGCTAGTTTGATGAGACCTAGCTACCATTCATTTAGCTAATTTGATGTGATCTAGCTACCATTCATTTAGCTAATTTGATGTGATCTATCTACCATTCATTTCGCTAGTTTGATGAGATCTAGCTACCATTCATTTCGCTAGTTTGATGAGATCTAGCTACCATACATTTAGGTAGTTTGATGTGATCTAGCTACCATTCATTTAGGTAGTTTGATGTGATCTAGCTACCATTCATTTAGGTAGTTTGATGTGATCTAGCTACCATTCATTTCGCTAATTTGATGTGATCTAGCTACCATTCATTTAGGTAATTTGATGTGATCTAGCTACCATTCATTTCGCTAATTTGATGCGATCTAGCTACCATTCATTTAGCTAATTTAATGTGATCTAGCTACCATTCATTTAGCTAATTTGATGTGATCTAGCTACGATTCATTTCGCTAGTTTGATGAGATCTAGCTACCATTCATTTCGCTAGTTTTATGAGATCTAGCTACCATTCATTTAACTAGTTTGATGTGATCTAGCTACCATTCGTTTTCCTAGTTTGATGTGATCTAGCTACCATTCGTTTAGCTAGTTTGATGTGATCTAGCTACCATTCATTTAGCTAATTTGATGGGATCTAGCTGCCATTCATTTAGCTAGTTTGATGCGATCTAGCTACCATTCGTTTAGCTTATTTGATGTCATCTAGCTACCATTCATTTAGGTAGTTTGATGTGATCTAGCTACCATTCATTTAGCTAATTTGATGGGATCTAGCTATCATTCATTTAGATAGTTTGATGAGATCTAGCTACCATTCATTTCGCTAGTTTGATGTGATCTAGCTCCCATTCGTTTCGCTAATTTGATGTGATCTAGCTACCATTCATTTAGTTAGTTTGGTGTGATCTAGCTACCATTCATTTAGCTAGTTTGATGTGATCTAGCTACCATTCGTTTAGCTAGTTTGATGTGATCTAGCTACCATTCGTTTAGCTAGTTTGATGTGATCTAGCTACCATTCATTTAGGTATTTTGATGTGATCTAGCTACCATTCGTTTAGCTAATTTGATTTGATCTAGCTACCATTCATTTAGGTAGTTTGATGTGATCTAGCTACCATTCATTTCGCTAATTTGATGTTATCTAGCTACCATTCATTCAGCTAATTTGATGTAATCTAGCTACCATTCATTTAGCTAATTTAATGTGATCTAGCTACCATTCATTTAGCTAGTTTGATGATATCTAGCTACCATTCATTTAGGTAGTTTGATGTTATCTAGCTGCCATTTATTTAGCTAGTTTGACGTGATCTAGCTACCATTCGTTTAGCTAGTTTAGTGTGATCTAGCTACCATTCATTTCGCTAGTTTGATGTGATCTAGCTACCATTTATTTAGCTAGTTTGATGAGATCTAGCTACCATTCATTTAGCTAATTTGATGTGATCTAGCTACCATTCATTTCGCTAGTTTGATGAGACCTAGCTACCATTCATTTAGCTAATTTGATGTGATCTAGCTACCATTCATTTAGCTAATTTGATGTGATCTATCTACCATTCATTTCGCTAGTTTGATGAGATCTAGCTACCATTCATTTCGCTAGTTTGATGAGATCTACCTACCATACATTTAGGTAGTTTGATGTGATCTAGCTACCATTCATTTAGGTAGTTTGATGTGATCTAGCTACCATTCATTTAGGTAGTTTGATGTGATCTAGCTACCATTCATTTCGCTAATTTGATGTGATCTAGCTACCATTCATTTAGGTAGTTTGATGAGATCTAGCTACCATTCATTTAGGTAGTTTGATGAGATCTAGCTACCATTCATTTAGCTAATTTGCTGTGATCTAGCTACCATTCATTTCGCTAGTTTGATGAGATCTAGCTACCATTCATTTAGCTAATTTGATGTGATCTAGCTACCATTCATTTAGCTAATTTGATGTGATCTAGCTACCATTCATTTCGCTAGTTTGATGAGATCTAGCTACCATTCATTTCGCTAGTTTGATGAGATCTAGCTACCACTCATTTAGCTAGTTTGATGTCATCTAGCTACCATTCATTTCGCTAGTTTGATGTGATCTAGCTACCATTCATTTAGGTAGTTTGATGTGATCTAGCTACCATTCGTTTCGCTAATTTGATGTGATCTAGCTACCATTCATTTAGGTAGTTTGATGTGATCTAGCTACCATTCATTTAGCTAGTTTGATGTGATCTAGCTACCATTCATTTAGGTGGTTTGATGTGATCTAGCTACCATTCATTTCGTTAATTTGATGTGATCTAGCTACCATTCATTTAGGTAGTTTGATGTGATCTAGCTACCATTCATTTAGCTAGTTTGATGTGATCTAGCTACCATTCATTTAGCTAATTTGATGCGATCTAGCTACCATTCATTTAGCTAATTTGATGTAATCTAGCTACCATTCATTTAGCTAATTTAATGTGATCTAGCTACCATTCATTTAGCTAATTTGATGTGATCTAGCTACGATTCATTTCGCTAGTTTGATGAGATCTAGCTACCATTCATTTCGCTAGTTTGATGAGATCTAGCTACCACTCATTTAGCTAGTTTGATGTCATCTAGCTACCATTCATTTCGCTAGTTTGATGTGATCTAGCTACCATTCATTTAGGTATTTTGATGTGATCTAGCTACCATTCGTTTAGCTAATTTGATTTGATCTAGCTACCATTCATTTAGGTAGTTTGATGTGATCTAGCTACCATTCATTTCGCTAAGTTGATGTTATCTAGCTACCATTCATTCAGCTAATTTGATGTAATCTAGCTACCATTCATTTAGCTAATTTAATGTGATCTAGCTACCATTCATTTAGCTAGTTTGATGATATCTAGCTACCATTCATTTAGGTAGTTTGATGTTATCTAGCTGCCATTTATTTAGCTAGTTTGACGTGATCTAGCTACCATTCGTTTAGCTAGTTTAGTGTGATCTAGCTACCATTCATTTCGCTAGTTTGATGTGATCTAGCTACCATTTATTTAGCTAGTTTGATGAGATCTAGCTACCATTCATTTAGCTAATTTGATGTGATCTAGCTACCATTCATTTAGCTAATTTGATGTGATCTAGCTACCATTCATTTCGCTAGTTTGATGAGACCTAGCTACCATTCATTTAGCTAATTTGATGTGATCTAGCTACCATTCATTTAGCTAATTTGATGTGATCTATCTACCATTCATTTCGCTAGTTTGATGAGATCTAGCTACCATTCATTTCGCTAGTTTGATGAGATCTAGCTACCATACATTTAGGTAGTTTGATGTGATCTAGCTACCATTCATTTAGGTAGTTTGATGTGATCTAGCTACCATTCATTTAGGTAGTTTGATGTGATCTAGCTACCATTCATTTCGCTAATTTGATGTGATCTAGCTACCATTCATTTAGGTAATTTGATGTGATCTAGCTACCATTCATTTAGCTAATTTGATGCGATCTAGCTACCATTCATTTAGCTAATTTAATGTGATCTAGCTACCATTCATTTAGCTAATTTGATGTGATCTAGCTACGATTCATTTCGCTAGTTTGATGAGATCTAGCTACCATTCATTTCGCTAGTTTTATGAGATCTAGCTACCATTCATTTAACTAGTTTGATGTGATCTAGCTACCATTCGTTTTCCTAGTTTGATGTGATCTAGCTACCATTCGTTTAGCTAGTTTGATGTGATCTAGCTACCATTCATTTAGGTAGTTTGATGTTATCTAGCTGCCATTTATTTAGCTAGTTTGACGTGATCTAGCTACCATTCGTTTAGCTAGTTTAGTGTGATCTAGCTACCATTCGTTTAGCTAGTTTGATGTGATCTAGCTACCATTCGTTTAGATAGTTTGATGTGATCTAGCTACCATTCGTTTAGCTAGTTTTATGTGATCTAGCTAACACTCATTTAGGTATTTTGATGTGATCTATCTGCTTTTCATTTAGCTAGTTTGATGTGATCTAGCTACAATTCATTTAGCTAATTTGATGTGATCTAGCTACCATTCATTTAGCTAATTTGTTGTCATCTAGCTACCATTCATTTAGGTAGTTTGATGTGATCTAGCTACCATTCATTTAGGTAGTTTGGTGTGATCTAGCTACCATTCGTTTAGCTAGTTTGATGTGATCTAGCTACCATTCATTTCGCTAGTTTGATGAGATCTAGCTACCATTCATTTCGCTAGTTTGATGTGTTCTAGCTACCATTCATTTAGCTAATTTGATGTGATCTAGCGACCATTCATTTAGGTAGTTTGATGTCATCTAGCTACCATTTATTTCGCTAATTTGATGTGATCTAGCTACCATTCATTTCGCTAATTTGATGTGATCAAGCTACCATTCATTTCGTTAATTTGATGTGATCTAGCAACCATTCATTTGGCTAGTTTGATGTGATCTGGCTACCATTCATTTCGCTAGTTTGATGAGATCTAGCTACCATTCATTTAGGTAGTTTGATGTCATCTAGCTACCATTCATTTAGCTAATTTGATGAGATCTAGCTACCATTCATTTCGCTAGTTTGATGTGATCGAGCTACCATTCATTTAGGTAGTTTGATGAGATCTAGCTACCATTCATTTAGGTAGTTTGATGAGATCTAGCTACCATTCATTTAGCTAATTTGATGTGATCTAGCTACCATTCATTTCGCTAGTTTGATGAGATCTAGCTACCATTCATTTAGCTAATTTGATGTGATCTAGCTACCATTCATTTAGCTAATTTGATGTGATCTAGCTACCATTCATTTCGCTAGTTTGATGAGATCTAGCTACCATTCATTTCGCTAGTTTGATGAGATCTAGCTACCACTCATTTAGCTAGTTTGATGTCATCTAGCTACCATTCATTTCGCTAGTTTGATGTGATCTAGCTACCATTCATTTAGGTAGTTTGATGTGATCTAGCTACCATTCGTTTCGCTAATTTGATGTGATCTAGCTACCATTCATTTAGGTAGTTTGATGTGATCTAGCTACCATTCATTTAGCTAGTTTGATGTGATCTAGCTACCATTCATTTAGGTGGTTTGATGTGATCTAGCTACCATTCGTTTCGTTAATTTGATGTGATCTAGCTACCATTCATTTAGGTAGTTTGATGTGATCTAGCTACCATTCATTTAGCTAGTTTGATGTGATCTAGCTACCATTCATTTAGCTAATTTGATGCGATCTAGCTACCATTCATTTAGCTAATTTGATGTAATCTAGCTACCATTCATTTAGCTAATTTAATGTGATCTAGCTACCATTCATTTAGCTAATTTGATGTGATCTAGCTACGATTCATTTCGCTAGTTTGATGAGATCTAGCTACCATTCATTTCGCTAGTTTTATGAGATCTAGCTACCATTCATTTAGGTAGTTTGTTGTGATCTAGCTATCATTCATTTAGATAGTTTGATGAGATCTAGCTACCATTCATTTCGCTAGTTTGATGTGATCTAGCTCCCATTCGTTTCGCTAATTTGATGTGATCTAGCTACCATTCATTTAGTTAGTTTGGTGTGATCTAGCTACCATTCATTTAGCTAGTTTGATGTGATCTAGCTACCATTCGTTTAGCTAGTTTGATGTGATCTAGCTACCATTCGTTTAGCTAGTTTGATGTGATCTAGCTACCATTCATTTAGGTATTTTGATGTGATCTAGCTACCATTCGTTTAGCTAATTTGATTTGATCTAGCTACCATTCATTTAGGTAGTTTGATGTGATCTAGCTACCATTCATTTCGCTAATTTGATGTTATCTAGCTACCATTCATTCAGCTAATTTGATGTAATCTAGCTACCATTCATTTAGCTAATTTAATGTGATCTAGCTACCATTCATTTAGCTAGTTTGATGATATCTAGCTACCATTCATTTAGGTAGTTTGATGTTATCTAGCTGCCATTTATTTAGCTAGTTTGACGTGATCTAGCTACCATTCGTTTAGCTAGTTTAGTGTGATCTAGCTACCATTCATTTCGCTAGTTTGATGTGATCTAGCTACCATTTATTTAGCTAGTTTGATGAGATCTAGCTACCATTCATTTAGCTAATTTGATGTGATCTAGCTACCATTCATTTCGCTAGTTTGATGAGACCTAGCTACCATTCATTTAGCTAATTTGATGTGATCTAGCTACCATTCATTTAGCTAATTTGATGTGATCTATCTACCATTCATTTCGCTAGTTTGATGAGATCTAGCTACCATTCATTTCGCTAGTTTGATGAGATCTAGCTACCATACATTTAGGTAGTTTGATGTGATCTAGCTACCATTCATTTAGGTAGTTTGATGTGATCTAGCTACCATTCATTTAGGTAGTTTGATGTGATCTAGCTACCATTCTTTTCGCTAATTTGATGTGATCTAGCTACCATTCATTTAGGTAATTTGATGTGATCTAGCTACCATTCATTTAGCTAATTTGATGCGATCTAGCTACCATTCATTTAGCTAATTTAATGTGATCTAGCTACCATTCATTTAGCTAATTTGATGTGATCTAGCTACGATTCATTTCGCTAGTTTGATGAGATCTAGCTACCATTCATTTCGCTAGTTTTATGAGATCTAGCTACCATTCATTTAACTAGTTTGATGTGATCTAGCTACCATTCGTTTTCCTAGTTTGATGTGATCTAGCTACCATTCGTTTAGCTAGTTTGATGTGATCTAGCTACCATTCATTTAGCTAATTTGATGGGATCTAGCTGCCATTCATTTAGCTAGTTTGATGCGATCTAGCTACCATTCGTTTAGCTTATTTGATGTCATCTAGCTACCATTCATTTAGGTAGTTTGATGTGATCTAGCTACCATTCATTTAGCTAATTTGATGGGATCTAGCCACCATTCATTTCGCTAATTTGATGAGATCTAGCTACCATTCATTTAGCTAGTTTGATGAGATCTAGCTACCATTCATTTAGGTAGTTTGATGTTATCTAGCTGCCATTTATTTAGCTAGTTTGACGTGATCTAGCTACCATTCGTTTAGCTAGTTTAGTGTGATCTAGCTACCATTCGTTTAGCTAGTTTGATGTGATCTAGCTACCATTCGTTTAGATAGTTTGATGTGATCTAGCTACCATTCGTTTAGCTAGTTTTATGTGATCTAGCTAACACTCATTTAGGTATTTTGATGTGATCTATCTGCTTTTCATTTAGCTAGTTTGATGTGATCTAGCTACAATTCATTTAGCTAATTTGATGTGATCTAGCTACCATTCATTTAGCTAATTTGTTGTCATCTAGCTACCATTCATTTAGGTAGTTTGATGTGATCTAGCTACCATTCATTTAGGTAGTTTGGTGTGATCTAGCTACCATTCGTTTAGCTAGTTTGATGTGATCTAGCTACCATTCATTTCGCTAGTTTGATGAGATCTAGCTACCATTCATTTCGCTAGTTTGATGTGTTCTAGCTACCATTCATTTCGCTAGTTTGCTGTGATCTAGCTACCATTTATTTAGCTAGTTTGATGAGATCTAGCTACCATTCATTTAGCTAATTTGATGTGATCTAGCTACCATTCATTTAGCTATTTTGATGTGATCTAGCTACCATTCATTTCGCTAGTTTGATGAGATCTAGCTACCATTCATTTAGCTAATTTGATGTGATCTAGCTACCATTCATTTAGCTAATTTGATGTGATCCAGCTACCATTCATTTCGCTAGTTTGATGAGATCTAGCTACCATTCATTTCGCTAGTTTGATGAGATCTAGCTACCATTCATTTAGGTAGTTTGATGTGATCTAGCTACCATTCATTTAGCTAATTTGATGTGATCTAGCTACCATTCATTTCGCTAGTTTGATGAGATCTAGCTACCATTCATTTAGCTAATTTGATGTGATCTAGCTACCATTCATTTTGCTAATTTGATGTGATCTAGCTACCATTCATTTAGCTAATTTGATGTGATCTAGCGACCATTCATTTAGGTAGTTTGATGTCATCTAGCTACCATTTATTTCGCTAATTTGATGTGATCTAGCTACCATTCATTTCGCTAATTTGATGTGATCAAGCTACCATTCATTTCGTTAATTTGATGTGATCTAGCAACCATTCATTTGGCTAGTTTGATGTGATCTGGCTACCATTCATTTCGCTAGTTTGATGAGATCTAGCTACCATTCATTTAGGTAGTTTGATGTCATCTAGCTACCATTCATTTAGCTAATTTGATGAGATCTAGCTACCATTCATTTCGCTAGTTTGATGTGATCGAGCTACCATTCATTTAGGTAGTTTGATGAGATCTAGCTACCATTCATTTAGGTAGTTTGATGAGATCTAGCTACCATTCATTTAGCTAATTTGATGTGATCTAGCTACCATTCATTTCGCTAGTTTGATGAGATCTAGCTACCATTCATTTAGCTAATTTGATGTGATCTAGCTACCATTCATTTAGCTAATTTGATGTGATCTAGCTACCATTCATTTCGCTAGTTTGATGAGATCTAGCTACCATTCATTTCGCTAGTTTGATGAGATCTAGCTACCACTCATTTAGCTAGTTTGATGTCATCTAGCTACCATTCATTTCGCTAGTTTGATGTGATCTAGCTACCATTCATTTAGGTAGTTTGATGTGATCTAGCTACCATTCGTTTAGGTAGTTTGATGTGATCTAGCTACCATTCATTTAGCTAGTTTGATGTGATCTAGCTACCATTCATTTAGCTAATTTGATGCGATCTAGCTACCATTCATTTAGCTAATTTGATGTAATCTAGCTACCATTCATTTAGCTAATTTAATGTGATCTAGCTACCATTCATTTAGCTAATTTGATGTGATCTAGCTACGATTCATTTCGCTAGTTTGATGAGATCTAGCTACCATTCATTTCGCTAGTTTTATGAGATCTAGCTACCATTCATTTAGGTAGTTTGTTGTGATCTAGCTATCATTCATTTAGATAGTTTGATGAGATCTAGCTACCATTCATTTCGGTAGTTTGATGTGATCTAGCTCCCATTCGTTTCGCTAATTTGATGTGATCTAGCTACCATTCATTTAGTTAGTTTGGTGTGATCTAGCTACCATTCATTTAGCTAGTTTGATGTGATCTAGCTACCATTCGTTTAGCTAGTTTGATGTGATCTAGCTACCATTCGTTTAGCTAGTTTGATGTGATCTAGCTACCATTCATTTAGGTATTTTGATGTGATCTAGCTACCATTCGTTTAGCTAATTTGATTTGATTTGGCTACCATTCATTTAGGTAGTTTGATGTGATCTAGCTACCATTCATTTCGCTAATTTGATGTTATCTAGCTACCATTCATTCAGCTAATTTGATGTAATCTAGCTACCATTCATTTAGCTAATTTAATGTGATCTAGCTACCATTCATTTAGCTAGTTTGATGAGATCTAGCTACCATTCATTTAGGTAGTTTGATGTTATCTAGCTGCCATTTATTTAGCTAGTTTGACGTGATCTAGCTACCATTCGTTTAGCTAGTTTAGTGTGATCTAGCTACCATTCATTTCGCTAGTTTGATGTGATCTAGCTACCATTTATTTAGCTAGTTTGATGAGATCTAGCTACCATTCATTTAGCTAATTTGATGTGATCTAGCTACCATTCATTTAGCTAATTTGATGTGATCTAGCTACCATTCATTTCGCTAGTTTGATGAGACCTAGCTACCATTCATTTAGCTAATTTGATGTGATCTAGCTACCATTCATTTAGCTAATTTGATGTGATCTATCTACCATTCATTTCGCTAGTTTGATGAGATCTAGCTACCATTCATTTCGCTAGTTTGATGAGATCTAGCTACCATACATTTAGGTAGTTTGATGTGATCTAGCTACCATTCATTTAGGTAGTTTGATGTGATCTAGCTACCATTCATTTAGGTAGTTTGATGTGATCTAGCTACCATTCATTTCGCTAATTTGATGTGATCTAGCTACCATTCATTTAGGTAATTTGATGTGATCTAGCTACCATTCATTTAGCTAATTTGATGCGATCTAGCTACCATTCATTTAGCTAATTTAATGTGATCTAGCTACCATTCATTTAGCTAATTTGATGTGATCTAGCTACGATTCATTTCGCTAGTTTGATGAGATCTAGCTACCATTCATTTCGCTAGTTTTATGAGATCTAGCTACCATTCATTTAGGTAGTTTGTTGTGATCTAGCTACCATTCATTTAGATACTTTGATGAGATCTAGCTACCATTCATTTCGCTAGTTTGATGTGATCTAGCTCCCATTCGTTTCGCTAATTTGATGTGATCTAGCTACCATTCATTTAGTTAGTTTGGTGTGATCTAGCTACCATTCATTTAGCTAGTTTGATGTGATCTAGCTACCATTCGTTTAGCTAGTTTGATGTGATCTAGCTACCATTCGTTTAGCTAGTTTGATGTGATCTAGCTACCATTCATTTAGGTATTTTGATGTGATCTAGCTACCATTCGTTTAGCTAATTTGATTTGATCTAGCTACCATTCATTCAGGTAGTTTTATGTGATCTAGCTACCATTCATTTCGCTAATTTGATGTGATCTAGCTACCATTCATTCAGCTAATTTGATGTAATCTAGCTACCATTCATTTAGCTAATTTAATGTGATCTAGCTACCATTCATTTAGCTAGTTTGATGAGATCTAGCTACCATTCATTTAGGTAGTTTGATGTTATCTAGCTGCCATTTATTTAGCTAGTTTGACGTGATCTAGCTACTATTCGTTTAGCTAGTTTAGTGTGATCTAGCTACCATTCGTTTAGCTAGTTTGATGTGATCTAGCTACCATTCGTTTAGATAGTTTGATGTGATCTAGCTACCATTCGTTTAGCTAGTTTGATGTGATCTAGCTAACACTCATTTAGGTATTTTGATGTGATCTATCTGCTTTTCATTTAGCTAGTTTGATGTGATCTAGCTACAATTCATTTAGCCAATTTGATGTGATCTAGCTACCATTCATTTAGCTAATTTGATGTCATCTAGCTACCATTCATTTAGGTAGTTTGATGTGATCTAGCTACCATTCATTTCGCTAGTTTGATGTTATCTAGCTACCATTCATTTCGCTAATTTGATGAGATCTAGCTACCATTCATTTCGCTAATTTGATGTGATCTAGCTACCATTCATTTCGCTAATTTGATGTGATCTAGCTACTATTCATTTAGGTAGTTTGATGAGATCTAGCTAACATTCATTTCGCTAATTTGATGTGATCTAGCTACCATTCATTTAGGTAGTTTGATGTGATCTAGCTACCATTCATTTAGGTAGTTTGATGTGATCTAGCTACCATTCGTTTAGCTAGTTTGATGTGATCTAGCTACCATTCATTTCGCTAGTTTGATGAGATCTAGCTACCATTCATTTCGCTAGTTTGATGTGTTCTAGCTACCATTCATTTCGCTAGTTTGATGTGATCTAGCTACCATTTATTTAGCTAGTTTGATGAGATCTAGCTACCATTCATTTAGCTAATTTGATGTGATCTAGCTACCATTCGTTTAGCTAGTTTGATGTGATCTAGCTACCATTCGTTTAGATAGTTTGATGTGATCTAGCTACCATTCGTTTAGCTAGTTTGATGTGATCTAGCTAACACTCATTTAGGTATTTTGATGTGATCTATCTGCTTTTCATTTAGCTAGTTTGATGTGATCTAGCTACAATTCATTTAGCCAATTTGATGTGATCTAGCTACCATTCATTTAGCTAATTTGATGTCATCTAGCTACCATTCATTTAGGTAGTTTGATGTGATCTAGCTACCATTCATTTCGCTAGTTTGATGTTATCTAGCTACCATTCATTTCGCTAATTTGATGAGATCTAGCTACCATTCATTTCGCTAATTTGATGTGATCTAGCTACCATTCATTTCGCTAATTTGATGTGATCTAGCTACTATTCATTTAGGTAGTTTGATGAGATCTAGCTAACCTTCATTTCGCTAATTTGATGTGATCTAGCTACCATTCATTTAGGTAGTTTGATGTGATCTAGCTACCATTCATTTAGGTAGTTTGATGTGATCTAGCTACCATTCGTTTAGCTAGTTTGATGTGATCTAGCTACCATTCATTTCGCTAGTTTGATGAGATCTAGCTACCATTCATTTCGCTAGTTTGATGTGTTCTAGCTACCATTCATTTCGCTAGTTTGATGTGATCTCGCTACCATTTATTTAGCTAGTTTGATGAGATCTAGCTACCATTCATTTAGCTAATTTGATGTGATCTAGCTACCATTCATTTAGCTAATTTGATGTGATCTAGCTACCATTCATTTCGCTAGTTTGATGAGATCTAGCTACCATTCATTTAGCTAATTTGATGTGATCTAGCTACCATTCATTTAGCTAATTTGATGTGATCTAGCTACCATTCATTTCGCTAGTTTGATGAGATCTAGCTACCATTCATTTCGCTAGTTTGATGAGATCTAGCTACCATTCATTTAGGTAGTTTGATGTGATCTAGCTACCATTCATTTAGGTAGTTTGATGTGATCTAGCTACCATTCATTTAGGTAGTTTGATGTGATCTAGCTACCATTCGTTTCGCTAATTTGATGTGATCTAGCTACCATTCATTTAGGTAGTTTGATGTGATCTAGCTACCATTCATTTAGCTAGTTTGATGTGATCTAGCTACCATTCATTTAGCTAATTTGATGCGATCTAGCTACCATTCATTTAGCTAATTTGATTTAATCTAGCTACCATTCATTTAGCTAATTTAATGTGATCTAGCTACCATTCATTTAGGTAGTTTGTTGTGATCTAGCTATCATTCATTTAGATAGTTTGATGAGATCTAGCTACCATTCATTTCGCTAGTTTGATGTGATCTAGCTCCCATTCGTTTCGCTAATTTGATGTGATCTAGCTACCATTCATTTAGTTAGTTTGGTGTGATCTAGCTACCATTCATTTAGCTAGTTTGATGTGATCTAGCTACCATTCGTTTAGCTAGTTTGATGTGATCTAGCTACCATTCGTTTAGCTAGTTTGATGTGATCTAGCTACCATTCATTTAGGTATTTTGATGTGATCTAGCTACCATTCGTTTAGCTAATTTGATTTGATTTGGCTACCATTCATTTAGGTAGTTTGATGTGATCTAGCTACCATTCATTTCGCTAATTTGATGTTATCTAGCTACCATTCATTCAGCTAATTTGATGTAATCTAGCTACCATTCATTTAGCTAATTTAATGTGATCTAGCTACCATTCATTTAGCTAGTTTGATGAGATCTAGCTACCATTCATTTAGGTAGTTTGATGTTATCTAGCTGCCATTTATTTAGCTAGTTTGACGTGATCTAGCTACCATTCGATTAGCTAGTTTAGTGTGATCTAGCTACCATTCATTTCGCTAGTTTGATGTGATCTAGCTACCATTTATTTAGCTAGTTTGATGAGATCTAGCTACCATTCATTTAGCTAATTTGATGTGATCTAGCTACCATTCATTTAGCTAATTTGATGTGATCTAGCTACCATTCATTTCGCTAGTTTGATGAGACCTAGCTACCATTCATTTAGCTAATTTGATGTGATCTAGCTACCATTCATTTAGCTAATTTGATGTGATCTATCTACCATTCATTTCGCTAGTTTGATGAGATCTAGCTACCATACATTTAGGTAGTTTGATGTGATCTAGCTACCATTCATTTAGGTAGTTTGATGTGATCTAGCTACCATTCATTTAGGTAGTTTGATGTGATCTAGCTACCATTCATTTCGCTAATTTGATGTGATCTAGCTACCATTCATTTAGGTAATTTGATGTGATCTAGCTACCATTCATTTAGCTAATTTGATGCGATCTAGCTACCATTCATTTAGCTAATTTAATGCGATCTAGCTACCATTCATTTAGCTAATTTGATGTGATCTAGCTACGATTCATTTCGCTAGTTTGATGAGATCTAGCTACCATTCATTTCGCTAGTTTTATGAGATCTAGCTACCATTCATTTAGGTAGTTTGTTGTGATCTAGCTACCATTCATTTAGATAGTTTGATGAGATCTAGCTACCATTCATTTCGCTAGTTTGATGTGATCTAGCTCCCATTCGTTTCGCTAATTTGATGTGATCTAGCTACCATTCATTTAGTTAGTTTGGTGTGATCTAGCTACCATTCATTTAGCTAGTTTGATGTGATCTAGCTACCATTCGTTTAGCTAGTTTGATGTGATCTAGCTACCATTCGTTTAGCTAGTTTGATGTGATCTAGCTACCATTCATTTAGGTATTTTGATGTGATCTAGCTACCATTCGTTTAGCTAATTTGATTTGATCTAGCTACCATTCATTCAGGTAGTTTTATGTGATCTAGCTACCATTCATTTCGCTAATTTGATGTGATCTAGCTACCATTCATTCAGCTAATTTGATGTAGTCTAGCTACCATTCATTTAGCTAATTTAATGTGATCTAGCTACCATTCATTTAGCTAGTTTGATGAGATCTAGCTACCATTTATTTAGGTAGTTTGATGTTATCTAGCTGCCATTTATTTAGCTAGTTTGACGTGATCTAGCTACTATTCGTTTAGCTAGTTTAGTGTGATCTAGCTACCATTCGTTTAGCTAGTTTGATGTGATCTAGCTACCATTCGTTTAGATAGTTTGATGTGATCTAGCTACCATTCGTTTAGCTAGTTTGATGTGATCTAGCTAACACTCATTTAGGTATTTTGATGTGATCTATCTGCTTTTCATTTAGCTAGTTTGATGTGATCTAGCTACAATTCATTTAGCCAATTTGATGTGATCTAGCTACCATTCATTTAGCTAATTTGATGTCATCTAGCTACCATTCATTTAGGTAGTTTGATGTGATCTAGCTACCATTCATTTCGCTAGTTTGATGTTATCTAGCTACCATTCATTTCGCTAATTTGATGAGATCTAGCTACCATTCATTTCGCTAATTTGATGTGATCTAGCTACCATTCATTTCGCTAATTTGATGTGATCTAGCTACTATTCATTTAGGTAGTTTGATGAGATCTAGCTAACATTCATTTCGCTAATTTGATGTGATCTAGCTACCATTCATTTAGGTAGTTTGATGTGATCTAGCTACCATTCATTTAGGTAGTTTGATGTGATCTAGCTACCATTCGTTTAGCTAGTTTGATGTGATCTAGCTACCATTCATTTCGCTAGTTTGATGAGATCTAGCTACCATTCATTTCGCTAGTTTGATGTGTTCTAGCTACCATTCATTTCGCTAGTTTGATGTGATCTAGCTACCATTTATTTAGCTAGTTTGATGAGATCTAGCTACCATTCATTTAGCTAATTTGATGTGATCTAGCTACCATTCGTTTAGCTAGTTTGATGTGATCTAGCTACCATTCGTTTAGATAGTTTGATGTGATCTAGCTACCATTCGTTTAGCTAGTTTGATGTGATCTAGCTAACACTCATTTAGGTATTTTAATGTGATCTATCTGCTTTTCATTTAGCTAGTTTGATGTGATCTAGCTACAATTCATTTAGCCAATTTGATGTGATCTAGCTACCATTCATTTAGCTAATTTGATGTCATCTAGCTACCATTCATTTAGGTAGTTTGATGTGATCTAGCTACCATTCATTTCGCTAGTTTGATGTTATCTAGCTACCATTCATTTCGCTAATTTGATGAGATCTAGCTACCATTCATTTCGCTAATTTGATGTGATCTAGCTACCATTCATTTCGCTAATTTGATGTGATCTAGCTACTATTCATTTAGGTAGTTTGATGAGATCTAGCTAACCTTCATTTCGCTAATTTGATGTGATCTAGCTACCATTCATTTAGGTAGTTTGATGTGATCTAGCTACCATTCATTTAGGTAGTTTGATGTGATCTAGCTACCATTCGTTTAGCTAGTTTGATGTGATCTAGCTACCATTCATTTCGCTAGTTTGATGAGATCTAGCTACCATTCATTTCGCTAGTTTGATGTGTTCTAGCTACCATTCATTTCGCTAGTTTGATGTGATCTCGCTACCATTTATTTAGCTAGTTTGATGAGATCTAGCTACCATTCATTTAGCTAATTTGATGTGATCTAGCTACCATTCATTTAGCTAATTTGATGTGATCTAGCTACCATTCATTTCGCTAGTTTGATGAGATCTAGCTACCATTCATTTAGCTAATTTGATGTGATCTAGCTACCATTCATTTAGCTAATTTGATGTGATCTAGCTACCATTCATTTCGCTAGTTTGATGAGATCTAGCTACCATTCATTTCGCTAGTTTGATGAGATCTAGCTACCATTCATTTAGGTAGTTTGATGTGATCTAGCTACCATTCATTTAGGTAGTTTGATGTGATCTAGCTACCATTCATTTAGGTAGTTTGATGTGATCTAGCTACCATTCGTTTCGCTAATTTGATGTGATCTAGCTACCATTCATTTAGGTAGTTTGATGTGATCTAGCTACCATTCATTTAGCTAGTTTGATGTGATCTAGCTACCATTCATTTAGCTAATTTGATGCGATCTAGCTACCATTCATTTAGCTAATTTGATTTAATCTAGCTACCATTCATTTAGCTAATTTAATGTGATCTAGCTACCATTCATTTAGCTAATTTGATGTGATCTAGCTACGATTCATTTCGCTAGTTTGATGAGATCTAGCTACCATTCATTTCGCTAGTTTTATGAGATCTAGCTACCATTCATTTAGGTAGTTTGTTGTGATCTAGCTACCATTCATTTAGATAGTTTGATGAGATCTAGCTACCATTCATTTCGCTAGTTTGATGTGATCTAGCTCCCATTCGTTTCGCTAATTTGATGTGATCTAGCTACCATTCATTTAGTTAGTTTGGTGTGATCTAGCTACCATTCATTTAGCTAGTTTGATGTGATCTAGCTACCATTCGTTTAGCTAGTTTGATGTGATCTAGCTACCATTCGTTTAGCTAGTTTGATGTGATCTAGCTACCATTCATTTAGGTATTTTGATGTGATATAGCTACCATTCGTTTAGCTAATTTGATTTGATCTAGCTACCATTCATTTAGGTAGTTTGATGTGATCTAGCTACCATTCATTTCGCTAATTTGATGTGATCTAGCTACCATTCATTCAGCTAATTTGATGTAATCTAGCTACCATTCATTTAGCTAATTTAATGTGATCTAGCTACCATTCATTTAGCTAGTTTGATGAGATCTAGCTACCATTCATTTAGGTAGTTTGATGTTATCTAGCTGCCATTTATTTAGCTAGTTTGACGTGATCTAGCTACCATTCGTTTAGCTAGTTTAGTGTGATCTAGCTACCATTCATTTCGCTAGTTTGATGTGATCTAGCTACCATTTATTTAGCTAGTTTGATGAGATCTAGCTACCATTCATTTAGCTAATTTGATGTGATCTAGCTACCATTCATTTAGCTAATTTGATGTGATCTAGCTACCATTCATTTCGCTAGTTTGATGAGATCTAGCTACCATTCATTTAGCTAATTTGATGTGATCTAGCTACCATTCATTTAGCTAATTTGATGTGATCTAGCTACCATTCATTTCGCTAGTTTGATGAGATCTAGCTACCATTCATTTCGCTAGTTTTATGAGATCTAGCTACCATTCATTTAGGTAGTTTGTTGTGATCTAGCTACCATTCATTTAGATAGTTTGATGAGATCTAGCTACCATTCATTTCGCTAGTTTGATGTGATCTAGCTCCCATTCGTTTCGCTAATTTGATGTGATCTAGCTACCATTCATTTAGTTAGTTTGGTGTGATCTAGCTACCATTCATTTAGCTAGTTTGATGTGATCTAGCTACCATTCGTTTAGCTAGTTTGATGTGATCTAGCTACCATTCGTTTAGCTAGTTTGATGTGATCTAGCTACCATTCATTTAGGTATTTTGATGTGATCTAGCTACCATTCGTTTAGCTAATTTGATTTGATCTAGCTACCATTCATTTAGGTAGTTTGATGTGATCTAGCTACCATTCATTTCGCTAATTTGATGTGATCTAGCTACCATTCATTCAGCTAATTTGATGTAATCTAGCTACCATTCATTTAGCTAATTTATTGTGATCTAGCTACCATTCATTTAGCTAGTTTGATGATATCTAGCTACCATTCATTTAGGTAGTTTGATGTTATCTAGCTGCCATTTATTTAGCTAGTTTGACGTGATCTAGCTACCATTCGTTTAGCTAGTTTAGTGTGATCTAGCTACCATTCATTTCGCTAGTTTGATGTGATCTAGCTACCATTTATTTAGCTAGTTTGATGAGATCTAGCTACCATTCATTTAGCTAGTTTGATGAGATCTAGCTACCATTCATTTAGCTAATTTGATGTGATCTAGCTACCATTCATTTAGCTAATTTGATGTGATCTAGCTACCATTCATTTCGCTAGTTTGATGAGATCTAGCTACCATTCATTTCGCTAGTTTGATGAGATCTAGCTACCATTCATTTAGGTAGTTTGATGTGATCTAGCTACCATTCATTTAGGTAGTTTGATGTATCTAGCTACCATTCATTTAGGTAGTTTGATGTGATCTAGCTACCATTCATTTCGCTAATTTGATGTGATCTAGCTACCATTCATTTAGGTAGTTTGATGTGATCTAGCTACCATTCATTTAGCTAATTTGATGCGATCTAGCTACCATTCATTTAGCTAATTTAATGTGATCTAGCTACCATTCATTTAGCTAATTTGATGTGATCTAGCTACGATTCATTTCGCTAGTTTGATGAGATCTAGCTACCATTCATTTCGCTAGTTTTATGAGATCTAGCTACCATTCATTTAGGTAGTTTGTTGTGATCTAGCTACCATTCATTTAGATAGTTTGATGAGATCTAGCTACCATTCATTTCGCTAGTTTGATGTGATCTAGCTCCCATTCGTTTCGCTAATTTGATGTGATCTAGCTACCATTCATTTAGTTAGTTTGGTGTGATCTAGCTACCATTCATTTAGCTAGTTTGATGTGATCTAGCTACCATTCGTTTAGCTAGTTTGATGTGATCTAGCTACCATTCGTTTAGCTAGTTTGATGTGATCTAGCTACCATTCATTTAGGTATTTTGATGTGATCTAGCTACCATTCGTTTAGCTAATTTGATTTGATCTAGCTACCATTCATTTAGGTAGTTTGATGTGATCTAGCTACCATTCATTTCGCTAATTTGATGTGATCTAGCTACCATTCATTCAGCTAATTTGATGTAATCTAGCTACCATTCATTTAGCTAATTTAATGTGATCTAGCTACCATTCATTTAGCTAGTTTGATGAGATCTAGCTACCATTCATTTAGGTAGTTTGATGTTATCTAGCTGCCATTTATTTAGCTAGTTTGACGTGATCTAGCTACCATTCGTTTAGCTAGTTTAGTGTGATCTAGCTACCATTCGTTTAGCTAGTTTGATGTGATCTAGCTACCATTCGTTTAGATAGTTTGATGTGATCTAGCTACCATTCGTTTAGCTAGTTTGATGTGATCTAGCTAACACTCATTTAGGTATTTTGATGTGATCTATCTGCTTTTCATTTAGCTAGTTTGATGTGATCTAGCGACAATTCATTTAGCCAATTTGATGTGATCTACCTACCATTCATTTAGCTAATTTGATGTCATCTAGCTACCATTCATTTAGGTAGTTTGATGTGATCTAGCTACCATTCATTTAGGTAGTTTGATGTTATCTAGCTACCATTCATTTCGCTAGTTTGATGTTATCTAGCTACCATTCATTTCGCTAATTTGATGAGATCTAGCTACCATTCATTTCGCTAATTTGATGTGATCTAGCTACCATTCATTTCGCTAATTTGATGTGATCTAGCTACTATTCATTTAGGTAGTTTGATGAGATCTAGCTAACATTCATTTCGCTAATTTGATGTGATCTAGCTACCATTCATTTAGGTAGTTTGATGTGATCTAGCTACCATTCATTTAGGTAGTTCGATGTGATCTAGCTACCATTCATTTCGCTAGTTTGATGAGATCTAGCTACCATTCATTTCGCTAATTTGATGAGATCTAGCTACCATTCATTTCGCTAATTTGATGTGATCTAGCTACCATTCATTTAGGTATTTTGATGTGATCTAGCTACCATTCGTTTAGCTAGTTTGATGTGATCTAGCTAACACTCATTTAGGTATTTTGATGTGATCTATCTGCTTTTCATTTCGCTAATTTGATGTGATCTAGCTACCATTCATTTAGGTAGTTTGATGTGATCTAGCTACCATTCATTTAGGTAGTTCGATGTGATCTAGCTACCATTCATTTCGCTAGTTTGATGAGATCTAGCTACCATTCATTTCGCTAATTTGATGAGATCTAGCTACCATTCATTTCGCTAATTTGATGTGATCTAGCTACCATTCATTTCGCTAGTTTGATGCGATCTAGCTACCATTCATTTAGGTAGTTTGATGTCATCTAGCTACCATTCATTTAGCTAATTTGATGAGATCTAGCTACCATTCATTTCGCTAGTTTGATGTGATCTAGCTACCATTCATTTAGGTAGTTTGATGTCATCTAGCTACCATTCATTTAGCTAATTTGATGAGATCTAGCTACCATTCATTTCGCTAGTTTGATGTGATCTAGCTACCATTCATTTAGCTAATTTGATGAAATCTAGCTACCATTCATTTAGCAAATTTGATGAGATCTAGCTACCATTCATTTCGCTAGTTTGATGTATCTATCTATCGTATCATTGATAAACGATCTTCCTAATGGCGATATATTTCATATTTATATTGTGAATAATAACTTAAATCTCGCTAATATTTGCGTGGTAGTAGTAAAAGATATATGTGTTTTTAAGAAGGGTTGGTTGCACATTACTTTTTTACGCATTGTGCGTAGTAGTGGCAGTAACAACATACACAACATCATGTGTAGTATTTATGTATATTCTGTAATTTCAGAAGATGCATACCAATTTGTTGTGACGTCACAATATTGTCAATCATTGTTATCTGCTGTCAAACTACACTCACAATCGGCAGAATTGTTAAAACAGGCGTTCTTGGTTCTGAAAATAATTTGTTGCATTGGTGAGTTGACATCAAAAACAATCGTTTGTATATCGTAAAACTCGGCTTCGCCTCGTTGTATTTCCATCCTTGTGATTCAAAATGGATGCTTACAATTGTATTCGAATTTCAGGTATTTGCGATGTTATGCTTCATAATAAAGTACACCTACTTATCGTAAGATGTATGCAGCAGTCGGAGTTTCAAGATGACGTTGGATTGCAGATTGCATGCTGCGATCTGTTAGCCGCCCTTGCGTATGACGGTAAGAAATTGCAAAATAACTTCACCAATGGTCTCACTATTATTACGTATGCTATGCAATATTTCAGTTCAATACACACAAATATCTTAATTGTATTATTTCAGATAATGTACAGCATTTAATTGAATTGAATGGTTCGTCTAAAACAATACTAATGTCCATGCATGTCATACATAATGCGGATTTCCGGTCTTCAGCCCTGAATGTTATTGATAAACTGGGTAAGCGCACTACATTTCCAAACTTGTATGTTTATCGCACCATGCAAAATAAAATTATATATGCAATGGCTTAACTATAAATGATAATACAAAGGATTGCTGCTGTAATTCATTTGTAGTTTGTTTTGTGAAAAATTATTTTATCGATTCCAGGAAATGCAGTTTTTATTAAGCGTTCAAATCCACAAGTAAAGGAACACTGTGATTGGTTAAAAGAAGTTGTTTCCGTAATGGGTTCACACCAATCACACGCCGGTGTTCAAGTAGGTATATGAATATGAATAAAATGAAATGAATATGAGAGTGAATACTGTATATTTGTAAATGGTGACCCAGACACCTGTACATTTGATAGGTTTCATTTAGAAAAAGACAGGGCTCATTTAAGATTCACATGAAAGGTCTTATGTAATTTGCAAAAGAGAGGTATCATTTTGGTTTCGAAGCAGATGTCTCATTTAGAATTCAAAAGAGTTAAATTTGGGTTAAATTTTGGAGGTTTTATTTTGAGGTTCGAAGAGAGGTATATTCAAGGGTTTAAGAATTCGCATGCAATGTGACCCTGGGATTACATTTTCACTACCACTAAATATTAGAAGTTAAGTGTTTCTAAACCTCTTCACCCACGGAGAGTACCCTACCAGGCATATAACACCCTCGATCTAATGACGCTAATGTTTTTACTTTATCATATCATCTAATATACTAATGCAATGTGACTAACACATTGTCCATACTCTTCATATTCTTATTTTATACCATTTACATCATGACTTAAGTGGCTATGATATTTAATAACATATCTTCCTCGATTTGGTCCACTGAATGACGACTGCGAACTGTGCAGATGCACGCTCTTCTGCTGTGAACGTACTATCTATACATTCAGATCAACACTGATCATTGCATTCTCTACAATGTATTGTGTTTTTGGGTACCCGCACTTGAAACATTGTGTTTTGTTATCTATAGGAAGCAGCATGTCGCGTTTTGAGCAAAGTAATAATGCATCGCCCTCATCAAATATCAAGAATAGGCGAAGAACAATATCAGTATGTACATATGTTACATTATTCTAAAAATACTTGTTTTAGTCACTATCATCATTGGCTTGACATAGAGCGGTGGGTGCTGTCCACTTACAAGTGTCATTTTTGCGACCACGTCTATTTCCTGATGTGAAATACAATTGAAACTCTAGACCAGATGTTCAGAAGAGTCCAGACTCTTGGCCATATCAGTCATGGAATGCCTCTCCAAAGAACTTAACCTAAGCCTGTGTCATTACTAATCATACGCACATTAACCCTAGAATTTTGGTTGCAGACTGTGTGTACATACGTATTTGCTGTCATGCTTACTGTCACACTACCACAACTACCACGTGTTCGTCTCAGTATGCAGAGTAATATATGATGTTGTATCCAGCGAAGGTGCGTGTATATTGCTTGATTTAAATAGACTTGAATACAGTTGAATGTTGTTATAACTCTGTATTTGTATACTTGCTTATTGCATAAGTCTTGTTTCTCAATAGGGGCTGAGACTATCGTACAATATTTAGCAGAAAACGAAGTGTTTGATCCCATATTCAAAGCATTACACATACATAAGGATTCTGCAAAGTCACAGGAAACTGGCTTTAGGGTTATTCGAGGAATGATGTCATCCAGGTATTGTTTTTTCATTGTTTTCTATCCGTTTAGTCTATATGTGATTGTGATGTGGAAATTGGTACGAGGACTAGATATTATAATTTGGTAATATTGAAGTATCTAATCCACTTATCTATACCGATGCACAACGAAGTGTAGCAAAACACTTTTTTTATTGCTAATGAAGTACTAACTACTCCAACGTACCGTTTTTTTTTAATCCACCCGGTGATGACGCTTGTCTAGTTCTTGGAGTGTTAGGAACCTTCAAACCAAGACATTTGTACGATTATTGTAACAGGGACTCATTCGATCTGTTCCTACTACGTCAAATCTTGCTTCAATGCTGAATAATAACTTAATAATAACGTAATTATCGTTCATTATTGTTAATTACTGCAGCTTCAAACTTTATAGCTGTTGTTTAGACAGTTTAGAACAACGACATATTTAATTATGCTATGCAGAGATACGGTGTGATGAATTCATATATAATGCATCCAGTTCAATAATGCACAGTTTTGTGTGTTCTTTACTTGTAGTCAATCATTCAGAGATAAACTAGTTTTTAATGGCGTAATGAGTTACATCTCTGCTGCGTTGACGTTCCATCCTGACGACGTAGGCGTTGCCGAGGAAACTGTTAGGGTGATATCGTGTCTAATTAATATCAGTAAGTACAATAACTGCCCGTTTTATATGTAAGGGGTTTGTTCATTTTTAATAAACCATTCGTATAACAGATGGTAGTTTAATCCTGTATAATGTTTCTCTTGTTTTCTTTTATTAGAAATTGTTAGGCAGATATGTGTCGCTGACAACATTCACTCTCTGATTGAAGATGTCATGTGCAGACATCAATCATCGACGATCATGCAAGAAACAGCACGCGGGATTCTTCATCGAATTATTTTCAGTTAACCTATTCACGTTGCTGAATTAGGCGTATATAATATTCAGATTTTGTAATACTTAGACTTTGTATTATGACATTGACCTATATACCAAATATCAAAGCAATTGATACTTGGTAGTTTTGAAGAAGAAGTCGAAATGCAATGGACGACGACTGACAATCACCTAAATGAACAGCTCCACTCTCATCTATAATGACGGCAGAGCTAAAATGTATGTGTGTGGCGTCTCGTCAGGAACTTGGTCCTGATTGCACTTTTAATGGCTTCAGGCTCGGGAAATCATGGCAAAGAAGAATTTCTGGTGTACTATATTCGGATTTGAACTCTTTCGGGTCTCAATGATTACACATATTCCCCAAATTGTTTTGAACAAAGTCCATACACACTGCACAAAATAATCAGCCAAACCACATATACCACCACAATCATTGTGTCGTGTTGATCATAAGCTATTGTCAAAGCAAAGCAAGAATTTTAATGATTGACACAAGGTAACAAGAGCTGAATATCGCTGGCCGTGCTGCTTAAAAACATCAAAAAATTGTTATCTATTAAAATCCAATCAATCAATGAATGAACCAACTATCCAGTCAAAAACTGAAAACTTGTGATTCCGGGTTCTTTCAAAGTTTGAACACTCTAATCTGAATTATGATATATGGGCGAATGGAACACATGCAGTTAATCGAAAATGGTTTAATAATTCAAACGTATAACAGAATAATTAAATTGGCTCAACTAGTAGTAAGAGTCATTCTTTGACATAAATACTGCAGATGTGATTACAAATATAATTGATATATGGCATTTTAAAAACATGGAAATGAATAGTCGATGAATCAAACAGCAGTATTTATGTGTAGGTGTTACAGAGACAGTTAATCAGGAGGCAGATTATAGTCTGATAATTGAACAGAATATGGAACTGTTAACTCCATGTAAATTATGATCATAAAGTCTGCTCAAGCATTTTCACTGGAAGTCAACCCTGAACACTGGAAGTGTGCCCTGAACACCCTGTAACCTGCATGTTCATTCATCATAATACCAAATCAGTACAAAATTGCATGTTAACATGGACCATAATCTTATGCTACGAAGTAAGAACACACATAATTTTATATCAACAGAATCAGGCAAAAGCATATTATACAGTGCACATTATTAAAAAAAATATATTTTATTATCATCAAAGCACTTTATTTGCGCTCAATTTCAAAACAATATACACGAGTAAATATGCGATTAAATATTGAAAAAGTTTTGAATGTTCAAAAATGAAACAGTGGGATGAACCAGTCAACAGTGGGGTGGACCAGTCAATAGTGGGAGGAACCAGACAACAGTGGGATGAACCAGTCAACAGTGGGGTGGACCAATTGACAGTGGAATGAACCAGTCAACATTGGGGTGGACCAATCGACAGTGGAATGAACCAGTCAACAGTGGGATGGACCAATCGACAGTGGAATGAACCAGTCAACAGTGGGGTGGACCAATCGACAGTGGAATGAACCAGTCAACAGTGGGGTGGACCAATAGACAGTGGAATGAACCAGTCAATAGTGGGAGGAACCAATCAACAGTGGGGTGGACCAATCAACAGTGGGATGGACCAGTCAACAGTGGGATGAACCAGTCAACAGTATGGTGGACCAATCGACAGTGGAATGAACCAGTCAACAGTGGAATGAACCAATAAACAGTGGGATGAACCAGTCAACAGTGGGATAAACCAATTAACAGCAGGATGAACCAATCAACATCGGAATGAACCAGTCATTAGTGGGATGAACCAGTCATCAGTGGGATGAACCAGTCAACAGTGGGATGAACCAGTCAACAGTGGGATGAACCAGTCATTAGTGGGATGAACCAGTCATCAGTGGGATGAACCAGTCAACAGTGGGATGAACCAGTCAACAGTGGGATGAACCAGTCAAGTGGGATGAACCAGTCAACAGTGGGATGAATCAATCAACAGTGGGATGAATCAATCAACAGTGGGATAAACCAATCAACAGTGGGATGAACCAGTCATCAGTGGGATGAACCAGTCAACAGTGGGATGAACCAGTCAACAATGGGATGAACCAATCAACAGCAGGATGAACCAACCAACAGTGGGATGAACCAATCAACAGTGGGATAAACCAATCAACAGTGGGATAAACCAATCATCAGTGGGATGAACCAATCAACAGTGGAATGAACCAATCAACAGTGGGATAAACCAATCAACAGTGGGATAAACTAATCAACAGTGGGATGAACCAGTCAACAGTGGGATGAATCAATCAACAGTGGGATGAACCAATCAACAGTGGGATAAACCAATCAACAGTGGGATGAACCAGTCATCCGTGGGATGAACCAGTCAGCAGTGGGATAAACCAATTAACAGCAGGATAAACCAATCAACAGTGGGATGAACCAATCAACAGTGGGATGAACCAATCAACAGTGGGATAAACCAATCAACAGTGGGATGAACCAGTCAACAGTGGGATGATCCAATCAACCGTGGGATAAACCAATCAACAGTGGAATGAACCAATCAACAGTGGGATGAACCAGTCAACAGTGGGATGAACCAATCAACAGTGGGATGAACCAATCAACAACAATCATAGGCTACACACACATACATGTTCAGCACAATAAAAAGTGTTGAGATATGATACAAATAAAATAGCACCTTTCTAAATATAAAGTGTAAATTACAAAATGAACTTAGTTGCCTGCATGTTTTCTTCTACACAACTGCTCTATTCTCTCACCAAAATGCTTGGGGGATTTGGTAAATACACTCACACTGGTGAAGTGATAATTAACTTGTTTGAGTATTTGGCACCTTTCCATGAGGAGTGCAAGACTTCGCTTTAAAGCTGTAGGACATCGCTGAATGGCTTTATTTGAGATCCCCTCACTATGCAAAAAGTCTATATTAGTTTGGATCTTCTCCACAGAAACTTCCAGAATTTGTGAATATCGCCCGATAGTATCCACGAGTTGACGTCTGTCCAGGTCAAGCTTAAATTGCAGACAAGTTAGTTTAGATGTGAGTGTGTGAGAGCGACATCTGAGGGAGTATGGGCAGTTATCAATCACTTTTATAAGGTTCTCACCATTAAACCCATGGCTAAGCAGAACAGAAATATTTTGCTCAATTTTTGAAACCGCTTGCGTGAAGAGCATACTTTCTGTTCTAAGAATTGCTTTTGCCTTAGTGAATGCATCAGCTTCATATCCATGATCAGTAAATATTGTCTGTAGATACCACATCACTCGCTGAATATTTGCTTCATTCGACAAGATCCATGGACACTTAAGAATAATTGATGTGATCGACTGATCACTGAACTCTATACTTTGAAGATAGTTAATGACACTGATAAAACCTGTGCTTGTCCTCGGCCTAATGAATGCAGTTGGTGCCTTCAGCAACGTTTTCACAATCTGATTAGTAGTGAACCCAAATTTGAGCAAAACACAGAATTTTTCATCTAAGTCGATTGGATTCACCATAACAATGCGTTGGGTTTTCTTTATTGTTCGAATAAAATCATCACAAGATATACCTTTTTTATTCAGGTAATTAACAAGCTTTTCTGCATTAGTATCAGAGTTTTCAGTGATATGCATAGTTCTTGTATCAACTCCAATCGACGTTAAAAATCGTTCATCATCAGAATTGATGATGGCTTTTTTCCATGGAACATTAATAGAAGAGCTTTTAATGGTGATGAACCGAAAGGTAAGATGACAACAAAAATGCTGTCTGTGATAAAGATATCCAATATTCTGTATGTGAGCTGCCATCATGACTGTTCTCCGCAATACAGTAACTATCGCCATTTTGGAGGCTAAGCAATCTTCAAGTCTCCCTAGAATCAAACAAAATAAATATAACATATTATTACATATGTACTGCAGTTTATTTTGATTCGTCCCTGAAATCAAAATCGGTATTTCCACAACCCATATGCAAATGAGGTCTGAGAGCAAACAAAGTAGTCCCTTCAGGAGTACAGTTTTTCGAAATAAACAATATTTAGAAGTATGATATTTTCCCCTTGGGGTACATGAATATACTTGCCGAGTGAAATGAAATTTGAACAACAGTAACGGTACTTTTAGGCAGTCACTTATTTTGGCCCAAACTAATTTGCATATCACCCATGCATGATATGCAAATGAACATGGTATTTTCATTGGCTACCGAACTATTTTTATTTTGTAAACACATTTTCGTCTGCTATTTCTATCCAGTTCAAATCGTTCAACAACATTTTTGGCATGTCAGGTGTACATCACATGGAATACTACGATTGGGAGAACTTAATGTATGTTGACCACCTGGAAACTGAGTTTTATAAACCTTGAAGGGCTCTCAGAAGATCCACCAGCAGTAAAATCAGCGATTACTATGCAGCCGCAACCATCAGCATCGAGATAGCAGGTTTCTGCTGGCGACGTTGCTGCGTTACTCAGTTCCAAATAAAAAATACAAACGCCAAAAGAGCAACATTTTAACCGGTAATCAAGACTCAGTCAATCCACGACCAGCAAGCAACATCACACACGAAGTTGTAGCGTGCAGCTCAGCGACAACCGCTGTCGACGAAAGTCATCACGTCAGAGGAGTACCGCAGTTGCACGGCATGTTTGTCAATGCACAATTCTGTGGTGGAACTTTTAACTTCAACATAAACTGTGTATCATAGTCGTCCAGTTCAAGTTCTGGTTCTGCCGTGGTCCCAACTAAACGTCAACGAGTTATTTATTCGAACAGTGACTCAGATTAGACGTCTGATTATTTTAATTTCAAACAAACAGTGACACGCGTTCTCCGGGCGCGTTCTACACTGACACGCGCTGCTAGGGCGTAACACTTATATTAGAACATATTAATGGGCAATGGGGTTCCCCGACCTAAATTCCATCCCGGTTTGCACGTTCTTTCTTTAATACGAAATAATCAAGTATGGAACATATGTAATAATAACAGAACCCCACACCCTCCCCGTGGCTTTCGTTGCGTATGGAAGTTATTTTCACTCGAGATGCGGTGTATTCTGCTGTACTTTCACTCGCTTTGCTCGTGAAAGTACGGCCGCAGGATACACCGCATCACTCGTGAAAATAACTTCCATACGCAACGAAAGCCACGGGAAGGGTGTGGGGTTCTGTCATATTATTGAGAGTATACATCTGTTGCCGTAACGCCATAAGTTACAGCGTGCCGTAATTTTATGGTATTTTACGGGGTATTTTCATCCTACCATATAAAGAAATGCGAATTCCAAAGATGGAATGATTACGCACATAAGCGTCGTCCAGTAATAAAAACAAACATGGCTGCCATCGGGGTTTGACCGGACTCCACACAAAGAAGCTCGCTGATTCTGTTCTAAACATTTTGGATTTCGGCATTCCCATGGTGTATCCTTGGAAGGAAAAGATGTATAATAATAAGATTATTACGAGAATACCTCAAAGTATGCACTCAGACAGTACATCGCGCATTGACCTCCGCTGCGTGTTGGTCGATACTCCAGCTGTACTGTCTTTGTGCATACTTTGAGGTATTCTCATAATAACCTCATAGTATAACAAGTGAAAACTTGCCTTTGATGAAAGTAATACATTGGACAACCATCAATACTAAATGACTATGTAACTATGCTATGGAATGACCTGACACTTATATTCACAAAATCAACGCTAATGTTAATTTTGTTATCATGAACTTCAACAAAATTTACCAATCCACCTGATTTGATTAATTAAATTGTAAATCTCTTCCTATAATGCTGAATGGTTTAATTAATACTACCACTGACCACGGTCAGTGAACAGTTCTACCAGATATTTGTTAATAAATTCATTAAAAATGTTAAACATTGAAGTTATTGAACAAAAAGTTAATTGATAAAATTCAGCATAAGAAAATCGCAAAAAAAGCAAAAAAAAATAATTCCAAGGAAAAAAAACACCTGAAAATTTGTGATTCCTCATTCGAAAAAAAAATTAGCTACTAGCATGGGATTTGAACTCGTTATCTTTCACTTGCAAAACAAAGGCTCCAACTACTACACTAGACAATAGACACTGTCATTACACTGTGCAAACAATTATTGTACTCTGAGATTCTCATTCCACAGTGAAACAAATGATACTGTCACATGATTTGTTATGCATTATGTTAAAACACACATGCATCATGTTAAAACACACATGTCTTCACTGAGTTTTTGTTGTGTTGTGGTGAACATGATTCTTTTTTCAGAACAAAGAAGATAAAGTACAGAAAAAGCTATAAACTGTGAGAAAACAATAAACTATAAAAGAATGTCTGACAGGTGTGAAAGTGGCTTGCTAATAACAGACTTAGAATGATAATTGGTTTGGATTATAGTGATGTGTGTGAAGTAGGGTAGAATTGCAACTTAGAATGATAATTGGTTTGGATTATAGTGATGTGTGTTTGAAGTACGGTAGAATTGCAAGTTAGAATGATAATTGGTTTGGATTATAGTGATGTGTGTGTGAAGTAGGGTAGAATTGCAACTTAGAATGATAATTGGTTTGGATTATAGTGATGTGTGTGTTAAGTAAGGTAGAATTGCAAGTTAGAATGATAATTGGTTTGGATTATAGTGATGTGTGTGTGAAGTAGGGTAGAATTGCAAGGTAGAATTGCAAGTTAGAATGATAATTGGTTTGGATTATAGTGATGTGTGTGTGAAGTAGGGTAGAATTGCAACTTAGAATGATAATTGGTTTGGATTATAGTGATGTGTGTGTGAAGTAGAGTAGAATTGCAAGTTAGAATGATAATTGGTTTGGATTATAGTGATGTGTGTGTGAAGTAGGGTAGAATTGCAAGGTAGAATTGCAAGTTAGAATGATAATTGGTTTGGATTATAGTGATGTGTGTGTGAAGTAGGGTAGAATTGCAACTTAGAATGATAATTGGTTTGGATTATAGTGATGTGTGTGTGAAGTAGAGTAGAATTGCAAGTTAGAATGATAATTGGTTTGGATTATAGTGATGTGTGTGTGAAGTAGGGTAGAATTGCAAGGTAGAATTGCACGTTAGAATGATAATTGGTTTGGATTATAGTGATGTGTGTGTGAAGTAGGGAAGAATTGCAACTTAGAATGACAATTGATTTGGATTATAGTGATGTGTGTGAAGTAGGGTAGAATTGCAAGATAGAATGATAATTGGTTTGGATTATAGTGATGTGTGTGTGAAGTAGGGTAGAATTGCAAGTTAGAATGATAATTGGTTTGGATTATAGTGATGTGTGTGTGAAGTACGGTAGAATTGTAAGTTAGAATGATAATTGGTTTGGATTATAGTGATGTGTGTGTGAAGTACGGTAGAATTGCAAGTTAGAATGATAACTGGTTTGGATTATAGTGATGTGTGTTTGAAGTAGGGTAGAATTGCAACTTAGAATGATAATTGGTTTGGATTATAGTGATGTGTGTGTGAAGTAGGGTAGAATTGCAAGTTAGAATGATAATTGGTTTGGATTATAGTGATGTGTGTGTGAAGTAGGGTAGAATTGCAACTTAGAATGATAATTGGTTTGGATTATAGTGATGTGTGTGTGAAGTAGGGTAGAATTGCAAGTTAGAATGATAATTGGTTTGGATTATAGTGATGTGTGTGTGAAGTAGGGTAGAATTGCAAGTTAGAATGATAATTGGTTTGGATTATAGTGATGTGTGTGTGAAGTACGGTAGAATTGCAAGTTAGAATGATAATTGATTTGGATTATAGTGATGTGTGTTTGAAGTAGGGTAGAATTGCAACTTAGAATGATAATTGGTTTGGACTATAGTGATGTGTGTGTGAAGTAGGGTAGAATTGCAAGTTAGAATGATAATTGGTTTGGATTATAGTGATGTGTGTTTGAAGTAGGGTAGAATTGCAAGTTAGAATGATAATTGGTTTGGATTATAGTGATGTGTGTGTGAAGTAGGGTAGAATTGCAAGTTAGAATGATAATTGGTTTGGATTATAGTGATGTGTGTGTTAAGTAGGGTAGAATTGCAACTTAGAATGATAATTGGTTTGGATTATAGTGATGTGTGTGTTAAGTAGGGTAGAATTGCAACTTAGAATGATAATTGGTTTGGATTATAGTGATGTGTGTGTGAAGTAGGGTAGAATTGCAACTTAGAATGATAATTGGTTTGGATTATAGTGATGTGTGTTTGAAGTACGGTAGAATTGCAAGTTAGAATGATAATTGGTTTGGATTATAGTGATGTGTGTGTTAAGTAGGGTAGAATTGCAAGTTAGAATGATAATTGGTTTGGATTATAGTGATGTGTGTTTGAAGTAGGGTAGAATTGCAAGTTAGAATGATAATTGGTTTGGATTTTAGTGATGTGTGTTTGAAGTACGGTAGAATTGCAACTTAGAATGATAATTGGTTTGGATTATAGTGATGTGTGTTTGAAGTACGGTAGAATTGCAACTTAGAATGATAATTGGTTTGGATTATAGTGATGTGTGTTTGAAGTAGGGTAGAATTGCAAGTTAGAATGATAATTGGTTTGGATTATAGTGATGTGTGTTTGAAGTAGGGTTGAATTGCAACTTAGAATGATAATTGGTTTGGATTATAGTGATGTGTGTTTGAAGTAGGGTAGAATTGCAAGTTAGAATGATAATTGGTTTGGATTATAGTGATGTGTGTTTGAAGTAGGGTAGAATTGCAAGTTAGAATGATAATTGGTTTGGATTTTAGTGATGTGTGTTTGAAGTACGGTAGAATTGCAACTTAGAATGATAATTGGTTTGGATTATAGTGATGTGTGTTTGAAGTACGGTAGAATTGCAACTTAGAATGATAATTGGTTTGGATTATAGTGATGTGTGTTTGAAGTAGGGTAGAATTGCAAGTTAGAATGATAATTGGTTTGGATTATAGTGATGTGTGTTTGAAGTACGGTAGAATTACTACTTAGAATGATAATTGGTTTCGATTATAGTGATGTGTGTTTGAAGTACGGTAGAATTGCAACTTAGAATGATAATTGGTTTGGATTATAGTGATGTTGTGTTTGAAGTAGGGTAGAATTGCAAGTTAGAATGATAATTGGTTTGGATTATAGTGATGTGTGTGTGAAGTAGGGTAGAATTGCAAGTTAGAATGATAATTGGTTTGGATTATAGTGATGTGTGTGTTAAGTAGGGTAGAATTGCAACTTAGAATGATAATTGGTTTGGATTATAGTGATGTGTGTGTGAAGTAGGGTAGAATTGCAAGTTAGAATGATAATTGGTTTGGATTATAGTGATGTGTGTGTGAAGTAGGGTAGAATTGCAAGTTAGAATGATAATTGGTTTGGATTATAGTGATGTGTGTTTGAAGTAGGATAGAATTGCAAGTTAGAATGATAATTGGTTTGGATTATAGTGATGTGTGTGTGAAGTAGGGTAGAATTGCAACTTAGAATGATAATTGGTTTGGATTATAGTGATGTGTGTGTGAAGTACGGTAGAATTGCAACTTAGAATGATAATTGGTTTGGATTATAGTGATATGTGTGTGAAGTAGGGTAGAATTGCAAGTTAGAATGATAATTGGTTTGGATTATAGTGATGTGTGTTTGAAGTAGGGTAGAATTGCAAGTTAGAATGATAATTGGTTTGGATTATAGTGATGTGTGCGTGAAGTAGGGTAGAATTGCAACTTAGAATGATAATTGGTTTGGATTATAGTGATGTGTGTTTGAAGTACGATAGAATTGCAACTTAGAATGATAATTGGTTTGGATTATAGTGATGTGTGTTTGAAGTAGGGTAGAATTGCAAGTTAGAATGATAATTGGTTTGGATTATAGTGATGTGTGTGTGAAGTAGGGTAGAATTGCAACTTAGAATGATAATTGGTTTGGATTATAGTGATGTGTGTGTTAAGTAGGGTAGAATTGCAACTTAGAATGATAATTGGTTTGGATTATAGTGATGTGTGTGTGAAGTAGGGTAGAATTGCAAGTTAGAATGATAATTGGTTTGGATTATAGTGATGTGTGTGTGAAGTAGGGTAGAATTGCAAGTTAGAATGATAATTGGTTTGGATTATAGTGATGTGTGTTTGAAGTAGGGTAGAATTGCAACTTAGAATGATAATTGGTTTGGATTATAGTGATGTGTGTGTGAAGTAGGGTAGAATTGCAAGTTAGAATGATAATTGGTTTGGATTATAGTGATGTGTGTTTGAAGTAGGGTAGAATTGCAAGTTAGAATGATAATTGGTTTGGATTATAGTGATGTGTGTTTGAAGTACGGTAGAATTGCAACTTAGAATGATAATTGGTTTGGATTATAGTGATGTGTGTTTGAAGTACGGTAGAATTGCAACTTAGAATGATAATTGGTTTGGATTATAGTGATGTGTGTTTGAAGTAGGGTAGAATTGCAAGTTAGAATGATAATTGGTTTGGATTATAGTGATGTGTGTGTGAAGTAGGGTAGAATTGCAACTTAGAATGATAATTGGTTTGGATTATAGTGATGTGTGTGTTAAGTAGGGTAGAATTGCAACTTAGAATGATAATTGGTTTGGATTATAGTGATGTGTGTGTGAAGTACGGTAGAATTGCAAGTTAGAATGATAATTGGTTTGGATTATAGTGATGTGTGTGTGAAGTAGGGTAGAATTGCAAGTTAGAATGATAATTGGTTTGGATTATAGTGATGTGTGTTTGAAGTAGGGTAGAATTGCAAGTTAGAATGATAATTGATTTGGATTATAGTGATGTGTGTGTGAAGTAGGGTAGAATTGCAAGTTAGAATGATAATTGGTTTGGACGTAATGCTTTTTCTATGGACAGACGAAGCCCAGAACTTATCCGGATCCGAAACGAGGCGAATCAACTACACGGCTGACCGCGACCGCCGCTACCCTGCAATACATAAATCCTAGTAGCGGCATTGATGAGCGATATGTTAGCGATGAGACAAAATACACAGACTAAATATTATCGCCTTACTCACCTAAAAACACTCAATTATTCTACGTCGCAATCAATCAATACATCATGTATTCTAACACAACGCCATTTTGGAATTCTGCCCTCAATTAAATGAACAAAATTATACTTTTGTTTTTATACGGTGAAATTCAGTGGGTTAGATTATTATTTTTTTTTTAATTTTCGTGCAATTTTTTTTTTGCTCAGACATCTACAAGAAAATAAAAAAACAACCAATAAGAAGTAACTAGTTATTTATGAAGGCAGGGCATTTGTTAAAGCAAGCTTTCCATTCCTGATTATCGAGATGTCTTAACAATTGATCAAACACACATCTGTAACTCATATTTAAAAAATCTTGCACACGTTCATTGTGTGCAATGTGTAATCAAAATTGCTGTCATGGTAATCACAAGACGTAACGCTAAGACAATAAAAACAAAGTCAGTGTAGTTATTTGTCGCTAGTGGCGCTCTCTATCTCTAAAACGTCTGGGTTAGATTTGCGAAAAATTGCATCATAATTGTACACTGGGCCTCAAGATAGAAGCCATTTATTTTGCGAGAAGATAAAGGTTATAGTTTAGTGAATACCAGACATTTCATCAGTACTTGAACACTTTTATCTGTGAACACCCATTAGCAAACAAATCGCGTTATTCATTTTACGCATATTATACTACTAGTAATCAAAACCTGTCTAACATGCAATGATTTTCTGACGCAAGTTAGATAGACTATGTTGCGCACGCTAGCTTCTAATATAAGAGTTATAAAACACAATTACAGCGGGCGCAAAATATTTATGTGCACCTACCTCACGAACCCTACTACGGTTGCGCCTTCGGCGAAGGTTGGTGAGCAGATCTCGCCCCTCCCCCATGCAAAATTTTCTGCCGCCGCCTCTGACTCAACTATGTGTAAACTTTAGTCGACGACGGACGCTACTCCTGTCGTAACGTATCCAACCAATGCGACTGAAACTTGCTGAACAATCCCTTGTGCCGTTGCCCTCGCTCAGTGCAACTTATTCGGGGATCGTTCGCAAGAGGCGAATAATCTCCATAGGAGTGTCTTAGTTTACACGCTTTGACATAACAGCAATAATTGTATAGTCAACGATGAGTTCAAATCAGAAACTGCATTCAAAACTAAACCGTTCTTACGAGGGTAATTTAGGTAATTTCATTATATGGTAGTTTTTTTAAATATAGTACAACGTTTATTATTTTTAAAACAGTTAGTTTCGAAAAGTCGCTCGGGGTGGTATTAGATAAAAGTCTACCATGGGATCATCATGTGGATATGCTTTGTAAAAAGCTTAGCCAAAGAATTGGTGTTCTAATTAGAGTTCGCAGCTTCTTACCTATTTCCGTCAGAAGAACATTGTATTTTTCATTTATTCAGTCGTTATTGGACTATTGCTGTACAGTATGGGGCAATACAAGTCAATCAAATTTATGTCCGGTGTATAATGTATAATGTATCATGTACATGGCAACCAACGGCTTGGCGCCTTTATATATAAGCGAAATGTTCTGTCCTATCTCCCAAACCCACAAGTATAGTACAAGCTCCTCTCTTAGAAATAATTTATGCATTACTTAATGGGAAAACATCCACGGGCCAGAGGACGTTTCAGTATAGAGGGGTAACCATATAAAATAAATTACCATCCCAAATCAGAAATTCAGCCTCATTAGGCATTTTAAAGAAAACTTGCAAAATATATCTTAGTGAAGAATTTGTTGTAAATGGCTCTAGCCTATAGTGTGTATATTGTGTATTTTGTTTCTACAGAGGGCAAAATGAAAAAATACTTTATTGTATATTGCATTGGCCTACCTTCTTTAAATAAATAAATGTATTTATCACGCATTGGGTCTGTCGTCGATTCCTTTGAGTAAAACAAACTAACCAATCAGTGTGCCTTAAAACAAATGTGCACAACTGATGCAATTGTCATTTTAAAAGATTGGTATCCACGATAAACTTGACAATATTATTCGTTCCATTATTTCATCAACTGACAATACACAAAATGACAGATTTAACTCTACGTCTATTTTAAGAGATTAAGTTATTACAGCAGAAGAGTATCATTGTACATTACACAAAACAATAAACAGAAACGTATATACACATTTTTGTTTTTATTTACGAAAGTTTACGAAAGCATTTGACAATGTGTGAAGAGATGCCCAATTTCTAAAATTACAGCGTGTTACAGCGGGCTCAAGATTACATATAATTACAGAGGATTTTGTAACATCCCCAGACACTTTCCTGAGCACTTGATTAAACACAGGACACGGTATGAATCATAAATGGACAATTCCATTGCTTTGTAGGTACAGAAATCATTGTTGTGTAACCCTGGAATTTTCTATTTTAAGTTTCATCATCATATGGGGTTTGTATATTTATTGATTTAAGCAAATTATATGTAATAATTACACGATTCTTCATATTATGTACATCATACAATTTTCCTTCCAATAAATTATATATAAAGAAATTGTCAAGTTATTGTAATAAACAAAATTAATTGTAATAAATACATAATCCCCAATTATACACATACAATAAATTATTATTACAAATTATAACATATTAAGTAATCAAAGTTTATTTGTATATGATAAAATGGAATGCATTACTTATTTGTAAACAATTTTGATTCCATTATATTATATATAAAGAAATTGTATTATATTGTATTATGTATAAATATTTTTCATTTGTTCAATTATATGATAAATATTAAAATATTATTTGCAAATCGTAATAACGGCATACTCAATTTTTGTATAAATAATTGTCATTACAATTACGCTATATACAAATAACTTTCATATAATTTTCACGCACACTTGTATTATATGTGTAGAATGCAGTTTATACATATAATTTTTGTCAAACATTTTATTTACTGTTATTTACATACCATTTTGTTCAATAGTTCGGACATATTACCCGTAACGTAATTGAAACTATCTGTTAAGAATTAATTGCTGTGTTTCATGTTATGTGAGCTAAGAATTTGCATGATGCGACAAAGTTGAGTTGACCCGCTGTGTCGTCACAGGACGCGTCTTATTTAACGTCGAATACAAACTGTACCAATATGTGCTGTTATTTTATGAGTACTGACAACAAGTTATAAGCACGCCCTCTATCGACAAAGTGTAAACACCAGTGAGAAACACAGCGGTGCTGTCCGTCTACTAATAGGACGATCGAGGATCGTTCTAAAATCGGCCAGAAATCATCGAGATATCAGAGAATAATAATAGTGATGGTGAGTTTGTATATAACTGTATGTAGACTGGTGGGTTGTTGAATCTTTGATACATACATAATTAGTTTTCGTACACTACATCATTCCTGTTTGGAACCTGTTTGAAGTTTGGCCCATACACAATTGGAGCGAAACAAGTAACAGTCATCCTTGTAAATGTTTGGCCATAGAGGGACTGTGCTTTGGCATACGAATTCGAAGGTACATTGTACTATGTTACAGTAAGATAAAACATCATCAGATAAATTCATAAATTGGTAAAATTTAAAATATTCACGTAAAGTAAAAAAATTACATACAAGTAGCAGCGAATAATTTAACATCCAGTTGCTAGAACTTTTCTTGTGATAAAATATTCATAGTTTTATCCTGTGTCCTAAGAGTATGACATCAACACTTCTGCCCTGTTGCTTCCAGAGCATCTTCGCCAGCCAAGGCTCGTTTATTCATTCGTCTCTTTGGGGAGTATGTTTACATTGTCACAGTGTAAGGCCTGCTTTTTGTTATTGCCCATGGAAGTGTGCATTGGTGATAACTCACAGTTCCAGGATATGGAAATTAATGCTTCTGCAACACAACAACGAAGAAATACAGGGGTCTTGCTTGCAGAGGAACGCTGTTATTCTGGAGAGCACCGCTGATAGCAGGAGATCACAGAGCAGTTCATAGTGATGGTTGAAGCCTGTACGTATCACTTTTCTCACAATATGGCAGCAGCAACACACAGTTGAAATAATGGACCCAAACTGTTCTCAGTCTAGCCTTGGTTTCCATATGAGCCAATCAGAATGTGTTTTTGCAAGTTGGAGGCAAGTCAGGAGATCATAACATCCTTTGTTATGCAAATCACAAGCACACCTAATAGATCCCAATTGTCCTTTCAACTTCCAAAGTTGTAAACATCTTTTGTTATGCAAATCACAAGCACACCTGGTAGATTCCAATTGTCTTTCCAATGTTGTAAACATCCTTTGTTATACAAATAGCATGCACACCTATAGCTGGTAGATTCCAATTGTCCCTCCAACATTGTAAACATCCTTTGTTATGCAAAACACAAGCACACCTGGTAGATTCAAATTGTCCTTCCAACATTGTAAACATCCTTTGTTATGGAAATCACAAGCACACCTGGTGGATTCAAATTGTTCTTCCAACATTGTAAACATCCTTTGTTATGGAAATCACAAGCACACCTGGCAGATTCAAATTGTCCTTCCAACATTGTAAACATCCTTTATTATGGAAATCATAAGCACACCTGGTGGATTAAAATTGTTCTTCCAACATTGTAAACATCCTTTGTTATGGAAATCACAAGCACACCTGGCAGATTCAAATTGTCCTTCCAACATTGTAAACATCATTTGTTATGGAAATCATAAGCACACCTGGTAGATTCAAATTGTCCTTCCAACATTGTAAACATCCTTTGTTATGGAAATCATAAGCACACCTGGTGGATTCAAATTGTTCTTCCAACATTGTAAACATCCTTTGTTATGCAAATCACAAGCACACCTGGTAGATTCAAATTGTCCTTCCAACATTGTAAACATCCTTTGTTATGGAAATCACAAGCACACCTGGTGGATTCAAATTGTTCTTCCAACATTGTAAACATCCTTTGTTATGGAAATCACAAGCAAACCTGGTAGATTCAAATTGTCCTTCCAACATTTTAAACATCCTTTGTTATGGAAATCATAAGCACACCTGGTAGATTCAAATTGTCCTTCCAACATTGTAAACATCCTTTGTTATGGAAATCATAAGCACACCTGGTAGATTCAAATTGTTCTTCCAACATTTTAAACATCCTTTGTTATGGAAATCATAAGCACACCTGGTAGATTCAAATTGTCCTTCCAACATTGTAAACATCCTTTGTTATGGAAATCATAAGCACACCTGGTAGATTCAAATTGTCCTTCCAACATTGTAAACATCCTTTGTTATGGAAATCATAAGCACACCTGGTAGATTCAAATTGTTCTTCCAACATTGTAAACATCCTTTGTTATGGAAATCATAAGCACACCTGGTAGATTCAAATTGTCCTTCCAACATTGTAAACATCCTTTGTTATGGAAATCATAAGCACACTTGGTAGATTCAAATTGTCCTTCCAACATTGTAAACATCCTTTGTTATGGAAATCACAAGCACACCTGGTAGATTCAAATTGTCCTTTCAACATTGTAAACATCCTTTGTTATTGAAATCACAAGCACACCTGGTAGATTCAAATTGTTCTTCCAACCTTGTAAACATCCTTTGTTATGGAAATCACAAGCACACCTGGTAGATTCAAATTGTCTTTCCAACATTGTAAACATCCTTTGTTATGGAAATCATAAGCACACCTGGTGGATTCCAATTGTCCTTCCAACATTGTAAACATCTTTTGTTATGGAAATCATAAGCACACCTGATAGATTCAAATTGTTCTTCCAACATTGTAAACATCCTTTGTTATGGAAATCATAAGCACACTTGATAGATTCAAATTGTCCTTCCAACATTGTAAACATCCTTTGTTATGGAAATCACAAGCACACCTGGTAGATTCAAATTGTCCTTCCAACATTGTAAACATCCTTTGTTATGGAAATCACAAGCACACCTGGTGGATTCAAATTGTTCTTCCAACATTGTAAACATCCTTTGTTATGGAAATCACAAGCACACCTGGTAGATTCAAATTGTCCTTCCAACATTGTAAACATCCTTTGTTATGGAAATCATAAGCACACCTGGTGGATTCAAATTGTCCTTCCAACATTGTAAACATCCTTTGTTATGGAAATCACAAGCACACCTGGTAGATTCAAATTGTTCTAACAGAGTTGTAACCAAGTATGACCTGTCAATCACCTTTATGACAGTTATCACACAACAATGCACACAGATAATTCCCATGATTCCATGCACACTTCCATTTGCAGGGTTTGAGGTAATATGACAAAAACATAGAATAAAGGATGCTGACATACATCAAGCTCCAAAAACCGTGCGATTCGGGTGATACCTCCAGAGAGGCATCTATATTCACCTACGCAGATATATAGTTTGTGACAGAGAACAACAACCTGGCAATATGAACTACATTATGCACGGAATGGAAATGTTAGCGCTGTTATAATAGCTGAGGTTGCCATTAAATTGATTCTTCTTAATTTTAGAAAAGCTTAGGCTGCTTACTGATATCATAATGTGTACCAAATTGGTTCAGGTAATTATTCTGGAGTCGCTCTCTTTGTGTGCATGGGCCGCATGATAGCAGATAGATAATAATAAAATAAATAACAATATACTTTACAATCTTTTTTTAGTTCATATACATGACATAAATGTACAAAATATTGCACAACAATTTTATGTTCATAAATATATAATTTACAAATATATTCTAGTTCACCTAATTTCTGGCACATACTGTTTCTGAGTTCACCTAACTTCTGGCACATACTGTTTCTGAGTTCACCTAACTTCTGGCACATACTGTTTCTGAGTTCACCTAACTTCTGGCATATACTGTTTCTGAGTTCACCTAACTTCTGGCACATACTTTCTGAGTTCACCTAACTTCTGGCACATACTGTTTCTGAGTTCACCTAACTTCTGGCACATACTGTTTCTGAGTTCACCTAACTTCTGGCACATACTGTTTCTGAGTTCACCTAACTTCTGACACATACTGTTTCTGAGTTCACCTAACTTCTGGCACGTACTTTCTGAGTTCACCTAACTTCTGGCACATACTTTCTGAGTTCACCTAACTTCTGGCACATACTGTTTCTGAGTTCACCTAGCTTCTGGCACATACTGTTTCTGAGTTCACCTAACGTCTGGCACATACTGTTTCTGAGTTCACCTAACTTCTGACACATACTGTTTCTGAGTTCACCTAACATATGGCACATTCTGTTTCTGAGTTCACCTAACTTCTGGCACATACTGTTTCTGCGTTCACCTAACTTCTGGCACATACTGTTTCAGAGTGCACCTAACTTCTGACACATACTGTTTCTGAGTTCACCTAACTTCTGGCACATACTGTTTCAGAGTTCACCTAAATTCTGGCACATACTGTTTCTGAATTCACCTAACATATGGCACATACTGTTTCTGAGTTCACCTAACATATGGCACATTCTGTTTCTGAGTTCACCTAACTTCTGGCACATACTGTTTCAGAGTGCACCTAACTTCTGACACATACTGTTTCTGAGTTCACCTAACTTCTGGCACATACTGTTTCTGAGTTCACCTAACATATGGCACATTCTGTTTCTGAGTTCACCTAACTTCTGGAACATACTGTTTCTGAGTTCACCTAACATATGGCACATTCTGTTTCTGAGTTCACCTAACTTCTGGCACATACTGTTTCTGAGTTCACCTAACTTCTGACACATACTGTTTCTGAGTTCACCTAACTTCTGACACATACTGTTTCTGAGTTCACATAACTTCTGGCACATACTGTTTCTGAGTTCACCTAACATATGGCACATTCTGTTTCTGAGTTCACCTAACTTCTGGCACATACTGTTTCAGAGTGCACCTAACTTCTGACACATACTGTTTCTGAGTTCACCTAACTTCTGACACATACTGTTTCTGAGTTCACCTAACATATGGCACATTCTGTTTCTGAGTTCACATAACTTCTGGCACATACTGTTTCTGAGTTCACCTAACTTCTGGCACATTCTGTTTCTGAGTTCACATAACTTCTGGCACATACTGTTTCTGAGTTCACCTAACTTCTGGCACATACTGTTTCTGAGTTCACCTAACTTCTGGCACATACTGTTTCTGAGTTCACCTAACTTCTGGCACATACTGTTTCTGAGTTCACCTAACTTCTGGCACATACTGTTTCTGAGTTCACCTAACTTCTGGCACATACTGTTTCTGAGTTCACCTAACTTCTGGCACATACTGTTTCTGAGTTCACCTAACTTCTGGCACATACTGTTTCTGAGTTCACATAACTTCTCCCTTATAAAAATATAAGGGTTCCTGCATAGTGTACCTGCTCAGCACCAGATAGCTATCGGGAACCTTCCAGATAGGTGTCTTTTTCGCATGCAAATTAGCTATGCAGGAAAGTATCAGGAAGGTTCCCGCTTTATGCGGCAAGGTTCCTGCTTTATGCAGCAAACCATTTTAAAAATGGACTATGCGAGAAAGAATCAGGAAGGTTTCAGCTTTATGCAGCAAATTATTTTGAATAGGGACTATGCGAGAAAGTATCGGGAAGGTTTCAGCTTTATGCAGCAAACCATTTTGATGAAAGGACTATGCGAGAAAGCATCGGGAAGGTTTCAGCTTTATGCAGCAATGAGATTTTATAAAAGGACTATGCAGAAAGTACTGGGAACTTTCTTGTACATTCTGACATCGTCAAAATGCATCCAGCTGTATACTGGGGTTTGGTGAACAACAAATTAACTGCAAGATAAATATATTGCCAAAAAAATGTTTTATTGAAAAAGACCAGTCAGTTACTAAATAAAAAAAAGGCACTAATTGGTCTCCTGTGTGTTGTTTCCTCTCATGCTGTTGAGGTGAGCTCTTTTCATGGAGCAACACTTCTGGTTCACCAATGTAGTTATGTCCCTATCTGCCATTTTTAGATGACTACAGGCATACTCTACAAATAAAGAGAGAAAACCTAATGGTAAAATTTGAATATGCAAGAATCAATTGTTTTGTAACATGTATCATATGCCTGATATTGCATGTGAAAAGGTTTCAAAAATCATTATAATGCCAATTTTTTATAGCCAATCTATCTAGATACTTACTAATCAATGCATCTATGGTTATATTTTCCGCCAGTTTAGTTCTGTTCATACCACTCAACTGCTCTGGTAGAAAAAACCCATCTATCATTTTTTTCATAAAAAGTGATGGAGAATCGTTTCTGCATTTAGATGTGACTGTTGATAACCATAAGCTTTGTACACATAAATTGGTACTCCCCAGCCTCTCAAACCCTAATGGTGGATCGGTCCCTAGGGCTACAAATTTCTGAAAGAATCATATAATACAAATTAAAAGTGTTAGTTGTTTTTGTATATTCTAGCTAACAAACCAATCTTTCAAAATTTATTTCAGAATAATTTGTGCGTAGCACAATGTATACGACAGTATAAAATATGGTATGTGTTTTGCACTGGTTGTCATTTAAGATGGTTATACATGTAGTCACTCTATTGTTTAGACACTCAAGATGTCTAACAATTAGGAATACATATGGTGTGTATTATGTATGCCATTCAAATTCTGTGTCACTATCACACCAGATACAAGACTTTAGGCGATATAGCTTCTGAAGGATAAACACACAGAAAACAACCAAAATCTATTAGTAACCATCTTCATCCAAGACTAAAAATGTTATATGCTTACATGTGGTGCTGCAGGAATCTGTACACCACGCACTGGTACATAGTGTTTAGGAGTGTGAGAGATGCTTGTAGATGAATATAAAGCTGAAAGAAAAAGAATATGGTATTGAACATATTTTTTTTTATATATTACAATTGCACACATATGAACAATATTTCAATACCTTTACAACAGGGAGCAATAAAGCCATCAGGGAGATTCAGATCATTAAACTTAGGAGACATGTGCTAAAAACCATGAAATCATTACAAGCACATAAAGAAGCACTTATTTACCTTTTGAAGCCTTCAATTCTTGGTATTTAATTTTTATATGATGATAGTCCATCTCTGTTTTCTGAAGCTTTTCTTGCATGCTTTTCAGTTGTTTGTCTTTTAAAAGGCATTCAGCACACACATCAGAATTTCCAAGTAGAGTTAGGAAAGATGGGCTGGTATTGGTGTGTTCATTGAGAGAACTGAATTGATGGTCAGGAGCGTAATTGTAACATTGGTCAGGATAGGAAATGTAATGTTGGCCAGAAAGTGGTCTGCTGTACTCCTCAAGGGGTGGTGATTTGTCATGTTGGTTGACAGATCTGTCATTGGTTGCAATCAGTTGGTTAGTAGGGCATCTGTGATGTTGGTTGGAAAAGGATCCATCATGCTGATTGTGAGGGTAGTTGTTGTATTGGCTGGGAGGGGGACTGTCATTTAGGTGGGTGGGTGATCTACTGTAATGTTGGTTGGAAGGGTAGCTGTTGTGTTGATTGGGAGGGGGGCTGTCCTGTTGGTAGGTGGGGGATCTACTGTCACATGGGTTTGGAGGGGGTCTATCATGTTGGCGGGTGGGGGATCTACTGTCATGTTGGTTGGAAGAGTACCTGTTGTGTTGGCTGAGGAGAAACCTGCTATGTTGGTTGGAAAGGGAACTGTCTTGTTGGTCTGGATGGGCTTTGTCATACTGGTTGAGAGGGGTCCTGTCACTATGTTTGGGAGGGGACCTGTCATCTTGGTTAGGTGGGGATCTTCTGTTTTGGTCTGATGTTCGTACATCGATAAGATCACCAAGTATCACCTTTGCCTGGTCTTGTGATGCCTGTTTTTTGGCTTGAGTTGCTCTTTTTTTCTTTTCTTTAGCTTCTTTCGACTCTGGTGACGAAAAAGGTTTTATCATTACAAACATAGTATTATTCTGTGCTACTGAACTGAGCAAATTAAGCTAAACAAAACAGCATTTTCAATAAACAACATGCACTGTATAAAATGTACCACAAGAAAATCCATAAAACTGTAGTGTACAACTATAGTGTTGTTTTCTTAATTAAGGTAGAGATATATCAAAACTGAAAAAAAACACATCAATAATAAATTTAACATTTAATCAGCTGTCGTACCCAGTATATCTGTATGTTGTTACCATACCCAGGATACTCAAGTTTTGAAAATCTTTTTTAGGGAGTGGGCACCTAGCAGAACACCCTCCCACATCTAAAAATTATTTTAATTACAATGTTGGTTCACCATGTGCTCGTTTAGGGAAATATTAAGTCTTTGAGAGAGGAATAATGATCGTAAAGTACAATATTATTATTCCAAAAATGCAATCTTACCTTTTGTTTCTTTTTCTTTAGATGTTTTAGTGCTAACTTTATTTTTGCTAGTTGTCTTAATGTTTTTTCTCTTTTTCCTTGGAGACTCTTAAGGTGCAAGACAAATCAAAAGAAAATCAATTTAATATGTTTTACCATAAAAGCCATAAGCCTTGTCTTGGAATTAAAGTGATATCCAACGTAGATAATATACTAACATTGTAGGAAATTGTTAATATGTATACATTTCTTTTCAGAAGTTCCATTGATTTGAAAGTCGGTAAGTTCTCAAAAGCGTGATTGACAACCAGATCAACACAGTGATTGGACAATGCAACAAAGCTTTCAAAAAGATTTAAGTTTAAATAATTTTGCAACAACTTTTAAAGCTACATTGATGTTTGTACATTTGACTTGACTATGCGCTTCAAAAATGGCTATCGCTGTAGCAGCTGGCAATTAATTTACCTGAAAAAAAATGAGAATTTCGCACTAGTCCATAACGGGCAAGTAATGTCAGACTTACTTGTGAAAATGTATAAAAACTGATCATTACCTGCAGTTTCCTCTTCAGAAGATCTGTCTTCTTCATCCACAAAATCAGCACGCTGTTTATTTTTGCGTTGTCTTTTACCAGAGTTTGGTGTTTCATGACTGATTCTAACAATTCTAATTGATGACAATTTTTTTGCCAACTTCACCAGTTCTGATTCACTAGCACCTAATGTTAATGAATATAATTTATATGATTTACTGAAGTGTCTGCTTGCAACAAATATATCAACACAAGCCTCAAAGTTACAAAAGCTGCAGGTACTCAAATAAACACCCAAGTATGTGACAAATAAATCAAATCTAGCATACGGCACTATATATTTTGTATACCAACTTTTTCACTTAGTATAAATGGTAATTAATAGAAATATGAGCTGATTTAACGATTCATGCCTGTTAAAACAACCAGTGCTGATACATTGTGTAATAATAGTTTGAATCACGTTGGTTCTGAACCATGATGAATCCAAGCGGAGAGAAGATATGAAGTTAAAATCAAGCCTTAATTATTATAGATAATTCAAAACTAGCTTGAAAAGTTAAAAATATCTTCAGTCAATAAATAAGTTTAAAGGAGCACAGCTAAAATTCAGAGCAAGATCATGTACTCTTGGGTTGGCATATGAAAAAAGAAAATGGGAAAATAATAGTGAAGATGACATAATTTTTCCATGTTATGAAAAAAGTCGAAGAAACCCTTGAACATTTTATTTTGCAATGTCCAAGTTTTAAAATAAAAAGGGACAACTTAATGTGTGAAATAAAAGAAATGTTATTGAAGATGAAAAAACAAATTTATCTGATAAATTATATGATATTTTGCTTGATCTATAACAGCATTTCCTGTACATAATAAATAAATAAATAAATAAATAAATCACTGAACATTAATGACAAAGCAAACATGATTTACTAAATGTTCTTGTGTACTAAAATTCTCATTGACATCAGTTGTAGTATTAGATTTTCAGTTAAACTGAAATGAATTAAATAAACAACAGAAAAATACATATATAACTTTACACATAGACAATGTTTTTGTTTTTTTACACAACCATGTCTAAGTTGTCTCATTTTAACTATGATGAGATAATTGAGTTGTAGAATTACACAGTTGGGGACATTATTTAGTAAGAATTTGTGGCATTGTTGCATTAAATAATACTCAGAGTATACATAAATAAACCATTACGTAATAAGCCATTACGTTCTATTACATGACGCTTTCGGAAAATTAAACAAATGACAATTTTAGTTCAGTCAATAATAAAATTTCGAAATTAGTTTAGACGTCATTGATTTACCCAGCACTTTTACAATGAAGAAACAGAAATGGTAACAAAAAAACGCACATTTTAATATTCCAATGTTATTTACGATGTAAAAATTATTAGTCTGAGGGAGAACAGTCGAAGGCAAACTCTTTATCACCTCGTTGTCGAATGTGTTCGATCGTACGCAAACTCTCGATTTGACCCAGGAGATTTGACCTACAACAACGTCTGTTGACCTGATAGGTCAAGTCTGTTATTAACCAATCAGAATGATGGGTTGTACCGACGAAATTCTCCGGGAATTCCCGAAGGCATTTCGGTAAGGCAATGAAGAAGCCTCCAAGAAGCGATGTCGAAGTACGATCTGTTGAAATTGATTTTGACGAAAAATGGCATGATGTAGAAACAAATTGTAATTAAAAAATATTGCAAGGTAAACTGGAATTTTAACAGGTCATCGTCGATGGGTATATGTAGTTTTCGCATTGGCAGCAGTCGATATTTACGCTGTATTATATAAATTTGGGTACTGGTATTCGGAAAAGTCAGACGATGTCTAGGCAGTCATAATTTAGAAGGGTTGGGCGCTAAGACGAACTTTATCCCAAAATAAAATTTCCCGAAAGTAGGCTGGGCGCTTAGTTGAGCATAGGTGCTAAGTCGGACTAGTACGGTAAAACAGATTACCAAACATATAATCTACAAATAATTATATTGCTATCTAAAAATAAACGAGAAATAATACAGATTGCATAAAACTATTACTATCCACTAATTCAAAACAAAAACAAACGATGTAGATATTATTCAGGCTTTTATCGTTGTACAAAAACTGTAATAACTAAAATCAGAATATAAAAAATCACCTTACCATGCGTTACAAAAACCGCATCGTACTTCTCTTTTCCGTACATTGCCTGGAAGGCATCGCCAAACAGAAGGTCCTCTAAACTGTCTTCATGGTGCAAACAATCCTTCCTGGGTATCACACCAAACTGCTTATCTATCGTCCAAAAAATACATGCAAAGTCTGTTCCCGGACTCTTTATCAATTTCAGCGATTTCTTTACATCTGGGTGATCAGATTCTAGGTTAAAACCCATTATCACAAAATGTACATGTACACCGACCTATAAATCGTGAAGGAATTCGGAATTGCCGCAAAATGCCGAAAATTCTGACGTCAATGCCTCGTTTTCAGTTTGCTACAAGGTTTAACAGCGCGCGTTTACGCCAATGCGTACGTGCCGACAGGTGCCAAGGACGTCAGGTTCCGCGTAAATACGCAGGGTTAGAACGTCAAAACTTGGCTCCTACAGGGTGAGTACAAACGTCTGCATTTTTTTCCTATAGCATTAAGGCCATGCTGATTTGGTTTTTAACTTATTGTGAGATTATATGCAACATTTTCGTGAATGTATACAAGAATAACGCACCAATAGTTTTTGCTGATTTTATCACTAAACTTGGTGCTAAAAAGCTGTACCAAGCAGACGGCTATATATACAGTTCCCGCTTTACAATCCAGTAACTGTACTTCGATGTTACGATTGACAGTTTACGTAACCGTAAAATCTACACATAGTATTGTTATTATTTAACCTATTTTAGCAACAAATAAATATTTCAGATTTGTTTCCAGCTCAAATACATATGACTGTTCAATATAAATATTACTTTTTTATTTTCAGACTGTTGGTACATCAAAATAGAAAATCTAAATCAAAGAGCGCGTACGTCACCGTTTGTGTAGATCTGTGAGACATTTTAGGTGCTTCTGGCCGTGCTAACAAGCAAGTTTTATTTTTTTCGAAAGAAAAAAAATCTCGCTTCAGACCAGCCCAGTCAAGGTCTTAGTTAGAAACTGTTATTACGTGAACTATCTATTGATAAAAAACTAGGTAAGTTTAACTACATTTAATACACTAGTATTTTCTAAACAAGTTTATTATCATCCCATTTACAAATATAAGTAGTGCTGCGATGTTTGGTATACAAGTATAGTACTCATTTCACCCAACTTTTTATCGCTTTTCAATCAACCACTTATCGCTTAACTTCCAGCCGCACGGTCTTTTCCGACCGGAAAACGGCCAAATTTTAATCGCCTTTTTACCACTGCTCGCTTATTGAAAACGCCGACCGCTCGCCCAATCCACTGGTCGAAATGGTTGTTTTAATGTTAAATTCTGAAAATACAATTAATATTAACTATTATTAAATTCTGTTATCGTTCAAGAACGTTCTAAATGTAGGATGGAAGTGTGACTGTGGATAAGTTGAGAGAAACCAATAGTTTCATGGTAAAAAATAGTCTGTGAATTTAGCAGTGTTCCACGACATGCTGATGGAGTGGGACTGTGTGTTCCGTTTGTACCCAGGGCCGCTTGCTTCTTTCAATGACGATTATCGAGACAATTACGTGAAAAAAGCATTGCTAACATGTTTTGACAGAGAGCAGAGAAACAATGTTGGTTTATTCCAAAAAATAACGATGCCATAGCCAAGTAGGTAAAATTCGACATTACATTTTCAAAATTAAGTCACGATCATTGGCTGAGCTCGATCAAATGTTTTCGAGTAAAAACGGACTACATACCGCGAAAGTCAGAGCTTACATTGCATAATTATTTTGTTGGGCTTCAGAAAAAAAGAAATTTAGTTGTAGCCGTTAATATTTGGTTACCAATCGACTAACAATTTGAAAATCATATTCTTTCTTGTTTGTTTGTCACACTTTTTGTTTTGTTTTTAGCTTTATTACCTTCTACATGTGTAGAAACCAAAAAAGAAATGTCAAATTTTCTTTAACGTTGTGATAAAGCAATATTCTATTCTATTCTTCGGTACTGAAAATCATCGACCCTCGTCTGCTTTATCTATTTTCCCAACTTGCAAAGAAAACTGATTCGCCGTGGACATGAGTATATCTCAGACTATTTTTTTTTTTGAACTGAGGTCTAATTGTACCTCTTTTTCAAAATATGCCGAAGTTTCTCGAGTGAATAACTTTGAAGACTGTCCCAGCAAAACAAAAGACTACTTGAGTCGACACCGGAGTTGGGATTGTACGACTACCCTTCATTGACAACTGCAACGCTTTGTTACATCATTAATTGGCTGGTTTAATTATTTGGGTTGTCAGCCCTCAAATTACTGAACATTATCCCCATAATTACTATCAATGTTTGTCCTGTCTCGGCTGATTGAATGACAGATGTCAGAACCGATGCCCGTTCTAAACCTAGTGTAGACATGGAGGTAGAAACCAAGGCGTTCGACATTCCAAACATTTTTTTTACCAGGACACGGTTTATAGACATTCTAATTAAAGTCTGTCCGTGGTTTATAGCTCCTGTCTATCTTGAAGTTACGTAATCGTTTTGCGGGACTTGGCTTTATTCTCGTATATTCTAAGATGGCGGCGTTGTCGTTAACTAAGGTTGCGAAAATCGTGAGAAATGGTTGAAAAATAAACTACAACGAAGACAAACTGACCAATATTTCTGTCGAGGGAACATTAGGTTTTAGTTTACCTTTGGAGGTATTTTGCTTGAGGTAAATCTACATGTTTTTGTTTTTTTCTGACCAGTTATATAAGTCGGCAGTTTTTTGCCATTTTTATCATTTTGCTTCACAGTAATGATGTGTATATAATTGACAGACGCATCATGAATTTTCAAGGTGAATGTTCCGGCGAAGGAATATCCGAACGGAACAACACCGTGCAAGCGGACGATGTGACAGACGCAGTAAAAATAAAATACCTTTCGGGACCAAGTCATATCTAGGTCAAAGGGTCAGATTGCGTATTTGAACTTTTGACGGCTATTCAACGTCTATGAAAACCGGAAAGAAAGCATTAAATCATGTAAACCTCGAAAAATCTGTTTAGTAGTCTGAATTTTAAATGCGTGCGAGCGAGCGTTTGCGCGGTCGAGAATAAAGCAGAAATTATCCGGTCGAATTCAACAAGCGGTCGCAATATCAAGCGAAAAAAAGTGATTGAAAAGCGGAAGTGGATGGGAAGTTGGGCGAAATGAGTGGTGCTATGAAATTTGTAACAAGAAGACAACAATTGCTATTGCCATATAAACACCTTGGCTGTGAGAGTTAATATTTAATCGTACAGAACATCGATTGTTCAGTATAATAAACTTTAAGGATGGTTACATAATATCAATGTTTTGAATTGTTTAATCAAGCTTTTAATGTTTTTCACAGTTGGCTAATGGATCGTAAACGGCGTGTCAACTCTTCAGGGGCCGTACGACCAATAAAATATAATAAATTTTATATGCCGGAGGTCGCTTCAACCATAAACCTAGAGACTTGTCAAGATGGTGTGTGCAATGGTCAGGTAATTCATTCACGAGATTACACACAGTGAAAGCTAGAAACTCTTACTGTGTTAAGTATTTTGACAGCCAAAACAATATTGTTCGATTTGGATTAGTTGACTTTTTTGCTATCCCTCACTGTTGGTGTAAGAATGAACAAAACTGTGTTTGCACCGTCAAATCAATTTTGGCATGCATATGTCGTCTTGAGTCAGAGCAACGATCAAAAATCCTTGCATTTGCTGGGTTGGAAAATTTCCTCAACATTACACTGAGCCACATACACCCGTGCAAGTCTGAGAGTAGGAACATAGATCTGATTCAAATTAATAATATTTTAGGTCTGTGTGTAAATGTTTCAGTCAACAATGTTAGTTATGTATGTGAATTTGGAAATATGGTGGAGTGTGATTAGATTCACAGATAATTTGTTCAAAATTGGAATTATATCTTGCATATCACTTGTGCAATCATTTTCAAAAATGTATTTAGTAACTATACATATACTGTCTACAGTTCTCGAGCCTGATAAAAAATCACTTTTCAAATGCTGTAGGTGTTTTTAATGAAATGCCGAGAGACTGTTATAGCATGTAACGCCCTCATGCGACATTACCTGGAAATTGCCCGGTGACGTTCCTGTTGAGACTTGTCACTCTTCAACTACTTCCTTGGTGACTCGTTTCTCTCATGATTGGTTGATCGGTGTATGGCATAGTTTGAGTGACAAATCTCCGCAGGAATGTCATGCCATGAGGGCGTTTCATGCTATAAAAGTCTCTCGGGCCTTACGGCTCTCGCTTGAAAAACCTTCGGCATATCTTTAAAACGCCCAAGGCGTTTGAAAATAAGTTACTCTTTATTAGGCCCGAGAACTGTTGACAGTCTAAACTATACAGTGCACATGTATTTATTTGGATTCTAAGGGACACAAAATTCTGTTGGTAGTATCAAAACCAAAATTCACAGGAAGGAATTTAGATAAATTGAATATTTGTCACAAAGTAAATATTATTTTTTGGGAAAGTTGAAACAACAATCAAATTGAACTCAATTTCCAAACAAAATATTTTTATATTATTAACGATGGTTTCAAATAAAGCATTTCAAAAGTGTATCACATTTGAACATGGCTTTTGGTACTATATAGTTATTTGTGTCTCTCAGAATTGTATAATATAATAGAAACAACCCCTCCTCCCCCCGAGACACCTAGGGGTGTATTTCATAAATGCAATTGCATTTAGTCCAGTGTTGCACACACATTTATAGCAAATCTGTAGTCAAGAATAATTACAGTTATTGTTGTAAAATAAAACCAGTTTTTGTTGCTGTAAATTTTAAAAGGTTTAAATAAAATTTATCATTAATGCAACACATATTTGTAATGATGATTATTTTACTCTTTAAATGGTTCAAAGGGTGCTTGTGCAAGTCGGAAGCTAGAGTGAAATTGCATAACTTCTTATTTTATTGGTATAGTACAAAAATAGCTGGCATCTTGTCCCATAGAATTCAGATTTTATTGGCACCTTCTCGCATAGTATGAAAATAGTTGGCACCTTCTCGCATATAATTCAGATTTTATTGGCACCTTCTCGCATAGTATGAAAATAGCTGGCACCTTCTTGCATAGAATTATGCTTTTATTGGCACCTTCTCGCATAGTATGAAAATAGCTGGCACCTTCTTGCATAGAATTATGCTTTTATTGGCACCTTCTCGCATAGTATGAAAATAACTGACACCTTCTCGCATAGTATTAACACTATGCAAGAACTAAGCAGCTAGCCGCATAAAGCTGCTTAGTTTTTGTTGCATAGGATTTCTATGCGAGAACCTTCCCGGTTAGTTCCCGGAAGGTACCAGGAAGGCATCGGGAAGGTTTTATCAAAGTTTCATTTTTATAAGGGCTGGCACATACTGTTTCTGAGTTCACCTAACTTCTGGCACATACTGTTTCTGAGTTCACCTAACTTCTGGCACATACTGTTTCTGAGTTCACCTAACTTCTGGCACACACTGTTTCTGAGTTCACCTAACTTCTGGCACATACTGTTTCTAAGTTCTTTAAGTGCTATTCCAACACCTATAGTCATGAGGTTGGAGGCTGTGTTTATCAATTCTTTATGGAGCAGAAACAAAGGCATGCATGTACCTCATCCACCATTTTGTAAATGACTTCCAGAACATGTTTTATTTTGTAATACTTTCAGTAAGAATCTATCAAAAATCTAATGAGAACATGCACAGATTCTTGCTTAATCTGATCAGAATTTGTCATGAGCAAGAAAATTTACAGATTTTTTAGAATCTAGCAAGAGGAAATCATACTGGTTCAAATGATGACACTGAGGCACTTTTAGTTATGATTACAAATTATTTTTTTTAAATCTTGCATCACAGTTATGAATCCTGACTTTAAACACTTGAAAGCGCTCTTAGAAGCATGGTTAAAATCAACAAATATTTTCAAAAGTGATTATGCTAACTATGTGTCTCTTTAAATAATTTTCCATCTAATATAATACAGTACACAAAATGTTTGTTGTTAAATTGAATTTCTTTCAAAATTTGATTATCGCAGATAAAATTATCAACACTCATGAATTAATATCAGCTGATGAATACAGATGCAGGTTCAGTCTTAGTTATGCAGTCAATTAAAAATTATGAAATAAACAGAAATTATCATTAAAGATAAAAAAGAAGTTGACTTTACCAGTGCTTTGATAAAGGTGTATATAGTTTGGTGTTAGTTTATGTTAAATTTGAGGTATATGCATGCTTCTATGGCAAAATTGCACAAAGCTCTGATTAATACTGAATATGTCAATTTATTTCATAGTGTCATAGTAAATAGATGGTCAAAGGTTGATGATAATAAGATTGAACTGATATGGATACATTGTAACAACATGGCAGATGTCCTGCAAATGGATCTCTCTTAAAAAAAAATTTGCAAGGTGAGTTCAGTTGGAGGAATTGTTTTTTTTATGGTTCCTAAATCTTGTATTGGAACTTGTTTCTAAACATTATTTGGAATATCACACTTACATACTAAATTTGCACGAGTTTTAAGATTCAGTACTTTGAACTGATGTTTATGTCAACAACGATCCACCCCCTTTTCAACATTATTATTTAGAAACAATTTTTTCAAACTTTTCTATCATGTATGTTAATGTCTTGTATGCTTGCATGTGTAACAATGGCTTTGATAATGAGTCAATAGATTAGCATCTTGTGTGTAAGTTTTTATGTACCATTTTTCAGAAATTATTCCATTACACCATACTAGTAGTTGTACCAAAATGTTGATTTTTAATTATATTTATAGTAGTGTTAATATTAGTAGCATGTATTATGTTTTGATAATTTCAAGTTATTTCTTATTAATTAAGTATTGTCCAAATTAAGGATTTATTTTGCAAATTAATTACTGCCAAATAAAGTAGATATGCTCTCATTTTTTTTTATTATTAATTGTTAACCAAAACAACTCTGAATGCAGTATTAAATTATCAAATGTTAATCACCATGATACCTTGTGACTATCATGTGTATTATATTGATGCATTGTGTATGGACCTTCTGGTTATTGACATTTGAATTGGTAATGACCTTGTCTTTTGGAATGTAGTATTATATAGTATATTTTATTTGACTCAAATTAATAAATTGGAAATACATTAACCATGGTCAATAATCATACACAAAAAACACAATATAACGAAATACAAATATAAAAAATAAAATGTTAAAACGAATAACACTAACAACTATAAGGTAATACATTGTAAAATTATGTTGATTTACACTAAAGCTGGCTTTCGGCCGGCTCTGCCTTTCCAAAAAAACAAGCGAAAATAAGTTTAAGCTAATGGTGACTAAATTTTAAATTACACTTGAACTGTACTTTAGCTCAGTACATGGGTTACTCAAAAGGTAGAATGCCTTTTCATATAAGAACAGTAAGTATTATGTAAATCTATAGGTGTCAATGTGAATATTTATTTTTTTATAACTATAACATATTGCATTGAACATGTTTTACAGGAATGTTGTTTTTTTTCTAGTAAAAAGTTATAATAGATAAATAAACTTTTACTGGGTAGACTATAAATTAAAGTGATATTAGCTGTGATTTGAACATTTTGTTGTTTAAATATAACCATACAAATCTTACTGAAATATTGTTTTAAACACAATTGCATGGGCAAAGTGACCCTACAAAAGGCTATATTGTAGAGTAAAGTGCTTTTTCGAGAATCAAGAAAACTAAGGGTTGAGCAGTTCTCATTTCATTGAAATCGCTCAGATTATGGAAACTGTAGAAAATTGTGATTCATGATGCACACTATTATGGGATGTAACACATAAAATCATCCTTGAGAAGTCATCAGAGATAAAGTTGTCTTCTTGTACTGTAATCTTCTCAGGCTTGCTTGACAAAATTGGATTTTAATAGACAGGGCTCTCTGGAGACCCAGACACAACCCAGCTGCCATCTTTTTCCATTTGCACGTAATTTAATGTACAACATGGGTACAGTGTATATAGCATGTATGCTATGTTTTCAGCTATGCCTGTTGTAAAGCAGGTCATGTTGTCAAACAGATAATAGATTGAAGAACTGTGTACTTTGTTGTTGTTTTTACAGTTGTGTTCAAAGTCCTACATGTAGAAACCATACTGGAATGCATTTTATATACTATTTTTAGAAAGTTAAAGTGATTAGATCTCAAAGATAAATAAAAGAGAGAACAATATTGGAAATCAAAATTGACAAAAAACAGAAAGACATTTTTAAACATTGTTAAATTAAAGTGTCATACAACAATTCATATAACATTGTTTATTTTGCCATCATTTGTGAGTAGATGTCTTTCACTGGAACTATTTTGTATAAATTTATCAACTGGAATATAAATTGATCCTTTTTAGGAATTTAAATTTTGTTTTCAGTGTCCGGCAAGTTTATAGTTTCATCCTGATTTATGTAATTTTTTAAACTATTTGCTATTTTTTTGTTTATTTCTGAAGAGTGTATGTGTTTGGTATTTGTTATCATCTACTTCATTTTGCCGTTCATTTTTTCAGCATACAACAGGATGTTAATGTTCACAAGATTCTATCATACTGATTTAATATAAGAAGCCAAGACGTTGATGATCCCATAAGGTACAGAGTGAACTACGTAGAAAGATGGAGGATGGATTTAATATCTTCCATGAGGAAGAGAAGACCCTAGATCTCTTGCTTCAACTAAAGAATGACTACACTCCTGAGGGTTTACGTATGGCTATCAAGGAAATAGTGCTATTAGCAGACCATGGTATGTACAATCAACGGTACATAAGATAAGGCTATGTAACTTACATTATCTGTGTTTAGGGATATGCGATAAGGTATACATGTACCATACCATAACGGTGCCTGATTGATGACATAACATAACATAACACAATGATTGTTGGGAAATGTTTTATTGTGGTAACAGAAATGAGCATGGCTATGGCCCTATTTAAAATGCAAAAACATGTAATGTACACTCCACAATTATGCAAGAACATAGAAACAAACAAAACTAAACTCTAGCTTTCTTTCAAAGACTCACTCATTCCCTTATATTTCTGAAAATGTACATTTGGCTTGCAATATTACCTGCTAATTCATGTGTCTTTATCACATATACCCTGGTATATTTAACCTTGGTAGAATGCATTTTGTACATTTGATACAAACAAATATTCTATTATTTTTGTTTCAATTGTGAAACAGTGTTCATAACTTGAAGTTGTTAACTTTGGTTGCACGAGTAGATAGCACAAACGTGTTCATAAACAATCATTAGAATTTAAATTAAACTTGTTTTCCTCTTATTGTCTGTTTAATATAGATGGTTGTACAAGAATACTGGAGGCTTACCATGCACATCGCTACATTATAGATATAATGGCAAACCATAAAAATGCTGGCATTCAAGAGGTACGAGTTCACTCAATTCACAGTATACATTATTTATATTTTTAAAGCTGGACTATTTCAGTGAAAACAAGTATTTAATTTTTTTTGAATAGGTTGGATGTACTGCTCTGAGTAAGTTCATAAAGAGGAGCTTGAAACTGAAGAATTTAATAATACAAAGCCAGGCACATAGGTAATTACAACTATTCAATGTTTATACATCAGCCACTGAAAATGATAGTAGAAATGTCAATCCGACGGTATTCAAACCAGTATTTGGAGGTTTTAAAATCTGTGTTTGGTGTTATTTAAATCAGTATTTAGCAGTATTGAAATTAGTATTTAGCAGTATCCAAATCAGTATTTAGCAGTATTGAAATCAGTATTTAGCAGTATCCAAATCAGTATTTAGCAGTATTTAAATCAGTATTTAGCAGTATTGAAATCAGTATTTAGCAGTATTGAAATCAGTATTTAGCAGTATTGAAATTGGTTTTTGACGATATTTACTTGGGTATTCGGTGGGTGTTCAAAACAGTATTACTGGTAGGTGGTATATTAGAACCAGTATCTGGTGGTATCCAAATCAGTATTTAGCAGTATTCAAATTAGTATTTAGCAGTATCCAAATCAGTATTTAGCAGTATTCAAATCAGTATTTAGCAGTATTCAACTCAAGACTAGTATTTGGTGGCATTCAAATCTATATTTTGCAATATTCAAATCTGTGAAAATTGAATATCAGATGTTGTAGTGGTGTCTTTGTATATATTTGTCATTATTTTTTTTACTGTAGATATATAATGCAAGCTATCAGTAATCATTTGGAGGATGGTGCTGTCCTTGCTGCTGCTTTTGACACTGTCAGCTATCTAGCTAGCTCATGTAAGAATCCATTCAACTTTTTATAATAACATCAGACTATTATTTGCTGTCTTAGCACATATTTGTTGATATCATATAATCCAAATTATTTCATAATTCTTTGAAGGAATTTAATATTTTTGTTATGTTGGTAAACTATTCACAATTCCAGTATAATGTATGCTATATATACAAGCTAAAGGAAATGTTTTTAGTAGAAAAGGATAGAGCAAAATATAATTATGCACCGTTATTTTATTACCTATAAATTTGTTATTGTAATGAGCATCTTGAGATTTTTTAATTTCCATGGTAATATATTAAGTGTTTTTTCATTGTTACAATAGCTTCTCGTTGCTTGGCAATGTTTGAAAAAGATATCCTGGAAACTATTTTTGGTACAATGAGAATGTTCCCAAATGATGTACACATTCAAACAGTCAGCTGCAAAGCACTCAGTCAGTTACTGAGAAATGGTGAGACAAATTAAAAATTCTGATTCCAAGATTGCTTTTTATTTATTCTATAATTGAACCAAGACATTATGAATCAACTAAAACCCAGAAAACCGAGATACTGTTATGGATCATCATTAACTTTAATCTACAATGCAGTTTTGTTTTGATATAGTAAGTTCACCATGAAAACAAATGATTGGATTTTCTTGACTTTTACTCCATGGTTTTATTTTATACTGTTGTTCAGAAATCCCAGATAATAATACATGACAGTGATTCAGATTCACCGGTCATCAGCAGCAAAATTTCCTAATTTTGTTCAATCATTTCAGACAAAGTGTTTTCTGTTAAATTTACTGTTTTATACCCCGAATATTACAAATGTCCTATGACACTAGTCGCCATTTTGGACAAAAATTATTTAACTATCAGATATTGATTTCTGCTCAGTGGGAAAATGTTTTAAAATATATACTATATTGAATAATAATTTTGTTATAAATGCAAAACAAATATTAAATTACATAAAAATGTGTTATTATATTCATATCTTGTTATTTGTAGATTCTAATCATCAATTAGATGTGGTCTCTTCTAATGATTATCATCTCATTCTATCAGCCATTAAATATCACAGCCAATCAGTACATTTGTTACAGTATGCATTCAGGACTTTACAAACTATTGCGAACATTGGTAAGTGATTGAAGTGATTGAAATTAAAACTAGTCTCAGCTTTTTTTTTATTGTTTTTTTATGCCCTCCCTGATAATATTTATAGTGGCCTTCCATCATGTATTTCCTAATCTGATTACAGCTGGTTACCATCTGTAACAGTTTGAAGGGGGGGGGGGCTATGTCATTTTGTTTTGTTTATGTGGAAATACATACAAATTATATTGAATGACTAGACACTTATAACGACTGAACACTGATAATGACTAGACACTGATAATGACTAGACACTGATAATGACTAGACACTGATAATGACTGAACACTGATAATGACTGGACACTGATAATGACTGGACACTAATAACGACTGGACACTGATAATGATTGAACACTGATAATGACTGGACACTGATAATGACTGAACACTGATAATGACTGGACACTGATAACGACTGGTCACTGATAACAACTGAACACTGATAATGACTGGACACTAATAACGACTGGACACTTATAACGACTGAACACTGATAATGACTAGACACTGATAATGACTGGACACTAATAACGACTGGACACTGATAATGACTGAACACTGATAACGACAAGACACTGATAACGACTAGACACTGGTAAGACTGGACACTGATAACGACTGGACACCGATAATGACTGGACACTGATAACGACTAAACACTGATAACGACTGGACACTGATAACGACTGGACACTGGTAAGACTGGACACTAATAACGACTGGACACTGATAACGACTGGACACCGATAATGACTAAACAATGATAATGACTGGACACTATAATCACTGGACACTGGTAATGACTGGACACTGTTAACGAATAGACACTGGTAAGACTGTACACTGATAACGACTGGACAATGATAATGACTGGACACTGATAACAACTGGACACTGATAATGACTGGACACTGATAACGACTGGACACTGATAATGACTGGACACTGATAACGACTGAACACTAACTTTAAATTAATGTATTTTTATGCAGAGGAAGCTTGTGAAAACCTCTTGTCAGGTGACATCCATCTACGAGTGATGAATGCAATGAAACATTTTCCTAAAGCTGTAGACTTACACACAACTGGTTGTGCACTTCTAGAAGCTATGGCCTACAATGGTATGTTTTTTATAATGTTAAATACTTATTTTAAATACTATAATTGTGATATTTCTACTGAATGTTACAGTATGCAAGTGCTAACTGTATATGTAGTGCCTTTTGCAGAAGAAATCATATCAATGTATGGAACTACATAGAAGGGTTTGTGGCCACAACAATGCCTGATCAAACATAAGCACCGAGAGTTGCACCTGTAAATAAGTGAAACTCATGTATAAGTGGCTTTGTGATTCCCATTGAGTCTGTACATGGAACTCACACACAGGATGTAAAATAATTATACCTAAGAAATGAACATCAAATTAAACCAGAAATTGTCTGTTAAGTTTTGATTTAAACTTAAAAAATGTATAATGGGGTAACTACATTGTAGCTTATACATGCAAGATACTAATTATTAATTCCTCTCATATGACTAGACCATTTTATTTTTATAGATGATTATAAACATCTTCTTGAGGTTCATGGATCTTCTGCCACCATCTTGAAATCCCTGCATTCGTTCCCTGATGATGGCCGGCTACAAACTTGTGCACTTAGTGCTTTGGATAAACTCAGTAAGTACATGTATATAATCTTAATACCTCGGTATATTATCTTAAATGGTGTGAATAATGCATCCTGAATGAGACACTTCTGAATTGTTTGATGAAAGAGACCATGATTCACTTAAAATTTTTAAGGAATACACATTATAAATATTAAAATGCTCCCAATTACTGTGCTTGTCAGTTAAAAATATGCAAAAAGTCAGTTAAAATAATTACAGAAAAATCTGATTTTCATAAAAAAAAGCACAATTTTAATGGCAATTAAAAATAAAAAAAAAACATGCACATGTAGCAAGCTTGGAAAAACAAATTCACCCAAAAGTGTAATTTTTTGGGGTTGTTAACTAATATTGTAGAATTTATTTTGAAAATTTAAAAATGCCACATGTTCTAGAAGACAAATGGGCTTAATTACATTACATAAAACACAGTGGTGTTATTTTACAGCATGCTTACATTAAATTCACAATGAAATTAAAGTTGTTACTAAGATTTCCAATTATAACTGACTATCACAAATTAAATTGGTTAAAAATATCATCAAAATCATGTTAATATATTTCCCAGATTTTTTTTTAGCAGGACATTTTTTATGTAATTTCTCTCTTGTTTAAACATTAGGTGATGCAGTGTTGAAAACCAAGTCTCAATTTTATTCAGTTGGTTATGACTGGCTAGAGGATATTACGCTAGTCATGGGGAAGCACAGAGCTCATGCTGGAGTGCAAGTAATTTGAAATTTAATGCATTTTGTTTTTTTATTTCATTACTTATAATTCAAATGGTTATGGTATTATGTAAATTACATAAATCATAAGATTTGTGTTGTTTTTATCTATGAAAGTAATTATTTGTATCATGTGATTCTTTATTATAATATCGTACTCTGTAGGAGGCTGCATGTCGTGTATTATGTAAAATACTACAACATCAACCACAGCTCAAGTCAAGGATTGGTGAAGACATTCATCAGTATGTCTGTTTTATTGCTTGCTATTACACAATGTTGGCATGATCCTAAATGTGTACAATAGTTTGATGTCATACTGAATTGCATAATTATTTTCATTAGCATATTGTATTGCCATAACCACAGAATGAAATGTCCATTGTCCAAATCAATCCATCTACATGAGTACAAATTATTAGAATTTTATATTATATTTATCAGATTAAGCATCCATGTGAATGTAATGGCTAGTATAATGCTTCATGAAGATGATAGCACCTTGTACTGTTCTGCATGCCGTGTAATTTACATCTTGACAACAGAAAATGGTAAGTATATGAAAACTGCTGAATGAAATACCTTCTTGCAGCTATAATTTTACCATTGTCTGAATATGCCGGTATTTAACAGTGAGCTGTAATCTAATTTTTCTGTTTTGAATTGTCATGCTTGGTATGGTTTAGGCACTCATTGAGTGAAAAATTGTAAAATACCTAGATTTTGTATTTTCCAAAATTTATTTGAATTTCACAATTGTGTCATTCTTAACCCAACATCACTTCCTATCAAGATAATTTTTGTTTTCTGGCTTGAATTGTGGATACATGTTGGCTCAACTGAGTAAGATGTCTACTTTGTAAATCATCAATTTGAAAATAGTAATAACAGTTTTTAAAAGCTGGTCACATTTATTTGGACGAACTAACTTCTTAGTCCCCATTCAAATGCAGTTCGAAAACCAGCACTAATGTTTTGAGATCCGTGTGTCTCAACCTGTATCTCAGACATGCCTGGTCTCATCAAATTCAAATACATTGCATATCTTGTACAACATATGCACATCCATTTGTTTCATGGTCCGATATGTGCTACAAATTCATCAAAATCAAGTATTTCTGCAATTCCAGATCTGGAGCTTGGTCAAGCATTGACAGATTTTGAACTTTATGGGACATTGATGCACATCATTTTGTATTTCAGATTGGATTCAAAATGGATGATTGGCCATTTTGTTTTAATGAATGCTGTTCTTAAACCAATTTTCAAACTTTATATATGTATTATACATCATGTCACACATCTGCACACACAATTGTTTCGTGATCCAATTCAAGATGGCACAATTGCAGTCAATTTTGTGTTAAAAATCCAGCAAAATCCAGCATTTCTGCCATTCTGAAACCAGATTTCAGTCATATATGGATGTTGCGTTCAAACTTGGCACAAATACATGTATTGGGCATTATGGGTTCTGATGCATATCTGTTTGGTTTTCGGATCAGATTCAAAATAGCCAACTGCGGCCATTTTGTACAGGTTCCTTAATATAACTTAATATATTTCTTAATCTCGAGATCTCACAGGGACTATATGTATAATGTGCCTTACTTGTTTTCTATAAGCTTCTGTCTTGCAACATTTCATTGTAACTTTTTAGTGATCGACATTTCGACAGAGTCCTCTTCTGTGAGCTAGCTGTTTCTTAACTATAGAGCAAGCAGTGGTGCTGGTTTCACATCTATTTGGTGACTTATATTGATATGATAATGGCATGATAATCTTTTTACTTTTTCAGACCACCTGAAATTCTTGACAAATGCAAAGCATGCTGGGAGTAATATAAGTCACTTATTCTTTTATGTTTTCTCCTCTCATCTATTGCCTCATCTTTCCTCTCCGCTTTCTTTCTCTTCACTATAATTTCCTTTTTAAATTATTTAAAACAGTTTTGCTCTGTGGTAATCTTAGTTAAAGTGCAATTTGATTCTATATATTTTTTCGCTGTCATTTCCAATATTCCCTGTCACTGAACCATATATGTCAAACTTTCTGATATGTGGTTTTCACAATGTACAGATTTCATTGGGTATCATACATTATAACCATTCTTAACACAAACATGTAATGATATCAATGAAGGTAAATTGTGGGAGAATTTCATTTCATGTTTTTCCTTTAACTTACATTGCAATATTAATGATTCCTTGAAATGTGCACAGCCCTTTTCTCCTATATCTTAGCTTTCAGAAAATGTATAAATTGCTATGATCACAGGTTTCAGTAAGGTAATGGAGAACATGGATTTTCTCATGTTGCGGTATTATACTCTAGAGGGCGGTGGTCATACAGCAGATATGTTCCAATTTTGTGTGATTGTATCCTCGGGGGCGGAGCTACGTCACAGACGTTCCATGTTGCTAAGACGTGCACCACTGTACCATGCATTTCTATGGGCTCTGTGCGCGCTGCTTTGGAACGCCGGTCGAGCCGGTGAAAATTTGAGAAAACAACACAAACTCAACTTTGAAGTAATCCCGAACAACCAAATTTATATATGTTACACACGTAGAGCTAATCTTGTTGCACTGTTCAGGGGACTCTCAACAATCATCCCAAAGTACCGTTTTCTGCGAGTTTTGGGCCTTTGTTTTCACCGCCGCGGGTTGCCAGGCGGTGAAAATGCCCGGATGTCCGCCCCCGAGGATACATCACTATGGAACCAATGCATGGCATGTATAACAGCCATGGGAGACTGCTTACTCAGCAGAGAAAAGATACATTCTGCCCAGTCTGGGAAAATCTCATTCTTTCAGATGGATGTAAAGTTAATAGTCCTGTGTACTGTTCCTATTTTCATTGTATGTAAAATGTTCAGTTGCACTTGTCACAAAGTGTAGCACTTTCACAGAGCAAATACCACCGTCCTTTAATTTTAAATTAATTGTTCCAATTCTTATGATAAATTTTCAGAATACAGGTAATTGTTGCTGGTATTTTAGACTGATTCACATCACATTTCAATTGTTTGTCTGTCTATACATAAAGCTGCTTCTATGTATGTATAACTGTATGTCAATTGGATTCCATTGCAGAGACTTTACAAGACTTGTTTATGGAGAAAGGTGCATACATACCTATACTTAAAGGTTTACATATACATCTATCTATACCTAAAGCACAACAGTTAGGATGCCAGGCTATTAGAGGACTCACATTGTTTTGGTAATTTATTTTTATAATATATTGTCTGTAAATGTAACACACCGTTCACAAAGCCTCACAGATCATTGATTCAGTGGGACAAATGTGTACGGGAAAGATAAATTTTGGGGCTCGGCACAGGAAAGATACATGTGGTTCATCGATATAGTCACCAAGACCGGAAGCAGGGGCAACAAAACCAGGCGGCACACACAGGCACTTTAACTCCACAATCTTTAATGTAATCTACTTCAGTAAAATAAACAAAGGTACAATAATTAGCATATGCATATAAATATGTGAGATAGGATATCCTGAAAATATATCAAGGAAAGAAAGAAAACCTAACCTTAGCTAATTAGAGTTTGAGTTTAAATGTGCTAATCGGTCCCTCAATGAATAATAAAATCAGCTAATTTGTCCCTAACAAAGCCAATGTTATCAACAATAACTGAACAATAACCATCAATCAATCAAAAAACACAAGTGTACATAAGTAACAAACACATGAATACGTCAACAGTTCAGCATCGATGTTCACATCAGGTCACAGTTCACTCACAGTCAGCTTCTGTGTGCAGTTCCTGAGGCTTGACAAAATCCACCGTTGGGGGCGCTGCACGACGAAATAGGGCGTGGCCTGGGTGTGTCCGGTGATTGCCCAGGCACGGCGTAGAGGGCGCTGTTCAACAACGGGCGTGGCCTGAGTGTGTCCGCAAATTATTCTGGCACAGTGTTGAGGGCGCTGTTCAACAACAATGGGCGTGACCTGGGTGTGTCCGCAGATTACTCAGGCACAGCGTTGAGGGCACTGTTCAACAACAATGTTATCAAAAGTTCATTCGTAGAAATTCTGAACAATAGTCATAATCAATCGTCATAATTCAGAAATAGTTCTCTGTACAGTGGGACACAACTTGACTACCAATCCCAACTCACAGTACAAGTGTTATTCAGCAGACAGTTTGAAAGTAGAAAGTTGAGAGGTAGAATTACTGTACCCTATATTAGCTTAGTTACAGCTGCTATCAGATGTCACCAGTCAGCGGTTCTTTTGATGGATGAGAACAGATGTCACCACAGAGTCACCAAAAGTTCAGGGTGAGATTCACCCACTCCCGTTGCATAGGAAATCTTGAACTACAGCTGGAAACGTTGATTCCGGTCCGATCTCCCGAAAACACAGTTCTCTGAGTTCCTCTTCTCATAAGCTCTCTGAATATGAGAACCACATCCCAGCTGACTCCTGGTTTAAGCAGGAATGCAACTGCTCCCCACAGAGCTGTCCCAAAACACTGTCGACACTCTGGGAACTATCTGCTGACTAATTCAAACCTGCAAGCTAAGCTAGTATCTTTACTGGGGGTAACTCCACCCTTGGACGCACCCCATAGGTCAAGGAGTCCATCATCTGATAATGACGGTGTACTTTTCGACAGGTATTAATGACTCTAAAATTCCCCAATCCCTATATGGAGTGAAACACAGTTCAGCCCATTGTTTCTGAAAAAGTGGGAAAATTGCCTGGAATGTGCTTATAACTTTGAAAATCTGGATAATTGTGCATGATTATCAATAACAATAAAACTAAAAAATAAAGAAACCTACGTCAATACACTATTATCATATGTCTAATTAGTTAACTTATTAATCTCGCGACTAATTAATATTAATCACCTCAATTCCTTATTAAGCTATTCTAATTAATTTCTGCCCTAATTAGTACTAAGTAGCCATTAACTTGCTTGTAATAAGTGATTTCATCTTCATCTTCAATTATGTCTCCATGGTTACCCCATAGCTACCAAGAAAGCTACAGTACCTTGTATAGGAAACTTAAACAGTAAACACAGTAATTCTTGAAGAAATTAAGCAACGCTCAAAAGCTCCTAATAAAAATCACAAATTATCTACGATATACTACGGCTAATCTTCAAACATTAAATCTTTGCTAATTATACTCATTACCACATAATTGGCTTTGACCTAATTCTTACTTTCCCTGTAGTTTTAACTGAAGTTCACACACACTAACCATAACACTAATTAACTGTCACTCTCACCAACTGATAGTGGGTTCTCAAGTATCAATGAACACCAGCTGGTATACATATACTCACATGTACTAGCTATCGTACCCTACTCTTAATCGTATGAAATCATTAAGGTCTAATTATTTCAATCGGTTACACTCTCCCCGTCCAAAAAGAAAGGTAGTTCCAAATCCATGGAACTCCTTAAAAACCAGTAATCTCTCAAATAGAGTCTTATCACAGTACATCTTCACTGTCATCAGGTAAACCCGATTCTAGATCATATACACAGGATAAGAACACACCAGCTGTATAGAAATAGATCAATGCTTACTGTACAAAAACGCAAATCTGGCTTCACCTTCGCCCAATACAGGGTTCCGGTTCACCAGTAGATACCTGGAATTGTCATCCCTTAATGTCCTTGCACAGTGGCCAAATGCGTCAGATCCCTCTGCATCTGTCTGCACCACCGTTCTTAGCATCCAAGGGGATTCCGTCAGTACCATTTGGATTTCTTGAGTCCAAGCTCCGCTTACACAGCAAAGGCCCATCTAAGACTGATTTAATACTATAATCCTATCATTCTGTACACAAATCATTCATTCCATTCTAACTTACCTTTATGAATTCCCACACCACCAGGATCACATTCACTGACACAGGTGTTGGGATTTCATCTTTTTCTGCCATCTACCTGGACAATTTACCATCAGTCCTAAGGTTACATATTCAACAGGTGTTTAACTCCACACAAGGAGTTTCTCTGCTATCAGAACACCTTATATGCATCACATCTCATTCAGCCCACTGTGCACAGATAATTTCATCAGTTATGAATAATTAATTTATTCAGATTAACAACTGAAAATTACATATAAAAAATCAGCTTTTCCACTCTTCGTTCTTGCAATTTTCATCTCTGTACCTGTAATCAAACAGAAAAGAAATTGTAATCATCATCCCAAATTCCATGTTTACATCCTCCCAGAACGCTCATTAGGTAGGTTTAATTCCAGACCCCACCCTGGGTGAGTTTTACATCACATCAGGACACACCGTGGGTGAGTTCTACGTCATCCTAGAATGCACCTTGAGTGATTTTCATGTCATCCCAGAACGCACCTTGGGTGAGTTTTACGTCACCCCAGGACGCACCTTGGGTGAGTTTTACGTCATCCCAGGACGCACCTTGGGTGAGTTTTACGTCATCCCAGGACGCACCTTGGGTGAGTTTTACGTCATCCCAGGACGCACCTTGGGTGAGTTTTACGTCATCCCAGGACGCACCTTGGGTGAGTTTTACGTCATCCCAGGACGCACCTTGGGTGAGTTTTACGTCATCCCAGGACGCACCTTGGGTGAGTTTTACGTCATCCCAGGACGCGTCCTGGCTAGCTCAGTCGGTAGAGCATGGGACTCTTAATCCCAGGGTCGTGGGTTCGGGCCCCACGTTGGGCGCCAAGATGTAACACACCGTTCACAAAGCCTCACAGATCATTGATTCAGTGGGACAAATGTGTACGGGAAAGATAAATTTTGGGGCTCGGCACAGGAAAGATACATGTGGTTCATCGATATAGTCACCAAGACCGGAAGCAGGGGCAACAAAACCAGGCGGCACACACAGGCACTTTAACTCCACAATCTTTAATGTAATCTACTTCAGTAAAATAAACAAAGGTACAATAATTAGCATATGCATATAAATATGTGAGATAGGATATCCTGAAAATATATCAAGGAAAGAAAGAAAACCTAACCTTAGCTAATTAGAGTTTGAGTTTAAATGTGCTAATCGGTCCCTCAATGAATAATAAAATCAGCTAATTTGTCCCTAACAAAGCCAATGTTATCAACAATAACTGAACAATAACCATCAATCAATCAAAAAACACAAGTGTACATAAGTAACAAACACATGAATACGTCAACAGTTCAGCATCGATGTTCACATCAGGTCACAGTTCACTCACAATCAGCTTCTGTGTGCAGTTCCTGAGGCTTGACAAAATCCACCGTTGGGGGCGCTGCACGACGAAATAGGGCGTGGCCTGGGTGTGTCCGGTGATTGCCCAGGCACGGCGTAGAGGGCGCTGTTCAACAACGGGCGTGGCCTGAGTGTGTCCGCAAATTATTCTGGCACAGTGTTGAGGGCGCTGTTCAACAACAATGGGCGTGACCTGGGTGTGTCCGCAGATTACTCAGGCACAGCGTTGAGGGCACTGTTCAACAACAATGTTATCAAAAGTTCATTCGTAGAAATTCTGAACAATAGTCATAATCAATCGTCATAATTCAGAAATAGTTCTCTGTACAGTGGGACACAACTTGACTACCAATCCCAACTCACAGTACAAGTGTTATTCAGCAGACAGTTTGAAAGTAGAAAGTTGAGAGGTAGAATTACTGTACCCTATATTAGCTTAGTTACAGCTGCTATCAGATGTCACCAGTCAGCGGTTCTTTTGATGGATGAGAACAGATGTCACCACAGAGTCACCAAAAGTTCAGGGTGAGATTCACCCACTCCCGTTGCATAGGAAATCTTGAACTACAGCTGGAAACGTTGATTCCGGTCCGATCTCCCGAAAACACAGTTCTCTGAGTTCCTCTTCTCATAAGCTCTCTGAATATGAGAACCACATCCCAGCTGACTCCTGGTTTAAGCAGGAATGCAACTGCTCCCCACAGAGCTGTCCCAAAACACTGTCGACACTCTGGGAACTATCTGCTGACTAATTCAAACCTGCAAGCTAAGCTAGTATCTTTACTGGGGGTAACTCCACCCTTGGACGCACCCCATAGGTCAAGGAGTCCATCATCTGATAATGACGGTGTACTTTTCGACAGGTATTAATGACTCTAAAATTCCCCAATCCCTATATGGAGTGAAACACAGTTCAGCCCATTGTTTCTGAAAAAGTGAGAAAATTGCCTGGAATGTGCTTATAACTTTGAAAATCTGGATAATTGTGCATGATTATCAATAACAATAAAACTAAAAAATAAAGAAACCTACGTCAATACACTATTATCATATGTCTAATTAGTTAACTTATTAATCTCGCGACTAATTAATATTAATCACCTCAATTCCTTATTAAGCTATTCTAATTAATTTCTGCCCTAATTAGTACTAAGTAGCCATTAACTTGCTTGTAATAAGTGATTTCATCTTCATCTTCAATTATGTCTCCATGGTTACCCCATAGCTACCAAGAAAGCTACAGTACCTTGTATAGGAAACTTAAACAGTAAACACAGTAATTCTTGAAGAAATTAAGCAACGCTCAAAAGCTCCTAATAAAAATCACAAATTATCTACGATATACTACGGCTAATCTTCAAACATTAAATCTTTGCTAATTATACTCATTACCACATAATTGGCTTTGACCTAATTCTTACTTTCCCTGTAGTTTTAACTGAAGTTCACACACACTAACCATAACACTAATTAACTGTCACTCTCACCAACTGATAGTGGGTTCTCAAGTATCAATGAACACCAGCTGGTATACATATACTCACATGTACTAGCTATCGTACCCTACTCTTAATCGTATGAAATCATTAAGGTCTAATTATTTCAATCGGTTACATAAACAATGACTTTCAGATAGTAAACACTGTTTTTGTAACCCTGAATGAGGCAAACATACTTTTAGAACAGATATTTCATGAAACTTTTTTTTTTCTATTTTATTAATTTCCCCATTTGTTTCTAATTAACCCTCAAGTCCACATGTGTGAACTGACTGTTATCTTACCGGTAGTATTTTTTTCATCATCTTTCGATAATATATTTTTTTCCATTTTTAATTTGATATTTTTTATTTAAACTTTATATGCTTGTATATATTTCTAGTTAAATAGAAACAACATTGACTATAAAATACTCCAAGTGATATTTTATTTGTTGATTATTTTATTGTTGTGCATTCATTGGTTTTAATAGTCTATTGTATAAAGAGACCCTTGTATCATATGGAGCTTTGAGTGACATCATTGCTGCCTTAGTATCGTATCCAGAGGATTTAGGTGTAGCTCAAGAAACCATTGGTGTATTAGCATGTCTCGCTGATATTGGTAAGCTATCAAACAGGAGAAATAAATAATTTACACTCCTTAACTAGCTTCAAGGCGAATTAAAGATGATCATCTCAATGTTTTCATTATCGTGGTTTCATGTCCCTAGGCTACAAAAAATGAAATACAAAATTGGGGTCATGTGAAAGAAGATCGAGTGCAAAGTGTCATGGGAAATGCCAAAATTTTCGAACTGCTTAGTTAATTTATTTCTGATGAAATTTTTGTATGGTGAAGGTTATGTATTGCAATATGTGCAATAACATGGCTTATAATGCATAGATTGAATTTAGACTCAAACTGCCTTAATCTCTACCGAATTAAATTCATTTTGTACATCACAATTTTGTTATTCTTAATTAGTAAGAATTACAAAAAGAGGGCTATAAATGTAATTTCCAAACTCTGCAGCCTGATGAAAGTTTTTTGTACACATTCAATCTTTAGAATTTCTAAATTCCAATTATTTGAGTCACATTCAAATCCATTTTGCCTTTATCAGATTCACCAACAATAAGTGTGATGGAAATCTTGTTGAATGCAGGCATGATTCTAAAAATATTACATTTTGGGTTTTTATCTTTCAATTAAAACTACTGGGGTACAAGCAGAAAAAATATGAAATTGGATCAGTTTGATATAATTGCCATTTTGCATACTGATATCATCTGTCATTCTTTATTTTTCTTGGATTTTATTTTATCTCAGAAATTGTCCGTCATCAGTGTATAACTGAGGGCATTCATGAACTCATTGTTGACAGTATGGTGAGCCACACATCATCACAGTTACTACAGGAAATGGCCCTTGAAGCACTAGCTGTCCTCTCTACCACAGGTGATTGATTCATCTAACAAGTGATTTTCGCTTCACATATATGCATGAAAGGCACAGACCAAATGTCTGCTACAAAAGTCAAATATATTTTTTTTATAGTTAAGGTAGTTTGCTTTTTAGAAAAAAACTTCTTGAAATCCAGCAAGAAGAGTTGGGTTTTAATGTTCCAAATTCTGAAATAAGAATATGAAACCTGAAAACTGGAAAAATTGATGAATGGTTTACAATTGGTTGCTATGGAAGAAACATTCTCAAAATTTTGTTCCTTGACCAATTCTAAAAAAATGATATGTAGTGCTATGAAGGCTACATAAATTATGTATTTTGAATATTTGTATAAGTTATCCATGAAAATGTTTTCCAAAATGGCTGCTTTTTAGATTATTTTGCATAGTTATGTTTTCTTGGAAACATGTCCTTCTTTCTCCGTGAAAACTTTAAATATGTATGACTTGCATGTCAGTGAATCACAACAATATTTTAATGATTCACTCTATATTTAAATGGTATTGATCTACCTTGAATATTCAAATGCTGAAGTTCTAGAAGGGAATATGGCATTGCGATACACTTATTTCATCAAAATTCACCATCATCCAATGTTTTATATCACATTATTAAGCATGGAAATACCCCATGTTTTGACTTCACTGCGATGATATGATCTTTGTCCTGTTTTTATGATTGTTTAAACATAAGGCAGGATCTCACAGTGAAAGGAAAATAGACTATTTATCTACCAGGTAATTCTAGTTTATTATGATAACAATTTTGATTAATATAAGTTAGTGTTATTGAAAATGTATTTGACACATATTATTTTTTCTCATTTTTGTAGGAGGTGTTTACGATGGTTTACTGAGAGAAACTGGTGCATTAGAGTCAACTTTAAAAGCTATGAAGACATATGTCAATTCACCAGGTAAGAAGTAGTAAGTAGCCATACACCACATATATCAAGACAAATTACCACTAGCAGTGTCGGTATTTTGCATTATGCGGCACTCAAAGAGTGTCAGGGAGTCACAAATTATGTTTATTGTAACAAAAATTATGTTTCTTGTAACATAAATTATGTTTCTTGTTAGTCACAAATTATGTTTCTTGTAACATAAATTATGTTTCTTGTAACATAAATTATGTTTATTGTAACATAAATTATGTTTCTTGTTAGTCACAAATTATGTTTCTTGTAGGCAGATATAGTACAGCAGGAATAGTGAAAATTACAGAAATTGTTAAAATGTGTAAAGTTTGATTTCATTCATTTATCTTTTAATCTTACAATGTACAAATGAAATATAATATCTGTCTGATTTATAATGTTGAAGTTGCACCATCCATGATGATTTGAGAATGTACTATCTATCAACGAAACTATCATGGCATTACAACCTCAACCTGGTGGTTTAAAATTGTATGATTAATTAAATCACTATTCAGTTTGAAACAATGTATGTTTTTAAATACTACTCAAGTTGAATGAGTGAAATTTATTACCAAACTTCATTCAAATATTTCCTGATATAGCTGATAAATCTCAATTTTCATAAATGCTACTTTATTTTGTAAATCTTGTGCAAGCCCAGCATGTATAGTAGGATATTACATTTGTACCAATACTGGATATTTATACAATATAGATAATATTTATATTAATTCAAATGATGTTTTGTGATTCTTCTCCAGCTATTCAGAAAAAAGGCTTAATTTTACTTCAAGTGTTGATTGATTCTAATTTGCTATCCAGTCCAGAATTCTGTCAAGAACTGACACAGCTGATCAACTCAGCAATGAGTAACTTTCAAGAGATCTTTGGAGTACAGGCAGAGGTAAAAAATAGCACACTTGTAGAGACTGCCACTCTCGAAGCTAGTTCTTCAGATAACGTGTATATAGATAGGGGAGGATATGAAAGAACTATATATTATGGTATACTTGCAGTCTATATGCAGCACTTAATTAACTCAAAACAAGATAGCTCAGTGCTAATTAAAATATTTCCAACATTTTTCAGTGATAAGAGAACTAACCAAATTTGAAATAGTCAATTTGTTGCCAAATCGTGCATAGCTCAATGTAGAATACAGCTCAACTCACTCATGAACTAATAACTCTTGACGTCCACAGTTCACATGATATTAGATTACATCAGGTAACTACTCATCTGCAGTCTCATCAGGTATTGCCTGTCACATATTAAAATGGTATTGACCTATCTACAAACTACCTCATTAGGGAATGCCAAATACAAAATAATGTTGATCTATTCAAAGATGGTGATGCGTTGAACATTTTTTAAACAGATTTTTTACTCTTGTGTGTGAAGCACACAATGGGAATCTTTACCCTGTGTGTGTGTGCATGTGCATGTGTGTGTGTGTGCGTGTGTGTGTTGGCTGTATATATGTCTGTTCCATCATTATCTCAAGAACCAATCATCACATTTCAATGAAACTTAGTACATTTGTTTTCTATTTTTACTTCATATGCCTCCTATTCAGCACACATGAGTTCTTTCTAAGCTTCCTTAGATTTGAACATGGTACCTGTTGCTAATGATTTGTGTCATGAAAATAATATTGATTCAATTTATTTTCTCATCAGGGGTGTGTTGCAATGCAAATCTTAGCTGAGATGTCAGACACTATGGCAGAAACTCTCGTTGAACACAAATCTCATGAAAACCTGTTTTATATTATGGACAACGACAGTGAAAACACTAGTAGGTTTTATATTGGTCATTAATTACTGGTTGTAATCCAATCATATTATTTACCTAATTTACATAAAGTAGCCTATTATTGGCTGTTCAACAGATATTGGTCAGAAAACCCACTCAAAAATGTACATATCTACCGGTATTATAAGTGCTGTGGAACTGTCCACAAACCTGCTTAGATTTGAGTTGAAACCTGTGTTTATTAAGTAACTTTAATTTTAGGTTTGGTAGAGTTGGCCTGTGAGTGCCTGTTTGTTCTCAGCTGTGTGAAAGATCTGAAAAACCAAATTTTATTGTCTGCCAGTGAAAAAGGTCTTACACTGGTGAGTACTTTACTGTAAGCACATGACTCTAATACTGTACTGCTTCTTTACTATTACAGTAACTCAGAATGGTAAGTACTAGCACTGACTATAGTATGTTACAGTAACTCTGAATGGTAAGTACTAGTACTGACTATAGTATGTTACTGTTACTTTGAATGGTAAGTACTTGTACTGACTATAGTACTGACTATAGTAATTTTCTGTTACTGTTAATCTGAATGGTAAGTACTTGTACTAACTATACTACTTTACTGTTACAGTAACTGTGAATGGTAAGTACTAGTACTGACTATAGTACTTTACTGCTTCTTTACTGTTACAGTAACTCTGAATGGTAAGTACTAGTACTGACTATAGTAATTTACTGTTACTGTTACTCTGAATGGTAAGTACTTGTATTGACTAGTACTTTACTGTTACTGTAACTGTTACTCTGAATAATAAGTACTAGTACTGACTATAGTACTTTATGGTTACTGTAACTGTTACTCGGAATAGTAAGTACTAGTACTGACTATAGTAATTTACTGTTACTGTTACTCTGAATGGTAAGTACTTGTATTGACTAGTACTTTACTGTTACTGTAACTTACTCTGAATAATAAGTACTAGTACTGACTATAGTACTTTATGGTTACTGTAACTGTTACTCGGAATAGTAAGTACTAGTACTGACTATAGTAATTTACTGTTACTGTTACTCTGAATGGTAAGTACTTGTATTGACTAGTACTTTACTGTTACTGTAACTGTTACTCTGAATGATAAGTACTAGTACTGACTATAGCACTTTTTTGTTATTGTAACTGTTACTCTGAATGGTAAGTACTAGTACTGACTATAGTACTTTATGGTTACTGTAACTGTTACTCGGAATAGTAAGTACTAGTACTGACTATAGTAATTTACTGTTACTGTTACTCTGAATGGTAAGTACTTGTATTGACTAGTACTTTACTGTTACTGTAACTTACTCTGAATAATAAGTACTAGTACTGACTATAGTACTTTATGGTTACTGTAACTGTTACTCGGAATAGTAAGTACTAGTACTGACTATAGTAATTTACTGTTACTGTTACTCTGAATGGTAAGTACTTGTATTGACTAGTACTTTACTGTTACTGTAACTGTTACTCTGAATGATAAGTACTAGTACTGACTATAGCACTTTTTTGTTATTGTAACTGTTACTCTGAATGGTAAGTACTAGTACTGACTAGTACTTTACTGTTACTGTTACTGTTACTCTAAATGGTAAGTACTAGTACTGACTATAGTACTTTACTGTTACTGTTACTCTGAATGGTAAGTACTAGTACTGACTATAGTACTTTACTGTTACTGTTACTCTAAATGGTAAGTACTAGTACTGACTATAGTACTTTACTGTTACTGTTACTCTGAATGGTAAGTACTTGTACTGACTACAGTACTTTACTGTTACAGTAACTGTTACTCTGAATGGTAAGTACTAGTACTGACTACAGTACTTTACTGTTATTGTTATTCCGTATTTAAAATTACCATGACCATATTATATCAGAAAAATAAATGACTTTTTTACTTGGTTGAAGGGTGTTGAATGTCTTCTGCAGCTTGATGCTGATGTTAATGTTGGTGAAGGTATTAATACCCCGTTGTGCTATGCATGTCAAAGACAAGACATTGAAATGGTCTGGTTACTGCTGAAACAGGTATGAAATCAATACAGCGCCCTCTGAGTTAGATTCCATAAAATTATAATTTTACAAGTTATTTTATTAAAATGACAAACAGAGCAGTGATTCATTGGTGATCTTCTGTTAATTGTCATGTGATCTGTTCAAAAAATCACAATTTTATGATAAGATTATGCTAAAAATTGTATTTAGAAAACATTGCTATTGAAAGTTAGTTGTTCATTTCCTTACCAACCAAACCATGCCCATAGCGATGACACATATAATTATATTAGTATAATGTGAAAATGTATGCCCTGCCTTTCATGTAGTGCATATTAATAACATTGATTATTTTTAATATAATTTACTGTTGCGTTTTCATGCTAAGTGGAGATATCACATATTGATTAATCGTTATGATTTGTTTTTCGTTGACCGTTTTTTTCTCATATAGTTATGAGCTTGAAATGGTACTATATAAGTAAACCTCAGTATAAGTGTTACAGTTTACAGACTATGCATTGGAGCTGTGCAATTAATTTGAGCCCTTTAACTAATGGCTACATGATGTTGATACATGCAAGACATATTGCTTGTATTTAGAAATGAATAAAGAATAACTTACATTTAATCAGGTCTTCAGACTTACAAATGTATCTCACTTGACTTTCTTTTGTAGCGTGTAACTGACATGCAGACTGCTTTGAGGTTGAGTTTAGATCAAAAGAGTAATTCTATTATTGGTTTATTACTCAAACATATGGGACATGACAAAGAAGGTATGGTGATGTTATGTTTGTATGCAATTAACAGTTTCTTTCATTATCTGCTTTCCATCAACTAAAAACTAGCACTTACATGTATGTACATGGAAAATATGATTATTCTTATAGGTAATATTTTTACACTTTATAAATACAAGATTTTTTTTTTTTCAGCTGGCATTGTATCATGGAGTGGTCTTGATTTGTGTACATTGCATCCTGAATGGTTCTATCCTACTGTTATGGGTCGTACATACACCAGTATACCCATGGGTACTGTAAAAATATTGTAACTTAGGGGGCCAGATGGTTACATTATATACTGATTGGTTCTATCCTACTATTATAGGCCGTACATACACCAATATACCCATGGGTACTGTAAAAATATTGTAACTTAGGGGGCCAGGTAGTAACATTATCCTACTGTTACAGGTCTGGTCATGCTATCAAAATAAATTATAATTTGTGATTAAAAACTGCCAAATAATCTTATTTATTTCTATGTGTGAAATTAATTTCATTGGCAATACATTTTGTAGGTTCAGGAATTGGCAAAGAGTTGGCACACAGAGTGCGAAAGTCTGAAGAAAAGAGAGAAAAAAGAAGGAAAGCTGTATCTGAAATGTGTGGATTACCAGGCTTACATAGTCGAGAGAATAAACTTAGTATAAGATATCCATGGTATGGTAGCAATCCATCACTGCATTCAATGGCATCAGACAGTTGTATAACAAGGCTTCTTGTTACAGGTATTGTACATGTATAAGCACATGACCAATTTTGGCATTGTTATGTAATATTGCATTGCAAGTTCTAGTCCATAGTCCATACACTTGTGTGCTACATGTATTTGTCTGAAAGGTAGTTGAAAAAAACTGTTCTCATTTATATGGACTTCTGATCTAGGTAAGTTGGCATATTCATGTTTTTCAGATAGCACTGATGATGAATCAGGTTTTTCGGAGATTGAAGAAACAAGGATTGCTGAACCTAGACGAAAAAGCAGACATGCCCCACTTGAACGCAGTGTATCATGTTTCATAGCACAAAGTGAGTGCACAACATAGTGACACAATCAAGTCAAAATTTACACAAATATTTTACACAAAATATAAACTTCTGGAAAGATTAATTCCTAAGATCTTTCTAAATTGAGGACATAAAGTAACAGCAAATTTAAAAACAACATATTGTTATTTAAAAGTATCAAGTGTTCTGAATCGAAAACAGAATTTCTGTGTCTAGATTGAGAACAAGTCATCATAGCTTAGCAGCTTAAAATCTCACTAGAACATCTACAGTCATTACTCTCTTAAACATTATATTTTCTTATGATATGCCCCAAATATCAAAATCATCAAACTGATATGCTTTCAAACATAGTGTTTCCATCTGAGATCACAAATTACAAACAAAATATGTATATACTTAATGGAAATTACTAACAAAAAATATATATAATCACAAAGTCAATTCATACATTTCTCTTTTCTTGCAAGGAATGAAAACAAAACTTTTGACTTGTTTTTTTGTATCAATGTTTGTTATTCATCTTTAGCTCCGCTGTCGACTTTGTCGAGCGAAGCTTATCATATGAGTGATTGTCCATTGTTTTACTTTTTTGACTTCTTCTTGAAAACTACAAGCCTGAATGCTTTGATACTTGGTGTATATGTACCTTGGGTAGACCTCTCTCAGATTTGTTCATTTTGTAATGATATCTTCAATTCTCTAATTTTGGTGAATATTTTTGTCATTTTTGGTAAAACATGATATTTTCGACTTCTTGTTAAAAAACGCAAGTCCAATTGCTTTGATATTACATATATAGGTACTACATGTGGACCTCTCTCAGATTTGTTCATTTTGTAATGATATTTTCAATTTTCTAATTTTGGTGAATATTTTTGTCATTTTTGGTAAAAGTGGTATTTTCAACTTCTTGTTAAAAACCGCAAGTCCAATTGCTTTGATATTACATATATAGGTACTACATGTGGACCTCTCTCAGATTTGTTCATTTTGTAATGATATCTTCAATTCTCTAATTTTGGTGAATATTTTTGTCATTTTTGGTAAAAAGTGATATTTTTGACTTCTTGTTAAAAACCACAATCATTTATGGTGAAAAATTATATTTTTGAATTCTTATTGAAAACAGCAAGTCCCATAGCATTGATACTATGCATATTGTTCATTTTCTAATGATATCTTCTGTTCTTTAATTGAAATGTGCATTGTTTACAGCGGAGCTATCTCAGCCGAGAAGCTGCTTGTTATTGCAATAAACTGTTAGAAACACTGTATTTCTAAGGATGGAATAAAGTTATTATTAATCTAGGGCATATGGTCAATTAGGTCCAAATTATCCTAAATATTTAGGATAATAACTGTCGCATACGACTTGTTTACCACTTCCGTGTGACTGAGAATGTTCTAGAACCGTACGGTGTCTGGGTGGAATTTTTAGAAACTGGTTGAATAGGTAATGGAACATTCTAGAAATTTGTAGTAAGTTCCAGACTCATTATGTATGCTGATGTAATGGTCTATTTATAGACAGTGTGAGTATATATAAGGGAGTTGTTCAGCACTGAGATCAGATCGGAGATCTCGTTGAATTGTATTGGAGTTTAAGTTATTGGAGTAGTGGAGTTTTACCGCGTTATTGTACTTGATGTTTGCAGAGTATAATAATACCAGTACCAGTTGAAACATCATCTGTTGGCTCCGTGTTCGCATGTTATCATCGCCGCCAGGGAAGTCTTTATGTTACTGTTGCCATTTTGGTATTTGAACCATCACACCTGTACTATACCAATTACAGTAATATTACGTTGCGTGTGACATCTGGGGGCTCGTCCGGGATCAGTGAAGACATATAGAAGACAACATGGCCAGCGGGATAAAAGATATGTCGAAACAAGAGTTGATGGAGTGAGCGGATGAACTGGGAATGACTGGAGAAGACAAAAGGAAATTTATTTTCGAGCAACTGAGTTCTCAGCGAGCTGAGAGACAAGCGGCGAGAGAAGAGAGAAAGGCAAAAATGGAAATAGAAGTAGAGGTGAGGAAAATGGAGATTGAAGAAAGAAAGGAAAAGTTACGGCTGGAAGCGGAAGCAGAACAGCGAGAAAAGGAAAGGGATGCAGAGATAAGGAAAATGGAGATTGAGGAAAGAAAGGAAAAGTTACGGCTGGAAGCGGAAGCAGGCGAAAGAGAGAAATTGCGAATGGAAGCAGAACAGCGAGAAAAGGAAAGAGAATTTGAGTTGAGGAAATTAGAGCTGCAAGCAGCAATGCCGGGGCTCCAACAGGCTGATGTTGGCAGTCAACGAAATGTGGTCAGTGATGCACAGCCACCAAAGTTGCCTGCATTTGTTGATGGTAAGGACGAACTTGATAGTTATTTATTGCGGTTTGAGAGGTTTGCAACGAATGCGAGTTGGCATAGAGATGGATGGGTCACAAAATTGAGTGCACTGTTGACTGGTAGAGCACTGGAAGTATATTCCAGGATGTCCGACACTGATGCAGTTGACTATGATTGTGTGAAGGTGGCGCTGTTGACAAGATACGATTTCACAGAGGATGGGTACAGAAAGCCATTCCGTGAAATTAAACCTGAAAGTTCCGAGAGTCCTGACCAGTTAATTGTGCGGCTTAAGAATTATTTTGCTAAATGGGTTGAGTTGTCAGGCACTGCAGCAACATATGATGGTGTTACCGACTTGATGGTGAAGGAGCAGTTTATTGGTGCCTGTACAAAAGATCTTGCAGTTCATCTTAAAGAAAGAGCACCCAAAGAATTAGATGAGTTGGCGGTAATAGCAAAGCAGTACCTAGTGGCACATGATCGACAGTTATCCACGAAGAACCAGGTGAGGCGTAATGATAATGACACTGCCATTGGTGATACTGATGTGGGACAGGGCAGTAGTATCCGGTGTTTTGTACGTCAGGGTGTTGGTCATCGAGCAGCACAATGTCCATCCCGCGTTACTGATGTCGACCATGGATAAAACCAAGTTTGCAAATGGCCGAGTGATGAGATGGGCGATGACTCTGCAGGGATATAATCATCGTGTTGAGGATATTCCTGGACTGAGGAACTTTTGAACAGTATAGTAGAATGTTATTCATTTATGACTGTATTTTATATTTTATTATATTCTACTGTATGTGATTTTCGAATTTTTGTACTCAGAGCTTTATTCAGTTCGATTTGATATATTGTATTGTTGTTTTATTTAAAATTGTTATCGTATTCGTATCATTGACGTCGTTGCTAGTCATGTAATATTATATGTTATAATATTCTTGAGAGGGGAGGCATGTCGCATACGACTTGTTTACCACTTCCGTGTCACTGAGAATGTTCTAGAACCGTACGGTGTCTGGGTGGAATTTTTAGAAACTGGTTGAATAGGTAATGGAACATTCTAGAAATTTGTAGTAAGTTTCAGACTCATTATGTATGCTGATGTAATGGTCTATTTATAGACAGTGTGAGTATATATAGGGGAGTTGTTCAGCACTGAGATCAGATCGGAGATCTCGTTGAATTGTATTGGAGTTTAAGTTATTGGAGTAGTGGAGTTTTACCGCGTTATTGTACTTGATGTTTGCAGAGTATAATAATACCAGTACCAGTTGAAACATCATCTGTTGGCTCCGTGTTCGCATGTTATCATCGCCGCCAGGGAAGTCTTTATGTTACTGTTGCCATTTTGGTATTTGAACCATCACACCTGTACTATACCAATTACGGTAATATTACGTTGCGTGTGACAATAACAATTTAGGAGAAAGGAAAATAGGGGCATTCAATAGCCACATCTTTCAACCTGACCACTTGATGAGATTCATATTACATAAACAGATTTGAATAATTTTCAATTTATATTGAAATATATATACTACATGTAATTATGATTTACAGAAAGTAGGATAGAGAACATCGTTGAGATTGCAGCATTGACTGCAGAAGAAGAAGACTGGCAAAGATTTAGTATCACCAGTGCCAATCTACCATCCAGTCCACAGGATCCTCGCTCATCATGGTATTCATCAGGTAGACTATACACACCAGTCCTGTCCTGTATTTTCATCTTTGGTTTTACTAAATAAGAGTTTAGATGTGACGATGTCATATCACATGTTCTTACAGGTGCACTACATCAACTTTCTCCATTCAGCACCAGAGGGGAACAAGATGAACAATCAATATCACCTAGAAGCTCTCCAGTATTTTTTACAATTACCAACAAGGTAAAAACCTTAGACATTATAATGATTACTTTCTTGCATAGAAGTACAGAGGTAGTCTAAGTATATTTGTATCATGCATGGTCTGAAATACAGACCAATTTTTCAAAAGAAAGCTAGAAAATCTATATTAGGCAGCTGAGAAACATTACCAATTGAAAGAAGATGTTTTCTTTCGAAAAAAATAAACTACAAAGGAGATGGTACGTTTATGTTTCACTGTGTATATATGACCGGGACAGTTTTTCAACCCTAAAATACCAAAAAAAAAATATAGTCAAAGATAATTTGCTTGTTCGTTTTTCTCACATATAGGTAGAATAGTGTGCTAATTTTTAGAGGCTGGAATGATTTAGAAGAAAATGGCACTTTTTTATGCTGCAAGCTGGACACATGGTGTATTGCTTATTTTGTACACAAGAAAGATGTCTTCAATCAATATTTATGAATTCGCATTCTGTTGTGTTAAAGTACATATTTCGTTAAAATTGACCAGATATTATTCAATATTGTGGAGGTGTTTTGTTTTGCTTGTCTTCTTTATTGAACTTGATTCAAATGAGACTGTGATTCAATAAAGATTCTCAATATTCAAAAATTGCTAAATAACACAAAATTGTAGCATTTTTTAAAATCCATATTTTTGTAAATAATTCAGGATAACAAAAAGTACCTCAGATTAGGCTTCTATCTTAATTTTAGTAATTTCTTAATGACTTCATAAAAGTGAACATGGGAAATGATATTGATAAAATTATACTAAAACAACAGATATATAATTTATTATTGTATTGTATGTGTAGTTTATTGTAGTTTATTTCAAAAAAGCATTAATACAGCAATTACCAAAACTGAAATGTCAGATTTCATTAAGGATGTAATAAAGCATTATTCTATTCTATTCTATAGTATACGGCTTACAAGAACTAATACTTGAATTTCAGAATAATCTTTGTTTTGTTCTGTAGGCTGATTCATCATTCCCTACAAAAAGGGGTCAAGAAAACCAGTTACAATTTTCATCAAGAACTCGGTCTTTAAGTCAACTTGGTCCAGTTGAAGGTACTGTATATGTCATGTGTACATTATTTAAAATCCAAATCATCACTCAACCATATGAAATCTTTGATGGCAATATACATGTACTCATATGGAAATGTGTAGTGCATGGCATAATAAAATAGTTTGTGTTGAATTTTGATTTGATCAATCTTGATGAATTGATTTTGTCTGATCGAATCTTGTAAACATGTAAGGAACTGCTCCTCGCTCGGAGATGATGGAGAGGGTGATTTCATTCAATCTTTGATCATGCGTATTGAGATAAGGTACATGCATGTCTTAATTTTATTCAAGATTCAGACAGAAATAGATGACAGGTGCATGGCCATTTTGTTTTTATTTATGTCTGTGTTAATTTTTCACAAATATATTTTACTGCCTGATTCAGTTAAAAGTTTACACACACAGTTATACTGTACTCAGTTACAACACTGCATGTGATCCAACTCTTTGTTTTCACAGGCATGTTTTGACCGACTATTCCAGTGCAAGGCATTCTCTAGGAAAATTATCTAGATACCTGCCAACCATTTAGATACAAAGTCCACACTTGTGTTATTTTGAAACCATGACTGTCAGCTGTGACTTCTATATATATTTATAGAAAATACAAAATACTAGATGGCCCTGATTGGGTTCAAACTCACAACTATAAACATCTTGTCCTTTAAAATCTACTAAATATTCTATATATCAGTAGTCGGTTTTCCAAACTTATCACTCTCAAAATGTAGTCATGAGTATTAATAAGTTGATTATGCAGAGAAACATCATCTATCTTCGATATCTTTAATGTAATTGTTATATGAACAATTGAAATAAAACCTGAAATGCATGTATCAGTTGAGTGTGATTGATCAAACTAAAGCTGGTTGACATATTGTAAGTCAGTAAGTGGACCAGGGGAATAGGATTTTTCATGGCCTGTTATTGGTTGTATTACGAAAGATGACAAATAGCCTTTTTTCTCTTTAATTAACAATGACTTTTGTTGTGAACTCTCTTTTATATGTGTCACTTCAGAACATAGTAGACTGCGCAGCTCATCCAGAGTCAGCTCTACCTCCATGGTAACAAAGTTTCAACTTGGGATAAAACACATGGACCTGTCGTCCAATCAGATTACTACCTTAGATCACATGGGTTTGACAGATAGCATGCTAATGAGCAAGTTCTCTTTTATGGAAAGAATGGACCTCAGTAACAACTCACTAACGGATTTCCCTACTCTGCTTGCAAGTGTAAGTATAGTTTTTGACTCCTGTACGTGTGTCTGTTTCATTGATATTAATTACCTAATAAGTTTCAGCTGTTCCCCTGAATTTTAAGTACAGACTTCAATGAAACTTGATTAATATAGGATTATCCACAGTCCTGATTAGTTCTTGGTTGAATATCTATTTTGCATAAAAATTTGACAATTTTGGGCTATTGGTATATCTCAAGAAGCACTCAATAGATTTGAATGATACTTCTCAAATCTGATTAGTTTTGGATTGAGCCCATGCATATCAATTACCTAATTTGCATGAATTACTCAATTCTGTTCTTAGGAAACTGGTACATAGGTGTTGTGGGATAATTTCACAGGGGTGGAACTATTAATTATTTAACACACATAATAATTAATTCTCCTACTGATTTACAGTCAAATTTATTCAATGACATTAATTGTTTAATAATAAATTTCTGATTGCCTCCAATACCCAGATTAGCATGCAGGAGTTCTCACTACATTATTAAAGCTGTCTTAGGGGGTTGACATTGAATGTTACAGAAACTGTTGTCTTTTCTGACTTTTTTGCAAATTGCAAGTGTTGACTGTACATTCATAATTTGTTATAAAATGCCACATTTGATTTGTAAAATAAATAAATAAATAATTTGTCTGAGATGTATATTATTAATATTAACATTTCTTAATAACATATATATCTGTATGTTTACAGTCACTGCCAAATCTACAGCAACTTGATCTGCGGGCTAATAAATTTGTAGTCTTTCCATCACATATATTGACGATCAGTACACTACAAATCTTAGATCTGTCTCACAATAAAGTAAGTTAGAAGGTATATTATATGTAAAAGATATAACATGGTGACATGCGTTTTATCGAGTATAGAAATTAAGTAAAATTTGATCAATCAGATTATATTTTGACCAAAATGAACAAACATATAAAGTTCATCAGTTATTTAGCAATTTAATTTGCAGGACCCTCAATTAATATTTAGGGAACTGTGTTAATCTCAAGGTCCCTTATAGAATATAACATAAACTGTATAAAACCATTGTTATCGTCTGGTAATTGCAAGTATTATCAGGCATACGATGAAAATTGTACATAATGCCATACATTCCAATTATTCCTTTCAAACTATAACTGATCTATGAATGAAGGCAAGGTGATAGATGTACATAATGTCATACATTCCAATTATTCCTTTCAAACTATATCTGATCTATGAATGAAGGCAAGGTGATAATTGTACATAATGTCATACATTCCAATTATTCCTTTCCAACTATAACTGATCTATGAATGAAGGCAAGGTGATAATTGTACATAATGTCATACATTCCAATTATTCCTTTCAAACTATATCTGATCTATGAATGAAGGCAAGGTGATAATTGTACATAATGTCATACATTCCAATTATTCCTTTCAAACTATAACTGATCTATGAATGAAAGCAAGGTGATAATTGTACATAATGTCATCAATTCCAATTATTCCTTTCAAACTATATCTGATCTATGAATGAAGGCAAGGTGATAATTGTACATAATGTCATACATTCCAATTATTCCTTTCAAACTATAACTGATCTATGAATGAAGGCAAGGTGATAATTGTACATAATGTCATACATTCCAATTATTCCTTTCAAACTATATCTGATCTATGAATGAAGGCAAGGTGATAATTGTACATAATGTCATACATTCCAATTATTTGTTTTAAACTATATCTGATCTATGAATGAAGGCAAGGTGATAATTGTACATAATGTCATACGTACCAATTATTCCTTTCAAACTATAACTGATCTATGAATGAAGGCAAGGTGATAATTGTACATAATGTCATACATTCCAATTATTCCTTTCAAACTATATCTGATCTATGAATGAAGGCAAGGTGATAATTGTACATAATGTCATACATTCCAATTATTCCTTTCAAACTATAACTGATCTATGAATGAAGGCAAGGTGATAATTGTACATAATGTCATACATTCCAATTATTCCTTTCAAACTATATCTGATCTATGAATGAAGGCAATGTGATAATTGTACATAATGTCATACATTCCAATTATTCCTTTCAAACTATATCTGATCTATGAATGAAGGCAAGGTGATAATTGTACATAATGCTATACATTCCAATTATTCCTTTCAAACTATATCTGATCTATGAATGAAGGCAAGGTGATAATTGTACATAATGTCATACATTCCAATTATTCCTTTCAAACTATATCTGATCTATGAATGAAGGCAAGGTGATAATTGTACATAATGTCATACATTCCAATTATTCCTTTCAAACTATAACTGATCTATGAATGAAGGCAAGGTGATAATTGTACATAATGTCATACATTCCAATTATTCCTTTCAAACTATATCTGATCTATGAATGAAGGCAAGGTGATAATTGTACATAATGTCATACATTCCAATTATTCCTTTCAAACTATATCTGATCTATGAATGAAGGCAAGGTGATAATTGTACATAATGCTATACATTCCAATTATTCCTTTCAAACTATATCTGATCTATGAATGAAGGCAAGGTGATAATTGTACATAATGTCATACATTCCAATTATTCCTTTCAAACTATATCTGATCTATGAATGAAGGCAAGGTGATAATTGTACATAATGTCATACATTCCAATTATTCCTTTCAAACTATAACTGATCTATGAATGAAGGCAAGGTGATAATTGTACATAATGTCATACATTCCAATTATTCCTTTCAAACTATAACTGATCTATGAATGAAGGCAAGGTGATAATTGTACATAATGTCATACATTCCAATTATTCCTTTCAAACTATATCTGATCTATGAATGAAGGCAAGGTGATAATTGTACATAATGTCATACATTCCAATTATTCCTTTCAAACTATATCTGATCTATGAATGAAGGCAAGGTGATAATTGTACATAATGTCATACATTCCAATTATTCCTTTCAAACTATATATGATCTATGAATGAAGGCAAGGTGATAATTGTACATAATGTCATACATTCCAATTATTCCTTTCAAACTATATCTGATCTATGAATGAAGGCAAGGTGATAATTGTACATAATGTCATACAGAAACAAATAAAGGTCTACAGAGATCAATCAATAATTTGGAGAAATATTGCCAAAATTGGAAACTCCAAGTGAATATGTCAAAAAGTAAAATTGTAATATTTAAAAGAGGATACTTGAGAAATACTGAAAAATTTACATATCAAGGTCAAAATATTAGTTGTGTATTTTCATACAACTACCTTGGGGTATCATTACAGTCGAATGGTAAATTCAGCGACACAAGAAATAATTTGGCAGACAAAGCCACAAGAGCTTTATATGCAATGATGACTTCCGTGCCAAAAGAAACTGACTGCAAAACAATGTTACACCTATTCAAAACATGTATAAGACCAATACTATTATATGGATCAGATGTATGGGGCTTCGAAATTCAAGAAAATAATAAATGGGACATTACACCAATCGAGAAAACCCATCTGAAATTTAGTAAAAGAATGCTTGGATTGAATAAATTTTCATCAAATCTAGCTTGTAGAGCAGAAATAGGTGAACTACCATTACTAGTAGACATCAAAATAAATCTTATAAAGTATTTGGCACGGATCAAAGAACTTCCAGAATGTAATTTAACAAAACAGGCATACCATGAACAGATAAACTGCAAACTCCCATGGATTATGTCAATTTACAAAGAGTTAAATAAGGAAGATAACACATTAGATATAAAGAATATCAATGACAAATTGAATGCAACAAAACAAAATATAAAGAGAATAGGAAACAATATTAAACAAAAATATATTGAATTCTGGAAGGAGACAATTATGGATAAACCTAAGTTGAGAACATATACTCAATTCAAAACAAACTACAACTTTGAAAGTTACTTAATTATACTGAATCTAAAACATAGAATTTCTGTCTCTAGATTCCGAACAAGTAATCACAGCCTAGCAATAGAAAAGGGTAGACATACCCAACCTAAAATTTCTTTGGAAAACAGGATTTGTAAACAATGTACTTTAGCAGAAATAGAAGATGAAATGCATCTCCTCATCAAATGCCCAAAATATCACACACTGCGAATGGATATATTCTCAAATATACAGTTTCCTGATGAAACAAAAACTGACCAACAGAAATTTACATACTTAATGAAAAATTCTAACACAAATGTAATCAAACTTGTTGGAGAATTTATACACAGCTCGTTCTTAATGAGAAACGAGAAAGATACTTAACAAAAACACTAAAATCTATCATTTATTATTTGCTATAGTTATTTTGTTCTTTTGTTTTTTAATATCTTACTTTTGTTGCTATAAACTGATGGAAACACTGTATTTCTAAGGATGCAATAAATTATCTCTTTACTTTACTTTACTTACGTTCCAAGTATTCCTTTCAAACTATAACTGATCTATGAATGAAGGCAAGGTGATAATTGTACATAATGTCATACATTCCAATTATTCCTTTCAAACTATATCTGATCTATGAATGAAGGCAAGGTGATAATTGTACATAATGTCATACATTCCAATTATTCCTTTCAAACTATATCTGATCTATGAATGAAGGCAAGGTGATAATTGTACATAATGTCATACATTCCAATTATTCCTTTCAAACTATAACTGATCTATGAATGAAAGCAAGGTGATAATTGTACATAATGTCATCAATTCCAATTATTCCTTTCAAACTATATCTGATCTATGAATGAAGGCAAGGTGATAATTGTACATAATGTCATACATTCCAATTATTCCTTTCAAACTATAACTGATCTATGAATGAAGGCAAGGTGATAATTGTACATAATGTCATACATTCCAATTATTCCTTTCAAACTATAACTGATCTATGAATGAAGGCAAGGTGATAATTGTACATAATGTCATACATTCCAATTATTCCTTTCAAACTATATCTGATCTATGAATGAAGGCAAGGTGATAATTGTACATAATGTCATACATTCCAATTATTCCTTTCAAACTATATCTGATCTATGAATGAAGGCAAGGTGATAATTGTACATAATGTCATACATTCCAATTATTCCTTTCAAACTCTATCTGATCTATGAATGAAGGCAAGGTGATAATTGTACATAATGCTATACATTCCAATTATTCCTTTCAAACTATAACTGATCTATGAATAAAGACAAGGTGATAATTGTTTTAAATTCTAGATTCAAGATGGCAGCAGTGATATGACAAGGTTTTCACCTTCTCTTCGAGAGTTATCATTGTCGCACAACGAACTTACAGAGATACCTAAATGGATTGGTGAATGTGTGCCATTGTTAGAGAAGCTCTCACTGGAGGGGTGAGTCAGTCTCCTAAAACAAATCAAACTCTAATGTCACATTGCCATGCTAAATTTTAATGACTGAAACAAATCAAACTCTAATGTCACATTGCCATGCTAAATTTCAATAACTGAAACAAATCAAACTCTAATGTCACATTGCCATGCTAAATTTTAATGACTGAAACAAATCAAACTCTAATGTCACATTGCCATGCTAAATTTCAATGACTGAAACAAATCAAACTCTAATGTCACATTGCCATGATAAACTTCAATGACTGAAACAAATCAAACTCTAATGTCACATTGCCATGCTAAATTTCAATAACTGAAACAAATCAAACTCTAATGTCACATTGCCATGCTAAATTTTAATGACTGAAACAAATCAAACTCTAATGTCACATTGCCATGCTAAATTTTAATGACTGAAACAAATCAAACTCTAATGTCACATTGCCATGCTAAATTTCAATGACTGAAACAAATCAAACTCTAATGTCACATTGCCATGCTAAACTTCAATGACTGAAACAAATCAAACTCTAATGTCACATTGCCATGATAAACTTCAATGACTGAAACAAATCAAACTCTAATGTCACATTGCCATGATAAACTTCAATGACTGAAACAAATCAAACTCTAATGTCACATTGCCATGCTAAACTTCAATGACTGAAACAAATCAAACTCTAATGTCACATTGCCATGATAAACTTCAATGACTGAAACAAATCAAACTCTAATGTCACATTGCCATGCTAAATTTCAATGACTGAAACAAATCAAACTCTAATGTCACATTGCCATGCTAAACTTCAATGACTGAAACAAATCAAACTCTAATGTCACATTGCCATGCTAAACTTCAATGACTGAAACAAATCAAACTCTAATGTCACATTGCCATGATAAACTTCAATGACTGAAACAAATCAAACTCTAATGTCACATTGCCATGCTAAACTTCAATGACTGAAACAAATCAAACTCTAATGTCACATTGCCATGATAAACTTCAATGACTGAAACAAATCAAACTCTAATGTCACATTGCCATGATAAACTTCAATGACTGAAACAAATCAAACTCTAATGTCACATTGCCATGCTAAACTTCAATGACTGAAACATATCAAACTCTAATGTCACATTGCCATGATAAACTTCAATGACTGAAACAAATCAAACTCTAATGTCACATTGCCATGCTAAATTTCAATGACTGAAACAAATCAAACTCTAATGTCACATTGCCATGATAAACTTCAATGACTGAAACAAATCAAACTCTAATGTCACATTGCCATGATAAACTTCAATGACTGAAACAAATCAAACTCTAATGTCACATTGCCATGCTAAACTTCAATGACTGAAACAAATCAAACTCTAATGTCACATTGCCATGCTAAACTTCAATGACTGAAACAAATCCAACTCTAATGTCACATTGCCATGCTAAATTTCAATGACTGAAACAAATCAAACTCTAATGTCACATTGCCATGCTAAACTTCAATGACTGAAACAAATCAAACTCTAATGTCACATTGCCATGCTAAACTTCAATGACTGAAACAAATCAAACTCTAATGTCACATTGCCATGCTAAATTTCAATGACTGAAACAAATCAAACTCTAATGTCACATTGCCATGCTAAATTTCAATGACTGAAACAAATCAAACTCTAATGTCACATTGCCATGCTAAACTTCAATGACTGAAACAAATCAAACTCTAATGTCACATTGCCATGCTAAACTTCAATGACTGAAACAAATCAAACTCTAATGTCACATTGCCATGCTAAATTTCAATGACTGAAACAAATCAAACTCTAATGTCACATTGCCATGCTAAATTTTAATGACTGAAACAAATCAAACTCTAATGTCACATTGCCATGCTAAACTTCAATGACTGAAACAAATCAAACTCTAATGTCACATTGCCATGCTAAACTTCAATGACTGAAACAAATCAAACTCTAATGTCACATTGCCATGCTAAACTTCAATGACTGAAACAAATCAAACTCTAATGTCACATTGCCATGCTAAACTTCAATGACTGAAACAAATCAAACTCTAATGTCACATTGCCATGATAAATTTTAATGACTGAAACAAATCAAACTCTAATGTCACATTGCCATGCTAAACTTCAATGACTGAAACAAATCAAACTCTAATGTCACATTGCCATGCTAAATTTTAATGACTGAAACAAATCAAACTCTAATGTCACATTGCCATGCTAAATTTCAATGACTGAAACAAATTAAACTCAAATGTCACATTGCCATGCTAAATGTCAATGACTGAAACAAATCAAACTCTAATTCAATGACTGAAACAAATCAAACTCTAATGTCACATTGCCATGCTAAACTTCAATGACTGAAACAAATCAAACTCTAATGTCACATTGCCATGATAAACTTCAATGACTGACTAGTCACAGTTCTATACAGTATAAGTGTCAATGTTGATTTTGGCTTTAGCTATTAGAGATGGGCATAGTGACGAGTGAGTTGTCAATAATAAAATAAAATAATTTTGTTGGTTATAGACATATATGCTTAGTAACCTTTTGAGAGTGTCTCAATCACAACTAGATCAATTTTAACCCATTTGTACATTTTTTTTCTACTGCTACCTTAACTGAAATTTATTTATTGATTTTTTTTCAGAAACCAATTGGAAAAACTGCCAGACACTCACTTCTTGTTGAAACGACTGAAAGTCCTCAATCTATCTCATAACAATCTTCAGACCATTCCTCCAGATTTTTTTACTAAACTGGTTGCCTTGGATACCCTACATTTAAGTCATAATCAGCTTGGTATGTATGTTCTCTAATCTACGCTTTGTATCTCCCACAATTTGCATAAAATACAACCTGGTGTAAAAAATAATGCCATTCAAAAAGTTATTGTGGTAATGTAATCTTCATAAATGATGTACTATGTTACAATGAATGTGGTAATGTAATCTTCATAAATAACGTACTATGTTACAATGAATGTGGTAATGTAATCTTCATAAATAATGTACTATGTTACAATGAATGTGGTAATGTAATCTTCATAAATGATCTACTATGTTACAATGAATGTGGTAATGTAATCTTCATAAATGATGTACTATGTTACAATGCATGTGGTAATGTAATCTTCATAAATAATGTACTATGTTACAATGAATGTGGTAATGTAATCTTCGTAAATAATGTACTATGTTACAATGAATGTGGTAATGTAATCTTCATAAATAATGTACTATGTTACAATGAATGTGCTAATGCAATCTTCATAAATGATGTACTATGTTAAAATGAATGTGGTAATGTAATCTCCATAAATGATGTACTATGTTACAATGAATGTGGTAATGTAATCTTCATAAATGATGCACTATGTTACAATGCATGTGGTAATGTAATCTTCATAAATGATGTACTATGTTACAATACATGTGGTAATGTAATCTTCATAAATAATGCACTACGTTACAATGAATATGGTAATGTAATCTCCATAAATGATGTACTATGTTACAATGAATGTGGTAATGTAATCTTCATAAATAATGGACTACGTTACAATGAATGTGGTAATGTAATCTCCATAAATGATGTACTATGTTACAATGAATGTGGTAATGTAATCTTCATAAATGATGTACTATGTTACAATGAATGTGGTAATGTAATCTTCATAAATAATGCACTACGTTACAATGAATATGGTAATGTAATCTCCATAAATGATGTACTATGTTACAATGAATGTGGTAATGTAATCTCCATAAATAATGTACTATGTTACAAGGAATGTGGTAATGTAATCTTCATAAATAATGCACTACGTTACAATGAATATGGTAATGTAATCTCCATAAATGATGTACTATGTTACAATGAATGTGGTAATGTAATCTCCATAAATGATGTACTATGTTACAAGGAATGTGGTAATGTAATCTTCATAAATGATGTACTATGTTACAATGCATGTGGTAATGTAATCTCCATAAATGATGCTCTACGTTACAATGAATGTGGTAATGTAATCTCCATAAATGATGTACTATGTTACAATGAATGTGGTAATGTAATCTTCATAAATGATGTACTACATTACAATGAATGTGGTAATGTAATCTTCATAAATGATGTACTACGTTACAATGCATGAGGTAATGTAATCTTCATAAATGATGTACTATGTTACAATGCATGTGGTAATGTAGTTTACATAAATGATGCACTATGTTACAATGAATGTGGTAATGTAATCTTCATAAATGATGTACTATGTTACAATGCATGTGGTAATGTAATTTGCATGAATGATGCATTATGTTACAATGAATGTGGTAATGTAATCTTCATAAATGATGCACTACGTTACAATGAATGTGGTAATGTAATCTCCATAAATGATGTACTATGTTACAATGAATGTGGTAATGTAATCTTCATAAATGATGTACTACATTACAATGCATGAGGTAATGTAATCTTCATAAATGATGTACTATGTTACAATGAATGTGGTAATGTAATCATCATAAATGATGTACTATGTTACAATGCATGTGGTAATGTAATCTCCATAAATGATGTACTATGTTACAATGAATGTGGTAATGTAATCTCCATAAATGATGTACTATGTTACAATGAATGTGGTAATGTAATCTTCATAAATGATGTACTACATTACAATGCATGAGGTAATGTAATCTTCATAAATGATGTACTATGTTACAATGAATGTGGTAATGTAATCATCATAAATGATGTACTATGTTACAATGCATGTGGTAATGTAATCTCCATAAATGATGTACTATGTTACAATGAATGTGGTAATGTAATCTCCATAAATGATGTAATATGTTACAATGAATGTGGTGATGTAATCTCCATAAATGATGTACTATGTTACAATGAATGTGGTAATGTAATCTTCATAAATAATGTACTATGTTACAATGAATTTAGTAATGTAATCTTCATAAATAATGCACTACGTTACAATGAATGTGGTAATGTAATCTCCATAAATGATGTACTATGTTACAATGAAATCTTCATAAATAATGCACTACGTTACAATGAATGTGGTAATGTAATTTGCATGAATGATGCATTATGTTACAATGAATGTGGTAATGTAATCTTCATAAATGATGTACTATGTTACAATGCATGTGGCAATGTAATCTTCAGAAATGATGTACTATGTTACAATGCATGTGGTAATGTAATTTACATAAATGATGCACTATGTTACAATGAATGTGGTAATGTAATCTTCATAAATGATGTACTATGTTACAATGAATGTGGTAATGTAATCTCCATAAATGATGTACTATGTTACAATGAATGTGGTAATGTAATCTCCATAAATAATGTACTATGTTACAATGAATGTGGTAATGTAATCTTCATAAATGATGTACTATGTTACAATGAATGTGGTAATGTAATCTTCATAAATGATGTACTACGTTACAATGAATGTGGTAATGTAATCTCCATAAATGATGTACTATGTTACAATGAATGTGGTAATGTAATCTTCATAAATGATGTACTATGTTACAATGAATGTGGTAATGTAATCTTCATAAATGATGTACAACGTTACAATGAATGTGGTAATGTAATCTTCATAAATGATGTACTATGTTACAATGCATGTGGTAATGTAATCTCCATAAATGATGTACTATGTTACAATGAATGTGGTAATGTAATCTCCATAAATGATGTACTATGTTACAATGAATGTGGTAATGTAATCTCCATAAATAATGTACTATGTTACAATGAATGTGGTAATGTAATCTTCATAAATGATGTGCTATGTTACAATGAATGTGGTAATGTAATCTTCATAAATGATGTACTATGTTACAATGAATGTGGTAATGTAATCTCCATAAATGATGTACTACGTTACAATGAATGTGGTAATGTAATCTTCATAAATGATGTACTATGTTACAATGAATGTGGTAATGTAATCTTCATAAATGATGTACAACGTTACAATGAATGTGGTAATGTAATCTTCATAAATGATGTACTATGTTACAATGCATGTGGTAATGTAATTTGCATGAATGATGCATTATGTTACAATGAAGGTGGTAATGTAATCTTCATAAATGATGCACTACGTTACAATGAATGTGGTAATGTAATCTCCATAAATGATGTACTATGTTACAATGAATGTGGCAATGTAATCTTCATAAATGATGTACAACATTACAATGCATGAGGTAATGTAATCTTCATAAATGATGTACTATGTTACAATGAATGTGGTAATGTAATCATCATAAATGATGTACTATGTTACAATGCATGTGGTAATGTAATCTCCATAAATGATGTACTATGTTACAATGAATGTGGTAATGTAATCTTCATAAATGATGTACAACGTTACAATGAATGTGGTAATGTAATCTTCATAAATGATGTACTATGTTACAATGCATGTGGTAATGTAGTTTACATAAATGATGCATTATGTTACAATGAATGTGGTAATGTAATCTTCATAAATGATGTACTATGTTACAATGCATGTGGTAATGTAATTTGCATGAATGATGCATTATGTTACAATGAATATGGTAATGTAATCTTCATAAATGATGCACTACGTTACAATGAATGTGGTAATGTAATCTCCATAAATGACGTACTATGTTACAATGAATGTGGTAATGTAATCTCCATAAATGATGTAATATGTTACAATGAATGTGGTAATGTAATCTCCATAAATGATGTACTATGTTACAATGAATGTGGTAATGTAATCTTCATAAATAATGTACTATGTTACAATGAATGTAGTAATGTAATCTTCATAAATAATGCACTACGTTACAATGAATGTGGTAATGTAATCTCCATAAATGATGTACTATGTTACAATGAAATCTTCATAAATAATGCACTACGTTACAATGAATGTGGTAATGTAATTTGCATGAATGATGCATTATGTTACAATGAATGTGGTAATGTAATCTTCATAAATGATGTACTATGTTACAATGCATGTGGCAATGTAATCTTCATAAATGATGTACTATGTTACAATGCATGTGGTAATGTAATCTTCATAAATGATGTACTATGTTACAATGAATGTGGTAATGTAATCTTTATAAATGATGTACTATGTTACAATGCATGTGGTAAAGTAATTTGCATGAATGATGCATTATGTTACAATGAATGTGGTAATGTAATCTTCATAAATGATGTACTATGTTACAATGCATGTGGTAATGTAATCTCCATAAATGATGTACTATGTTACAATGAATGTGGTAATGTAATCTTCATAAATGATGTACTATGTTACAATGAATGTGGTAATGTAATCTCCATAAATGATGTACTATGTTACAATGAATGTGGTAATGTAATCTCCATAAATAATGTACTTTGTTACAATGAATGTGGTAATGTAATCTTCATAAATGATGTACTATGTTACAATGAATGTGGTAATGTAATCTTCATAAATGATGTACTATGTTACAATGAATGTGGTAATGTAATCTCCATAAATGATGTACTACGTTACAATGAATGTGGTAATGTAATCTTCATAAATAGTGTACTATGTTACAATGAATGTAGTAATGTAATCTTCATAAATAATGCACTATGTTACAATGAATGTGGTAATATAATCTCCATAAATGATGTACTATGTTACAATGAATGTGATATTGACATCTTTGTGATTATATATTTCACTACTTGTTTTTTATATAACATACTCTTATCCGCATTTTGCTGGAAGTACCAGAAGTCTAAATAATGATTTCCATTCCATTTCTTTAATCTTAGAGTCACTTCCTGACCATATAGGAAGCAGACAAAGTGAGTTGAAGACCTTAATACTGTCTCATAATAGATTGGCACAGAAGGAACCATTATACATTCCAAAGTTTATACTTCAGCTAAAATGGTAAGTACACATATTTGTATAACTACATATTATTCAGAATAAATTATGTTCAACCCATCAAACATGTATCCAGTCAGGTCAATATTATTGTGGTATTTATTCTGGGAAATATCATTGTGGTATTCAGCCTAGGCAATATCATTTCGGTTTTCAGTCTGGGCAAAATCATTGTGGTATTTAGTCTGGGCAATATCATTGTGGTATTCAGTCTGGGCAATATCATTGTGGTATTCAGTCTGGGCAAAATCATTGTGGTATTCAGTCTGGGCAATATCATTGCAGCAATCAGTCTGGGCAATATCATTGTGGTATTTAGTCTGGGCAAAATCATTGTGTTATTCAGTCTGGGCAATATCATTGTGGCGTTCAGTCTGGGCAATATCATTGTGGCATTCAGTCTGGTCAATATCATTACGACATACAGTCTGGGCAATATTATTGTGGTATTCAATCCGGGTAATATTGTGCTATTCAGTCTGGGCAGTATCATTGTGGTATTCAGTCTGGGCAAAATCATTGTGGTATTCAGTCTGGGCAATATCATTGCAGCAATCAGTCTGGGCAATATCATTGTGGTATTTAGTCTGGGCAAAATCCTTGAGGTATTCAGTCTGGGCAATATCATTGTGGTATTTAGTCTGGGCAAAATCATTGAGGTATTAAGTCTAGGCAATATCATTGTGGTATTCAGTCTGGGCAATATCATTCTGGTATTCAGTCTGGGAAATATCATTGTGGTATTCAGCCTAGGCAATATCATTTCGGTTTTCAGTCCAGGCAAAATCATTGTGGTATTTAGTCTGAGCAATATCATTGTGGTATTCAGTCTAGGAAATATCATTGTGGTATTCAGTCTGGGCAAAATCATTGTGTTATTCAGTCTGGGCAATATCATTGTGGCGTTCAGTCTGGGCAATATCATTGTGGCATTCAGTCTGGTCAATATCATTACGACATACAGTCTGGGCAATATTATTGTGGTATTCAATCCGGGTAATATTGTGCTATTCAGTCTGGGCAGTATCATTGTGGTATTCAGTGTGGGCAATATTATTGTGGTATTCAGTCTGGGCAATATCATTGTGGTATTTTGTCTGGGCAATATCATTGTGGTATTCAGTGTGGGCAGTATTATTGTGGTATTCAGTCTGGGCAGTATCATTGTGGTATTCAGTCTTGGCAATATCATTGTGGTAGTCAGTCTAGGCAATATAATTGTGGTATTTGGTCTGGGCAGTATCATTGTGGTATTCAGTCCGGGCAATATCATTGTGGTATTCAGTCTGGGCAATATCATTGTGGTATTCAATCTGGGCAATATCATTGTGGTATTTAGTCTGGGCAATATCATTGTGGTATTCAGTCTGGGCAAAATTATTGTGGTATTCAGTTTGGGCAATATTATTGTGGTGTTCAGTCTGGGCAATATCACTGTGGTATTTAGTCTGGGCAGTATCATTGTGGTATTCAGTATGGGCAATATCATTGTGGTATTCAGTTTGGGCAATATAATTGTGGTATTTAGTCTGGGCAGTATCATTGTGGTATTCAGTCTGGGCAACATCTTTGTGGTATTCAGTCTGGGCAATATCATTGTGGTATTGCAAGCCAGGTGATGGCTTGTTAGTATATGTTGTGGTTGATCATGATGAAATTTGATTGGCTGATGACAGCATGATGTTGTCATTTGTATGTGTATCTTTATTTTCTAGGTTGCGGAATATTGATCTAAGTCATAATGAACTATCAGGAATTCCTCCACCATCAGCTTGGAAATCACAGACTCTTAGAGAGATACTTTTAAGCCATAACAACATAAAGAAGGTGAGGCAGTAGGTGTCATTTGTGAACTGTGCCACCACAGGCCACAATGAAATATTCGTTTTACTTTGTTTTTATGGCAATTACTGTACTTCACTGATACGAATAGTGTACATAGAATGAATGTTTTAACAACTATTTACACTTTCTAATTGATTTCTTGCAAAGTACACTCAGTATATATGAATTGTAATTTAGTAACTGATTCCAACATACAAAGTTATTATAATTGTTGTATTATGTTTATTCTTAGCTAAACATTTCTGATGGTATAAAACAGTGGATGTTGGTGGAAAGACTGTCAGTCAGTCATAATTTACTACAGGAGGTATGTAAATTATAAACAATATCTTAAGTTAGTAATGATATATTGTGCCTTAAATTGTACCCTGCTGGTGTCTAACATAAATACTTACTCTCATAAATGACATTATTATACATTTGATTTGTTTCACTTACTGAATGGCATTCTACATTAGTTCTATTTTTAGTAACATCTTGCAGTCACGACAACACTATACAGTAATGGCAGCCATTTAATCAGTTTTGGAATTTGTTTTCATCTTTTATCGAATGGACATAATATATATTTTTTTTTCCAGGGAATAATGTTCTCTGTATCGTTTTGTCCATCAGTTACATGAATTTTTCAGACCTTATGAATATAATTTCCCGTCTCAAAAATGGAAAAAATGACATAGGTTTATTTTGTGAAAGGTGACGGAAGTTTACTTTGGTGAAAGATATAATTTTGATTCTATAGCAGTGATACTAAAATATTAGCATATTTCTTTATTATTTAAGATTTATATATTTTTGTTTTCAGGTGCCTAAGGAGTTTGGCCAGCTGGTTTCCTTAACCTCTCTGAATTTTAACAACAACAAAGCCATCAGCACTATACCAGATGAGTTAGGAAAGCTTCAAAAGCTGTGGGAAGTAAGTAACTGAAGAATGAAATTCAACATTTTTAGCTCCGCTGTCGACTTTGTCATATGAGTGATTGTCTGGTGTCGTCTGTGTCAACTTTTTACTTTTTTAACTTCTTCTTGAAAACTACTTTTCGTATTGCTTTGATACTTGGTGTATATGTTCCTTGGGCAGACCTCTCTCAGATTTGTTCATTTTTGAGTAATATCATTAATTCTCTAATTTTGTAGAATATTTTTTGTAATTTTTCCTAAAAAGCGATAGTTTAGACTTATTGTTAAGAACCGCAAGTCGAATTTTTTTGATAATATATTTATGGGTACTACATGTGGACTGCTCTCAGATTTGTTCATTTTCTAATGATATCTTCAATTCTTTAATTGAAATGTACATTGCTGGCAGTGGAGCTATCTCAGCCGAGAAGCTGCTTGTTTAAATAGCAAAGGTGCATTACAATGTTTAAACATAATAGTATGGTATAATATTCTTGCTATATGTATTATTGGTAATTTGTGTTCACATCATTGATTTCTTTTCTTTCTAATTCTACATCCTAATCTTAGTGATGTCAAATATTGTATATTGGTGTTTATGCCTATCTGCAGGAGGTCACATACACAAGTATTCTGGCTGTATTAATTTTATCACATACCTCTCAGAAGATATACATGAATTTTAGTTTTTAAAATAATCACTAACATTTCCAGTAAACCAAATCCAGGTAAATTCTTGTGACTACAAACTACCCCACATGTTTCTATTCTAAATTATGTATCAAATTTTAATGAAAGTAAAGGCATGTGATAAAAGATTTAGATACCTTGTAAAACAGTGTATCAATGTTTATTTTAAGCTTCCACTTAATGACCTGAAATTAGACTTGGATCCGGTTTTACTGAAAGGAAGAACAAAGGATATCATTGGATTCCTGAATGAGAAACTAAAACGAGTATGTAATTTGTCAGTATTCTCAATATAATGTCATGTATTTGATATTATTAATGTTAACACAGTCTAAATAAAGATTCTAATAATTGGTAATACTCTTTCAGGCTGTACCATATTACAGAATGAAAGTGATGCTAGTTGGATTTGGTGGCCGAGGGAAATCCACATTGCTAAGACAACTACAGAAACTGAAACCATCACCCCTTGATAACCTAGCAACAGTAGGAATCAAAGTCAAAGACTGGAAGTAAGCTACAACATTTTTGTTTTTTGTGACTGACTCTAGCTTTGCATTGAAGATGCAACTTTTCCAACACATATTCAAAGGGAAAAAAATAATTAAATTTCATTACTGAGACATGTGTTTTATGGGTGAAATTGCTGGGACTGCACTTTGTCCAAAATGTATTATAATTTTATGTTAATTTTACTAGAAAGAAAGAATGCTGACAACTTGTTTTCCTCTATATTGTAATTATAAATCCCATTAAATCATAGATGACTAAGTTAATAGTTTATTGGTAACACACATGACAAATTGGAATTCATAATATTATTTGTTGAAACAAATACTTTTTAATATATATATTATTATTTAAAATATTTTTTATGTAATTTGATATGTCCCAAAGATTGCAAGGTTGTGACTGCATTAAATTTTAATTTATTCGTTAGGTTATCAGTGAGGAAAGGACGTAAAACTGTGCAGTATTGTTTAAGTACATGGGACTTTGCTGGCCAAGAAGATTTTTATAGTACTCATCCAATATTTTTATCACAAAGAGCTCTCTACCTGGTAAATTGTTTATTTTTCTTGTAATTTAAAACACTATTCTAAGCTCAATCTACAATGAATGTTGAGATATTCACACCAAGTCAGGGAGGAATAGTGATGACAATAAAACAAAGGAATAATCATCATCAAACTTATGTTGTGAGGGCGCTATTAAATTTCAAAACTTGTGTTCGCAAGTACTGTGGAATACTTTATTTTCGCTTGGAATTTATTTTCGCTGGAGGGATGATTCCGTGAAAATAAAATCCAGTGAATATACTTTTTTTTCCTATATTTCACATTACACTCATCAAAAATCAGTGAAAATAAACTCCATACAAAACGCCCAAAAAGCCTTTTCAGCGAAAATTAATTCCAGCGAAAATAAAGTATTCCACAGTATACAAGAGTGAGATAATAATGGTTATTTATTTGTTAGGTTGTATATGATGTGAGTAGAGGACCAGATGAGGTAATTACTCTGAAACCATGGTTACTAACAATCAATGCAAGGTCACCCAATTGTCCTATTATTGTGGTTGGAACCCATAAGGATAGAATACAACCAGGTGATAATTGCTATACAGATTTCAAAACTTACAACTTTATGGGAGTGTCAGTGTTTATATGTATGTTCATGACAATCTTGCTTTCAATGAAATATAAATTATCAAAAATGTTAAAACTAGCATGGTATTTAAATTGTAGATATGATGGAAGAATTCATACATGATATGCGAGAACGTATCTTAAAACTCTGTAAATCGCCTGGATTCCCTCGGGTCAAAGGTTACATTGAGGTGTGTAGTATTAATGAGAATCCCAGTATTGAGGCATTGAGAAGACTTTTATTTGATGTCATTGATGGGTGAGTGAGTACAGTCAATAATTAAAAAAGTCTATTAATAAGCATGAATTGATTAAAACAAATTGTATTTAATATTTTTGGAAAGTTGTAGTTTTCATGACCTAAATATGTATGTTGCATTTGTCTTAAACCATGTTGATTATAACATGTTTATAAACAAACAGTGTATTTTATGTTGTATGCCAATATTGAAAATAAAATAGTGATTTAATTGTACAGGGAAATACGACTATATTATTGTAAATTTGCTGACCTTATGTCCCTCCATGTATGAATGAAACTTTAAGACACCATTACTCTCAGCTTTCTTCCTATGTGACTGAGTCAAAAAAACAGCTGGTTGCATATAATACATTAACTATGATTGAACTATTATTTTGAAGGTTCAAGGTCAAAGGTCAACCTGTCATGGGACAAATGATTCCACACAGTTACATGGTAAAAATTGTTTACACATAATTCAGTTTACTGCATTTCTCATCAAGCATTAATCCTAGCGTAATTCCAAAAAGAAATTGTTTTTCAATTTGTGTTGCCTATAGATAATTGAGGAATTAATCCACGAAGAAGCCAGAGTCTTGAAGTCTGATGGCCTACCTCCTATTCTACAACAACGCAAGTTACTGAAACTGGTGAGAGATGCTGATGTTGAATTAGACGAAGATGAACTCTCTCATGTAAGTGTTTCATGTCATTCTCTGATTACTATCTGTGCTTGAAAATGATGGTTAAATATGTAAATATTGAAGGACTACCAATATGTAGTTGTGCTTGTGTTTGACAAATAATCAGATTCTACAATTAATTTTACATGTGTTGCAACTATTTTCACCATATGTCAAAAAAGTCCTTTAATATGCCAAAGAGAATCAAGGAAAGATGAGTGGTAAGAGGTCCTCTATAAGCCGTATAGACACTACATGTCTGTATGTTGGAGGTACTGTCATACACATAACACTAAATAAAGAAAAGATGTGTAACTTGAGAAAAAAAGCAGAAATCAACCCTCAAGGTATCAGTATCATGGACACAGTTTAACCGGAAATCAAATTTTTCACTATATACTGAGCATCTTACTGCCCATAAATGCAATGCATTATGGGAGATAATCTTTCATTTTATATAATGGAAAACTAAAACTGGAAACTGACTTAATTATATGCAACTTTTAGAAATGATTTCACAATGCTAGATTTGATATCAATAATATACAACTTTTTCATTTTTCTAAATTTTAACATATGAATTCTGACCATTTTTCATTATATTTCTCAAGTGACCCAATTTTTTTTTAGTATTTTTTTTCCATTTTTAGTATTCTGCCAGTATGAACTCATAATAGTGAAAGTATGATGAACTTGACATATAATCTTTAATTTGAATTTAACTTCCTAAATATTGCCTTTTCACATATAATTAACTTCAGCAGTTTATATCCAGTTGAAACTAATTGTAGAGATCTATACACACTGTATTGATATGCTAATTAATTGTTTTAACTTATTGTAAAACTAGGGAAATCTTCTTTAAATCATTACTAAGTGAGAAATCAACAATTACATCTAGGTAAATCTGTTATTTTCCAATCAATAGACATTTTACACCATCATTAACATTTCCTCAGGCTGTTCGATTCCTACATGAATCCGGTGTTCTCTTGCATTATGATGACCCATCATTACAACTAAAAGACCTGTACTTTGTGGATCCTGAGTGGCTTTGTAAGATGATGGCTCAGATTGTTACTGTACGTGAAATCAATCCATTCATCAATAAACAAGGGGTATGTATAATTGTCTCCATTGGATGAATGATGCTTTATACAAATTAATTCCTCTATATTGTATTTGAAATATCATTTATTGAATAATTCATGAATTAAATTCAGCTCAAGTTCCTGATTAACTGGTCAAATTTAATAGCAATACCATAAGGTTATACATTCCATGACTATTTTTTTGTAAATTTTATGGGGAATACCACTGTAGTTCAGGCATATATCTGCCCCTAAACACATCTCCTATTTTTTTTTTATGAAAAAAGTTCTAAATATAAGTGGCTACAGTATAAATGTACAAATTGGTGTGTTAAAAGGTACTGGAAGGCATGTTGTTTGTGGAAACGTTTAACCCAAGTAACTCTTAGTGTTACCCCCTGGTAATTAGAGTTTACATTAATTACAAGAAGGAAATAGTTTTCAAATTTTCTGTTGTCTATCATCAGGTTTTAAAGAAGAAAGATATACATGTTCTATTCAGCAATGGTGATTTCCCAGCAGCACTAATTCCACAATACCAGAGACTTCTTCAAAAGTGAGTTTCACTTATAACACATACACTGAATGTCTATGGAAATTTGCCCTTGAAGACCCTTGTGCTTCATTCAAATCCCAAAAATATGATCTCATTCATGCCTTTATGAAATACAATGTACCATTTATACTTAATACTGTAAATTAGGAAACATTCATATATATTCATTACTTGAGAGTGTTTGTTATGACAAACTTTCACTATCAAAAGTTTGGTGGAACATCCACTTTTTAATAAACAATTAATTCAGTATTTAAATATTATTTGTTTGTAGTGATGTAATTTTTTTTTCAACAATTTCTCATAGATTTGAAATTGCTATTCCTAAAAATGAAGATGAATTACTTATTCCATGTAAGATGCCTGTACGCAGACCACGAATACAGTTACCAGCTCAAAACAGTAAAGGTAAACACCCTTAATTCATAATGGTTCACCCTTAATTCATAATGGTTCAACCCTTAATTCATAATGGTTCAACCCTTAATTCATAATGGTTCAACCCTGTCTGGAAAAACAACAAGGAGTGAGTTAGTTTATATGTTTTTATAGATGTCTGATGCATGAAAGCTTGTTTAATTATAATTAAAATAATTAATTATTTGATGATTCTTATCAGGACTGCTACATCGACGATATGATATGCCATATATCCCGATTGGTTTTTGGTCAAGGTTGATCTGCAGACTACTACTCTTCTCCAAAATGATTATTGATGAGGTGAGTTTAAACTCAATTACAAAGATTTCCAGTATTTGGAATTCAAGGTGGTTCACCTACTTGTAAATACACAGCTAAAAATGACTTGTAGTTGACAGCTTTGGATTTGACGTTTGTATCAGAATTATGTACATGCATTTGTTTCAGAATCTGATTCAAGATGGCTGAATGGCAGCCATTTTAAGATAGAAGCCTACTCATAAATTAAAAAACTCAGAATTTATTCATTTTGCAATAAATTGTACTCCAAGGCAATATAAGAATATTGGCCTAAAAAAAGTTGGGGGTCACCAGCCTTTTTTCCCGAGAAATTGATGGTTGTATTTTAGTGGAAAGTCGCCATTTTGACACTATTATAACACTTTTACCACAGGTTCCTATGGCAGAGATATTATGCAATATCTCAAAATCTAGCCTGGTGACATAGGCTGAAAAAATCATATATTGTTAATGATGGAGTACTTTTTGTTGTTCTGAATTATTTAAAAAATCTGGGTTTTATAAAGTGTCAAAAAATGCAATTTTTCTTTAACATTGTGTTCTATGGAATTGTTCTAAAATAGCAATTTTCAAGAAATATTAGGACATGTTTTCTTAAAAAGCATAACTGTAACACACAAAATAATGCTATTTCATTGTACCATGAGACATTAGCTTCATGATTGTACATAATAAACTAATGCACATTGTCATGTGATTTATGACTAATTTTGTCAAAAATTATGACTAGGCTTCTGCCTCAAGGCCAAAAATGCATGAAAATCACACAATGTCATAGCAACAGTAGGGCTGAACTAACTTTTCAAATTTGTCCACTATTCAGGTGTGACCTGACCTCTAATATTGGTCCAGACCCCCAAATAATCACAGACAAAGTTTAGTTTTAGAAGCAAAAATGGTTATGTTAATTTAATAATAAATATTGAGTTCACTTCGTATGAGAGTAATTTCTAGTGTTCATTTATATTCATTAAAATATAAGTCACGCCGTCAGTGTTTGCCTGAAATTGTTATTTAAAATCTTATTAATTTTATTATATTCATAACAGTCTGACAGTCACCAAACTTCAAAGGTTGTGTACAAATACTGGAGAGAAGGCATTTATGTCTGTAGATCACCGGTAAGCATTGTATTATATGGTTTACTATTTTGTGAGAAATAAATTAATCCATTTGTTCAGAAAGATAAAAGCAGTATGACTATATTATCATATGCATATCATATTTTACCAAACAAACATTTCAAACATTTGAATTTTAACTTTTACAAGAACCACATTCATGACTAAATCATGCATTGTGTTGTCAAGGAAAGCCATTTTGCTCTTTGACGGCAACTGTGGTTTTTAATTGGCCTCTTCTCAAATCAATGAAAAGTGAGCACTAATTGTTCACACAATTGATAATTATATGCCATGAAATTGAGAGTGATAATAACAAATATATTCAGACTGCTAGACAATAGATACAGCTGAGTTATAAACAGATATATAGTAAACAGACATTATTTGAATACTGTAAAATACTTCATTTTTGTTTGGAATTAATTTTTGTTTAAGGAATGATTCAATGAAAATAAAATCCGGCGAATATACCATTTTTTCTATATTTATGTTCAACTTGTCAAAAATCAGTGAAAATACAAAACACCCAAAAAGTCTATTTAGCGAAAATTAATTCCAGCTGAAATAAAGTATTTCACAGTATGTACTGAGCACACCCATTGACTGCCATTTACTGACATTAAAACAAGAAAATGAACACTGAGGGCAGTATACACCTGGAATAAAAATTGTCTTGCTGATCCTTTTTTGAAGCCACTAATAATTTTGCTCCTTTCAGCACAGAATGTCACTGATCTGTTAATGAACCACTAGCTGCTATAAAATTAGTTTTCCTCTCACTGGTGAAATTCATGAATGTTTTTGTATCTCGTAGAATGGTTTACTGTATAATTTTCATGTCTTTTCTCAGCAAGAATTTTTTTTAGTAGAACCACTATCTGAAGACATTGACATGCTGGAGATTACAACTCCCTGTACAAAGAATGGCATCAGGTAATCTGTGGATGTCACAATCTTTTATGTCACTTGTTTTTTGTTATAACAATCGTTATAAAATCAAGTGCTATAAGTTTACATAAAAACATTGGATTTGTATGATTTATTTTCACTGTAGATTTTATTTTATTTTCTGGATTCATTTCAAAATGGCAGACTGGTGATCATTTGATTTTGTTAAACATCTTCAAAATGCCAGGGTTGATAAGGTTCATACATAATCAGACATCATATATCGGACAAATGCACATGCATTTTTGCTGCAATCAAATCAAAAATTGCTGGCTGGCAGCCATTTTGTTAAAATGAATGTAGTTCCACAGATCTCAATCATGCCTGTTAAATTAAGTTTAAACTTCACACATACATTACACAACATGCCTATAATGCAAATGGGAACTATGTCATTGACCTTGGCTTGTTAGAAGATGGTACAGTGATGTGTGCATTTTTTATCTGTTTATGCCCTGGAATTTCACAATATTTTGCCAAAAACTAAAAAAAAGTTCTGACACACAACATTCAACTGAAGCAATTACTGACCATTAACAATTGAATCTAATTTTGTTTGATCTTACTTTACAAAATATAATGCATGATAAAAGTTATTGAAATATGTCATTACATGTGTGTATATGCATGCGTGCATGCCTGTATTAGTCCGACACAAAATTACTATGCCTGGTCTTGTTGTTTGCACACATTAGGAAATCTTTGCAGGGTCATACATGTGTCAATGTTGCGTAGAACAAGTCAGATCAAAATCTGCTCTCTCATTGGCTGACAGTTTATGATAATCATTAGCATGAAACCTGAATGTAAACATGGTGCTTCTACTGAAGGGTGATGCAGCAGAATTACCCAGTCATTGACCCTATTGTTGCTTTATCACCTCATTGTGATAAAACTAGGTGTAAATAAGAGTAAAATCAGTTAAAATAAAGAAATGCTACAATTTGTAAAGACACTCCACACGGTAAACAAGTAAAAGGCAAAGACAAGTTTATTGAGCAAAAAACGACTTACATACATACACAAACTACAAAACTAATAAAATTACAGTTTAAAAATATACAGTTCATAAAAAACTACAAAATGGGGGTCAGGATGAAATCCAATGCCCAGGCTGGTGGGAAGAAGCTAGCCAAAAAAAGAGGGGGACGAAGGGGATGGTGGTGGGATAACGAGCGAAGAGAATACAATGCTTGAGCAGTGACGCGTAAAAAACAATGAATGAAACTGCTGAACAAAAGAAAACAAAAGAGGTAGGGACACTACAGTCCGTGTGCACAAGCTGGCTATGATTGGCTGGCGAAAAGAAGCTCATTGGTTGACAAAGATGTGAGCTGATTGGTCGAAATAAACAGGCTGTGATTGGCTGAGAGCGGAGCAACCAGACTCCTAAAATGTACCAAGCTCAAGGGTTCCATGTCTTTACAAACTCACACTTGTGCAGGCACAAGTGAACAATATGTACTTTCAGTGGGAGAGATAAAAATGAAAAAGCAAAAATTACATTGAAGCTGGTGAAATTATATTGTTACCTTGGAGATAACAGAATATTTCCACTGAGCATTTTGTAATCTATCTACCTATCTATACCTGATCTTCAGGTTACTTGGTCATGTGGTTGATCATATAGATATTCTGATTGAAGAATGGTTCCCAGGGTTATGTGTTCTTGACCCTATGTCTGGTAAAATGCCAATACAACGACTGGTACCATGTGTCTTGTGTGAAGGTGAGTTGTGTGTAACCAGACAGGTGCCATGTGGGTCATGTGAATGTGCAAATTGTGTTCCCAGATTGATGTCATATGATTTGTGTGAATGTGAGTTGTGTGTAACCAGGCTTGTGCCATATGGTTTGTGTGAAGTTGAGTTGTGTGTAACCAGACAGGTGCCATGTGGTTTGTGTGAAGGTGAGTTGTGCATAACCAGGCTTGTGCCATATGGTTTGTGTGAAGTTAAGTTGTGTGTAACCAGACTGGTGCCATATGGTTTGTGGGAAGGTGAGTTATGTGTAACCAGACTGGTGCCATGTGGTTTATGTGAAGGTAATTTGTGTAATGGGACTGATACCATGTGGGTTATGTGAAGGTAAGTTGTGTATAACCTGACTGGTGCCATGTGGGTTATGTGAAGGTAAGTTGTGTAATGGGACTGGTGCCATATGGTTTGTGTGAAGGTGAGTTGTGTAACCAGACTGGTGCCAGATGGGTAATGTGAAGGTGAGTTGTGTGTAATGGGACTGGTGCCATGTGGTTTATGTGAAGGTAATTTGTGTAATGGGACTGGTGCCATGTGGGTTATGTGAAGGTAAGTTGTGTGTAACCTGACTGGTACCATGTGGGTTATGTGAAGGTAAGTTGTGTGACCGGACTGGTGCCATGTGGGTAATGTGAAGGTGAGATGTGTAACCAGACTGGTGCCATGTGGGTAATGTGAAGGTGACTTGTGTAACCATAATGGTGCCATGTGGGGTATGTGAAACTGGTTGTGTACAACCAGACTGGTGCCATGTGGGGTATGTGAAAGTGAGTTGTGTATAACCAACTGGTGCCATGTAGGGGATGCGAAAGTGATTAGTGTATAACCAGACTGGTGCCATGTGGGGTATGTTAAAGTGAGTTGTGTAACCATACTGGTGTCATGTGGGGTATTTAAAAGTGAGTTGTGTATAACCAACTGGTGTCATGTGGGGTATGTGAAAGTGAGTTGTGTATAACCGGACTGGTGCCATGTGGGTATGTTAAAGTGAGTTGTGTAACCATATTGGTGACATGTGGGGTATGTGAAAGTGAGTTGTGTAACCATACTGGTGTCATGTGGGGTATTTAAAAGTGAGTTGTGTATACCCAACTGGTGTCATGTGGGGTATGTGAAAGTGAGTTGTGTATAACCGGACTGGTGCCATGTGGGTATGTTAAAGTGAGTTGTGTAACCATATTGGTGCCATGTGGGGTATGTGAAAGTGAGTTGTGTAACCATACTGGTGTCATGTGGGGTATGTAAAAGTGAGTTGTGTATAATCAGACTGATGCCATGTGGGGTATGTAAAAGTGAATTGTGTAACCATACTGGTGTCATGTGGGGTATTTGAAAGTGAGTTGTGTATAACCAACTGGTGCCATGTAGGGGGATGCAAAAGTGAGTAGTGTATAACCAGACTGGTGCCATGTGGGGTATGTGAAGGTGAGATGTGTAACCAGACTGGTGCCATGTGGGTAATGTGAAGGTAACTTGTGTAGCCATACTGGTGCCATGTGGGGTATGTGAAACTGGTTGTGTATAACCAGACTGGTGCCATGTGGGGTGTGTGAAAGTGAGTAGTGTATAACCAGACTGGTGCCATGTAGGGGATGCAAAAGTGAGTAGTGTATAACCAGACTGGTGCCATGTGGGGTATGTGAAGGTGAGATGTGTAACCAGACTGGTGCCATGTGGGTAATGTGAAGGTAACTTGTGTAGCCATACTGGTGCCATGTGGGGTATGTGAAACTGGTTGTGTATAACCAGACTGGTGCCATGTGGGGTATGTGAAAGTGAGTAGTGTATAACCAGACTGGTGCCATGTGGGGTATGTTAAAGTGAGTTGTGTAACCATACTGGTGTCATGTGGGGTATTTAAAAGTGAGTTGTGTATAACCAACTGGTGTCATGTGGGTATGTAAAAGTGGGTTGTGTATAACCAACTGGTGCCATGTAGGGGATGCGAAAGTGAGTAGTGTATAACCAGACTGGTGCCATGTGGGGTATGTTAAAGTGAGTTGTGTAACGATACTGGTGTCATGTGGGGTATTTAAAAGTGAGTTGTGTATAACCAACTTGTCATGTGGGTATGTAAAAGTGAGTTGTGTATAACCAGACTGGTGCCATGTGGGGTATTTAAAAGTGAGTTGTGTATAACCAACTGGTGTCATGTGGGTATGTAAAAGTGAGTTGTGTATAACCAGACTGGTGCCATGTGGGGTATGTGAAAGTGAGTTGTGTAATCATATTGGTGTCATGTGGGGTATTTGAAAGTGAGTTGTGTATAACCATATTCGTGTCATGTGGGTATGTAAAAGTGAGTTGTGTACAATCAGGCTGGTGCCATGTGGGGTATGTTAAAGTGAGTTGTGTAACCATACTGGTGTCATGTGGGGTATTTAAAAGTGAGTTGTGTATAACCAACTGGTGTCATGTGGGGTATGTGAAAGTGAGTTGTGTATAACCGGACTGGTGCCATGTGGGTATGTTAAAGTGAGTTGTGTAACCATATTGGTGCCATGTGGGGTATGTGAAAGTGAGTTGTGTAACCATACTGGTGTCATGTGGGTATGTAAAAGTGAGTTGTGTATAACCAACTGGTGTCATGTGGGGTATGTGAAAGTGAGTTGTGTATAATCAGACTGATGCCATGTGGGTATGTAAAAGTGAGTTGTGTATAAGCAGACTGGTGCCATGTGGGGTATGTAAAAGTGAGTTGTGTATAACCAACTGGTGCCATGTAGGGGGATGCAAAAGTGATTAGTGTATAACCAGACTGGTGCCATGTGGGGTATGTGAAAGTGAGCTGTGTAACCATATTGGTGTCATGTGGGGTATTTGAAAGTGAGTTGTGTATAACCAACTGGTGTCATGTGGGTATGTAAAAGTGAGTTGTGTATAACCAGACTGGTGCCATGTGGGGTATGTTAAAGTGAGTTGTGTAACCATATTGGTGCCATATGGGTATGTGAAAGTGAGTTGTGTATAATCAGACTGGTGCCATGTGGGTATGTTAAAGTGAGTTGTGTATAACCAGACTGGTGCCATGTGGGGTATGTGAAAGTGAGTTGTGTAATCATATTGGTGTCATGTGGGGTATTTGAAAGTGAGTTGTGTATAACCATATTGGTGTCATGTGGGTATGTAAAAGTGAGTTGTGTACAATCAGGCTGGTGCCATGTGGGGCATGTTAAAGTGGGTTGTGTATAATCAGACTGGTGCCATGTGGGGTATGTTAAAGTGAGTTGTGTAACCATACTGGTGTCATGTGGGGTATTTAAAAGTGAGTTGTGTATAACCAACTGGTGTCATGTGGGGTATGTGAAAGTGAGTTGTTTATAACCGGACTGGTGCCATGTGGGTATGTTAAAGTGAGTTGTGTAACCATATTGGTGCCATGTGGGGTATGTGAAAGTGAGTTGTGTAACCATACTGGTGTCATGTGGGTATGTAAAAGTGAGTTGTGTATAACCAACTGGTGTCATGTGGGGTATGTGAAAGTGAGTTGTGTATAATCAGACTGATGCCATGTGGGTATGTAAAAGTGAGTTGTGTATAAGCAGACTGGTGCCATGTGGGGTATGTAAAAGTGAGTTGTGTATAACCAACTGGTGCCATGTAGGGGGATGCGAAAGTGATTAGTGTATAACCAGACTGGTGCCATGTGGGGTATGTGAAAGTGAGCTGTGTAACCATATTGGTGTCATGTGGGGTATTTGAAAGTGAGTTGTGTATAACCAACTGGTGTCATGTGGGTATGTAAAAGTGAGTTGTGTATAACCAGACTGGTGCCATGTGGGGTATGTTAAAGTGAGTTGTGTAACCATATTGGTGCCATATGGGTATGTGAAAGTGAGTTGTGTATAATCAGACTGGTGCCATGTGGGTATGTTAAAGTGAGTTGTGTATAACCAGACTGGTGCCATGTGGGGTATGTGAAAGTGAGTTGTGTGATCATATTGGTGTCATGTGGGGTATTTGAAAGTGAGTTGTGTATAACCATATTGGTGTCATGTGGGTATGTAAAAGTGAGTTGTGTACAATCAGACTGGTGCCATGTGGGGCATGTTAAAGTGAGTTGTGTATAACCAACTGGTGCCATGTAGGGGATGCGAAAGTGATTAGTGTATAACCAGACTGGTGCCATGTGGGGTATGTGAAAGTGAGTTGTTTAACCATATTGGTGTCATGTGGGGAATTTGAAAGTGAGTTGTGTATAACCAACCGGTGCCATGTGGGTATGTAAAAGTGAGTTGTGTATAACCAGACTGGTGCCATGTGGGTATGTAAAAGTGAGTTGTGTATAACCAGACTGGTGCCATGTGGGGTATGTGAAAGTGAGTTATGTAACCATATTGGTGTCATGTGGGGTATTTGAAAGTGAGTTGTGTATAACCAACCGTGCCATGTGGGTATGTAAAAGTGAGTTGTGTATAATCAGACTGCTGCCATGTGGGTATGTTAAAATGAGTTGTGTATAACCAACTGGTGCCATGTAGGGGATGCGAAAGTGATTAGTGTATAACCAGACTGGTGCCATGTGGGGTATGTGAAAGTGAGTTGTGTAACCATATTGGTGTCATGTGGGGTATTTGAGAGTGAGTTGTGTATCATTAACCAGTGCCATGTGGGTATGTAAAAGTAAGTTGTGTATAACTGGACTGGTGCCATGTAGGGAATGTGAAAGTGAGTAGTGTATAACCAGATTGGTGCCATTTAGGGTATGTAAAAGTGAGTTGTGTAACCATACTGGTGTCATGTGAGTATGTAAAAGTGAGTTGTGTACAATCAGACTGGTGCCATGTGGGGTATGTTAAAGTGAGTTGTGTATAACCTACTGGTGCCATGTAGGGGATGTGAAAGTGAGTAGTGTATAACCAGACTGGTGCCATGTGGGGTATGTGAAAGTGAGTTGTGTAACCATATTGTGTCATGTGGATTATTTGAAAGTGAGTTGTGTATAACCACCTGGTGCCATGTGGGTATGTAAAAGTGAGTTGTGTATAACCAGACTGGTGCTATGTGGGGTATGTTAAAGTGAGTTGTGTATAACCAACTGGTGCCATGTAGGGGATGCGAAAGTGATTAGTGTATAACCAGACTGGTGCCATGTGGGGTATGTGAAAGTGAGTTGTGTAACCATATTGGTGTCATGTGGGGTATTTGAGAGTGAGTTGTGTATCATTAACCAGTGCCATGTGGGTATGTAAAAGTAAGTTGTGTATAACTGGACTGGTGCCATGTAGGGAATGTGAAAGTGAGTAGTGTATAACCAGATTGGTGCCATTTGGGGTATGTAAAAGTGAGTTGTGTAACCATACTGGTGTCATGTGAGTATGTAAAAGTGAGTTGTGTACAATCAGACTGGTGCCATGTGGGGCATGTTAAAGTGAGTTGTGTATAACCTACTGGTGCCATGTAGGGGATGTGAAAGTGAGTAGTGTATAACCAGACTGGTGCCATGTGGGGTATGTGAAAGTGAGTTGTGTAACCATATTGTGTCATGTGGATTATTTGAAAGTGAGTTGTGTATAACCACCTGGTGCCATGTGGGTATGTAAAAGTGAGTTGTGTATAACCAGACTGGTGCTATGTGGGGTATGTTAAAGTGAGTTGTGTATAACCAACTGGTGCCATGTAGGGGATGTGAAAGTGATTAGTGTATAACCAGACTGGTGCCATGTGGGGTATGTGAAAGTGAGTTGTGTAACCATATTGGTGTCATGTGGGGTATTTGAAAGTGAGTTGTGTATAAGCATCCGGTGCCATGTGGGTATGTAAAAGTGAGTTGTGTATAACCAGACTGGTGTCATGTAGGGGATGCAAAAGTGAGTTGTGTATAACTGACTGGTGCCATGTGGGATATGTGAAAGTGAGTTGTGTATAACCAACTGTGCCATGTAGGGGATGCGATAGTGAGTAGTGTATAACCAGACTGGTGTCATGTGGGGTATTTGAAAGTGAGTTGTGTACAACCAACTGGTGCCATGTAGGGGATGCGATAGTGAGTAGTGTATAACCAGACTGGTGCCATGTGGGGTATGTGAAAGTGAGTTGTGTAACCATATTGGTGTCATGTGGGGTATTTGAAAGTGATTTGTGTATAACCAACTGGTGCCATGTGGGGTATGTGAAAGTGAGTTGTGTATAACCAGACTGGTGCCATGTGGGGGTATGTGAAAGTGAGTTGTGTATAACCAGACTGGTGCCATGTGGGGGTATGTGAAAGTGAGTTGTGTATAACCAGACTGGTGCCATGTAAGGTATGTGAGTTGTGTAACAAGATTTTGCCATGTGTATTCAATTTGTTGTGTACAATAATAAATAAATTGTGAAAATATTATTGTAATGAGAACCAGGTACATATTTTTATTATTCTTGTAATTATTCTTTCATTCATTGTTTGCAGATGATATATGTTTCCATGACTACATATTAGATGAGCTAGTAGTTTGTTCTGATGTAGATGATGAAATAAAATGTCCTAAAAAAGATAGCTTAGTACCACTGTACAAGTTGGTAAGCCATGTATTATATTTTTCCAGTCTGTTGTTTTTTTGCCACCCAAGTTATTTTCCAATAATTTAAACATTTTATTGAATGACATTGAAATAAATATTATATGATACCCTGATATGTCTGGTATATTATATGATACCTTGATATGTCTGGTATATTATATGATACCTTGATATGTTTGGTATATTATATGATACCTTGATATGTCTGGTATATTATATGATACCCTGATATGTCTGGTATATTATATGATACCTTGATATGTCTGGTATATTATATGATACCTTGATATGTCTGGTATAATATATGATACCTTGATATGTTTGGTATATTATATGATACCTTGATATGTTTGGTATATTATATGATACCTTGATATGTTTGGTATATTATATGATACCTTGATATGTTTGGTATATTATATGATACCTTGATATGTCTGGTATATTATATGATACCTTGATATGTTTGGTATAATATACATGTATGATACCTTGATATGTCTGGTATATTATATAATACCTTGATATGTTTGGTATATTATATGATACCTTGATATGTCTGGTATATTATATGATACCTTGATGTGTTTGGTATATTATATAATACCTTGATATGTTTGGTATATTATATGATACCTTGATATGTCTGGTATAATATATGATACCTGATATGTTTGGTATATTATATGATACCTTGATATGTTTGGTGTATTATATGATACCTTGATATGTTTGGTATATTATATGATACCTTGATATGTTTGGTATATTATATGATACCTTGATATGTCTGGTATAATATATGATACCTGATATGTTTGGTATATTATATGATACCTTGATATGTTTGGTATATTATATGATACCTTGATATGTCTGGTATATTATATGATACCTTGATATGTGTTGTATATTATATGATACCTTGATATGTCTGGTATAATATATGATACCTGATATGTTTGGTATATTATATGATACCTTGATATGTTTGGTATATTATATGATACCTTGATATGTCTGGTATATTATATGATACCTTGATATGTGTTGTATATTATATGATACCTTGATATGTTTGGTGTATTATATGATACCTTGATATGTCTGGTATATTATATGATACCTTGATATGTCTGGTATATTACATGTATATCTTCCCTTGAAATGTCTGGTATATTATATGATACCTTGATATGTCTGGTATAATATATGATACCTGATATGTTTGGTATATTATATGATACCTTGATATGTTTGGTGTATTATATGATACCTTGATATGTCTGGTATATTATATGATACCTTGATATGTGTTGTATATTATATTATATGATACCTTGATATGTCTGGTATATTACATGTATATCTTCCCTTGATATGTCTGGTATATTATATGATACCTTGATATGTCTGGTATATTATATGATACCTTGATATGTCTGGTATATTATATCTTCCCTTGATATGTCTGGTATATTATATGATACCTTGATATGTCTGGTATATTATATCTTCCCTTGATATGTCTGGTATATTATATGATACCTTGATATGTCTAATATATATGTTATCTATCAAAGGCTCCTGATGTTGTCTTGGGTGATCTTGAAGATCGCTTCCAGATTGACTACGATCGCTTTCAGTTTGAACCAAAGTATGTAAATAATTCAATTTCTCAAACATTTGTTATCAAAATCCTTTTGTGTTCTATGGATTATACATACTTATATGAATACATGCTCACAATTTTATCCTCCTGGTTTATCACTATCACTGTCTCTTGTACATGTATGGAGTATATATACAAAGACACAGCAACTTTTAATCTCAGTTTTTAGATTGAAATGGCTTTAATTCATCAAAATATATGCTCATTATTAGATGAAATTAATATTAGAAATATTTATAGGAATACATGTACATGTAGTTAAGGCAATAAGAGATTATACCAAATTGATGAATTATATTATTTATATATTGTTTACAGTCCAGAGCATCTTCTTGGTGATGGTAGTTATGGATCTGTTTATAGGGCTTATTACAAGAACCAGGTAATGGGGGGAGGGTGGCAAGTGTTATTTTTATTGATATAAATACATTTAATTTAGTAATAGCTCAAAAATAATTTCAATGATTTTTTAATAACAAAAAAATACTGTACTTTCATTATTTCACATATATGAAAATTAACTTTTTCATAATAATTGTTGAATTTTTATGTTGCAATGTAATGACTTAAAACACTGAGAACACAAAAACAAACATATTTGTTGATTGAAGTGGAGACCGATAAAATAAAAGGCTCCTTGTTGGTATAGTGAATTTAATATTTGTTTCCTATTTCTCAGCCTGTTGCTGTCAAAGTGTTTAGTCCAGTTGGAGACATCCATCCACATCGGATGCTGAGACAGGAGGTTTGTATACATGTAAACACAAAAATACCATGTAAAGGAGGTTTGTATACATGTAAACACAAAAATACTATGTAAAGGAGGTTTGTATACATGTAAACACAAAAATACCAAGTAAAGGAGGTTTGTATACATGTAAACACAAAAATACCAAGTAAAGGAGGTTTGTATACATGTAAACACAAAAATACCAAGTAAAGGAGGTTTGTATACATGTAAACACAAAAATACCAAGTAAAGGAGGTTTGTATACATGTAAACACAAAAATACTATGTAAAGGAGGTTTGTATACATGTAAACACAAAAATACCATGTAAAGGAGGTTTGTATACATGTAAACACAAAAATACTATGTAAAGGAGGTTTGTATACATGTAAACACAAAAATACCAAGTAAAGGAGGTTTGTATACATGTAAACACAAAAATACCAAGTAAAGGAGGTTTGTATACATGTAAACACAAAAATACCATGTAAAGGAGGTTTGTATACATGTAAACACAAAAATACCAAGTAAAGGAGGTTTGTATACATGTAAACACAAAAATACCATGTAAAGGAGGTTTGTATACATGTAAACACAAAAATACCAAGTAAAGGAGGTTTGTATACATGTAAACACAAAAATACCATGTAATTCTAAAACCAGGACTATTGTAAAAATTTCATTTCAGGTGATATGATATGATTTGATATGATATTGCAATGATAATAATAGAAATAGCTAATATTGTTGTAATATGCATTTATCTATTATGTATGGAACTATATAATCCTGAACATAAAACTATAATTTCTAAGCTATGAATATGAGATATTTTAAACTTGTTTTGTTTTCTTGCTCAAAATCTAGGTAACAGTACTGAGAAAACTTCGCCATCTAAGTTTGATATCTATGATTGGTGTAGGATTACGTCCCAGAATATTGGTAATGGAGTTAGCACCACTAGGATCTTTGAGTTCAATACAGAATGCTGATAGACCATTAAGTAGAGGATTACAACACAGAATAGCATTACAGGTAAGTTTGATATCCATGATTGGTGAAGGGGTTATGTCCTAGAATATTGGTAATGAAGTTAGCACCATTAGGATCCATACTAGTACTGTATTTAATTGTTATTCTTATATGATTTCATGGCTGATGATTGAGTTGTCTCATTATTGCAGGTTGCCGAAGGTCTGATGTTTTTACACCAACATAGGATAATTTACCGAGATCTCAAACCTGATAATGTTCTTGTATTTTCTTTATCTAGTGGTGTTCTTGTAAGTATAAATTAGTGTGGATTGATATATATTGCAGGTCCATTTAATTATTCTTCATTGATTGGTTCATATCTGTCCATTATAAATATGCATCTCAAGTTACTTAATGAATTGATGGCTGATCAGCAGCCATTTTGTACATAACATTTGTTATTTGTGATATCCATGAGTGTCAGCAGCTGTTTCACGGCGATGATTATGATGATTTGGATCAAAGTTGTCATGATGATCATACATATTGTACTACAGATGCAAATCTTAGGTTTATATGCACTTCTATCGGGTTATTCTAAAAGAGCATTTATTATACAATTTCATGTGATACAAGAATGATCTAATTTCTAAGAGGTGTCACGTTGACTGAATAAAATCTAGACACAGTGCCATTTGAAGTAACATCAAATTTTTAACATGCTTAAAATTCTATACCATCATGTAGTTTTTATTTTAATAAAATCTAAAGACGTGTAATTTGACTACAGGTGAATGCCAAGATATCTGACTATGGCATATCTAGATTTGCCACACCACTTGGATTAACTGCGTCAGAGGGCACACCAGGATACAGAGCACCTGAGGTTGCTAAGGGAGATGTGGTCTATAGCAACAAGGTGAAGTTACCTATTCTTCTATATTTGATGATGGCAGAATTGTGTATAGACTTTATATATTTTTATTGAAATGGCAGACAAATATTAGTTGCCAAGCTTCTTGTTTTAAAAGGCTAATCTTAAATTTTGAATTAGTTATTAATATGCCTCTAATACTCAGCACACAGGAGTTCTTTTTGAGCTTTCTTTGATATATTTTGTTTTCAAAACTATTCAACATACATTTGAATAAATTGTCATGACAGTTGTAAAACCAACAAGAATTGTTATTTTTAACTTTATTATTACAATATTTATGTTTTTATTTGACCCCCTAGATTGATGTATACTCATTTGGTATATTACTGTATGAACTTGTGACTGGTGGGAGAAAACCATTTGAAGAGTTGGCATTCCGAGTTGAACTAGATGAGGCAGTGATGAAAGTAAATACAAAATTAATTGTTTACTACACACCACCTATATTCATTGATTAATTGAATTATTGACATGGATATAGGGAAATTTTCAATTAGTATTTTGTGCATTTACAGGGTAGAAGATTGCCACAGATAAGTGATGTAGGATGTGCTGCATGGCCTGATGTACAAGATTTGATCCATCATTGTTTAGAACAAGTACCAGAAGACAGGCCAACAGTATGTGTACCAACACAATAATATACTATAAAGTTGTTTTCATCTCAATTAAGTAAATCTTATCTTTTTGTAAATACTAGTCTATCTGGAAAAAAAAGAATAGTCACTGAAATAATAAATTAGACAAAGCAGTCTGAGATATTGCAGCCCTGTTAGCAATGAAGTCCATATATAATATCAAAGCAATCAGATATGAGGTTTTTAACAAGAACTCAAAAATATCACTTTTTACCAAAAATGACAAATCTGAAAGATTTCCATCTGTAGTACTTATATGTGTAGTATTAAAGCAATCAGACTCACAATTTTCACCAAGATGTCGAAAATATCAGTTTATACCAAAATTGACAAAAATATTAGAGAATTAACGATATCATCATGAAATGAACACATCTATAAGAGAGCTCCACCCAAGGTATATATACACCAAGTATCAAAACAATGAGAGTTGACGAGGAAAGCAACGGAAATCAGTAATATGATTAGCTTCGTTTAACAAAGTCAACAGCAGAGCTAATAAAAAGGTAGTTATAAACACTGGTGATGAAAGATATCTTCCCTCAATCATTTTGCTACTGGACTGTTTAATAATGCCCGGAAACCTGGAAACAAGGAATATATAGTGGTAGAATTTAATAAACTAGATGTTGTAGACAGAAATATTTTGTGTTGTCATTGTAGATATTATGATATTCTGTGCCTATACATTTGAAGCGATATTGATAATAGAAAGATTTTGTGATTAAAATGCTTGTCATGAGTAATTGTCTATTGTTTCATTCTCAGTCTGAACAAGTATTTGATCGTATCAACTCAGCTGAATTATTATGTTTGAAGAAAGAATATTTAGTCTTTAAGAGCTATTCTGCTGAATGTGTTGTAATCAGGGTAAGGATTGTCCAAAATCAAGTTATTCTCACTAACTCTTTAGAGCTGAGTGGGTTTGTGAAGTTCCTAGCAAGTCAAGATATTCACTTATGACTTATCTCAAATAATAATTGCAGGAAGCACATGTTAACAAGTTTGAAGTGTGGATGGGTGGTGGAGACAGCACTACTGGTGTGGTGTCCTGGATTATTGCCAATAATAAACATTCACCTGGGGCAGTTGTAGAGGTAAATACTGTTTTGTTTCTGATGTTGTCATATAGTCCTCATGTTTGTAAGAGCACTTAAACATGAAACACTTTATCTTGAGCAAAGAAAAAGTAAATAATGTAAAGAAAAATATCAGTCATCTGCATACAACTTGAGCTCAGTTGTTTCTATGGAATTGTATTCTCATTTGTATGTAAGCAAATAGTTGAATGGGTCTATTGAATTTCTATAAACATTCTATAAACTCATTATATAGAATCACCTGTATATAGAGGTTATCTGAGATTTAGTCCATTTCTTTTTTGCATTTTTATTGAAATTGTATTGGTTTGTGATAAACTTAAATATTGTCAATAATTTACCATAGAGAATTACACTAGAATTTTTTCAGAATTCTATAGAACATTTTCATAAGGGAGGGCTAGGATTGATCAGTATTTCTGAGTTCAATCCAAGACAACATTTAGTGACCATACATGTATGTGGTGCAAAAACCACTCATCAATAAAATCTTTATTTATAAGTCATCTTTCAACCATAGACCATTATGTTAGAGATATGAACTGGTTAGTAATATATAAATTGAGTCTCAAATGTAGTGATTTTGATAATTTTTGTTTGATTTGATATTTTCTACTAGGGCACTGTACTCAAAGTGAAGGAGTGTGAGCATAGTGAAAGTCGTGTGATGTGTCTTTGCTGTTTAGGTGCAAACAATGTACTAGCTGGTACAGCCAATGGTAATATCTGGTTACTTGATGCCATAACACACACAGTTAAACATCATATGCTGCCATTGTCTGATGCTGTGCTTTGTCTGGAGTCTTGTAAAGGGTAAATAAGTAATGTCAAATTCAAAAATTCATTTGTACAAAATGTATGCTTTTTATTGTATAATTATCCTTGGTATGTGAAACACTGACATGAATATTGTTTGGATGTTGTTTTATGTAACTAATATAAGAAGTATTTTGTATTTTTATCAAGGCGCCATGGACAGGAATTAGTGTTTGCTGGAGTGGCCAGTGGTCATGTGGCCGTCTTCTCATCTCATATGATGAAAACTGTGAGTGTCTTCATTACATTGTTAGTACAAAACAGAAAGACATTTAATAACAATGACTGACATTTTACTTTTAAATTAGTATTGTAAATATTTTATCACTAATATTTTTATTGTTGTCAATCAATGGAAATTACTTCTACAGATGTAAACATTTATTACATTACATTGTTACAGTGTATCCTGCGCTTCCCTTCATATTTATTTATATAACACCATCAAAACTAATAACAAAAAAAATCATTGACATTTTATATTTAAAAACTAATGGATGATAGATCGACCCACCAACCCATAATGGTCAACAGCACACTTTACATGACATATGTGTGCAAGGCACCAGTCAAGCTTGAGTTCTTTATTATTATTATTTTGCAGCATTATCAATACCAGTGAAATTTCTGCCATTATAATCAGAAAACAGTAAATGGAACAGTTTCACAGTCACTGATTGATGCTCCCTGAAACAGCATAATTTAAAATGTCATTCTTGAAATTGTTTTTTCACTCAGGCATTCACAATCTCATATGACAAAATAAAATGAGAAAAAAACTAGTTTTGGTATATAAAATATTAAATGTATATTTACATTGTGAGTGGCGGGTGGCTGATGTGGGCTTTCCAGTAGTATTGTAGTGAATGCCCGGCAACCCAGTGAATGGTATGTGGGTATGCCATCTCGGTGCAGAGTCATGGCCATGCATTACGATACGCTGACTTCCAGGATTGACTGTATGTGTTTAAAGGGTGCTTACCTGGGGTACATGTACATAGTTGTTTTGTTACCCCATCCCATGAATATGTTCAAAGCATCTGGGTAGAAGTTTTAATATTGACCATGCCAGATCGGTGATTTGATGATTAATTTGAAACCAAACGAAAGGCAATTGATCAAACATGACTGGAAAGTCTGTGGGTATTGGACATTCAAGAAGAGAAAACAACTGCAGTGATTTTGACGTGACTATATGAATAAAATAACAGGGATACTTTCATTTAGTCTTGTTTCGCAAATAAAGTAGTGTTACCTACTACAAATAGATCAGATCTATCACTCTGTACTCGGGCTCTGTAGTCATACTCCAACTTTGCTTCCCACATTTGCTTGGATAAATCATTCCCCAGGTAAACCTTTATAGTTCAAGGACCATAATAACACAAGAGCAGATGATGTATTCCAAAATTGTCTGATTTCAATATTGTAAATTCATTGTTATTGGCAATGGACAATTTTGATGCTGATTTCATTATTTAGTACCTTATAGTTTCTCTTCGTTTTAAATACCCTCTTCTTTATACATTTTAGAAAACAACACAGTATTCATATTCTGCAGCAATGTTGCATATAAAATATGCAGGACTATCCAATTGTTATATGCCACTAGATACTAAAAACAAATATTTTTTCTAGTCATTACAGAATAATTATGGGCACAATTTTGACTAGAGTTTTCGCTGAAAAAAAATGTTGCCATTAAAATTCAACAATATTATGACTGCAATTAACATTTGTTGCATATTAATTGTGTATTTTCTCGTTTATCTGGTGTTCCTTATAGCAAGGACACTTTGGATGTAGGTTATATGGGCCTGGGCTAAACCTTGTTACCATGATAACAACACCATCATTGCCTCATCTAGTGCAGTTATCACTTTATCAACACAATTTTCTTTCTAACAGGGTCCATGCATTCCAGACAAGATTCTCACTCTATCTGATACACATGACCCTGTACGTTGCATGACAGTCGCCCGTAATAAGCTTTGGATTGGCTGTGGAGGTCAGGTGATCAGTGCTACCATGGATACGCTGTCTATAACAGTGCATCCTGGAATGAGGAACGCCAATATGTAGGTTTTCATTTTTTTTTATTTAATTATAACTATTGTTAATTATGATACAACAATACAATCCTTCACATCAAGAGATTTTTTTTTTTTCATTATGGAGACATCAAACTTATTTCATTCATGTGCAATGTAGCACTTATCAATGAGAGTGACCCTCATTACGTTAGATTGTATAATTTTTTCACTAACTTGGTATGAACACTGGTTTGATTACTCACTTGGTGTTATTTGTAGAAACACTGGTTTGATTATTCACTTGGTGTTACTTTGTATGAACACTGGTTTGATTATTCACTTGGTGTTATTTGTAGAAACACTGGTTTGATTATTCACTTGGTGTTATTTGTAGAAACACTGGTTTGATTATTCACTTGGTGTTATTTGTAGAAACACTGGTTTGCTTATTCACTTGGTGTTATTTGTAGAAACACTGGTTTGATTATTCACTTGGTGTTTTTTGTAGAAACACTGGTTTGATTATTCACTTGGTGTTATTTGTAGAAACACTGGTTTGATTATTCACTTGGTGTTATTTGTAGAAACACTGGTTTGATTATTCACTTGGTGTTATTTGTAGAAACACTGGTTTGATTATTCACTTGGTGTTATTTGTAGAAACACTGGTTTGATTATTCACTTGGTGTTATTTGTAGAAACACTGGTTTGATTATTCACTTGGTGTGTTATTTGTAGAAACACTGGTTTGATTACTCACTTGGTGTTATTTGTAGAAACACTGGTTTGATTATTCACTTGGTGTTATTTGTAGGAACACTGGTTTGATTATTCACTTGGTGTTATTTGTAGAAACACTGGTTTGATTATTCACTTGGTGTTATTTGTAGAAACACTGGTTTGATTATTCACTTGGTGTTATTTGTAGAAACACTGGTTTGATTACTCACTTGGTGTTATTTGTAGAAACACTGGTTTGATTATTCACTTGGTGTTATTTGTAGGAACACTGGTTTGATTATTCACTTGGTGTTATTTGTAGGAACACTGGTCTGATTATTCACTTGGTGTTTTTTGTAGAAACACTGGTTTGATTATTCACTAGGTGTTTTTTGTAGAAACACTGGTTTGATTATTCACTTGGTGTTTTTTGTAGGAACACTGGTTTAATTACTCACATACTGGTAGGCAAACATTTGTGGTTATCTCGCCGTGGAAGCACTATTCTTGAAGTCTGGCATCCCAATAAATCAATTAAAGTAATTGAGATAAACTGTGAAAATATCATCAGGTAAGATGTAATATTTGCAAGCTTGTTATATGAATGTTACAACTCTTAGTTGTACTTAGTGTACTGAAACACTTTTCCAGTGTGGTCTTTGGGGGGGGGGGGGGGCTGACATACAATGACTACTACTATATGTGTCACAGTCTAGTCACAGTGTTCTTGCATTCTGACTGAAACAAAAATATTTTCTTATTACAACAAATGTAGTTTATGGCAGTCTAGACTTGGTATTGCTATAGTTGCAGAAATTATTATTTTCAAGGATTTATAAGATCCTGAATAAGGCAGAATTGAATAAGGCAGAGAGTTGTGAAATGATCACAAACCAACATATATAGGAATCTTGATGTAAATAACTGATTTATGTTCATCATACATACATGTAGCTATGAAAGCTGTGTATCTGATAAATCCCAATTATACATGTGGAGTAATGACATTGAACCTGTTCCAGACTATTTACATTGGATGTGGTTACACCATAGCACAAGGCAGAAATATAATGACGGCATGAATCTCATAAAACATTTTCTCTGTCATTTTAGTTTCTTATATTTCACTAAAATACAACAAGAAATCATAGAGTTGCTGATCATGTCTTTCAAACTGAGAAGTAAATACAAAATAAATGCTGAAAATACACAAATGTTGATGCAATCATGTACTTTCTGAGTGCAAGTTTTGCTGTATACTCATATTAACAATTAACACTTTTCACAGGAAGACATGACAAAAACTTACATGTGCCACAATGTTATAATTAAGTCAATAAAAACAAAAGTACACTATACATGTTCATGTCACCAGCACCACTAGGGGCAGTCTCCACTAAAGCTGTTCTGTCAAAATGATTTCTGTGTTCTACAGAAGATACTGTGAGAGTGTTGAAAGTAAAGATTGCATTGTGAAGTCAGTATCATTGCATCAGTCTACAGTATGGGTTGGTACAGCAGGTGGATATATACTGATGTTAGATACATCTACACATCAACCAATCAAAGTCATGCATAGACATAACGGACCAATCAGAGCCATTGCATCCAAAGAGACAATGGGTATGTTCACTACACAATGTCATTATGCTTGCAAGGTAAACATCTCTCCTACCACACACATTTAATCTAACAAAGAACATTTTTATAATACAGGTAAATATATCATAATTGCTCCATTTAAAGATCTCACCAGCCTTTCTCTCTAAACAACTGAGATTACCCAACCTAGATTTCAAATTAGACATGAATAACCCAGCCTCACATTGAAATTAGACGTGAATTTTAATTAGACCAGTCTTTATTAAAATTAGATTTTCAAAATTGTACCAAGTTTTGCAAAAAATCAAAACATTTTAGGGGTATAATGCCAGTGGGGAAAAACTAAGATTCATATTTTCATGGAAACAAATCTATGAAAATAATTCGTTTCACTTTCATGTATCCTCCTTTTGTTAAAGTTGTCTTCATACTTCTCCAGGTTATAATGGTGAAAAATCAATTCTTGTATCAGTTGGTTGTGGATTTGTTAGCCGTCCTGGTCACACTGCTCAAATTGGTATGATATTTGCTACCATTTTAAAACATATTAATTCAGGAAAGTGAAAAAAAAATAAGGTGAAATGCTTGTATTTTATCTTCCACTTATTATATTTTATTTGCTGACAGATGATAACTATATTTATGCCTTGGTATGGGAAGGTAACATCAGTAGTCAAGTCAAGCACCTCAAAGCAGACCATAAACGAAGACAAGAATGGCTGGAACGAAATCTGTAACAAGTAAATAAATAATAAAATAAATAAATAAATAAATAAATAAATAAATAAATAAATAAATAAATAAATAAATAAATAAATAAATAAATAAATAAATAAATAAATAAATAAATAAATAAATAAATAAATAAATAAATAAATAAATAAATAAATAAATAAATAAATAAATAAATAAATAAATAAATAAATAAATAAATAAATAAATAAATAAATAAATAAATAAATAAATAAATAAATAAATAAATAAATAAATAAATAAATAAATAAATAAATAAATAAATAAATAAATAAATAAATAAATAAATAAATAAATAAATAAATAAATAAATAAATAAATAAATAAATAAATAAATAAATAAATAAATAAATAAATAAATAAATAAATAAATAAATAAATAAATAAATAAATAAATAAATAAATAAATAAATAAATAAATAAATGGGTGATTAAGTAATGCTACATATATTAGATATTCTGTTTCATTGAACCATTGTAGTAATATTTTGGCATAACCAACTTTATAACATACTCATGTAAAAGTCTTTTTGGTTACTTCATCTCAGTGAGAGCTTGTTTATTAAACTAAAAGTGTGTAGTCTTTGAATAAACACTGTATTAAGGTAGAGATGCAGTTTACCTGACAGGTATTTTAATTAGTTAATTAGGAAACCAAGATGACCTCCATTGTCCACAAAACTATATATTTTTCGGAAAGCTTATTGTATGAATTTTAAAATTGTGTTAGTATTTTATTTTTATGGACACTGTAGTTTGAAATATGCACAAAAATGTGCTTTTTTGGTCAAAAGTGATTAAAAAAATTTAACTTCTAAACCATGCTTCGCTCTGTTTCCTCTTCAAAATTGGTTTATGAGTACATCTGTTTACTATGAAGAAAGTGCCGTCTTGTGCTATTTTTTTTTAAAGTTCTGGAATGTGCACTAAAAAGAAGCTGAGATAATTGCTAATTTGCATAACAATTCACTCAGTAGGAAGTTTGCTAATGCTCTTAATAAAAATGGCTGTAACAGTTCCAAATTTAAACCTATTATTGTTTTATAAAAGTTAAATATAGTGCATAATATGGAGATCCTGTCATTTCTTTTTTTCACCATGTTTCTTTTTTATTATTTATGTACAGCCTTGCTAAATCTTGCTAAGCATTCAAAAGAAATAATTTTGCACCTGTTATCTATATTTTAAAATCTTTTTTTGAGTATGTTCCACTATTCACAATTCTACAAAATTTTAACAGTCTATAGCCAAGACTGTTTGGATAATAAAAAGCAAAAAAAAAAAAATTCACTCCCAAGTGCCCACGAACCTGCATCTCTACCTTAAGTATTGTGAAAGATGCAGGAGTGACTTTGTGACTTTCCATTTAATACTGTATATAGAAAATGCAGTTTCTTTTTAAGGCAGAAGCCTACTTTTGCATGGCTGTAAATTGCATGACAATGGGCAATCTTTGAGTTAATGTCACATGGCACCATCAAATAACAGTGACTTATTAGTACTGGTAGTAACAATAACTTGTTGCTATTTTTAGAACAGTTCCATAGAGCACAATGTTGCATTTTTTGACACTTTTCTAAATCCAAAAATTATGGAATAATATATACGCCATAGGAACTTTCGCTAAAAGTGTTACTATCCACCAAAATTCTTGAAATAATCTGCCGACCCCAGATTTTTTCAACTAACTTATTGCAAAATGAATAAATTCTGTGTATTTTCATTTATGAGTAACTTCTACCTTAAGTATCTCTTTATGACAATTTGGTTTGAAAATGACTAAAACTAATGGGTCATCACATTTTCATATATTTCCTCATATTATTAAGGTAAAACTGGTGTCCATTTTGAATGGCATTTGATTGATGTTGGGATTTTTAAATAGATTCCACTCATGAAATTGAGGTGGAACCATTCACAGGATATATAATATAATTCTATATTATTCAGTACTCATTTACAAATTGAATGCCTTGGGGAGAGGTAAGCTTCCGTGTTACCATGTTACTATTGTAAAATAAAATTTAACAAATACAATGTAAAATGTACATCTTACATGCAAAGAATATTATATTATTCATTTACACTTTATTTATTACTCTTGGATATTTACAGTCACATCAAATCATGAGAGAATGATGACAAAACTAAACTGGTGCAATTTTTTTTTTCAATATATTTTATTTGTATTTACAACACACAAAAGAATATTTTATTAAATGATATTCACTTTTTGTTGTAATAATTAGTTAAATATATATTTTAACAATTTTTGTTTTTTGTAGCATTATTTTACAAGCATTCATCTATGGTATTTTATGAGATACAAATATACTATTATATATTTGCGTACTCGTGTGGGTGGGACATTGGCCAATCAGCACACTAGTACATCATCACATGATTTTCATATAGCTGGGACATTGGCCAATTAGCACGCTAGTACATCATCATGTGATGATCACATGATTTTCATATAGCTGGCACATTGGCCAATGCCGGTATGATCTTCTCATATATGGTGATGCCTTTGAGAAAGATTTCTTCATTCAGGAATTCATTGTGATCATGCAGTAGAATTGGTGTCTTGTTCATTGGTGAAAAACCAAGGGCAGAGTAACCTTTCTGTAAAATAAAACCAAATTACATTTATATTATTTGAGTGTTTTAGTCCTACCTGTCCAGCACAGATAAATATGACCAGTAATCATTTATGGATGGTCTCCAATAATGACCTATAATAGTCTCATTACATGGCCAGTCACATTTGTTCTCCATAATGGCCATTGTTAAAGTCCCATATAGACCAATCACATGTACAGCCAGTGGTCTTTAATATATATTCTCTACAATAGCCTATATTGGAGACAATATTGGCCAATAATATATATGGTCTACAATGGCCTATATTGGGGTCAATATTGGCCAATAATATATATGCTCTACAATGGCCTATATTGGAGACAATATTGGCCAATAATATATATGCTCTACAATAGCCTATATTGGGGTCAATATTGGCCAATAACATGTAAAGCCAGTGGTCTATAATATATATTCTCTACAATAGCCTATATTGGAGTCAATATTGGCCAATAACATGTAAAGCCAGTGGTCTATAATATATATTCTCTACAATGGCCTATATTGGAGACAATATTGGCCAATAATATATATCTACAATGGCCTATATTGGAGTCAATATTGGCCAATAACATGTAAAGCCAGTGGTCTATAATATATATTCTCTACAATGGCGTATACTGGGGTCAATATTGGCCAATAACATGTAAAGCCAGTGGTCTATAATATATATTCTCTACATTGGCATATATTGGGGTCAATATTGGCCAATAACATGTAAAGCCAGTGGTCTATAATATATATTCTCTACAATAGCCTATATTGGAGACAATATTGGCCAATAATATATATGCTCTATAATGGCCTATATTGGGGTCAATATTGGCCAATAACATGTAAAGCCAGTGGTCTATAATATATATGCTCTAAAATTGCCTATATTGGGGTCAATATTGGCCAATAACATGTAAAGCCAGTGGTCTATAATATATATTCTCTACAATAGCCTATATTGGGGTCAATATAGGCCAATAACATGTAAAGCCAGTGGTCTATAATATATATGCTCTACAATGGCCTATATTGGGGTCAATATTGGCCAATAACATGTAAAGCCAGTGGTCTATATTATATATGCTCTATAATGGCCTATATTGGGGTCAATGTTGGCCAATAACATGTAAAGCCAGTGGTCTATAATATATATTCTCTACAATAGCCTATATTGGGGTCAATATAGGCCAATAACATGTAAAGCCAGTGGTCTATAATATATATGCTCTACAATGGCCTATATTGGGGTCAATATTGGCCAATAACATGTAAAGTCAGTGGTCTATAATATATATGCTCTACAATGGCCTATATTGGGGTCAATATTGGCCAATAACATGTAAAGCCAGTGGTCTATAATATATATGCTCTACAATGGCCTATATTGGGGTCAATATTGGCCAATAACATGTAAAGCCAGTGGTCTATAATATATATTCTCTACAATGGCCTATATTGGGGTCAATATTGGCCAATAACATGTCGACCCAGTGGTCTTTAATATATATTCTCTACAATAGCCTATATTGGAGACAATATTGGCCAATGATATATATGGTCTATAATGGCCTATATTGTGGTCAATATTGGCCAATAACATGTAAAGCCAATGGTCTATAATATATATGCTCTATAATGGCCTATATTGGGGTCAATATTGGCCAATAACATGTAAAGCCAGTGGTCTATAATATATATTCTCTACAATGGCCTATATTGGAGTCAATATTGGCCAATGACATGTAAAGCCAGTGGTCTATAATATATATTCTCTACAATAGCCTATATTGGAGACAATATTGGCCAATAATATATATGGTCTATAATGGCCTATATTGGGGTAAATATTGGCCAATAACATGTAAAGCCAGTGGTCTATAATATATATTCTCTACAATAGCCTATATTGGAGACAATATTGGCCAATAATATATATGGTCTATAATGGCCTGTATTGGGGTCAATATTGGCCAATAACATGTAAAGCCAGTGGTCTATAATATATATGCTCTACAATGGCCTATATTGGGGTCAATATTGGCCAATAACATGTAAAGCCAGTGGTCTATAATATATATTCTCTACAATAGCCTATATTGGGGTCAATATTGGCCAATAACATGTAAAGCCAGTGGTCTATAATATATATGCTCTACAATGGTCTATATTGGGGTCAATATTGGCCAATAACATGTAAAGCCAGTGGTCTATAATATATATGCTCTACAATGGCCTATAATGGGGTCAATATTGGCCAATAACATGTAAAGCCAGTGGTCTACAATGGCCTATATTGGGGTCAATATTGGCCAATAACATGTAAAGCCAGTGGTCTATAATATACATGTTTTACAATGGCCTATATTGGGGTCAATATTGGCCAATAACATGTAAAGCCAGTGGTCTATAATATATATGCTCTACAATGGCCTATATTGGGGTCAATATTGGTCAATAACATGTAAAGCCAGTGGTCTATAATATATATGCTCTATAATGGCCTATATTGGGGTCAATATTGGCCAATAACATGTAAAGCCAGTGGTCGATAATATATATGCTCTACAATGGCCTATATTGGGGTCAATATTGGCCAATAACATGTAAAGCCAGTGGTCTATAATATATATGCTCTACAATGGCCTATATTGGGGTCAATATTGGCCAATAACATGTAAAGCCAGTGGTTTATAATATATATGCTCTACAATGGCCTATATTGGGGTCAATATTGGCCAATAACATGTAAAGCCAGTGGTCTATAATATATATGCTCTGCAATGGCCTATATTGGGGTCAATATTGGCCAATAACATGTAAAGCCAGTGGTCTATAATATATGTTCTCTACAATGGCCTATATTGGAGTCAATATTGGCCAATGACATGTAAAGCCAGTGGTCTATAATATATATTCTCTACAATTAAGGTAGAGATGCAGTTTACCTGACAGGTATTTTAATTAGTTAATTAGGAAACCAAGATGATCTCCATTGTCCACAAAACTATATATTTTTCGGAAAGCTTATTGTATGAATTTTAAAGTTGTGTTAGTATTTTATTTTTATGGACACTGTAGTTTGAAATATGCACAAAAATGTGCTTTTTTGGTCAAAAGTGATTAAAAAAATTTAACTTCTAAACCATGCTTCGCTCTGTTTCCTCTTCAAAATTGGTTTATGTGTACATCTGTTTACTATGAAGAAAGTGCCGTCTTGTGCTATTTTTTTTAAAGTTCTGGAATGTGCACTAAAAAGAAGCTGAGATAATTGCTAATTTGCATAACAATTCACTCAGTAGGAAGTTTGCTAATGCTCTTAAATATAAATGGCTGTAACAATTCCAAATTTTTGTTTCTTGTAGCATTATTTTACAAGCATTCATCTACAATGGCCGATATTGGGGTCAATATTGGCCAATAATATATATGCTCTACAATGGCCTATATTGAAGACAATATTGGCCAATAATATATATGCTCTACAATAGCCTATATTGGGGTCAATATTGGCCAATAACATGTAAAGCCAGTGGTCTATAATATATATTCTCTACAATGGCGTATATTGGGGTCAATATTGGCCAATAACATGTAAAGCCAGTGGTCTATAATATATATTCTCTACAATAGCCTATATTGGAGACAATATTGGCCAATAATATATATGCTCTATAATGGCCTATATTGGGGTCAATATTGGCCAATAACATGTAAAGCCAGTGGTCTATAATATATATTCTCTATATTGGGGTCAATATTGGCCAATAACATGTAAAGCCAGTGGTCTATAATATATATTCTCTACAATGTCCTATATTGGAGACAATATTGGCCAATAACATGTAAAGCCAGTGGTCTATAATATATATTCTCTACAATGGCCCATATTGGAGTCAATATTGGCCAATGACATGTAAAGCCAGTGGTCTATAATAGATAGTCTCTACAATAGCCTATATTGGAGTCAATATTGGCCAATAACATGTAAAGCCAGTGGTCTATAATATATATTCTCTACAATAGCCTATATTGGAGACAATATTGGCCAATAATATATATGCTCTATAATGGCCTATATTGGGGTCAATATTGGCCAATAATATATATTGGGGTCAATATTGGCCAATAACATGTAAAGCCAGTGGTCTATAATATATATTCTCTACAATAGCCTATATTGGAGTCAATATTGGCCAATAACATGTAAAGCCAGTGGTCTATAATATATATTCTCTACAATGGCCTATATTGGAGACAATATTGGCCAATAATATATATGCTCTACAATGGCCTATATTGGAGTCAATATTGGCCAATAACATGTAAAGCCAGTGGTCTATAATATATATTCTCTACAATGGCGTATATTGGGGTCAATATTGGCCAATAACATGTAAAGCCAGTGGTCTATAATATATATTCTCTACAATGGCGTATATTAGGGTCAATATTGGCCAATAACATGTAAAGCCAGTGGTCTATAATATATATGCTCTACAATGGCCTATATTGGGGTCAATATTGGCCAATAACATGTAAAGCCAGTGGTCTATAATATATATTCTCTACAATAGCCTATATTGGGGTCAATATTGGCCAATAACATGTAAAGCCAGTGGTCTATAATATATATGCTCTACAATGGCCTATATTGGGGTCAATATTGGCCAATAACATGTAAAGCCAGTGGTCTATAATATATATGCTCTACAATGGCCTATATTGGGGTCAATATTGGCCAATAACATGTAAAGCCAATGGTCTATAATATATATGCTCTACAATGGCCTATATTGGGGTCAATATTGGCCAATAACATGTAAAGTCAGTGGTCTATAATATATATGCTCTACAATGGCCTATATTGGGGTCAATATTGGCCAATAACATGTAAAGCCAGTGGTCTATAATATATATGCTCTACAATGGCCTATATTGGGGTCAATATTGGCCAATAACATGTAAAGCCAGTGGTCTATAATATATATTCTCTACAATGGCCTATATTGGGGTCAATATTGGCCAATAACATGTCGACCCAGTGGTCTTTAATATATATTCTCTACAATAGCCTATATTGGAGACAATATTGGCCAATAATATATATGCTCTACAATGGCCTATATTGGGGTCAATATTGGCCAATAACATGTAAAGCCAGTGGTCTATAATATATATTCTCTACAATGGCGTATATTGGGGTTCAATATTGGCCAATAACATGTAAAGCCAGTGGTCTATAATATATATGCTCTACAATGGCCTATATTGGGGTCAATATTGGTCAATAACATGTAAAGCCAGTGGTCTATAATATATATGCTCTATAATGGCCTATATTGGGGTCAATATTGGCCAATAACATGTAAAGCCAGTGGTCGATAATATATATGCTCTACAATGGCCTATATTGGGGTCAATATTGGCCAATAACATGTAAAGCCAGTGGTCTATAATATATATGCTCTACAATGGCCTATATTGGGGTCAATATTGGCCAATAACATGTAAAGCCAGTGGTCTATAATATATATCCTCTACAATGGCCTATATTGGGGTCAATATTGGCCAATAACATGTAAAGCCAGTGGTCTATAATATATATGCTCTACAATGGCCTATATTGGGGTCAATATTGGCCAATAACATGTAAAGCCAGTGGTCTATAATATATGTTCTCTACAATGGCCTATATTGGAGTCAATATTGGCCAATGACATGTAAAGCCAGTGGTCTATAATATATATTCTCTACAATTAAGGTAGAGATGCAGTTTACCTGACAGGTATTTTAATTAGTTAATTAGGAAACCAAGATGATCTCCATTGTCCACAAAACTATATATTTTTCGGAAAGCTTATTGTATGAATTTTAAAGTTGTGTTAGTATTTTATTTTTATGGACACTGTAGTTTGAAATATGCACAAAAATGTGCTTTTTTGGTCAAAAGTGATTAAAAAAAATTAACTTCTAAACCATGCTTCGCTCTGTTTCCTCTTCAAAATTGGTTTATGTGTACATCTGTTTACTATGAAGAAAGTGTCGTGTTGTGCTATTTTTTTTAAAGTTCTGGAATGTGCACTAAAAAGAAGCTGAGATAATTGCTAATTTGCATAACAATTCCCTCAGTAGGAAGTTTGCTAATGCTCTTAATAAAAATGGCTGTAACAATTCCAAATTTTTGTTTCTTGTAGCATTATTTTACAAGCATTCATCTACAATGGCCGATATTGGGGTCAATATTGGCCAATAATATATATGCTCTACAATGGCCTATATTGGAGACAATATTGGCCAATAATATATATGCTCTACAATAGCCTATATTGGGGTCAATATTGGCCAATAACATGTAAAGCCAGTGGTCTATAATATATATTCTCTACAATAGCTTATATTGGAGTCAATATTGGCCAATAACATGTAAAGCCAGTGGTCTATAATATATATTCTCTACAATGGCCTATATTGGAGACAATATTGGCCAATAATATATATGCTCTACAATGGCCTATATTGGAGTCAATATTGGCCAATAACATGTAAAGCCAGTGGTCTATAATATATATTCTCTACAATGGCGTATATTGGGGTCAATATTGGCCAATAACATGTAAAGCCAGTGGTCTATAATATATATTCTCTACAATGGCGTATATTGGGGTCAATATTGGCCAATAACATGTAAAGCCAGTGGTCTATAATATATATTCTCTACAATAGCCTATATTGGAGACAATATTGGCCAATAATATATATGCTCTATAATGGCCTATATTGGGGTCAATATTGGCCAATAACATGTAAAGCCAGTGGTCTATAATATATATGCTCTACAATGGCCTATATTGGGGTCAATATTGGCCAATAACATGTAAAGCCAGTGGTCTATAATATATATTCTCTACAATAGCCTATATTGGGGTCAATATTGGCCAATAACATGTAAAGCCAGTGGTCTATAATATATATGCTCTACAATGGCCTATATTGGGGTCAATATTGGCCAATAACATGTAAAGCCAGTGGTCTATAATATATATGCTCTACAATGGCCTATATTGGGGTCAATATTGGCCAATAACATGTAAAGCCAGTGGTCTATAATATATATTCTCTACAATGGCCTATATTGGAGTCAATATTGGCCAATGACATGTAAAGCCAGTGGTCTATAATATATATTCTCTACAATAGCCTATATTGGAGACAATATTGGCCAATAATATATATGGTCTATAATGGCCTATATTGGGGTAAATATTGGCCAATAACATGTAAAGCCAGTGGTCTATAATATATATTCTCTACAATAGCCTATATTGGAGACAATATTGGCCAATAATATATATGGTCTATAATGGCCTATATTGGGGTCAATATTGGCCAATAACATGTAAAGCCAGTGGTCTATAATATATATGCTCTACAATGGCCTATATTGGGGTCAATATTGGCCAATAACATGTAAAGCCAGTGGTCTATAATATATATTCTCTACAATAGCCTATATTGGGGTCAATATTGGCCAATAACATGTAAAGCCAGTGGTCTATAATATATATGCTCTACAATGGTCTATAATGGGGTCAATATTGGCCAATAACATGTAAAGCCAGTGGTCTATAATATATATCCTCTACAATGGCCTATATTGGGGTCAATATTGGCCAATAACATGTAAAGCCAGTGGTCTATAATATATATGCTCTACAATGGCCTATATTGGAGACAATATTGGCCAATAATATATATGCTCTATAATGGCCTATATTGGGGTCAATATTGGCCAATAACATGTAAAGCCAGTGGTCTATAATATATATGCTCTACAATGGCCTATATTGGGGTCAATATTGGCCAATAACATGTAAAGCCAGTGGTCTATAATATATATTCTCTACAATAGCCTATATTGGGGTCAATATTGGCCAATAACATGTAAAGCCAGTGGTCTATAATATATATGCTCTACAATGGCCTATATTGGGGTCAATATTGGCCAATAACATGTAAAGCCAGTGGTCTATAATATATATGCTCTACAATGGCCTATATTGGGGTCAATATTGGCCAATAACATGTAAAGCCAGTGGTCTATAATATATATTCTCTACAATGGCCTATATTGGAGTCAATATTGGCCAATGACATGTAAAGCCAGTGGTCTATAATATATATTCTCTACAATAGCCTATATTGGAGACAATATTGGCCAATAATATATATGGTCTATAATGGCCTATATAGGGGTAAATATTGGCCAATAACATGTAAAGCCAGTGGTCTATAATATATATTCTCTACAATAGCCTATATTGGAGACAATATTGGCCAATAATATATATGGTCTATAATGGCCTATATTGGGGTCAATATTGGCCAATAACATGTAAAGCCAGTGGTCTATAATATATATGCTCTACAATGGCCTATATTGGGGTCAATATTGGCCAATAACATGTAAAGCCAGTGGTCTATAATATATATTCTCTACAATAGCCTATATTGGGGTCAATATTGGCCAATAACATGTAAAGCCAGTGGTCTATAATATATATGCTCTACAATGGTCTATAATGGGGTCAATATTGGCCAATAACATGTAAAGCCAGTGGTCTATAATGGCCTATATTGGGGTCAATATTGGCCAATAACATGTAAAGCCAGTGGTCTACAATGGCCTATATTGGGGTCAATATTGGCCAATAACATGCAAAGCCAGTGGTCTATAATATATATGCTCTACAATGGCCTATATTGGGGTCAATATTGGCCAATAACATGTAAAGCCAGTGGTCTATAATATATATTCTCTACAATGGCCTATATTGGAGTCAATATTGGCCAATGACATGTAAAGCCAGTGGTCTATAATATATATTCTCTACAATAGCCTATATTGGAGACAATATTGGCCAATAATATATATGGTCTATAATGGCCTATATTGGGGTAAATATTGGCCAATAACATGTAAAGCCAGTGGTCTATAATATATATTCTCTACAATAGCCTATATTGGAGACAATATTGGCCAATAATATATATGGTCTATAATGGCCTATATTGGGGTCAATATTGGCCAATAACATGTAAAGCCAGTGGTCTATAATATATATGCTCTACAATGGCCTATATTGGGGTCAATATTGGCCAATAACATGTAAAGCCAGTGGTCTATAATATATATTCTCTACAATAGCCTATATTGGGGTCAATATTGGCCAATAACATGTAAAGCCAGTGGTCTATAATATATATGCTCTACAATGGTCTATATTGGGGTCAATATTGGCCAATAACATGTAAAGCCAGTGGTCTATAATATATATGCTCTACAATGGCCTATAATGGGGTCAATATTGGCCAATAACATGTAAAGCCAGTGGTCTATAATGGCCTATATTGGGGTCAATATTGGCCAATAACATGTATAGCCAATGGTCTATAATATATATGCTCTATAATGGCCTATATTGGGATCAATATTGGCCAATAACATGTAAAGCCAGTGGTCTATAATATATATTCTCTACAATAGCCTATATTGGGGTCAATATTGGCAATAACATGTAAAGCCAGTGATCTATAATATATATGCTCTACAATGGCCTATATTGGGGTCAATATTGGCCAATAACATGTAAAGCCAGTGGTCGATAATATATATGCTCTACAATGGCCTATATTGGGGTCAATATTGGCCAATAACATGTAAAGCCAGTGGTCTATAATATATATGCTCTACAATGGCCTATATTGGGGTCAATATTGGCCAATAACATGTAAAGCCAGTGGTCTATAATATATATGCTCTACAATGGCCTATATTGGGGTCAATATTGGCCAATAACATGTAAAGCCAGTGGTCTATAATATATATTCTCTACAATGGCGTATATTGGGGTTCAATATTGGCCAATAACATGTAAAGCCAGTGGTCTATAATATATATTCTCTACAATAGCCTATATTGGGGTCAATATTGGCCAATAACATGTAAAGCCAGTGGTCTATAATATATATGCTCTACAATGACCTATATTGGGGTCAATATTGGCCAATAACATGTAAAGCCAGTGGTCTATAATATATATGCTCTACAATGGCCTATATTGGGGTCAATATTGGTCAATAACATGTAAAGCCAGTGGTCTATAATGTATATGCTCTATAATGGCCTATATTGGGGTCAATATTGGCCAATAACATGTAAAGCCAGTGGTCGATAATATATATGCTCTACAATGGCCTATATTGGGGTCAATATTGGCCAATAACATGTAAAGCCAGTGGTCTATAATATATATGCTCTACAATGGCCTATATTGGGGTCAATATTGGCCAATAACATGTAAAGCCAGTGGTCTATAATATATATGCTCTACAATGGCCTATATTGGGGTCAATATTGGTCAATAACATGTAAAGCCAGTGGTCTATAATATATATGCTCTATAATGGCCTATATTGGGGTCAATATTGGCCAATAACATGTAAAGCCAGTGGTCGATAATATATATGCTCTACAATGGCCTATATTGGGGTCAATATTGGCCAATAACATGTAAAGCCAGTGGTCTATAATATATATGCTCTACAATGGCCTATATTGGGGTCAATATTGGCCAATAACATGTAAAGCCAGTGGTCTATAATATATATGCTCTACAATGGCCTATATTGGGGTCAATATTGGCCAATAACATGTAAAGCCAGTGGTCTATAATATATATGCTCTACAATGGCCTATATTGGGGTCAATATTGGCCAATAACATGTAAAGCCAGTGGTCTATAATATATATGCTCTACAATGGCCTATATTGGGGTCAATATTGGTCAATAACATGTAAAGCCAGTGGTCTATAATATATATGCTCTACAATGGCCTATATTGGGGTCAATATTGGCCAATAACATGTAAAGTCAGTGGTCTATAATATATATGCTCTACAATGGCCTATATTGGGGTCAATATTGGCCAATAACATGTAAAGCTAGTGGTCTATAATATATATGCTCTACAATGGCCTATATTGGGGTCAATATTGGCCAATAACAGGTAAAGCCAGTGGTCTTTAATATATATTCTCTACAATAGCCTATATTGGAGACAATATTGGCCAATAATATATATGGTCTATAATGGCCTATATTGTGGTCAATATTGGCCAATAACATGTAAAGCCAATGGTCTATAATATATATGCTCTATAATGGCCTATATTGGGGTCAATATTGGCCAATAACATGTAAAGTCAGTGGTCTATAATATATATTCTCTACAATAGCCTATATTGGAGACAATATTGGCCAATAATATATATGGTCTATAATGGCCTATATTGGGGTCAATATTGGCCAATAATGTATATGGTCTATAATGGCCTGTATTGGGGTCAATATTGGCCAATAACATGTAAAGCCAGTGGTCTATAATATATATGCTCTACAATGGCCTATATTGGGGTCAATATTGGCCAATAACATGTAAAGCCAGTGGTCTATAATATATATTCTCTACAATAGCCTATATTGGGGTCAATATTGGCCAATAACATGTAAAGCCAGTGGTCTATAATATATATGCTCTACAATGGTCTATATTGGGGTCAATATTGGCCAATAACATGCAAAGCCAGTGGTCTATAATATATATGCTCTACAATGGCCTATAATGGGGTCAATATTGGCCAATAACATGTAAAGCCAGTGGTCTATAATGGTCTATATTGGGGTCAATATTGGCCAATAACATGTATAGCCAATGGTCTATAATATATATGCTCTATAATGGCCTATATTGGGATCAATATTGGCCAATAACATGTAAAGCCAGTGGTCTATAATATATATTCTCTACAATAGCCTATATTGGGGTCAATATTGGCCAATAACATGTAAAGCCAGTGGTCTATAATATATATGCTCTACAATGGCCTATATTGGGGTCAATATTGGACAATAACATGTAAAGCCAGTGGTCTATAATATACATGTTTTACAATGGCCTATATTGGGGTCAATATTGGCCAATAACATGTAAAGTCAGTGGTCTATAATATATATGCTCTACAATGGCCTATATTAGGGTCAATATTGGCCAATAACATGTAAAGCCAGTGGTTTAAAATATATATTCTCTACAATGGCCTATATTGGGGTCAATATTGGTCAATAACATGTAAAGCCAGTGGTCTATAATATATATTCTCTACAATAGCCTATATTGGAGTTAATATTGGCCAATAACATGTAAAGCCAGTGGTCTATAATATATATTCTCTATATTGGAGTCAATATTGGCCAATAACATGTAAAGCCAGTGGTCTATAATATATATTCTCTACAATAGCCTATATTGGGGTCAATATTGGCCAATAACATGTAAAGCCAGTGGTCTATAATATATATTCTCTATATTGGGGTCAATATTGGCCAATAACATGTAAAGCCAGTGGTCTATAATATATATTCTCTACAATGTCCTATATTGGAGACAATATTGGCCAATAACATGTAAAGCCAGTGGTCTATAATATATATTCTCTACAATGGACCATATTGGAGTCAATATTGGCCAATGACATGTAAAGCCAGTGGTCTATAATAGATAGTCTCTACAATAGCCTATATTGGAGTCAATATTGGCCAATAACATGTAAAGCCAGTGGTCTATAATATATATTCTCTACAATAGCCTATATTGGAGACAATATTGGCCAATAATATATATGCTCTATAATGGCCTATATTGGGGTCAATATTGGCCAATAATATATATTGGGGTCAATATTGGCCAATAACATGTAAAGCCAGTGGTCTATAATATATATTCTCTACAATAGCCTATATTGGAGTCAATATTGGCCAATAACATGTAAAGCCAGTGGTCTATAATATATATTCTCTACAATGGCCTATATTGGAGACAATATTGGCCAATAATATATATGCTCTACAATGGCCTATATTGGAGTCAATATTGGCCAATAACATGTAAAGCCAGTGGTCTATAATATATATTCTCTACAATGGCGTATATTGGGGTCAATATTGGCCAATAACATGTAAAGCCAGTGGTCTATAATATATATTCTCTACAATGGCGTATATTAGGGTCAATATTGGCCAATAACATGTAAAGCCAGTGGTCTATAATATATATGCTCTACAATGGCCTATATTGGGGTCAATATTGGCCAATAACATGTAAAGCCAGTGGTCTATAATATATATTCTCTACAATAGCCTATATTGGGGTCAATATTGGCCAATAACATGTAAAGCCAGTGGTCTATAATATATATGCTCTACAATGGCCTATATTGGGGTCAATATTGGCCAATAACATGTAAAGCCAGTGGTCTATAATATATATGCTCTACAATGGCCTATATTGGGGTCAATATTGGCCAATAACATGTAAAACCAATGGTCTATAATATATATGCTCTATAATGGCCTATATTGGGGTCAATATTGGCCAATAACATGTAAAGCCAGTGGTCGATAATATATATGCTCTACAATGGCCTATATTGGGGTCAATATTGGCCAATAACATGTAAAGCCAGTGGTCTATAATATATATGCTCTACAATGGCCTATATTGGGGTCAATATTGGCCAATAACATGTAAAGCCAGTGGTCTATAATATATATGCTCTACAATGGCCTATATTGGGGTCAATATTGGCCAATAACATGTAAAGCCAGTGGTCTATAATATATATGCTCTACAATGGCCTATATTGGGGTCAATATTGGCCAATAACATGTAAAGCCAGTGGTCTATAATATATATTCTCTACAATGGCCTATATTGGAGTCAATATTGGCCAATGACATGTAAAGCCAGTGGTCTATAATATATATTCTCTACAATAGCCTATATTGGAGACAATATTGGCCAATAATATATATGGTCTATAATGGCCTATATTGGGGTAAATATTGGCCAATAACATGTAAAGCCAGTGGTCTATAATATATATTCTCTACAATAGCCTATATTGGAGACAATATTGGCCAATAATATATATGGTCTATAATGGCCTATATTGGGGTCAATATTGGACAATAACATGTAAAGCCAGTGGTCTATAATATATATGCTCTACAATGGCCTATATTGGGGTCAATATTGGCCAATAACATGTAAAACCAGTGGTCTATAATATATATTCTCTACAATAGCCTATATTGGGGTCAATATTGGCCAATAACATGTAAAGCCAGTGGTCTATAATATATATGCTCTACAATGGTCTATATTGGGGTCAATATTGGCCAATAACATGTAAAGCCAGTGGTCTATAATATATATGCTCTACAATGGCCTATAATGGGGTCAATATTGGCCAATAACATGTAAAGCCAGTGGTCTATAATGGCCTATATTGGGGTCAATATTGGCCAATAACATGTATAGCCAATGGTCTATAATATATATGCTCTATAATGGCCTATATTGGGATCAATATTGGCCAATAACATGTAAAGCCAGTGGTCTATAATATATATTCTCTACAATAGCCTATATTGGGGTCAATATTGGCAATAACATGTAAAGCCAGTGGTCTATAATATATATATGCTCTACAATGGCCTATATTGGGGTCAATATTGGCCAATAACATGTAAAGCCAGTGGTCTATAATATACATGTTTTACAATGGCCTATATTGGGGTCAATATTGGCCAATAACATGTAAAGCCAGTGGTCTATAATATATATGCTCTATAATGGCCTATATTGGGGTCAATATTGGCCAATAACATGTAAAGCCAGTGGTCTATAATATATATGCTCTACAATGGCCTATATTGGGGTCAATATTGGCCAATAACATGTAAAGCCAGTGGTCTATAATATATATGCTCTACAATGGCCTATATTGGGGTCAATATTGGCCAATAACATGTAAAGCCAGTGGTCTATAATATATATTCTCTACAATGGCCTATATTGGGGTCAATATTGGCCAATAACATGTCGACCCAGTGGTCTTTAATATATATTCTCTACAATAGCCTATATTGGAGACAATATTGGCCAATAATATATATGCTCTACAATGGCCTATATTGGGGTCAATATTGGCCAATAACATGTAAAGCCAGTGGTCTATAATATATATTCTCTACAATGGCGTATATTGGGGTTCAATATTGGCCAATAACATGTAAAGCCAGTGGTCTATAATATATATTCTCTACAATAGCCTATATTGGGGTCAATATTGGCCAATAACATGTAAAGCCAGTGGTCTATAATATATATGCTCTACAATGGCCTATATTGGGGTCAATATTGGCCAATAACATGTAAAGCCAGTGGTCTATAATATATATGCTCTACAATGGCCTATATTGGGGTCAATATTGGTCAATAACATGTAAAGCCAGTGGTCTATAATATATATGCTCTACAATGGCCTATATTGGGGTCAATATTGGCCAATAACATGTAAAGCCAGTGGTCGATAATATATATGCTCTACAATGGCCTATATTGGGGTCAATATTGGCCAATAACATGTAAAGCCAGTGGTCTATAATATATATGCTCTACAATGGCCTATATTGGGGTCAATATTGGTCAATAACATGTAAAGCCAGTGGTCTATAATATATATGCTCTATAATGGCCTATATTGGGGTCAATATTGGCCAATAACATGTAAAGCCAGTGGTCTATAATATATATGCTCTACAATGGCCTATATTGGGGTCAATATTGGTCAATAACATGTAAAGCCAGTGGTCTATAATATATATGCTCTACAATGGCCTATATTGGGGTCAATATTGGCCAATAACATGTAAAGCCAGTGGTCTATAATATATATGCTCTACAATGGCCTATATTGGGGTCAATATTGGCCAATAACATGTAAAGCCAGTGGTCTATAATATATATGCTCTACAATGGCCTATATTGGGGTCAATATTGGCCAATAACATGTAAAGCCAGTGGTCTATAATATATATGCTCTACAATGGCCTATATTGGGGTCAATATTGGTCAATAACATGTAAAGCCAGTGGTCTATAATATATATGTTCTACAATGGCCTATATTGGGGTCAATATTGGCCAATAACATGTAAAGTCAGTGGTCTATAATATATATGCTCTACAATGGCCTATATTGGGGTCAATATTGGCCAATAACATGTAAAGCCAGTGGTCTATAATATATATGCTCTACAATGGCCTATATTGGGGTCAATATTGGCCAATAACAGGTAAAGCCAGTGGTCTTTAATATATATTCTCTACAATAGCCTATATTGGAGACAATATTGGCCAATAATATATATGGTCTATAATGGCCTATATTGTGGTCAATATTGGCCAATAACATGTAAAGCCAATGGTCTATAATATATATGCTCTATAATGGCCTATATTGGGGTCAATATTGGCCAATAACATGTAAAGCCAGTGGTCTATAATATATATTCTCTACAATGGCCTATATTGGAGTCAATATTGGCCAATGACATGTAAAGTCAGTGGTCTATAATATATATTCTCTACAATAGCCTATATTGGAGACAATATTGGCCAATAATATATATGGTCTATAATGGCCTATATTGGGGTCAATATTGGCCAATAATATATATGGTCTATAATGGCCTATATTGGGGTCAATATTGGCCAATAACATGTAAAGCCAGTGGTCTATAATATATATGCTCTACAATGGCCTATATTGGGGTCAATATTGGCCAATAACATGTAAAGCCAGTGGTCTATAATATATATTCTCTACAATAGCCTATATTGGGGTCAATATTGGCCAATAACATGTAAAGCCAGTGGTCTATAATATATATGCTCTACAATGGTCTATATTGGGGTCAATATTGGCCAATAACATGCAAAGCCAGTGGTCTATAATATATATGCTCTACAATGGCCTATAATGGGGTCAATATTGGCCAATAACATGTAAAGCCAGTGGTCTATAATGGCCTATATTGGGGACAATATTGGCCAATAACATGTATAGCCAATGGTCTATAATATATATGCTCTATAATGGCCTATATTGGGATCAATATTGGCCAATAACATGTAAAGCCAGTGGTCTATAATATATATTCTCTACAATAGCCTATATTGGGGTCAATATTGGCCAATAACATGTAAAGCCAGTGGTCTATAATATATATGCTCTACAATGGCCTATATTGGGGTCAATATTGGACAATAACATGTAAAGCCAGTGGTCTATAATATATATGCTCTACAATGGCCTATATTGGGGTCAATATTGGCCAATAACATGTAAAGCCAGTGGTCTATAATATATATGCTCTACAATGGCCTATATTGGGGTCAATATTGGCCAATAACATGTAAAGCCAGTGGTCTATAATATATGTTCTCTACAATGGCCTATATTGGAGTCAATATTGGCCAATGACATGTAAAGCCAGTGGTCTATAATATATATTCTCTACAATTAAGGTAGAGATGCAGTTTACCTGACAGGTATTTTAATTAGTTAATTAGGAAACCAAGATGATCTCCATTGTCCACAAAACTATATATTTTTCGGAAAGCTTATTGTATGAATTTTAAAATTGTGTTAGTATTTTATTTTTATGGACACTGTAGTTTGAAATATGCACAAAAATGTGCTTTTTTGGTCAAAAGTGATTAAAAAAATTTAACTTCTAAACCATGCTTCGCTCTGTTTCCTCTTCAAAATTGGTTCATGTGTACATCTGTTTACTATGAAGAAAGTGCCGTCTTGTGCTATTTTTTTTAAAGTTCTGGAATGTGCACTAAAAAGAAGCTGAGATAATTGCTAATTTGCATAACAATTCACTCAGTAGGAAGTTTGCTAATGCTCTTAATAAAAATGGCTGTAACAATTCCAAATTTTTGTTTCTTGTAGCATTATTTTACAAGCATTCATCTACAATGGCCGATATTGGGGTCAATATTGGCCAATAATATATATGCTCTACAATGGCCTATATTGGAGACAATATTGGCCAATAATATATATGCTCTACAATAGCCTATATTGGGGTCAATATTGGCCAATAACATGTAAAGCCAATGGTCTATAATATGTATTCTCTACAATAGCCTATATTGGAGTCAATATTGGCCAATAACATGTAAAGCCAGTGGTCTATAATATATATTCTCTACAATGGCCTATATTGGAGACAATATTGGCCAATAATATATATGCTCTACAATGGCCTATATTGGAGTCAATATTGGCCAATAACATGTAAAGCCAGTGGTCTATAATATATAATCTCTACAATGGCGTATATTGGGGTCAATATTGGCCAATAACATGTAAAGCCAGTGGTCTATAATATATATTCTCTACAATGGCGTATATTGGGGTCAATATTGGCCAATAACATGTAAAGCCAGTGGTCTATAATATATATTCTCTACAATAGCCTATATTGGAGACAATATTGGCCAATAATATATATGCTCTATAATGGCCTATATTGGGGTCAATATTGGCCAATAACATGTAAAGCCAGTGGTCTATAATATATATGCTCTACAATGGCCTATATTGGGGTCAATATTGGCCAATAACATGTAAAGCCAGTGGTCTATAATGTATATTCTCTACAATAGCCTATATTGGGGTCAATATTGGCCAATAACATGTAAAGCCAGTGGTCTATAATATATATGCTCTACAATGGCCTATATTGGGGTCAATATTGGCCAATAACATGTAAAGCCAGTGGTCTATAATATATATGCTCTACAATGGCCTATATTGGGGTCAATATTGGCCAATAACATGTAAAGCCAGTGGTCTATAATATATATGCTCTATAATGGCCTATATTGGGGTCAATATTGGCCAATAACATGTAAAGCCAGTGGTCTTTAATATATATTCTCTACAATAGCCTATATTGGAGACAATATTGGCCAATAATATATATGGTCTATAATGGCCTATATTGTGGTCAATATTGGCCAATAACATGTAAAGCCAATGGTCTATAATATATATGCTCTATAATGGCCTATATTGGGGTCAATATTGGCCAATAACATGTAAAGCCAGTGGTCTATAATATATATTCTCTACAATGGCCTATATTGGAGTCAATATTGGCCAATGACATGTAAAGTCAGTGGTCTATAATATATATTGTCTACAATAGCCTATATTGGAGACAATATTGGCCAATAATATATATGGTCTATAATGGCCTATATTGGGGTCAATATTGGCCAATAATATATATGGTCTATAATGGCCTATATTGGGGTCAATATTGGCCAATAACATGTAAAGCCAGTGGTCTATAATATATATGCTCTACAATGGCCTATATTGGGGTCAATATTGGCCAATAACATGTAAAACCAGTGGTCTATAATATATATTCTCTACAATAGCCTATATTGGAGTCAATATTGGCCAATAACATGTAAAGCCAGTGGTCTATAATATATATGCTCTACAATGGTCTATATTGGGGTCAATATTGGCCAATAACATGCAAAGCCAGTGGTCTATAATATATATGCTCTATAATGGCCTATATTGGGATCAATATTGGCCAATAACATGTAAAGCCAGTGGTCTATAATATATCTTCTCTACAATAGCCTATATTGGGGTCAATATTGGCCAATAACATGTAAAGCCAGTGGTCTATAATATATATGCTCTACAATGGCCTATATTGGGGTCAATATTGGACAATAACATGTAAAGCCAGTGGTCTATAATATACATGTTTTACAATGGCCTATATTGGGGTCAATATTGGCCAATAACATGTAAAGCCAGTGGTTTAAAATATATAATCTCTACAATGGCCTATATTGGGGTCAATATTGGTCAATAACATGTAAAGCCAGTGGTCTATAATATATATTCTCTACAATAGCCTATATTGGAGTTAATATTGGCCAATAACATGTAAAGCCAGTGGTCTATAATATATATTCTCTATATTGGAGTCAATATTGGCCAATAACATGTAAAGCCAGTGGTCTATAATATATATTCTCTACAATAGCCTATATTGGGGTCAATATTGGCCAATAACATGTAAAGCCAGTGGTCTATAATATATATTCTCTATATTGGGGTCAATATTGGCCACTAACATGTAAAGCCAGTGGTCTATAATATATATTCTCTACAATGTCCTATATTGGAGACAATATTGGCCAATAACATGTAAAGCCAGTGGTCTATAATATATATTCTCTACAATGGCCCATATTGGAGTCAATATTGGCCAATGACATGTAAAGCCAGTGGTCTATAATAAATAGTCTCTACAATAGCCTATATTGGAGTCAATATTGGCCAATAACATGTAAAGCCAGTGGTCTATAATATATATTCTCTACAATAGCCTATATTGGAGACAATATTGGCCAATAATATATATGCTCTATAATGGCCTATATTGGGGTCAATATTGGCCAATAATATATATTGGGGTCAATATTGGCCAATAACATGTAAAGCCAGTGGTCTATAATATATATTCTCTACAATAGCCTATATTGGAGTCAATATTGGCCAATAACATGTAAAGCCAGTGGTCTATAATATATATTCTCTACAATGGCCTATATTGGAGACAATATTGGCCAATAATATATATGCTCTACAATGGCCTATATTGGAGTCAATATTGGCCAATAACATGTAAAGCCAGTGGTCTATAATATATATTCTCTACAATGGCGTATATTGGGGTCAATATTGGCCAATAACATGTAAAGCCAGTGGTCTATAATATATATTCTCTACAATGGCGTATATTAGGGTCAATATTGGCCAATAACATGTAAAGCCAGTGGTCTATAATATATATGCTCTACAATGGCCTATATTGGGGTCAATATTGGCCAATAACATGTAAAGCCAGTGGTCTATAATATATATTCTCTACAATAGCCTATATTGGGGTCAATATTGGCCAATAACATGTAAAGCCAGTGGTCTATAATATATATGCTCTACAATGGCCTATATTGGGGTCAATATTGGCCAATAACATGTAAAGCCAGTGGTCTATAATATATATGCTCTACAATGGCCTATATTGGGGTCAATATTGGTCAATAACATGTAAAGCCAATGGTCTATAATATATATGCTCTATAATGGCCTATATTGGGGTCAATATTGGCCAATAACATGTAAAGCCAGTGGTCGATAATATATATGCTCTACAATGGCCTATATTGGGGTCAATATTGGCCAATAACATGTAAAGCCAGTGGTCTATAATATATATGCTCTACAATGGCCTATATTGGGGTCAATATTGGCCAATAACATGTAAAGCCAGTGGTCTATAATATATATGCTCTACAATGGCCTATATTGGGGTCAATATTGGCCAATAACATGTAAAGCCAGTGGTCTATAATATATATGCTCTACAATGGCCTATATTGGGGTCAATATTGGCCAATAACATGTAAAGCCAGTGGTCTATAATATATATTCTCTACAATGGCCTATATTGGAGTCAATATTGGCCAATGACATGTAAAGCCAGTGGTCTATAATATATATTCTCTACAATAGCCTATATTGGAGACAATATTGGCCAATAATATATATGGTCTATAATGGCCTATATTGGGGTAAATATTGGCCAATAACATGTAAAGCCAGTGGTCTATAATATATATGCTCTACAATGGCCTATATTGGAGACAATATTGGCCAATAATATATATGGTCTATAATGGCCTATATTGGGGTCAATATTGGCCAATAACATGTAAAGCCAGTGGTCTATAATATATATGCTCTACAATGGCCTATATTGGGGTCAATATTGGCCAATAACATGTAAAGCCAGTGGTCTATAATATATATTCTCTACAATAGCCTATATTGGGGTCAATATTGGCCAATAACATGTAAAGCCAGTGGTCTATAATATATATGCTCTACAATGGTCTATATTGGGGTCAATATTGGCCAATAACATGTAAAGCCAGTGGTCTATAATATATATGCTCTACAATGGCCTATAATGGGGTCAATATTGGCCAATAACATGTAAAGCCAGTGGTCTATAATATATATGCTCTATAATGGCCTATATTGGGGTCAATATTGGCCAATAACATGTAAAGCCAATGGTCTATAATATATATGCTCTATAATGGCCTATATTGGGGTCAATATTGGCCAATAACATGTAAAGCCAGTGGTCTATAATATATATTCTCTACAATAGCCTATATTGGGGTCAATGTTGGCCAATAACATGTAAAGCCAGTGGTCTATAATATATATGCTCTACAATGGCCTATATTGGGGTCAATATTGGCCAATAACATGTAAAGCCAGTGGTCTATAATATATATGTTTTACAATGTCCTATATTGGGGTCAATATTGGCCAATAACATGTAAAGCCAGTGGTCTATAATATATATATGCTCTACAATGGCCTATATTAGGGTCAATAGTGGCCAATAACATGTAAAGCCAGTGGTTTAAAATATATATTCTCTACAATGGCCTATATTGGGGTCAATATTGGCCAATAACATGTAAAGCCAGTGGTCTATAATATATATTCTCTACAATAGCCTATATTGGAGTCAATATTGGCCAATAACATGTAAAGCCAGTGGTCTATAATATATAGTCTCTACAATAGCCTATATTGGGGTCAATATTGGCCAATAACATGTAAAGCCAGTGGTCTATAATATATATTCTCTATATTGGAGTCAATATTGGCCAATAACATGTAAAGCCAGTGGTCTATAATATATATTCTCTACAATAGCCTATATTGGGGTCAATATTGGCCAATAACATGTAAAGCCAGTGGTCTATAATATATATTCTCTATATTGGGGTCAATATTGGCCAATAACATGTAAAGCCAGTGGTCTATAATATATATTCTCTACAATGGCCTATATTGGAGACAATATTGGCCGATAACATGTAAAGCCAGTGGTCTATAATATATATTCTCTACAATGGCCTATATTGGAGTCAATATTGGCCAATGACATGTAAAGCCAGTGGTCTATAATAGATAGTCTCTACAATAGCCTATATTGGAGTTAATATTGGCCAATGACATGTAAAGCCAGTGGTCTATAATAGATAGTCTCTACAATAGCCTATATTGGGGTCAATATTGGCCAATAACATGTAAAGCCAGTGGTCTATAATATATATTCTCTATATTGGGGTCAATATTGGCCAATAACATGTAAAGCCAGTGGTCTATAATATATATTCTCTACAACAGCCTATATTGGAGTCAATATTGGCCAATAACATGTAAAGCCAGTGGTCTATAATATATATTCTCTACAACAGCCTATATTGGAGTCAATATTGCCAATAACATGTAAAGCCAGTGGTCTATAATATATATTCTCTACAATGGCCTATATTGGGGTCAATATTGGCCAATAACATGTAAAGCCAGTGGTCTATAATATATAGTCTCTACAATAGCCTATATTGGAGTCAATATTGGCCAATAACATGTAAAGCCAGTGGTCTATAATATATAGTCTCTACAATAGCCTATATTGGGGTCAATATTGGCCAATAACATGTAAAGCCAGTGGTCTATAATATATATTCTCTATATTGGGGTCAATATTGGCCAATAACATGTAAAGCCAGTGGTCTATAATATATATTCTCTACAACAGCCTATATTGGAGTCAATATTGGCCAATAACATGTATAGCCAGTGGTCTATAATATATATTCTCTACAATAGCCTATATTGGGGTCAATATTGGCCAATAACATGTAAGGCCAGTGGTCTATAATATATATTCTCTATATTGGGGTCAATATTGGCCAATAACATGTAAAGCCAGTGGTCTATAATATATATTCTCTATATTGGGGTCAATATTGGCCAATAACATGTAAAGCCAGTGGTCTATAATATATATTCATTACTATTCAGGTGAAACAAGGTAGGAAATGCCCTCTATGGTAGGGAATATTAAGTCCATTATCAACACTGTATTAGTCATCAGTCTGGATATGAATTTTTTCATGGACGACGATGTAGGCATTTATCAAAAGGTCAACACCTTTGTGGAACACTATGCTGATAATAAACAATAAAACTGGCTATTTTTAGAGTTCAAAACATAAATAATGCATAAATATACAAATTAATTTTTATTTTATATACCAATTGACTTACTATTCTTAAATGATTGCAATCAGTGGACGCTGGACAAATCGCTGGTTCCATCTGCATTTTCCTGGAAAATAAAAATAATCCAGTGATGTGGAAAAGCTGATATGAAGACTTTCTCTGTACCCCATGACAGAAGTTTGTTTTTTAAATCGGGTAATAAGAAAATAAAACAAAATGCACACACTATTCTATTGTAAAGTGATTCATTCAGATTATTTTGCCCAACAATATTTTAATCTGCTCAAAATAAGGTAATAATTAAATAAAAAATTTATAATTGTATTTTTCAATTTGTATTCAATTATAGTTTGTTTTTTCATATTAATACTTGTAGCTTTATAAAGTATTGATAATCATGAAAACCCAATTGAAACAACATAAGATGCAGTTACACAATAATTAAGTTAAAAAATAAAATATATGAAATAAAAACAAATTCATGCCATACAAGATTGTAGATCACCTATAGTTTGATATGAATAAGTGTACACGTACATTTCCTTACATGCATTACTAAATGCATTCCACCATGGATTACTCGGGTTGATAGAAGTCGTATTATTCACTTTGCATTGCTGGTAGAAAATAAATACAAAATGAGAAATTGTCTGGAGTTAGCAAATTCTTAAAATAAAAATTTAACTGTTAAATTTACCACTAATAAAATTATCCAGTGTATCTTGTAGAAATCATAGCCTTAGTTTAGAATGCAGTGGCAACTATTGTCAAGTTGATGTCACATAATCATTGCATCATTCTCTAATATGTAATATGTTCAATATCATTGTCACCTTCCCCTTCTTAGAACCTTTATTTCAATAACTTTGTTGCATGTACATGTAGTCCTAACTTGAACCTGAAAAATTCTGTACTGTACTATTTCATGGACAATGACAGTTATATATAATATGATCTAAATATGGCTTATGTCTGCCCAGATCTATATAACACAGTATCAGTATTGCAATGTTAGCATTCAAAGTTACAAATATAAAAGCAAAATCTGTGATTCGTTGTATACGTTAAGTATGTTTGAATGGCTCCTAATATTTATTTTGTACCATCTTTATCGTTTTACCCTACCACATACTACGACATAATTATTTAATCATTTATGATGTTTCCAGTCTGTCTACCCAGGCATTACCCATAAGCATTACGTACCACAACAAATTCACAGGTAACAGCATCACCTGCATTTTTACACCAACCTTTGATTTTGTCCTCAAATTCCTATGAGAAAAGAAACATTTAGTTGCGAAATGTACTTGTTATTTCAATAAATTGCTGGTCCCTGGATAATAGTATATTGCTGGTCCCTGGATATAGTATATGGGTGGTCCCTGGATGATAGTATATTGCTGGACCCTGGATATAGTATATGGGTAGTCCCTTGATATAGAATATTGTTGGTCCCTGGATATAGTATACGGGTGGTCCCTTGATATAGAATATTGCTGGTCCCTGGATATAGTATATGGGTGGGCCCTGGATAATAATATATTGCTGGTCCCTGGATGATAGTATAATGCTGGTCCCTGGATATAGTAAATGGGTGGTCCCTGGATGATAGTATATTGCTGGTCCCTGGATATAGTATATGGGTGGGCCCTGGATAATAGTATATTGCTGGACCCTGGATATAGTATATGGGTAGTCCCTTGATATAGAATATTGTTGGTCCCTGGATATAGTATACAAGTGGTCCCTTGATATAGAATATTGCTGGTCCCTGGATATAGTATATGGTGGGCCCTGGATAATAGTATATTGCTGGTCCCTGGATGATAGTATATTGCTGGTCCCTGGATATAGTAAATGGGTGGTCCCTGGATAATAGTATATTGCTGGTCCCTGGATGATAGTATATTGCTGGTCCCTGGATATAGTATATGGCTGGTCCCTGGATGATAGTATATTGCTGGTCCCTGGATATAGTATATGGGTGGTCCCTGGATGATAGTATATTGCTGGTCCCTGGATATAGTATGTTGTGATTGTGCAAACACATACATGTTTACTATTATTATAATAACTATGATTTCAACTTTTAATTCGGAATTATTGTATTATTATGATTTGAGACCTGTTGAATCTATATCTATATAATTACATGTACCAAATAGTTACAAGGCAATAATTACTATTAAGTGGTACAATAAATTCTTCATGTATTACTGAGCAAAATATTTTCATCAAATAAAATGAGCATATAAAAAAAAAGCAGTAACCAAACTTGTTTTATGGCAATGACTTTAATGGTTTCCCTATAGCATTTAACCCTACTCTTTGCTATGGGTACCTGTTTTTTCTTCACATTTTCAAATTACCAGTCATGTGGTCAAATGACACAAACTTTCAAGAAACATGAACGTGTCATATGTACATGTCACCTTTGACATTAAATTAACATAAACGACACAATTTCAAAATATTGCCAATAGGAATTTTGAAAAACATGATGCTGTGATAGGCCTAATGTTACTATGGAAACCATATCTGATATATTCACTATATCAATATACAGCTACATACACATACTTGCAAATTAACTGTTGGTGAGATACGGATATCAAATGATGCAGTAAAATTCACAGGTACCACATTATGTGCAATACCACCCTGGAATAAAAAAATAAAAAATAATTTACTGTTTATTCTTTGTTCTAATGTTTGTAAGTGTATGTATACAAAATGTGTTGTTTTTTACTTGCCTCGACTTTGGTTAGATTTACTGTAGTGACATCTCCAATTTTAAGCTTTTGATTTGTCTCAAGTCTGAAAAGTAAGATGATATATACATATATGATTTATATTCAAATACTAATATTAATAGTGTTTAAGGTATGTGGAATATACATATTACCATAGTTACACTTCCACTCACACTTATTTAATAATAATATACACTTACTCTTTTTTCTGTTCTTCTCTGAATGAAAGAAAAGAGTTGATAACTTTTCGCTACAGGAAAAAAAAATAGCTAGAATGGTCATTCCAGGACTGGGAGCCATTTCTTTTTATTGGCAAAAAGATGAAGATGTCGTTTCGTAGATTAGCAGATAATTGCTATCTATTCGTATGTAAATTATTCAGGTGCCATTGCACCTGCTCCGATTGGTTAGTGGCTAAGTAGCCAGGTGTTCATGAGTATATAGTAAGAATAGTATTCTATTGTATTCAGTCTCGGTTGCAAACAACTCACAATGTATTTTTTTATTTTATTTTTATAAATGTATAGTATTCTTAATATGGACGACTCCCGACATCCACCCCTAGGTACATCTGACATTGCGTCGGGTACAGGTTTCCGTATGTTTTCTCCCTTGACGGGTTTTTATATCTGTTTTTTCCTGGGCGGTCGATGTATTCGCGATGGGGCTTTGGCATCAATTTCGTGTATATTTACATATGTAAGGGGGGATAAATAAACGTTATAATAAACGCGTGTGGCTCCTGGGTGCTGCAACCACCGCATACCGCATTTCATGCTTGTTGTGTAATTTGTATGAATAATTGAAGTTAAGTATAGATAAAGTGTTAATTTCAATTAACTAAAAATGACTATTTCAATTGCTTTTATAGTCAGATTCAAACCTTTTGAGATTTTACTCTCTATTCTGAATTGATTGCCTTCGTATGCAGGTGCTTTGGTTGACCTCTCAGATTTGTTGATTTTCCTAACAATAATTTAGTTTATTAATTATTGGTAATTTCGAACGTCTTTTTTGAAAACCACCAACCCAGTCGTTCTTATATGTATATAATTATGTAAGTCACTGTCAGATTGATTTGATTCCTTCTATCAGATTATTTAGTTTTGATAACTGAAATTTCCTTATTCTAGTAAATACAGGTATCCCTGTTATGTTAAAAATTGATAGTCTGATTAATTTGATATTTCTTTCTCATTATGCATCTGAAACAGTGGAGCTATATCAGCTGACAGGCTGCTTGTTGTTGACGCTGGATTATTCTATTAGTCTCTCAATTATGACTATACTACAAATTCATTCGAAAAATAATTGACCTGGTTACATGACTAGTGATTTACATATCTTATGCATTTAGCAATACATCATGTCCATAACAATTCAATTTGTGATTAGATAAAAAAAATATATTTATGACAGCTATCTTGCTTTTTTTCTGTATTACTCTATCTAATGCATGAATACATCAGGGACTGTTATAGATATTTATTTGTATAAAGTAGAAACTCACCAGTTTTTCAGCAGCTGTATTTTCAATGAATCTGGATCCATGTCCAGGATCACCTGAGCATATCACATTCAATTCTATATAAAGAGTAAATAGTATAGTATGCACAGTGGTGCTCTTGTAAAATATCTGAATATAATTCACATTATTTTAACTCATACTAAATTATTAAATTGGATGTGTCTCTTTAAGTCATTAAAACTAAATACTGACCTTCACTTTGATACCTCAATAGTGTAATAAATGCACATTCTAGTATATATTTTTCAATCATTTTTCTGTGCAAAACAAATAATTTGAGGAGTCATTACTCACGCCAAATGGTTCTCTCTCCATAAAACACGGTAAAAACATCATCTGGATTTGCAAGACCTACAGATGAAAAATGTGATTTATATAGTTATAATTGTTGGAAGATTCAGCAGACCCCTTGTGGAAAGAAATACTTATTTATGTGTAATCTTGAAAACATTGACATCTAATCTATTTCTCACCTTCATCTAAGACATATCCCACATTCATCTCTTCAAACTCAGGTCTCTTTATAAACAGACTCATTCCAATGCTATCAGTTTCTTCATCTAGAATGAATGCAAGCTTAGACATTGGTTTTTAAGGCAAACATGATTGAATCTATGGCAAGTTGGCAAAACAACATCAAATTTATGTGGCATTTTCAGATTGTGTAGTAATATGTTGAAAACAATTGACTGTATAAGTAATTATCAAAATTGCATGACCTTTTAATGATAATTGGTTTTGTCTATTTGAATCATATCACACACAAAGTGTGTGCATCTGTAACCCATCATGCGTCAAGCGTCATGTCTATACAATGTTTTATTAAAATTAACCAAGACATGCCAAGAAACTGATGACGATATATTCATATGTACTACTAGATTATCAAGAACTACGGGATGTAAGTTTTCAACTGAAGTTCACAATACAAAAATGTAGTTTTACTGAAATAGGCTGAAAACTTTCCCGAGATAATATTATCATTAAATAGCTTCCCAATGCATCTGTGTATCATGTTTCATTGAAATATGTTTTGACATATTACTACAAATTGTCTAATTATTATGCAAATTAGTTAATTAATAAGCATACATTTATAATAACCTAACCATGTCTGTATACTATCCCAATGCATCTGTGCACCAAGTTTCATTGAAATATGTTAAATGGATATAGAGAAATTGGTGGAAAAGCTGAAATATAAGTTTTATTGAAATTTGAAAACATACCATTACACATATACCATATATGCTTTGCAATTGAATTGCAAACAAACGAAAAACAAATTGATATGCATTTGTGCCAAGAAAATAAACCCACAATGTCTGAAAAAGGAAGCAGGACAGACTGACGAACAGAACCCAAAACATTTCTGGCTGTGATTAATAAGATAATAACAAAGATAATAGATCACCAGCATGCAATGAGGAATCTACTTCACAAAGTATTCTTCCAATACTTACTGGGCATGAATGTAATATATATATTTCTCAGTAGTTTTTCTTCTTTACTTTTCAATCTTCGTACTGCTTCGATATACCTACAATATGCAAATGATATGTTTATTGTTTGTTGCATGCATGTCAAGAGTTATCACATCACAAGGATGATACTCCTCTCTAGTACTCAGATCTATGGCTTATTGATTGCAATAAAATCTAATTTAACAGTGATCTAAATATTCATTAAATATATACCAGTAAATACGAGTGAAGAACGGAATCTGGAGACTGGTGTAGCAGCATTTAACATCTTTTGATTTCTTGTTTAATGCATGGTTTGTTCTTAAAACACTGGAAAAGCTATCGGTATTGTGAAAAGCATGTAACCTGTCTAACCTAGGCGGTATACAAAACAATGTAGCCGTGTAGACTGAGAACTGAATATAAATACTTACTGTATTGTCACACTTTTCATATCCTGTGAAGAGAAACAGTTGTATCAAAACATGTATGTAAGATATTGGAATTGTGAGTTTAGTTTAAATAAACATTCTATTTTTAACCAAATGTACATATTTTATGTGAGACTTAAGAATAGTAACAATAAGAATTTGAAAATTCTATTCTATTCGTTTCAGATGTACCGGGCCGGTACATCTGTTTCAAAGTTTCAGACTGTATGGAAGTGATATGTACATTTTAAGTTCTATTAATTCCTGTTATTTCATTTGATATGGGATTTTTAATTTAAAGTATACTGAAAAAATAAATAATAATAATTCAAATTACACTCTTGACCAATCAGAATGACATATCTGGGCCAATGAAATGCTGGTGTAATATATTGATTGTTATATACATGTATTTTTAGAAAGTCATGTCTTAATTCCTGTCTATTACAGCTATATTAGTTGATCCAAGACACTATTGTACAAAGAATATGAATAACCAGTTTCATATACTGTACCTGTGTTCCTCTGCCATAAATGTCACCATTGTCCATTTTCTTGGCTTCAAACGCGTCACATTTCCAGTGCTCCTGTAAAATGTCAATGCAAATAATGTATCCATTGCCACAAGTGTGGTAAAGTCTGATAAGTGTCAATATTAATTAAACATTGGTTTAAAAAAAACAACTGTTACAATAAATTAATTTGCATGATAACATTTTAATGTAATAATTGATGTTTTAATACAACTAATCTAAAATCATTGGTGAATGTAGAAAGTGATTACAAGACCAGTAGTTAATTAGTGAAAGTTGCTCGGACCAATACACTATATATAAAGTGGTAGTAGATAATTAAATCATTGGTAATTAAACAATACAACCAGATGTTATATCCAGATATTGAATAATAACCAATTAATTAAGACCAATTAATAGTCGTTTATTTTGCGGCCATGCTGGTCACCTGCATGGAGGTTTTATTATTGTTTGAAAGCTATTGTCAAATGATATGTATATAAGAACGAGTAGAATAGTGGCCATCAATCTATTGACATTTAAATCAATGTCCAAATCAGAACATGATTACAATAAAAAATACTACTATTACTACCTGGAATACGGGCACCACATCCATATGAGAATTTAACATCAAAGAAGGAAGAGATGGATTCTTTCCTTTCCATGTTATTATACCAACTGGTTTTCCAGGATGAACTTCAATGCACTTAAACGGTAGCTCCAGTTCTTTTGCCATACGTTCAAGAAATTTTATGGCTCCATCTGTATTTAAAAAAAAAAACTAAGATAAAGAGCTTTGTTCTGTAACTGCAGCCACTTAAATTGGTGTGCCACTGGCATCAACAGCCATGTATAATTTTATAGACACTTGACAAATTGAGACAATCTTGAATCATGTTTTAATAGAAGTTTGGAAATATTATACTAAATATTTAAAGTTTTTACTTAATGTGTGTTAATTGTGGGAAATATGTAGTACATGTAAATTTCTAATTATCAGTTATTTTCAGCGTGTCCAAACATTGGCGATTAACAAATCTATCAGTCGACTATTTTCAACCTGATCTAGGGGGAAAAGATGTGTATCAAGGTCTTATTGATCTGTTCAATGTACGTACAAAATTTTAATCAAATATGTCCATGCACGATCAAGATCCAGTCCAGAAACACTTGATTAATGCCTATAATGGTCACCATTTGCCATTTTGAATTGGTTCATCAAACCATTAAATTTGTATACCTATGACATGATGTATAATGAATATATAAAATTTGAACATGGCTAATATTCGGCTATCTTGAATCGGATCGTTAAATAAATTGATGTGTATATGTATAATAGTATGTACGAGTCTCAGCACATGCCGAAAGTCGTGTTTGAAGCAAGTCGTGCAGAGATTTCCTGCCTGAACTCTTAGCACAAACCGAAATCGCACTCGGTGGTGAATTTAAGAGAACAGCTTGGTAACTAATATTTGTCTGCTATTTGAGATGTACAATGTGAAAACAATGTGATCCACATTATTGAAGTTTATAATACTTACAGAAAATATATTTGATCTTATATCTGTGGTTTTCAGTCTCACTTATTCGAGAGCACTTCTACCACTAGTTCAATTTAAATCTGAGTATCTATGAACCAAATTTCAATGATAATTATGCACATTGTGCAAATTCAGCAATTAGTAATCTTGAATTCCAATTAAAAACTACAGTAATGCGTTTAGTCAGTCGAACAAAGTTACCTATAATCAAACACTTATACAAAAAGTCTTATTGAAATGCAATAACTATTTTTTTTTAAAAAGATTGGGTAATCATTATGCAAATTAAGCAATTATTAAGCATATATTTGAATTCCAAACTAATCAGGTCTGTGTATTGTTCCAGAGCATACATGTATCAAATTTCATTATAATGTGATGATCAATTCTTAAAAAATGATTAAGCCAAAAAGTAAATTATTAACCCAAAACTAATTAGAACATTGACTGTCTTTTAGAGTATTTATGTACCAAGATTCATTGAAATAATAAATACTTGAGATATTAATGGAAAAGTTGAAATAGATTTAAGCCAAATTAAACGCATTGTCCTAAAGCATCTATGTACCAAGTTTCATTCAAATGTGATTTTTAGTACTTTAGATATCAGTGAAACAGTAATGGAACTGTTACAGCTTTGCACACAGAAGTAAAAAATACCAATAATTTGAATCCTTCTACGTCGTTCATGTGCATGTCTCATATTAAATACCATAACAGCAAATTATGATTTGAATAAAGTAAGTATTATTATCAATGTATGCATATCATCTGCCATGTTTGGGTCAAATATTGAGGGCATGATTCCCAGATTATTTTTGAGAAAATGATGATTGTATTTTAGTGGATAGTGGCCATTTTGGCAGTATTATAGTGATTTTACCATAGGTTCCTATGGCGGAGATACCGGCATTATATTTTATATCTAAAATGTAGGCAGGTGACATAGGCAGAAAAAATTATATGTTGTGAATGATGGGGTAAAAAATGCAATTTTTCTCTAACATTGTGTTCTATGGATCTATTCTAAAAATAGTGACTATACCAGTTTCTCAAAATCTGTCACTGTAAACACACAAAATAATGCCATATGGGACATTGGCTTCATGACTTTACAGCACATTACGCACAATGTCATGCGATTTATTATCAATTTTTTCAAAAATTATTAAAGTTGTTAAAAGTAAATTAATAAATGTCTTGACAAATAATAGCCATTGTACTGTACATACCTGTAGTTTAAATAATTTCCACCATGGCAAGTTATTAAATTAATGAAACAAATATACCAATATCTTTAGATCATCATATGATTGAACACAGTCCCTCTATATGATAGAGGGACTGTGGATTGAATTTAATCGCCCCTCGAAAAAATGTTACCCCCCTAAAATCAAGCAGAAACCTTTTGTGTCAGAAAAAAATTGCCCCTCATGCAGGAAATAGCGTTTCAGAGGGTCTAGATTTCAAAATATTTAAGGGGCAGCATGCCCTCAACCCCTCCCCCTCCCCCTACCCCCAGGAAGAGGAATGGTGAGAGAATCTGGCCCCTCCATGCAAAATTTCGTGAAGCCCTCAGAATCGGGGTACGTCTATCGGGACATGTACGGAGTCTGCTTCAAAGCAATATGCGTGAATAAAAAAAAAAATATCTTGTTTCATACCGTAATCGGGGTCGGGATGCACTGTCTTTATCTTAACATATTCCCTAAAATTGGTAACAGCCGGGTCTTCTTTCTTCTTCGAGTTCGTTACATTTCCTGGTTGCATTGTAAACTGCAGCCCGGCTCACAGCTGTAATTGTGATAATCAAATGAGAATATGCAAGGCGTACATCACATGATAGGGTTCCGAGAATTACGTGTTCTCTAGTTAAATACAACGTCTATTGTTACATCACTCACTTTACAGTGTATTCCAGTTTTGCTATACAGATTGTTTTGTCTTCGTTACTGGACGTCAAATGACACACTGGTTTCGCTAGTCAGTAATCGTTGGTGGCCTTTGACCTTTCATCTGTGTTCACCAGCTATGTGCTTTTCTATATTCGGGTTTGACCAGTGTGCATATATCAGGTGATTAAAAGTAGAATAGTAATAGACCATAAAATGTATTCTAATCCATCTTAATTCTGCCCTGGGAATGTTGTATGGCAGATCAGTTTTTTTTTTTTTTTGTTTCTTTTATTTATTAACACACAACATAAAATGGTTACAAATCAGATATTAGTAAAAGAAAAATAACTACATAAAAAGAAAAAAGAAAAAAAAGCATAAAGAAAAAAAAATGACAAAAATTTGTATACAAGGAATGTGTTACTGGCTTAGTTTATGTAGGTGCTGCTGTCTTATATTAAAACAGTTTTTTAAATATTGTGCTAAAGGAATTGACTTTTTCTCGTCACTTAGGAATAATACGTGATTCCAGACCAGCGACGAGTAACAAGACATTACGGTTATATTGATGAATATATTTGTTAAGATTGCGTAGAGCGGCCTTTGAATATTGATAGTTGCCATTGTGAAACCATTGGAATATATTACAGTCGTGACCACCATTGCGGACGTTTCATACCCTGTCATTATTTCTATTAGTATATAACCCTACCCAACCCTACCCTTAACCATAAATCCTGTTGCAAGCGCCCGTGGTCGTGACTATACAACTGCGGTAGTTCTTGGAATATTGCATTCTCCATCTATATTTACTTTTTTTATACATTAAAGTGTGGCACTGAGATTTCCGTATGTTATTGTACTGTTTCAATATATCGTTATCGAACTACCCGCGACATAGACGAAATTGTAAAATTCCCGATTTCCCATTGCTACCCGACTGAAACAAAATTAACTAATGAACCTTATTTTTAAAATTAGATTGGACCTAAAAAGCTGAAACGTCAAAGTTTGATATTGAAGTGCATGAACAAATTATTAGTATTCAATTTAAAAATTCTGGTTTTCATTTAATAATTGTACAGCCAAATCAGTGATACTTGTATCATTATAAAATTCACAGTAATCATGAAAAAAAAAAAAAAAATTCAAATATGGGAGGAAATCTGCCCTTTGACTTAAACATTTAATTTTAAATTTAAGGGAGTTTCAACGGAAGTTTCAATCATAACATCTTGACACAGTCCCTCTAGGGACTGTGATCTTGATGACAATTAAATGTTAAGGTGCACAAAATTAGCTTTATGTGGTCCAATCCAGCAACTGTACATTTTGTGATTTAAAGGAGAGAATCTTTTTGCTCATGATCAGTATACTGTTGTTAAAATGTTTTGGAATATACAATTCTCTGAGCAGTGAATTATTGTATTTATAGAATCGCACACAATGCCTTTTTTTCATTTTGGTACCCTCACAACTTGCCTTTGTGGCACACACCCACTTGGAAATCACATTGCCACCATTAGGTTGAATCATCTTCCAATCACACGATAAACTAAACACAGAAAAATGAGTAGAAAATTATAGGTACACGTATATAACACGGTATTTACTGTCCTTAATATGTACTTCCACGGTGTTACAAACGCTTAATTCATCAGTATCATCATTGAGACATTTCAAGATACAATGTTCCGGCAAATTGCCTCCACATACAAAGAGCGGGATTTCTGAACGACAATCGTAACCGTAACCAGGCGAATTTAGTGTAGCAAATATGTAACGCCCATTGAGTGACTTTCGGTAAGTCCCAATGTTAACGATAATAATGAGTTTCAGCGATACTGTTTTGTTTTGATTTTCATTTTGAGTTGTTTTAATGTCTACATTATTTCTGCAATTGTCAATGTTATCATTTGTGTATGGGCTATCCCACATTCCAGAAGGAGCAGTACTACATAACTAGAAACTCTTTCTGTAATGCTCAAAAAGACATTCTGACTTCACAATGACTTATCACAAATTTAAAATTATATATATCAGTGTGCATTCACTCATAGACAAGGTATCTGATTCACTGTACGTTTAGTTCTTTTTTTAGCAAAGTCCGGGAGGGGGCTTGTTCGTCAGTCCGTTCGGAGTGATTTCTCGGAGCTGGCTGGACCGATTTTTTAGAAACTTAGTACAAAGACATAGTGGTCAACCATACATGTGCACGTCAATTTATTTTCCGATTTGATCAAAAATGGCCGACTGGCAGCCATTTTTAATGCCAAAATTCAATCAAATTCAGTCCTTGTGTGTCTATCGTCATTTCTCGGAGACGGCTTGACCGATTTTGTTGAGACTTGTTACAAAAACAAAGGGACCACCCATACAGATGCACATTGTTTTACTTTTATGAAATGATAAAATATGGCCGACTGGCAGCCATGTTAATCATGGCTTTTGTCTGTACATAGATATTTCTCAGAGATGCCTCACTGATTTTAATGATACTAGGTACAAAGACACTGTGAGGAGGTATACATATTCACATGGATTTATTTTCTGGTTTGATAAATATGGCTGCCTGGCGGCCATTTTGAATGTCAAACTCCTGTAAAATCCATTTTTTTGGGTGTGTTCATCATCATTTCTGGGAGATGCCTGGCCCGATTTTGCTGAGACTTGGTACAAAGACAGAGTGACCACTGGTACAGATGCACATTGATTTATTTATTCTTTTTTTTCCTCCATGATTCAAGAAATCAATTAATGAGCTCATTTGCATATTTCATTATTAATTTGAATTCTTGTTAATATCTTTTGAACTAATAGTCCAAATTAGACCAAAGTTTGTATAGACTTACTTGATCTGTCAATATATGATATGTGCTATGCAATATTGACTAACAAGCTCAATTGCATATTTAATTTTTTATTTTTTTTAATATCTTGTGAATTATTAGTCCAAATAAGACCATACTTCGTATATTTAGACTGACTTGTATTTCATCATTGTTTCAAATTTGCTGTTAGACTCAATCAAATCAATTTAGTGTGTGTTAGTAATACAGCTTTAAAATTTGATGAAAAAATTTCCAAGTTACTACCGTAGTAGCAATAAAACTATGATCTGTGTTTGTTTTCCATGTACGTAAATATAAACAAATTCAAAGTACTCCATATATAAAATGTGGCACAACATTTATTCAATTACACAAATATATCTTTTGAAGATGTATTTGGAATGTAATTACTGTAGTCTTTCACAAATAATTAAGAGTTTTCATATTACTGCAATGGAAGCTCTATATTAGAAATGATTATATTTGTATAATGTAATGTACATTGCTTTTCATTGTCATTATCAGTTTGAAGGTACACTGTAACCTCAGTATAATGAACACCGTTATAATGAACTTCCTGATATAATGAACACATAGCGTGTCTCCCTCTCACAACAAACCCAATGTATTATGTGCTTCATTATAGTGAACATTTCACTATAACAAACTAATTGTATGTCTCCCAAAGAGTTCGTTATAGTGAGGCTACAGTGTAATTTAAATGTGTATTTTATTCTTCAGTTGAACATGTCATTGATTTAGCCAATAATCATGCTAGTACATCATCACATGATTTTCATATAGCTGGGACATTGGCCAATCAGCACACTAGTACATCATCACATTATTTTCATATAGCTGGAACATTGGCCAATCAGCACACTAGTACATCATCACATGATTTTCATATAGCTGGGACATTGGCCAATGCCGGTATGATCTTCTCATATATGGTGATGCCTTTGAGAAAGATTTCTTCATTCAGGAATTCATTGTGATCATGCAGTAAAATTGGTGTCTTGTTCATTGGTGAAAAACCAATAGCAGAGTAACCAACCTGGAAACAAATATAAAGTATATACCAATCTCAATATAGTATGTTCCATTCTTTGTACATTGATTATATTTGTGAGGTTGGTTGTGGAGTCTTTGAACAGAAAGTAAGCTTGATTTTTTTAGTCTTGACATTCAGAACATATCACTGGTCATATTTGATGTAGTGCTAATTTTGAATCAGTGTGTTTAACTAAATATGACTTATTTCTCTTACTGCTCGTAAAAAACGGCTGTCAGTGGCTGCTGGGAACACCTCCGTTTCAATCTTCATGTTCCTATAAATAACAACAGTGACATCAGACAAAGTACTGCAATGTTTATTGGCTGAATTGGTCATGTTCAAACAAGCATTATTAGCTGTCATGCATGTCATCCTACAGTGTTCTATTACCTATTCAACCATTTCCTAAAAAATATAGAATATTCCATCCAGACACAGTACGGTTCTAGAACATTCTCAGTGACACGGAAGTGGTAAATAAGTCGTATGCGACAGGGACCAGGCATGTCTATGCAAGAAATGGTTGAGGACAGTGTACTTTTAGGACCAGGCATGTCTATGCAAGAAATGGTTGAGGACAGTGTACTTTTGGGACCAGGCATATCTATGCAAGAAATGGTTGAGGAGAGTGTACTTTTGGGACCAGGCATGTCTATGCAAGAAATGGTTGAGGACAGTTTACTTTTGGAACCAGGCATGTCTATGCAAGAAATGGTTGAGAACAGTGTACTTTTGGGACCAGGCATAACTATGCAAGAAATGGTTGAGGAGAGTGTACTTTTGGGACTAGGCATATCTATGCAAGAAATGGTTGAGGACAGTGTACTTTTGGGACCAGGCATGTCTATACAAAAAATGGTTGAAGAGAGTGTACTTTTGGGACCAGTCATGTCTATGCAAGAAATGGTTGAGGACAGTGTACTTTTGGGACCAGGCATATCTATGCAAGAAATGGTTGAGGACAGTGTACTTTTGGGACCAGGCATGTCTATGCAAGAAATGGTTCAGGACAGTGTACTTTTGGGACCAGGCATGTCTATGCAAGAAATGGTTGAGGAGAGTGTACTTTTGGGACCAGGCATGTCTATGCAAGAAATGGTTGAGGACAGTGTACTTTTGGGACCAGGCATGTCTATGCAAGAAATGGTTGAGAACAGTGTACTTTTGGGACCAGGCATGTCTATGCAAGAAATGGTTGAGGACAGTGTACTTTTTGGACCAGGCATGTCTATGCAAGAAATGGTTGAGGAGAGTGTACTTTTGGGACCAGGCATGTCTATGCAAGAAATGGTTGAGGACAGTGTACTTTTGGGACCAGGCATGTCTATGCAAGAAATGGTTCAGGACAGTGTATTTTTGGGACCAGGCATGTCTATGCAAGAAATGGTTGAGGAGAGTGTACTTTTGGGACCAGGCATGTCTATGCAAGAAATGGTTGAGGACAGTGTACTTTTGGGACCAGGCATGTCTATGCAAGAAATGGTTGAGAACAGTGTACTTTTAGGACCAGGCATGTCTATGCAAGAAATGGTTGAGGACAGTGTACTTTTGGGACCAGGCATGTCTATGCAAGAAATGGTTCAGGACAGTGTACTTTTGGGACCAGGCATGTCTATGCAAGAAATGGTTGAGGAGAGTGTACTTTGGGGACCAGGCATGTCTATGCAAGAAATGGTTGAGGACAGTGTACTTTTGGGACCAGGCATGTCTATGCAAGAAATGGTTGAGAACAGTGTACTTTTGGGACCAGGCATGTCTATGCAAGAAATGGTTGAGGACAGTGTACTTTTGGGACCAGGCATGTCTATGCAAGAAATGGTTGAGGACAGTGTACTTTTTGGACCAGGCATATCTATGCAAGAAATGGTTGAGAACAGTGTACTTTTGGGACCAGGCATGTCTATGCAAGAAATGGTTGAGGACAGTGTACTTTTGGGACCAGGCATGTCTATGCAAGAAATGGTTGAGAACAGTGTACTTTTGGGACCAGGCATGTCTAGGCAAGAAATGGTTGAGGACAGTGTACTTTTTGGACCAGGCATGTCTATACAAGAAATGGTTGAAGAGAGTGTACTTTTGGGACCAGGCATGTCTATGCAAGAAATGGTTGAGGACAGTGTACATTTTGGACCAGGCATATCTATGCAAGAAATGGTTGAGAACAGTGTACTTTTGGGACCAGGCATGTCTATGCAAGAAATGGTTGAAGAGAGTGTACTTTTGGGACCAGTCATGTCTATACAAGAAATGGTTGAGGACAGTGTACTTTTTGGACCAGGCATGTCTATACAAGAAATGGTTGAAGAGAGTGTACTTTTGGGACCAGTCATGTCTATGCAAGAAATGGTTGAGGACAGTGTACTTTTGGGACCAAGCATGTCTATGCAAGAAATGGTTGAGGACAGTGTACTTTTGGGACCAGGCATGTCTATACAAGAAATGGTTGAAGAGAGTGTACTTTTGGGACCAGGCATGTCTATACAAGTAATGGTTGAGGACAGTGTACTATTGGGACTAGGCATATCTATGCAAGAAATGGTTGAGGACAGTGTACTTTTTGGACCAAGCATGTCTATACAAGAAATGGTTGAAGAGAGTGTACTTTTGGGACCAGTCATGTCTATACAAGAAATGGTTGAGGACAGTGTACTTTTTGGACCAGGCATATCTATGCAAGAAATGGTTGAGAACAGTGTACTTTTGGGACCAGGCATGTCTATGCAAGATATGGTTGAGGACAGTGTACTTTTTTGGACCAGGCATGTCTATACAAGAAATGGTTGAAGAGAGTGTACTTTTGGGACCAGGCATGTCTATGCAAGAAATGGTTGAGAACAGTGTACTTTTGGGACCAGGCATGTCTATGCAAGAAATGGTTGAGGACAGTGTACTTTTTGGACCAGGCATGTCTATACAAGAAATGGTTAAAGAGAGTGTACTTTTGGGACCAGGCATGTCTATGCAAGAAATGGTTGAGGAGAGTGTACTTTTGGGACTAGGCATATCTATGCAAGAAATGGTTGAGAACAGTGTACTTTTGGGACCAGGCATGTCTATGCAAGAAATGGTTGAAGAGAGTGTACTTTTGGGACCAGTCATGTCTATACAAGAAATGGTTGAGGACAGTGTACTTTTTGGACCAGGCATGTCTATACAAGAAATGGTTGAAGAGAGTGTACTTTTGGGACCAGTCATGTCTATGCAAGAAATGGTTGAGGACAGTGTACTTTTGGGACCAGGCATGTCTATGCAAGAAATGGTTGAGGACAGTGTACTTTTGGGACCAGGCATGTCTATACAAGAAATGGTTGAAGAGAGTGTACTTTTGGGACCAGGCATGTCTATACAAGAAATGGTTGAGGACAGTGTACTTTTGGGACCAGGCATGTATATGCAAGAAATGGTTGAGGAGAGTGTACTTTTGGGACCAGGCATATCTATGCAAGGAATGGTTGAAGAGAGTGTACTTTTGGGACCAGGCATGTCTATGCAAGAAATGGTTGAGGAGAGTGTACTTTTGGGACCAGGCATGTCTATGCAAGAAATGGTTGAGAACAGTGTACTTTTGGGACCAGGCATGTCTATGCAAGAAATGGTTGAGAACAGTGTACTTTTGGGACCAGGCATGTCTATGCAAGAAATGGTTGAGGAGAGTGTACTTTTGGGACCAGTCATGTCTATGCAAGAAATGGTTGAGGAGAGTGTACTTTTGGGACCAGGCATGTCTATGCAAGAAATGGTTGAGGACAGTGTACTTTTGGGACCAGGCATGTCTATGCAAGAAATGGTTGAGAACAGTGTACTTTTGGGACCAGGCATGTCTATGCAAGAAATGGTTGAGGACAGTGTACTTTTTGGACCAGGCATGTCTATGCAAGAAATGGTTGAAAACAGTGTACTTTTGGGAACAGGCATGTCTATGCAAGAAATGGTTGAAAACAGTGTACTTTTGGGAACAGGCATGTCTATGCAAGAAATGGTTGAAAACAGTGTACTTTTGGGAACAGGCATGTCTATGCAAGAAATGATTGAGAACAGTGTACTTTTGGGACCAGGCATAACTATGCAATAATTGGTTGAGGAGAGTGTACTTTTGGGACCAGGCATGTCTATGCAAGAAATGGTTGAGGACAGAGTACTTTTGGGACCAGGCATGTCTATGCAAAAATGGTTGAGGACAGTTTACTTTTGGGACCAGGCATGTCTATGCAAGAAATGGTTGAGGAGAGTGTACTTTTGGGACCATGCATGTCTATGCAAGAAATGGTTGAGAACAGTGTACTTTTGGGACCAGGCATGTCTATGCAAGAAATGGTTGAGGACAGTGTACTTTTGGGACCAGGCATAACTATGCAAGAAATGGTTGAGAACAGTGTACTTTTGGGATCAGGCATGTCTATGCAAGAAATGGTTGAGGACAGAGTACTTTTGGGACCAGGCATGTCTATGCAAGAAATGGTTGAGGACAGTGTATTTTTGGGACCAGGCATGTCTATGCAAGAAATGGTTGAGGACAGAGTACTTTTGGGACCAGGCATGTCTATGCAAGAAATGGTTGAAGAGAGTGTACTTTTGGGACCAGGCATAACTATGCAAGAAATGGTTGAGGACAGTGTATTTTTGGGACCAGGCATGTCTATGCAAGAAATGGTTGAGGACAGTGTATTTTTGGGACCAGGCATGTCTATGCAAGAAATGGTTGAGAACAGTGTACTTTTGGGACCAGGCATATCTATGCAAGAAATGGTTGAGGACAGTGTACTTTTGGGACCAGGCATAACTATGCAAGATATGGTTGAGAACAGCGTACTTTTGGGACCAGGCATGTCTATGCAAGAAATGGTTGAGGACAGTGTACTTTTGGGACCAGGCATAACTATGCAAGATATGGTTGAGAACAGCATACTTTTGGGACCAGGCATGTCTATGAAAGAAATGGTTCAGAACAGTGTACTTTTGGGACCAGGCATGTCTATGCAAGAAATGGTTGAGGACAGAGTACTTTTGGGACCAGGCATAACTATGCAAGAAATTATTGAGGACAGTGTACTTTTAGAACCAGGCATGTCTATGCAAGAAATGGTTGACGACAGTGTACTTTTGGAACCAGGCAAACTACATCTTAGGATAGACTAATATCCAGTATTAATATAAGATTAAAAGTGGATCAATTATTCAGAGAATTCAGGGCTTTAGTGTCATCCACCACCAATTGGGTTTGTTGTTTGTTGAGACTATCATGAAAATTTAGTCTGTATTTCAATACACCTTAAAGTATCCTTACAGAGTGGATTGGAATACACTTACATTTGTTTACAAGCATTACTGAATGCATTCCACCATGGGTTACTAGGACTGATAGATGTAGTAGTGCTATCCATATGTCTCTGTTGGAACAATTGATAAACAAACAAGTGCCAATTATTCACATCAAATAATTTGACCAATCAATTAAATATAATTAATATTCCAAAAAAACATAGAATTTGTGTGGTTTATTGCTGTTATTTCTTTTTTTATAGATAAGTTAATCAAGTATTGTATACGATAGGATAGAATGTATGCTACGATTGTGTTTTTGCCATATGGCACTGTCTTATTAGACAGCAAATACAAAATGTATTATGGTATATTAAAGAAGCATGATAGCCAAATGAAAAGCCTTTAAAAGTATTAAACTTCACACACATTGGATGAAGCATTACTTACCTGTACAAATTCATGAGAGACACCATCACCTGCATCATTACACCATTTAGCAATTTTTTTCTCAAATTCCTGAAAAAAATAAAGTCACCTTCAATTAACTCTAATTGTACCAGCCTCATAGAGTTTTCAAATTTGTAGACAAAATAAAGTATTGAATTATGAATGGGATCAGCGCAATATTTCACTTCAGAACACTTAGCAATCCCAACCTTGGCTATCCCAACCTACTGATCTCCCAACCATGGCTATCCCAACCTACTGATCTCCCAACCATGGCTATCCCAACCCATTGATCTCCCAACCTTGGCTATCCCAACCCATTGATCTCCCAACCTTGGCTATCCCAACCTACTGATCTCCCAACCTTGGCTATCCCAACCCATTGATCTCCCAACCTTGGCTATCCCAACCCATTGATCTCCCAACCTTGGCTATCCCAACCCATTGATCTCCCAACCTTGGCTATCCCAACCCATTGATCTCCCAACCTTGGCTATCCCAACCTACTGATCTTCCAACCGTGGCTATCCCAACCTACTGATCTCCCAACCTTGGCTATCCCAATCTACTGATCTCCCAACCGTGGCTATCCCAACCTACTGATCTCCCAACCGTGGCTATCCCAACCTACTGATCTCCCAACCGTGGATATCCCAACCTACTGATCTCCCAACCTTGGTTATCCCAACCTACTGATCTTCCAACCTTGGCTATCCCAACCTACTGATCTTCCAACCGTGGCTATCCCAACCTACTGATCTCCCAACCGTGGCTATCCCAATCTACTGATCTCCCAACCTTGGCTATCCCAACCTACTGATCTTCCAACCGTGGCTATCCCAACCTACTGATCTCCCAACCGTGGCTATCCCAACCTACTGATCTCCCAACCTTGGCTATCCCAACCTACTGATCTCCCAACCTTGGCTATCCCAACCTCTCCAAACCGTGGCTATCCCAACCTACTGATCTCCCAACCTTGGCTATCACAACCTACTGATCTCCCAACCGTGGCTATCCCAACCTACTGATCTCCCAACTGTGGCTATCCCAACCTACTGATCTCCCAACCGTGGTATCCCAACCTACTGATCTCCCAACCGTGGCTATCCCAACCTACTGATCTCCCAACCGTGGCTATCCCAACCTACTGATCTTCTAACCATGGCTATCCCAACTTACTGATCTCCCAATCGTGGCTATCCCAACCTACTGATCTCCCAACCTTGGCTATCCTAACCTACTGAACTCCCAACCGTGGCTATCCCAACCTACTGATCTCCCAACCTTGGCTATCCCAACCTACTGATCTCCCAAACGTGGCTATTCCAACCTACTGATCTCCCAACCGTGGCTATCCCAACCTACTGATCTCCCAACCGTGGATATCCCAACCTACTGATCTCCCAACCTTGATTATCCCAACCTACTGATCTCCCAACCTTGGCTATCCTAACCTACTTATCTTCCAACCGTAGCTATCCCAACCAACTGATCTCCCAACCGTGGCTATCCCAACCTACTGATCTCCCAACCTTGGCTATCCCAACCTACTGATCTCCCAACCGTGGCAATCCCAACCTACTGATCTCCCAACCATGGCTATCCCAACCTACTGATCTCCCAAACGTGGCTATCCCAACCTACTGATCTCCCAACTGTGGCTATCCCAACCTACTGATCTCCCAACCGTGGTATCCCAACCTACTGATCTCCAAACTATGGCTATCCCAACCTACTGATCTCCCAACCGTGGCTATTCCAACCTACTGATCTCCCAACTGTGGCTATCCCAACCTACTGATATCCCAACCTTGGCTATCCCAACCTACTGATCTTCTAACCGTGGCTATCCCAACCTACTGATCTCCCAACCGTGGCTATCCCAACCTACTGAACTCCCAACTTTGGCTATCCCAACCTACTGATCTCCCAACCGTGGCTATCCCAACCTACTGATCTCCCAACCGTGGCTATCCCAACCTACTGATCTCCCAACTGTGGCTATCCCAACCTACTGATCTCCCAACCGTGGTATCCCAACCTACTGATCTCCCAACCGTGGCTATCCCAACCTACTGAACTCCCAACCTTGGCTATCCCAACATACTGATCTTCTAACCGTGGCTATCCCAACCTACTGATCTCCCAACCGTGGCTATCCCAACCTACTGAACTCCCAACCTTGGCTATCCCAACCTACTGATCTCCCAACCGTGGCTATCCCAACCTACTGATCTCCCAACCGTGGCTATCCCAACCTACTGATCTCCCAACCGTGGCTATCCCAACCTACTGATCTCCCAACCGTGGCTATTCCAACGTACTGATCTCCCAACCATGGCTATCCCAACCTACTGATCTCCCAACCGTGGCTATCCCAACCTACTGATCTCCCAACCTTGGCTATCCCAACCTACTCATCTCCCAACCTTGGCTATCCCAACCTATTGATCTCCCAACCTTGGCTATCCCAACCTACTGATCTCCCAACCTTGGCTATCCCAACCTACTGATCTTCTAACCATGGCTATCCCAACCTACTGATCTCCCAACCTTGGCTATCCCAACCTACTGATCTCCCAACCGTGGCTATCCCAACCTAGTGATCTCCCAACCATGGCTATCCCAACCTACTGATCTCCCAACCGTGGCTATCCCAACATACTGATCTCCCAACCGTGGCAATTACAACGTACTGATCTCCCAACCTTGGCTATCCCAACCTACTGATCTCCCAACCGTGGCTATCCCAACCTACTGATCTCCCAACCGTGGCTATCCCAACCTACTGATCTCCCAACCGTGGCTATCCCAACCTACTGATCTCCCAACTGTGGCTATCCCAACCTACTGATCTCCCAACCGTGGTATCCCAACCTACTGATCTCCAAACCGTGGCTATCCCAACCTACTGATCTCCCAACCGTGGCTATTCCAACCTACTGATCTCCCAACTGTGGCTATCCCAACCTACTGATTTCCCAACCTTGGCTATCCCAACCTACTGATCTTCTAACCATGGCTATCCCAACCTACTAATCTCCCAACCGTGGCTATCCCAACCTACTGAACTCCCAACTTTGGCTATCCCAACCTACTGATCTTCTAACCGTGGCTATCCCAACCGTGGCTATCCCAACCTACTGAACTCCCAACCTTGGCTATCCCAACCTACTGATCTCCCAACCGTGGCTATCCCAACCGACTGATCTCCCAACCGTGGCTATTCCAATGTACTGATCTCCCAACCGTGGCTATCCCAACCTACTGATCTCCCAACCGTGGCTATCCCAACCTACTGATCTCCCAACTTTGGCTATCCCAACCTACTGATCTCCCAACCTTGGCTATCCCAACCTACTGATCTCCCAACCTTGGCTATCCCAACCTACTGATCTCCCAACCTTGGCTATCTCAACCTAAATGATCTTCTAACCATGGCTATCCCAACCTACTGATCTCCCAACCATGGCTATCCCAACCTACTGATCTTCCAACTGTGGCTATCCCAACCTACTGATCTCCCAACCGTGGCATTTACAACGTACTGATCTCCCAACCGTGGCTATCCCAACCTACTGATCTCCCAACCTTGGCTATCAGAACCTACTGATCTCCCAACCGTGGCTATTCCAACCTACTGATCTTTCAACCTTGGCTATCCCAACCAACTGATCTTCCAACCGTGGCTATCCCAACCTACTGATCTTCCAACCGTGGCTATCCCAACCTATTGATCTCCCAACCGTGGCTATTCCAACCTACTGATCTCCCAACCATGGCTATCTCAACCTACTGATGTCCCAACCTACTGATATCTCTACTTACGTGTCTCCAACCCTTGAATATCCCAATCTATTGATGCCAACTGCAGTTATTGCAACATGGTACAATTGCTAAAACTACAGTATATGTATTGGAGACCATGGTATATGTACTTACTTTCATATCAACATCAATTGAAAGACGAATATCAAAGGATGCAGTGAAATCAACAGGCACCACATTGTGCGCAATGCCTCCCTGCAATGAAAAAAAAATTAATGTAAAAGCATTTATTTTCAATATTTTGTTTGAAACTTCCAGATTTTTCAGTAAAAGCCTGAGTTGTTTTAATTTTACATGTTCAAGTCAAATTAACTCAGAGAAAGTAAGCAAACATCACATGAATTTGTTACTGCAATAAAATTATTATTATAATAGCATTTCCATATGTGCTACTGATAATAGTCATAGCAATTTGTCACGGGGTCCTTTCTCAGTAGCTTAACTTTAATTGTACATGTTGGAGTGTATATTTTTACAGTTTAATTATTTTGACCATAGAATTGCGCTGTATTTGACACTGTAATGGGTGTAACTAACCCATCCGAAAATGAAACCTTCCTGAATAAATTACTAGTAACTTGTCACATGGTGTAAAACAATGGGATCACTTCTCCCTGCTGCCTGTCACAGTTAACATCTTGAGAAGTTTGTTAGTAGCTCCTGATACTTTGGGTTGGAAACCCCATGGCCAACTGCATGTGCTTCAACTATTGTATCCTACATGGTGACGTCACTGAGTCTCCATAGTCGTGCTGCAACTTATTTGTCAAACCGTCATCGGGACATAATTCCTAGGAGATTGTCAAACCACCATCGTGACATTAAATCGTGCGATACAACGAACACTGTGCATGGAACTGAGTCAACTACAGAGGCTACTTATATATATCAATACCAATATACCTACATTATTTATATTGTTTATTTTGGGGTAAAGAACCCAACCACAAGGTCAGTGACAGTACTTTATTTTGGCCATTGTATTTTTGTATTACGTTTGGCGATTCTACCACACCATAGTACTTCACCGTATAATTTGAGACACAATTCAAGCTAACTTACCTGTAGTTTGGTTAGATTCACAGTTGTTACATCACCAAGGCGAAGATCAACATTTTTCTCAAGCCTATATGGAAAAAACACAGTTATTAGTTGATGATTAACTTATCATTCTGAATTTATTTTCCTTTTACGAAAATTTCAATTATGCCTGACTTGGCCACATGTGAATCATAACAAGATTGTACATGCAGTCTGGTCATTTTGATCTGGTGATATAACCCTACATTAATTGTCAACAGTGATGCAAGATTTTGAAAACACAATCTCTTGACAAACAAGTCTAAATTAAATTATAGCAATTTTTAGTTGTTTTGAAGAAACTTCTGAATCAGATCAACATTTAACTGCAAATATCAATTATTGCAAATATTATATTACCCATGCACTGACCACTCACAAATGAGCACATATTTTAAGTTTCATTTAAAGACATTCAAAGTATTAAATTTACCATACACATTTTATTGTTAAGCTTAGTTTATTACTTCATTCACCAATATCTCACAATTTCCCCTCAAAACAATATGAAACAAGTCATTGTCAATGACACATCCCCGTTCCGTTCATATTTGAGTGACATATACATTCAAAGTAGATCATGACCGGAGTCTCAGACCACTTCCAGTGGTCTGATCCGAAATGCACCTGCATATGTACAACACATTGTATGATGTGTGTGAAGTGTGGTCTTGATCTGTCCAGGCATGTCCGAGATATCCATCGAAAACTAAATTCTTTAAAACAAAATGGCCGCCAGTCGGCCATTTCGAACTTGATCCGGAAAAAAAAATGACGTGCATCAAGGTCCTATTATGTTTAATATATGCACTAAATCTGAACAAAATCCATCCATGCATGACTGAGATCCGGTTCCGGAATTGTGAAAATACGTGATTTTGATGCATTTTCGGCCTTAAAATGGCCATCATTCAGCTATTGTTAAGCGGATCATGAAACAAATGCACATATCTATTTGTGACATAATGTACCATGTGTGTGTGAAGTTTGAACTCGATCAATCCAGGCATGTCTCAGATACGAATCCAGAACTGAATTCTTTAAAACAAAATGGCCACCAGTCAACCATTTCAAACTCGATCCCCCCCAAAAAAAGATGTGCATCAAGGTCCTGTTATGTTTAATGTATGTACCAAATTTGAACAAAATCCATCCATGCATAACTGAGATCCGGGTCCGGAATGGTGAAAATGTGCGATTTTGATGCATTTTCGGCCTTAAAATGGCGGTTATTCGGCTATCGTTAATGGGATCATGAAAAAAATGCATGTGCATATGTCCCATGTAATATGTGATGTATGAGTGAAGTTTAAACTTAATAAGTCCATGCATGTTTGAGATACAGGTGATCACGGACGCACAGACGCACGGATGCACACAGGGCAAACCATAAGTCCCCATTTTCGGACTACGTCCGAACGGGGACTAATTAAAAACACATGCATATACACACCTTTTTTTCTGTTCTTCTCTGAATGCAAGGAATGAGTCAATAACTTTTTGCTGAAACAAATTTAAAGTGAAACAGTTTTATAGATGATGACTTTAACTAATTCACTTCATATACATGTACTATCTCAGACTCAGAGATGGGATTTGCAAATGTGTACCAAGCAAAAAACATGCATATTAATAACCCCCAGCCCACACACATTGAACCATCATAACTCTTATCGACCATAACCACTCACATTACCACGTTTATGCAAAAGGTAATTGATTGTGCACTTCAATCTCTTTGAGACTAATCAGTTCCTAATAATAATAATAATAATAATGCAAAAATCAATTTAATAATAGCGAGAAAAATCTTTGAAAATATTGATGAGCAATATAAACTCACCAACTTCTCAGCAGCTGTGTTTTCAATAAATCTTGAACCATGTCCTGGATTACCAGTACATTTTACATTCACCCCTATAAATATATAAAATGACAGTATAGGATTACCTGCCAACCATAAGTTTAGAATAAATTCTATTCTGAAAACATCTCTCCACAAATTTTCCATTTCACAATTACCGCGTTTTACTTTTGGCTAAAGTCAACTTTAGTCATAACCTGAATTATGTTTCCCGATTTTTATTTCAAATTTCTCCTGCAGCAATGTTTATGTTTATTTGGTCCAAAATGAAGTTATAGAAAAATACTTAAAAATATGCAACATCAACATTTTTGTGGGAAAAACTATGGCCTCTATTGGGTGTACTATACAACACATACATCAAGCATGGTCTCAGCTTGAGAAATTTAACACATAACAAAACGTTTTTTTGTAAAAAACACAAAATGCATGCATTTCAAATACACTTCATTAAAATATTTTACTTACACCAAACTGGTCTCTCGGCATAGAATACTGTAAATGCATCCTCTGGATTGGCAAGACCTGATGAACACATGACAAATTGTATCAATGGTGATTGACAAATAAATATTTTACTTTCAATTTAAAGGTACCAATAATTCAATAATAATAACTTTATTACACTACTAAAAACTTTCAGAGGGTTTTTGTATGGTAAGGAACATAAATACAAGGAAATACAAAAAACATACAATACAAAAGAGATAAAATAAAGTGTTAGTAAAATAAAAGAAAAAATAAATTAATTACTTTCAATCTGTGGTTTTAAAAATTGTGCTCTTCAAATATTTTGCTAAGGTTATATTATTCTCCATAACCTTTTTAAATATGGAATTCACATCCATTGTGTAAATATTTATTGCACACTCATCAAACAGTTTTTTTCTTTGTTCTATATAGCCAGTACAAAATATCAGGAAATGTTTTTCATCTCCTAACGCTTCAGTTCTACATTTTTTACAGTGTCTATTTTCTAATTCTATTTTGGGCTTTGTTCTTCTACCTAATTCTATTTCTAAGTTGTGGTCACTCAGATGAAATTTTGAAAGCATTTTCCTGAGGCTGAAATTTGAAATGTTTTGCAAATAATTTTCCATATTATAACTTACTTTGAATAATTTGTATGTTCTCAGTTTTGTTCCCCTGTTTCATTGGTTTCACTGAAATTTAGTTCTTCTCAATGGTGGTTTGGGCATTAAGTGACTAGGTAAATGGAATTTTGATTGGCTCACTGACCCCGAGGAGTAACCAATGTACATGTATGTTGAGACTAGAGCAAGATGGATTCTGATGCATTTTGCCAATTGTTGGCATAACTTGTTGTAGCCACGCAGTACTAAAAGTAAATCCCCAGTAGTGATTAGTTAGTAGAAGCTTATACAGTATTGTATTGCAATTATTCTAATGAATTTCTCACCTTCATCTAAGACATATCCCACATTCATCTCTTTAAACTCAGGTCTCTTTATAAATAAACCCATTCCAAGAGTACCAGTAACTTCTTCATCTAAACAAAATACACTAATGCATATTTATATAAGAATAGTTTATATTGAGTCAGTTGACAATTTTAGTTACAAGCTTGCACCAAATATATTCTTATTAATGTGTATGTGAGACATATATTTGTCACATCTAATTCAGCATCTTGGTTCTTCCACCATGAATACATTTAGAGAGAAAAACTTTTTTGAAAATTAATTTCAGACAATAGTATAAGTGCAATAATTTAACAGGGACTTAACATCATAATTTGTCTTATCACTGGTGCCCTCTACATCTAAGAATTTGACAATGACTTTATAAAATGTACCACTTTCATCTAGCATAATCGCACACACACAAAGGTAAGTCACTTTCTTCAATATGTATTTTTTTTCATGAATTTAGTTGACACTCCAGGACACTTTCCTGTCGCTACTTGTGTTATTTATTGATCACATTGCTGTTTATTTTTTCTGTTTGAAGGTTGCACAAATAATCATGCTTAGTTATGTGACTAATATTTCACATAATAAATAATTCATACTAACCAGGAACAAATGTCATATATATAGTCCTCTGTGGTGTTTCTCCCTTACTTTTCAACCTCCGAATCGCCTCAATATACCTAGCATAGAAAGAAGTGTAAGAATTATGTACATATAAAAGACAGTATTGGGTTTATTGAAAACCGACAGCTAACAAATGATACGATGTATAGAACAAAGGAATTATTAAAAAACATGTATTTACAAACTAGTACCTGTGTAACCACAAGTACACAAATCAATAGCATCATAAAAAATTACACAAGCGATATTGACATGTCATCGCTGCCCATAAGAAATTCTAATTTATTTTTAATTGAAAAGAATGTAGTACTTGGTATGAGATTTACATAATGTCTGAAACAAGATGAAAACAGGTTTATTTTCTCTATTAGTAGCGTTATTAATATTAATTAATATTAAGATTTATATTATTTTGTGGCAGTGTCAATACTAGTAGATTTACTACCATTAAAAAAGCACAAAACTTGGAAAAATCAGATCGCACCAATGCAGGTCAACTGTGTGTGCATAGGAGTGTGTTCACATGGGTATGTATTGATATCCTTACTCCCATTTTAAAAGTGTTTTCAAAGCATCAGAGGAGATGTTATTGCCTCCTGTCATGCCTGCAAAATAGTTATTTCCCAATGCTGAGTGAGGCCAGTGAACTGTTGAGTACTTGAAGCCAAATGAAAGGTGTAGTGAGTTCTCAAATCTGACAGGAAAGCCTGTATTCAAGTCAATGTGCATTTAGACCTGCTGCCACTAGTTGCAACAGAAATATCTTCCCAAACAATATATCTAAAATCTATACCAATATCTAAGTAGGGGAAAGTTTTAAAATAAAATCTTGTTATTTATATACTATTTGCTCAGTTATATTTAGTTACTTTCTGATATGTTGCTAAGGAAGGTATTTGTGACATGTTACCATGAACACATATTCTATTGCAATTATAGTGGTAGGTTAGACATGATTTGACTAATACACTTCAAATACAGCAAATATGTATGATATACATAACATCAAAATGAGACAATGTTGTAGATGCATATATAGTCTGAGGATAAATGGAACATACAACATCATAACAGTAAGTTGTTAGTCAAGTAACTGAGATGGTAATTTACAAAAAATCTTTCTAGAGTATACTCAATAATATTATGTTACAAACGCCATTCGGCTAAATTTAGATGAAAATGCAAAATAACTGAACACAACATTTAACGTTTTATATCTTGCCTTTGTACCAAATTTAACCCAAATCTGTACAATCATAGACCTTAGGTCCATGACACAATCATGTCTCTGTAAAATGAGCAGAACACACAGCAAAAAACAAAATGGCCACCAGTCCACCATTTTGAATCCAATGATGAAAAAAAAAGGTATGCATCTGTAACCCACTATGACTGATGTCAATGCCAAGTTTGAATGAAATCGGCCCAAGAAACGGTTGATGGCCAAATGTTGATTTTTGGTCTTTTTTGGTACAAAAATGGTCGCCAGACAGTCAAAAGTCAGCCAAATCAAAAATAAATTGATGCACACATGTCCTTCATTATGACTAGTCTTTGAAGAAAATCTGTCCAGGTGTCTCTGAGAAATGACGACGGATGCATGGATTGACAGACGGAACCCAAAACATAAGTCCCTGTTTCGGGCTACATCCAACGGGGGTAATAAATGCAGTGATTGTAGATATTGATTCCACTTACTGTATTGCAACACTCTTCATATCCTATATGAATTATGAAAATGAAATACAAGACAATATTATTTTTATAATATCAGACACTTTACAATAAAATCTAAAAGATATATGCTAATGACAATCATTTCCATTACATATTAAACGTGACAATGTTCAATTTCTATGTGTTTTGCAATATGGCTGGTATCTATAGACAGCAGTAATATGTGCTATTATAACTTCTCATTTGTAACCCTAAGTTGATTTTCATGTAATCACACAATATTAAATTTTTTAGATTTTCATTGAGATTATCATGCAGTACATATCGATATACTCATATGACAGTCACTCATTCAAAATAACTACCGTGGTTATATTAGAAAAGTATCAAAATTCATATCAATATGAAAGGAATTCAAAATAATGGAGTGTATTACCTGTGTCCCTCTGCCATAAATGTCACCATTGTCCATTTTCTTGGCTTCAAACGCGTCACATTTCCAGTGCTCCTGTAAAATACCGTATCTCACAGATTATCATATTTTTACCATAGTTACACACCAGTGTGCCCTCTAAGCTAATATGACGTGCTACTTAAACACAAAGATTTCTATGACAAAACTAGTTGTGTTAATTCACTGGCACATTATTGTATGGACTTGTCTGATATGTTAATGGTTAATTTCTTTAAATGCAAGGAAAATAATATGGTCAGTTGACATCATTTCAAACATAAATTTTGTTTTTATAGCGACCATGTTACTCTTTCAGCTCAGTTGACTTTACACTGCATGCTTCACAATTTGCTAACAATTTGTTCATTGCTATATAAATAGTAACTCCTCAATTTCATATGGTGGCACAGATTGCTATAAAAATCATTCAGGCCTTAATTTGGCTCTTACCAAATTCACACAAACATTTCATAGTTAATTTTATAAACAAATTAGACCCGAGGGTAGTCTAGCAGCAGTAAATTATGAGGTTATTACGAGGATACCTCAAAGTATGCATGAAGATAGTATAGCTGGAGTATTGACCGACGCGCATAATAACCTTTATTATTATACATCTTTTCCTTCCAAAGATACAACATTGGGAATGCCGAAATCCAAAATGTTTAGAACAGAATCAGCGAACTTCTTTGTGTGGAGTCCCGTCAAACTCTGGTGGCAAGCAGCCATGTTTGTTTTTATTATTAGAGAACGCTTACGTGCGTAGTCATTCAATATTTGAAATTTTCATTTCCTAACTTATAGCGTTACGGTGACAGGTGTATAATAACATAATTTATACCAAAAATTGTCATGACTCATGAGTATGACAGGTATAAATAATCACTTCTACTCAGTATATCTATAATAATATGCTAGCTGGTTCCAAAGCCTGTTCACATTTTACTAAAGATACATGATAATTAATTATTATAATGCCATCCATACACCAGGCAATATAATAGTAATAAACCATCACCTGGCCATGTATACAACTCTATTTTGTACATTAGCACATACAGACATTCTATAGCTTGTATGTCATGCTTCTGTGCAAAATCTTGCAGTACACCAAGCCAGATGATGGTTGAATAATATTGCTTAAGGTAGCGGGACTATTATTTGCATACTTGTTTTCATCTTCTAATTGTGACTAAATGACTACAAATAGACCCGGGAAAGTATATATTTTTAGAATCGCCAGACTTCAAGCTTTTCACAAGTGTATTTTGCATGCCCGTATCTGCATTCTACTACGCGTTACTCAATCAAAGGTGAAAAATTACTTTTTCTGTAAAAAAAAAAATTACGCATTTATGCTGGCGATAAGAAGTATTTTTTTCACTTTTCCTAGTTGTTCAATAGTCTGGTAAATTGAATGTGTCTAGTTAGTTTTATTCAAGCAACGCGTTTTAAAAAATAGTGTCCTGAATTTCAATTACTGTTTTAGTCGCATTGCCCCCAACTCAAACCACAACTCGTTGGTAAATAATCGATGAAATAGTTTGTCTGGACACATTCAAGTTCCTCTCATTGTCACCTTAAAGCTGTGAAAATTTGGTGTTAATCCGACGACAATAAGTATACGTTATTTTTTGTTAAAGACCTTGTATTTTGAAAAAACATAAACTCCTAGAAAACGTCCATGAAGTAACAGCAAAGATTTTCAAGCTTGTTTATCGGCACAATCAATTTGTTTTCCCATCAAGGTCTGTTTTACCATGTGTTGGGACATCCAAATGTGTAAGGCTATTGGAAACCAAAAACATAAAGGAATGGGATAGCTATAATTGGATAAATTCGGCATATGAAAACACCAAAATCAATGATTTTTTTCAGTGGCTATGTGACCTTGTGTCTGACACATTCATATGCAAATGACTAATCTGTGAAACAAACAGGGGCGGAGACAAACCACTCAAATGTTTGGAAACACTCATTGTGTGTCAGATAGCTACTGATAACACATCCTAACATTGCTTTGTCTTGAGTTTATCTTTGAAACTTATAGGCACACAAATTAAACCTGTGTTGTTGATTTTGGAAAACACTACTGAGGCTGCCTTGCTTCCCTTCAGAAAATCTACATTTTAACCAACTTACATGACATTCTATGTTATATTGACTTTATCATATGAAAGTTTATGGTGCATTTCATCAATTAATAAATAAATGTGAAAATCGTAATTTTCAACACAAATAATAGTCTCCCTACCTTAAAGGACGGTGGTGATTATCCAATGATGATTATCACATGCTCAAATATTGTGCAAACAAACAAATTGTATACATTGTATAGGACCATAGACCCTCAGACTACTGGAGGGTCTATGATAGGACCCAGTATTGAGCACAGCAGTCACTGTCCTTTACACATACATGTATCATGATTGACATAATAAGTCCAACTAAGTCAATACCTGGAATACAGGCACCACATCCATATGAGAATTTAACATCAAAGAAGGAAGAGATGGATTCTTTCCATTCCATGTTATTATACCAACTGGTTTTCCAGGATGAACTTCAATGCACTTAAACGGTAGCTCCAGTTCTTTTGCCATACGTTCAAGAAATTGTATGGCTCCATCTGAAAATAAAGTAGAGGATGTCTGTGAATTGCTATTTTTTAATTTGGTTGTCTCTGACAACCACTTGAAAACTCACAAAAATATTGCTTGGCCACGATATGAGAAACACAATAAATGCTAGTCATGCAAAAATATATGTTGATCGCATCGATCAAAGTGTCATGGACTTGATGCAACCTGAACTGCCTGAGTGCATACTTTCTGGTATTCTCGTGATAACCTTATTAGTATACATCTTTTACCTGTTTGTAATGAATGCCAAGACAGGTCTTTACAAAACAGCAAATTCTATTGTTTTTAGTGCTAGATGTATAATAATTTTGCATATCACGATATCCAAATTTAAATATATTATATGTTCAAGAGAACTCAAAAAATATTGCTAAGCTGGTGAATATTTATACAAAATATACACAATACACATTGCAAAATTTATTTTGATCTCGATTTATCATCAAGCTATGGATTCACCTTTGTGAACCCATTTGATCACATTTACAGACAAAATATTAAGACGAAATCAAGCCACACTGTAAATTATTGCAAAAATAAAAATGGCAGAAAAATATTAATATAAACTGAAACACCTGTAGATCGTATTATTGCATTTTTTACATTGTCGAAAAATTGCTTGAAAACTGCTGCACCAACTTATAGTTACATACAGAGGGGGTGGCACGAAATTTTGCATGAGGGGGCGAGATCTGAAATCTAGACCCCCTGAAATGCCATTTCCTGCATTTTGCTGACACAAAGGGTTTCAGCTTGATTTTTGTATATTCTTATCTCACACATATACTGAGATGGGTAATGCATACAAATACAGAAGGGGCAGAAAGTAATATACAAGCTTGAAGAAACAACCAAGACGTACATTAATTAGTACAACAAAATCAGATTTAGTTTGGGAAAGGTTATAATGCCGTTCAGAGAGTTCATAAAACACTAAATACTGTACAATAAAAGTACACACCAATATACACAGCACTTACAGCTGGACTCAGTGTTCGAAATTAACGTCGGTCCGTCGGCCTCACGCCGACAGTGGGTGTAAAGGGCCTAGAGCTGTGAAAAACCATCAGTCCTTGTGACCGACCATAAATTTATATTTAAAAAAAAAACGTTCCATTATTTAGTATGATTGTAAGACCAAATATATAATAAATATCGATAGTAACTCCAGAATTGTTTCAAAATTGCGTTTTCTTGCACGTTTGATCAACAAATGGCATCACTAATCGACCTGGGCATACGAGTCATAATTCAAGCTTGCCGAATGATCGCGAAATGCGCCGAACATGGGAACTGTAACAAACGATCTGATTGGTTGTAGGCCGATCAAGCCTCCGATTCAAACCAATAGAAATCGCGCTTACATTTTATGTTCCGCCATCTTTGATTTGCATCAAACACGCTGAAAACTACGAACGGTTTCGGCGTAAACCACGCACATTCCAAATTAGCTGGCAGGCGGAGTTCAAAGACTGGTTACTTTTTGATAACATCAACAAGGTGATGTATTGCCGGCCTTGTCGAGGATCGTGCAGCAGAATTGATCCTTGAAGCTGAGGCTGACGCCAATGATTGTGAACACGATGCAAAATGCATGTCAGATTCAGAGTCGGCCAGTGATCATGTCAGTGTTTTTTCTGAAGATTTTGATGAGTTTAGTGACGATGAAAGAAATGATGACCTCTTTGAGGCAGCAGATAATACATCTGATTAATTAGTAAATAAAGGTTTTGCAATTGCAAGCTTGTATTATCCGTTAAGTCTTTGTTTGTTAAATATCAGGGCCTACAGTGAGCTCGAAGGACCTACAGTTTCAATTTGACATAGGTCCTTCGGGCCTTTTATGATTTTCAGTTAATTTCGAACACTGGCTGGACTTTAATATGGCGTGTCTGTTGATCGTATGATTATTTGTTTGTAATGTACTGCCACAGTGACATGCTCTTACCGTAATCAGCATCTGGGTGAACTGTCTTTATCCTGAGATACTCCCTGAAGTTCGTGACAGCCTGATCTTCATTCTTCTTCCGTTTAGCATGTGTCTCTTCTTGGGGCATTGTTTTTCGTCACAGTAGACTGCAGTCGCCAATTTTGGCACTGATGACTTTTGTCACACAGCTGATCAATCTTTTTCATAACGGGGGGCACACACACAATGTAAGAAACGTACTTACATGTACACGTATGTAATTGATAAAACACGTCCACTGTATCGTGTCTGCATTACCATCTACAGCAAACTATATCATTGTAGATTTCCCCAAGATATTATAAATTTGTTTCTAGCCATACTGATAAAACAAAGCATTTTTACAGTCTACTTAAACACAACATTTTAAAACGTGTCACCCCCTTGGTTTACGCACTTTGAACTGAGCAAGTGACCGGGGTTAACCAGGGGTGATAACCAGAGAGGTACGTTTTATATTTGTTATTGAACTGGATTACAACATGCTAAAATACAGATACAGTTAATTATGAACTATGTGTATACTGTGTTTATGTAGATATTCATTCATGATTATCACTTGCCTTTCCTTTCATAAAGTTTCGTTGGAACACAGCATGAATTCGAGTACAATGACACGCCCACTTTTTTACCTGGGGACGAAATAGTCACAGATCCATGAAGACTTCAGTGGATGTGCTATACAAAATCAAACATCGACAGATATTTGTTTTTCCGGAGGGTGGGCGCATTAAATAATGTGTAGATAATATTGGGAACATGTCATTGTAAAAGTCGGACAATTTGGGAACATCGAGTTAACTTCGAATGTAAATGACTCATTACTTTAGCAAATAAGCAAACAAATTAAATATGCAAATGATCATGACATGTATAATCTGTACAGATACAGAAGATAAAGGAGGTAACTTTTGACAAGTTATATAGTGACAAATTATTTTAAAACATAGTTGAACTATGGTGACCTTGCCCTTTGTTATATAATATAATTCCCTTTATAAACATAGTTTGTTTCAATATAAATATACATTGTCATAATTAATTTTGAATACAAAAAAGTTTTGGGGTTGAACTAACAGTGGGGAATCAGTCTACCGAATGTCCTTTAAAGATGTAAATATCTTACAAAAACATTGGTGCCTTATTTGTTTAATTATTTTAAGGGACATAATTTCCAGCTTTATTCAAAGTAATTCAGATATTTTAGTATAAAAACAAATGCCTCATTGCAAAAAAAAGTGCTGCATTTAGACGTGAATAGATTCATAAAACATGCAAGATAACAGAAAATCTTAGCTGGCTTTTGTCCAAGTATTTTGTACAGGTGTCTGTCAAAAATTAATGATTCACTGAGACAAATATGAACTGCCTCATTGTGTGACTACTGTATTATATGAAAAGTAAAAAAAAAAAACACCCTTTATGAATAGCTATCATGTTGCAAGCTCTGCTTTAAATAGTTAGTTGGTGTCCAGTGGAGGGAGAAGTCAACAGTACTGTTGCCTCCTGAGAATCTACATCTTCAAACACTGCAATCTTTCTTTGAAGTGAGTTTTTAAACTAGGACTGTATTATAAAAACTCTATCATTCTGTTCTAATAGCTGAAACATATTCCTGTGAGTTTTCATTTGTCGAATGAACTGTTTGTCAAATACAGAATACATATATTTTAGAACAATTTTCTTTATAAAATGTGGATGAAATGTTTTGCTTTTTATGTATTTTTTATGTATTGTTTTTGATTTGATAACTTTGAACTAAACAGATTTTTTATTAGCTTCAGATCTTGATCAAAGTTTGGCACCCAGTTCATAGCAGTGCTTATATTGATTTTCTGACATCTTGTTTTCTGTAAAGATTTATTGGTAGGTTTGCAAATGTGTATCAGACTGTGCAATCTCTCTATGAGTTGGTTTTGAAACCCAGTAAGGGATTCTGAGATACATTACCAAGGATATTATTACAAGATAAAACATTTGCTTCATTGAACACATACAACAATGCATATTTCCACTGAGATCAGTGACCTTTGATGTGTATCACCAGTGATCAGTCAAGTAGAAACAGTCGAAATATTTTATCAGTTTTTCTCAATTTTTGCTTGATATTTTCATACAGGACATCTGTTGTTCAAACTCAGGGAAGACTTTATACTGATGAACAAGGTGACCAAGTTTGATGAAGTTTGGAATAGAATTAGTAAAGTTATCATGCACACAATAACAATTATTAACGACGACGACGACGACGACGACGACAACGACGACGACAACGCCGGACAAAATCTTTCCCTTAATATACCTTTCCCTTCCATCTTTGATGGTACGGGCAAGGTAAAAATGTCTGATAAAACAGAAATATTTTATACAAGTCAAAACAATAATCATCATGGTATATTGTAAGGATTAGCTCTTAAGCTTAAAGTTACTGAAATTATACAATTGTATATTAATATATTTGTATAAATTATAACAAGTTTTGTCTGTGCGACTTTGCACAGCAACGGATTACTGATTAATTGTCGTTCGTTCTTCAACAAGTGCATTTGCATCTTCTTTAAAACCAGTAGCCTGAGTGTTTTGATACTTTAGTATTGTATTTTTGTGAATATTTGGGGTCAGTTTGGTCAAAACTGCTATTTTCAATGACTTCTTTTAAAAACTATACTGATTTGATACATGTTATGTAGGTATCTTGGGTTAATCTCTGTTAAATATTTTTGTGACAATAATCTATTCTCAATTCCTAACAATTATTTTTTTCATGTTTAATAAATAAAAATGATATGTGGTCATTCTTGAGATGTTTGTAGAATCATTAATTAATAGAAGGGAATTAGAAGAGACAACTTTTTCACATTTATTCTTGTAAAACAATAGATATGCACAAACAGAGGTGCTTGTGATTTTGCTCGATTGTTGTATTTTGTTTTGTATTTACTGATAGTTTCTGCGAAAGGGCCTTTATTTATTTATTTATTTATTTATTTATTTATTTATTTATTTATTTATTTATTTATTTATTAGGATCAGTATTTCAGAGAATCTCGTGACTTCCAACAACAGATAATTTCAATAAGATAATTGTAATATGTATGAAATATATGGTGGGTGGATGTCGGCCACCATTCACTATCTCAAAAATAGTTTCTACATTTGAGATACACTTAACAACTTAGCTCTCTGCCGTTGATGCACCAATTAACAGCAAAACACTTGTTTTCATTGAACAATGCACATTATTTATGAGAATCCACTAAACCACAGAAAAATTCAAGAACTTCACTGCGCATGTGCAACGATCTCAACCGGAAGATTTAGCACACGGACAATTTTTAGCATGACACCGGGCTTCCGAAAGAGCAATTACAAGTTTGTAATTTTGTATGAATTACAAAATTTAATGTGAAAAATGCTTTATACACTTACAAAAAATAAGATCTTTGTAGGAATTACGGAAGAAAAAATTAAAATTACATTTTATTTATTTGAATTACATTATTACGAAAATAAAAACAATTGATTACAGCTAACGAAAATACCCCTTGCCGACCCTCTTCCTACACTGTACATAAATCACATTTGCACCAGACAAAAAAAAATAATAATAAAATTGCTCACTGTAATTTTGTTTTTGTTTTTAACCTCTTCTAAATTAATTTAGGCTAACATTATCAGGGATATGATAAAATCCTGCTCTGTACTATCTTTGTCAATTAATAAATTTCAAAGCTCCTATTTTCATCAACACAGCCATCAATGTCATCATTTATACACATACTACCCATAATGCAACATGTAATATTTCACTGCAAATGTGTTTGAACAAAAAACCATGCAACTAAATGAAAACAAATAACAGGGTACCATGAAAATAACTAATTTTGATCAGTAGATGACCAGGATACCTTTATTAGTGGGTTATATGTATTTTATTTCACTGTAGTTACATATGCACTGTAAACCATATATTTCCATGAGAGACACAAAATTAATTAAAAGTCACAAAATCTTCTTGAATGCTATTATTAAATATATTCAACTTGTGAAAATGATTAAAAATAGTGATTATAATATTTGCTTTATGAAATAATGAGCAACATAAAAATGCTTTGATTAACTATGGCAGCATTTGAAATTCACATTCACACTTTACATGAAGAGTGATCATATGAACTGTTCATTTAACAGTTTTTGCTATGCATGGCATTATTGTTTTCACAGTGGTAAAGAAGTCCAAGTTATTGATTACTCAGCAGTACGTTTCTCCCAACGAAATGGCTGGCCAATCTGATAGTTGGAGAACCTGTCCTCTAAAAGAAGTTCCTAAAGAACTGTGTTTCAACATAGAAGAGCCAGATCCAAATTACGAAATCTTAAAGATAAAGATAAAAGTGGAAGGTGCCACTGGCGATGTTTTCTATCAGGAGATTTCAGACAAGAATAAAAAAGATCAGTTAAACGGCTCAGTGTTGCTGCTGCATGGAAAGAGATTTACATCACAGAACTGGTTTGATATTGGTACGCTTCAGCATATGATCAGATTTGGTTATAGAGCAGTGGCAGTTGATTTACCAGGTATATAAATACAGTGATATGTAGATCAAGGTTTGGTATGTCAATGAGAATACGTTATACTAGTATATTCTCCGTAGAAACCTGCCTCATTTAGTTTATTAGGTTAATAAATATATTCTCATGAAAGTATTGAGAAATTGCTATACAAGGTTACATGCAAAAATAGTTTCAAATCAAATTTTTAAGTTAAATATGTTATTTTACCCTGGTTATTTATTATGTGTAATTCTATGGAGAATATAACATAACTCATTTAATTAAAAAAAGACATAAAAAATGAAACAGTGTGTGTTTAAAAAAATCAACAAACTTGGGGGTCATCAAAAATTGCATTGATAATGTGCTAGATTCTTATAATATGAGGTTATTACGAGGATACCTCAAAGTATGCACGGATATACAGCAGGAGTATTGACCGACATGCAGCAGAGGTTGACGCAACAGTGTACTGTCTGAGTGCATACTTTCAGGTATCCTCGTAATAACCTTATTATTATACATCTTTTTCTTCCAAGGATACATCATTGGAATGCCGAAATCCAAAAAGTTTAGAACAGAATCAGCAAACTTTTTTGTGTGGAGTCCAGTCAAACCCTGGTGGCAGCCATGTTTGTTTTTATTATCAGAGGAAACTTGCGTGCGTAATCATTCCATATTGGAAAATTTGCATTTTCTTATATGGTAGGATAAAAATACCCCATAAAATACTGCAAAATTACGGCACGCTGTAACTTATGGTGTTACGGTGACAGATGTATAAAAAATATGAATGTAGATACATATTACATGAACACATAAGTTACTACCAGAGCTAATACAGTACTTACTGTATGTTATACCTTTATTGTGTATTTAAAACAGTATATAATCCTTGATTTTGAATTCCAATTACAAGGTTATGGTTTATCAAAAGATGTTGAACTGACAGTTGATAAAGGAGAATTCTTGCTGAATATTATCAAGGCTTTGAAGCTAGAGCATTCTGTGATTGTGTCGCCATCGATGAGTGGTACTTTTGCCTTGCCATTGCTGATGAAGCACCCAGAAGTATTCCGTGGATATGTACCAGTTGCTCCTGTTGAAACGGAGTTGTACAGTGCTGACCAATATGGCAAAATCCAGGTACATCAGAAGAATATTACAAGTGGACATAAAATCAATTTTTCTTCATGTTTTTTGTGACAATGTGTACCTTGGTTACAATAAGGACCTGCAACAAAAGTCTTGTAATGCAGTCTTGTAAGATGAAATGAAATAAATTCCTGTTCCTGTAACTCCACCTGTTTTTTAGGGAAAATTGAAATGTTTATTCATGAGCTAAAAATAAGCTATGTTCATTTATTCTGATAACCTAAACTTTTTCAGACAGTGAAAGTGTTTTTACATTATCTTTTCTTTGTACAGACCTTTATAATATCAATCATATTTTAGCCTATAACTTAATATTTTAGAAATATTTGTTCTGTATATATTATTGTATTCTCATTCTGATATGAATTATATAATATCATGTATTTTTTTTTTATTCTGTCATAGGTTCCAACCTTTATTGTTTATGGAGAGCATGACACAGATTTTGGTCAGAAATCTATGAACAACCTCAAGAATCTACCAAATAGTCGAATATATGTTATAGAGGGCGCTGGTCATCCTGCTTGGCTTGATCAGCCAATAACGTGGCATAATTTGATGTATAACTTCCTCGTGCACATTCCCAAATAAATGAAATATAATGATTTTTTTATCTCGTTTAATTTTCAGTAGAAACATTAGATTTTTTGTAAAATAAACTTTCCACTCAAAGCCAATCTGGTACATTATAAACTTTTGTTTTCTTATTTAAAAAAGTAATTGAGCAAGACATATAGCTTATGGGAAACTGATTTTTAGATAAACACATGGCAATTTATAAAATGTTGGACTATGGTGGTATTCAAGAAAAATATTAGATCAGGAAATAAAAGCCAAATATCCAAGTATCCAATCTGAGTTCTCAACCAGTGGTATATAGTGGATCATCATACCTGTTTGGTTCAGTATAGATTCTCAGACCAGTGATCTAATATGGGTCCCCAGACCAGTAATTCAGTATGGATCCTCAGACCAGTGATCCAGTATGAGCCCTCGGTCCAGTGATCCAATATGGGTACTCATACTAGTAATCCAGTATGGGTCCTCAGACCAGTGATCCAATATGGGGCCCCAGACCAGTAATTCAGTATGGATCCTCAGACCAGTGATCCAGTATGAGCCCTCGGTCCAGTGATCCAATATGGGTACTCATACTAGTAATCCAGTATGGGTCCTCAGACCAGTGAATCCAATATGGGTCCTCAGACCAGTGATCCAATATGGGGCCCCAGACCAGTGACCCAATATGGCCCTCAAACCAGTGACCCAGTATGGGCCCTCAGATCAGTGATTCAATATGGGGCCCAGACCAGTGATCCAATATGGTCCTCAGACCAGTGACCCAGTATGGGCCCTCAGACCAGTGATCCAATATGGGTCCTTGGACCAGTAATCCAGTATTGGTCCTCTGACCAGTGCTCCAATGTGAGTCCTCAGACCAGTGATCCAATATGGGTCCTCAGACCAGTGATTCAACATGGGGCCCCAAACCAGTGATCCAATATGGTCCTCAGAGCAGTGATTCAATATGGACCCTCAGACCAGAGATCCAGTATGGGTACTCATACCAGTGATCCAATATGGGTCCTCAGACCAGTGATCCAATATAGATCCTCAGACCAGCATTCCAATATGTCCTTAGTCCGGTGACCCAAAATGGGACCTCAGAGCAGTGATCCAATATGGGTAATCAGACCAGTGATCCAGTATGAGCCCTTGGTCCAGTGATTCAATATGGGTACTCATAATAGTGATCCATTATGGATCCTCAGATCAGTGATTCAATATGGGCCCCAGATCAGTGATCTAATATGGGCCCTCGGACCAGTGATTCAATATGGGCCCTCAGATCAGTGATCCAATAAAGATCCTCAGACCAGTGATCCAATATGGATCCTCAGAACGGTGATCCAATATGGATCAACAGAACAGTGATCCAATACGGATCCTAAGAACAGTGATCCAATATGAGTACTCAGACCAGTGATCCAATATGGATCTTCAGAACAGTGATCCAATATGGATCAGCAGACCAGCGATCCAATATGGATCCTCAGGACATTGATCCAATTTGAGTACTCAGACCAGTGATCCAATATAGATCCTCAGACCAGTGATCCAATATGGATCCTCAGAACAGTGATTCTTTATGGAGCCCTAAACCAGTGATCCAATATGGTCCTCAGACCAGTGACCCAGTATGGGCCCTCAGACCAGTGATCCAGTATGGGTACTCATACCAGTGATCCAATATGGTTCCACAGACCAGTGATCCAATATAGATCCTCAAACCAGTGATCCAATATGGATCCTCAGAACAGTGGTCCAATATGGATTAGCAGAATAGTGATCCAATATGGGTCCTCAGACCAGTAATCCAGTATGGGTCCTCAGACCAGTGCTCCAATGTGGGTCCTCAGACCAGTGATCCAATATGGGTCCTCAGACCAGTGATTCAACATGGGGCCCCAAACCAGTGATCCAATATGGTCCTCAGACCAGTGATTCAATATGGGCCCTCAGACCAGTGATCCAGTATGGGTACTCATACCAGTGATCCAATATGGTTCCACAGACCAGTGATCCAATATAGATCCTCAGACCAGTGATCCAATATGAGTACTCAGACCAGTAATCCAATACAGGTTCTCAGACCAGTAATCCAATATGGGTCCTCAGACCAGTGAATCCAATACGGGTCCTCAGACCAGTGAATACAATACGGGTCCTCAGACCAGTAATCCAATATGGGTCCTCAGACCAGTGAATTTAATACAGGTCCTCAGACCAGTAATCCAATATGGGTCCTCTAACCAGTGAATTCAATATGGGTCCTCAGAGCAGTGAATCCAATACGGGTCCTCAGACCAGTGAATCCAATATGAGTCCTCAGACCAGTAATCCAATATGGGTCCTCAGACCAGTGATCTAATGTGGATCCTCATACCAGTAATCCAATACGGGTTCTCAGACCAGTGAATCCAATATGAGTTCTCAGACCAGTTATCCAATATCAGTCCTTGGACCAGTAATCCAATATGGGTCCTCAGACCAGTGAATCCAATACGGGTCATCAGACCGGTAATCCAATACACGTCCTCAGGTCAGTAATTCAATACGGGTCCTCAGGTCAGTAATCCAATACAGGTCCTCAGAACAATGAATCCAATATGGGTCATCAGACCAGTAATCCAATACGGGTCCTCAGAACAGTGAATCCAATACGGGTCATCAGACCGGTAATCCAATACACGTCCTCAGGTCAGTAATTCAATACGGGTCCTCAGGTCAGTAATCCAATACAGGTCCTCAGAACAATGAATCCAATATGGGTCATCAGACCAGTAATCCAATACGGGTTCTCAGAACAGTGAATCCAATACGGGTCCTCAGAACAGTGAATTCAATACGGGTCCTCAGACCAGCAATCCAATATGAGTACTCGGACCAGTGACCCAATATGAGTTCTCAGAACAGTGATCCAATATGAGTCTTCAGAACAGTGATCCAATATGGGTCCTTTGACCAGTGATCCAATATGGGTCTTCAGAACAGTGTTTTAATATAAGCCATTGAACTTGTGTTCATCTAAATTTTTGGCAGGAAAAATTATGACACCTGAAGTGTTATAATATTGCACCACTCGCCTATGCAGAGTGACTAATGCATATAATCGAACCAGGAGTACAACTTGCAATATCTTACATTTGAACCAAACCAGGAGACCGCTTCCAATGTTTTAGTTTTGAACCCAACCAGCAGTACCATTTATGGTGTTTTAGTTTTGAATTCTCTCAACCAGGAGTACCACTCATGATGTTGTCACACGCAACGTAATATTACCGTAATTGGTATAGTACAGGTGTGATGGTTCAAATACCAAAATGGCAACAGTAACAAAAAGACTTCCCTGGCGACAATGATAAAATACGAACACGGAGCCAACAGATGAGGTTTCAACTGGTAATGGTATTATTATACTCTGCAAACATCAAGTACAATAACGCGTTAAAACTCCACTACTCCAATAACTAGAAACTCCAATACAATTCAACCGGATCTCCGATCTGATCTCAGTGCTGAACAACTCCCCTGTATATACCCACACTGTCTATAAATAGACCATTACATCAGCATACATAATGAGTCTGGAATTCACTACAAATTTCTAGAATGTTCCATTACCTTCTATTGCCTTCTACAGTGTCCTATTACCTATTCAACCAGCTTCTAAAAATTCCACCCAGACACAGTACGGTTCTAGAACATTCTCAGCCACACGGAAGTGGTAAACAAGTCGTATGCAACATGCCTCTCCTCTCAAGAATATTATAACATATAATATTACATGACTAGCAACGACGTCAATGATACGAATACGATAACAATTTCAAATAAAACAACAATACAATATATCAAATCGAACTGAATAAAGCTCTGAGTACAAAAATTCGAAAATCACATACAGTACAATATAATAAAATATGAAATATATATAAACGAATAACATTCTACTATACTGTCCAAAAGTTCCTCAGTCCATCAATCTACTCAGGTAGTCTGCTACCACATTGTCCCGTCCAGGAATATCCTCAACACGGTAATCATATCCTTGCAGAGTCATCGCCCATCTCATCACTCGGTCATTTGCAAACTTGGCTTTATCCAGGTAAGACAATGGTTTATGATCCGTCTGCAAAATGAACTCCACACCGGCTAAATATAGGCGAAATTTATTCACGCCCCATACAATGGCTAAACATTCCCTTTCTACAGTTGAATATTTCTTTTCTGCAACGGATAACTTCTTACTTGCATACACAACTAGATGAAGCTTCTCACCATGATTCTGCATAAGTACTGCTCCAATTCCTACCTGAGACGCGTCCGTCCGCAACACAAATTGTTTCTGTGGGTCTGGCAACTTCAAAATTGGTTTGCCCAACAAGTATTCCCGCAAAGTGTTATATGCTTTCTCCTGGGCCTCTCCCCATACAACATATTTACATGATACGTCTTCACTTTGTCACTTACCCTCACTCGATAATCGTTTTCATCTATTACCTGCTCCACCAATTAAGGACCCCTCCACTGCATCAACAGCTTGTTGTTGTCAGTTGGCAGCAAAATTAACACCTTATCTCCTTCCTTAAGCACTCGTTTCTTCGTTTTACAATCATAGTAACACTTGTATCGGTTCTGTGCCTTCTGTAATTCCTCTCGAGCAATCTCTAAAGTCTGTTTTAGCCAATCTCTCAACTCAAACATACTGGTAACTATTAACTATCTCAGGAGTATTGCTTTCTTTGGTCCATAACTCTTTAAGGATCTTCATTGGGCCTCTAACCGTTCGACCATATAACAGCTCAAATGGGGAAAAACCAGTTGACTCCTGTGGTACCTCTCTATACGCAAAGAGTAAAGCACTAATATACCGATGCCATTGCCTTGGTTGTTCATGGCACAACTGCTTTAACATCTTTTTCAAAGTACCATTAAACTTTTCCACCAGTCCATTACAGATGGGGTGATAGGGCGTAGACGTCAGTCTCTTAATGCTGAGCAATCTTGATACTTCTTGCATGCATTCTGACACAAACTGAGTCCCCATGTCACTTAGTACTTCTTCTGGAATCCCCAATTGGCTATAAAAGTCAATCAACGCCTCGGCTACAGTCTCCGTATCTATATTTTTAAGTGGAACGGCCTCTGGATACCGTGTAGTATAGTCCACCATAGTTAAGATGTATCGATGACCCCCATCACTGGCTGGTGTAATTGGTCCAACCAAATCTATAGCCACACGCTTGAATGGCATATCAATTAAAGGCATCTTACCTAATGGGGCCTTCACAACTGATCCCTTTGAAACAGTCTTCTGGCACACATCACACGACCTACAAAAACTGGTAACATCTTGATGTAGCCCAGGCCAATAAAAGCTAGTCACAATCCGGTCTTCTGTCTTCTTTATCCCCATGTGTCCACCAAATATTGAATCATGGGCAATCTCCATAACACGAGTCCTCAACAGTTTTGGCACAACCACTTGACGTACCGTCTTGCCTCCTGAAACTGAACGATCCTGATACACACGATATAGCAAGCCTCCATATACCTGGAACTCGGTTGTATGGTGCCCTCTCACTTCTGGTTCTCTCTTATTATAATATTTCTTCAACGATGTGTCGGCTTGCTGCATCTCAATTAATTTGTCTTTTGTTAAATGTGCTCCAGTCTTTACATCACACACTTTGAGCGGCTTCACCTTACCAGATTTCTTCACTTGCGCTCTGGTTGTTACTGCTCCACTCACATTCCACACTGGATCCGGGTCATCTGGTGGTCTTGCACATTCCCAACAATTAAATCATAGATTGGGTCCTGCACACATAATGCTTCAACCGTGCCTCTCAAATATAGCATATCAATTTCCACCATGGCGACTGGAACCCTTCTTACAGTACGATCAACCATCAATATATGACCCATCTTTTTTGTTTACTGGTCATCTGGTACCAAGCTCTTCTTGACTATAATGCCATTACACCCAGTGTCTCTCAACATGGTCACAGCTGTGTCACCAACCTTCCCTTGACCCACAGGCAAAGTCCTGTCCCCCACAACACCACTTCGATCCATACATGCACCATTCACAACCTTTAACTGCTCCCCGATGCTAACAACAAATGGTCCTTCTCAACCATTTTAGGCACATCACCGTTAATTTGAACAGCACAGCTAGCACTGATATTAGACTCCTCTTTAACCACTGCAGCTGCACCAGTAGTAGTGCTGGGTTTGACACTCTTTCTTTCTTGACCCCTGTGTTGTCCACTACGGCAGAACTTAGCCACATGTTCTATAGCACCACACTGAAGGCACTGTTTACCTTTGTCATGGTTGACATCAGTAACACGGGATGGACATTGTGCTGCTCGATGACCAACACCCTGACATACATAACACCGGATACTACTACCCTGTCCCACATCAGTATTTCCAATGGCAGTCTTATTGTTGTTACGCCTCACCTGGTCCTTTGTGGATAACTGTCGACCATGTGCCACTAGGTACTGCTTTGCTATTACTGCCAACTCATCTAAATCTTTGGGTGCTCTTCCTTTAAGATAAACTGCAAGATCTTTTGTACAGGCACCAATAAACTGATCCTTCACCATCAAGTCGGTAACACCATCATATGTTGCTGCAGTGCCTGACAACTCAACCCATTTAGCAAAATAATTCTTAAGCCGCACAATTAACTGGTCAGGACTCTCGAAACTTTCAGGTTTAATTTCACGGAAACGCTTCCTGTACCCATCCTCTGTGAAATCATATCTTGTCAACAGCGCCACCTTCACGCGATCATAGTCAACTGCATCAGTGTCGGACATCCTGGAATATACTTCCAGTGCTCTACCAGTCAACAGCACACTCAATTTTGTGGCCCATCCATTTCTATGCCAACTCGCATTCGTTGCAAACCTCTCAAACCGCAATAAATAACTATCAAGTTCGTCCTTACCATCAACAAATGCAGGCAACTTTGGTGACTGTGCATCACTGACCACATTTCGTTGACTGCCAAAATCAGCCTGTTGGAACCCAGGCATTGCTGCTTGCAGCTCTAATCTCATCAACTCAAATTCTCTTTCCTTTTCTTCCACTTCCAGTCGTAACTTTTCCTTTCTTTCCTCAATCTCCATTTTCCTTACCTCTGCTTCACTTTCCTTATCTCGCTGTTCTGCTTCCATTCGCAATTTCTCTCTTTCACCTGCTTCCGCTTCCAGCCGTAACTTTTCTTTTATCTCCATCTTCCTCACCTCTGCTTCTATTTCCATTTTTGCCTTTCTCTCTTCCCTCGCCGCTTGTCTGTCAGCCCGCTGAGAACTCAGTTGCTCCAAAATAAATTTCCTTTTGTCTTCTCCAGTCATTCCCAGTTCATCCGCCCATTCCATCAACTCTTGTTTCGACATATCTTGCTGGCCATGTTGTCTTCTATATATCTTCACTGTTCCCAGACGAGCCCCCAGATGTCACACGCAACATAATATTACTGTAATTGGTATAGTACAGGCGTGATGGATCAAATACCAAAATGGCAACAGTAACAAAAAGACTTCCCTGGCGGCGATGATAAAATACGAACACAGAGTCAACAGATGAGGTTTCAACTGGTACTGGTATTATTATACTCTGCAAACATCAAGTACAATAACGCGTTAAAACTCCACTACTCCAATAACTAGAAACTCCAATACAATTCAACGAGATCTCCAATCTGATCTCAGTGCTGAACAACTCCCCTGTATATACCCACACTGTCTATAAATAGACCATTACATCAGCATACATAATGAGTCTGGAATTCACTACAAATTTCTAGAATGTTCCATTACCTTCTATTGCCTTCTACAGTGTCCTATTACCTATTCAACCAGCTTCTAAAAATTTCACCCAGACACAGTACGGTTCTAGAACATTCTCAGCCACACGGAAGTGGTAAACAAGTCGTATGCGACAGATGTTCTAGCTTGTACCCAAATAGGAGAACCACTTATTATGTCTAGCTGTCAGCATCATTTAAACTATGTTTTGCCATATTACCTCAAACCCTGCAAATAGAAGTGTGCCTGGAATCATAGGAAGAAATGGTGTGCATTAATTGCTGTATAATAACTGTCATAAAGGTGATTGACAGGTCATACTTGTTTTAAACTCTGGAAAGACAAATGGAATCTACCAGGTGTGCTTGTGATTTACATAACAAAGGATGTTTACAACTCTGGAAGGACAATTGGAATCTAACAGCTGCTAGCAAGATCCCATTCTGATTGTCTCATGTGAAAATCCAAGTGGTGAACCTGAATCTGGGCCATTTAATAAATTGGCGAGACTGAGGACAGTTGTGGTCCATCAATTGAAATGAGAACCCTGTGTGTTGCTGCTGCGATATTGTTAGACAAGTGATACATGCTTCAATCATCATTCTGTTAGACTTGCATGAACTGCTCTGCGATATCCTGCTATCAGTGGTACCCTCCAGAATAACAATTCCTAGGCAATCTCCTATTTTGGTGAATTTATTCATTGTATTTTTCTGTGCTTTGTTCCTTGTAATTATTTTGAGAGGTATTAAAGCCAGGAGCTTTAACTTGATATTTTGGTGTATGTGTATTTTATTTCGCTACTAATGTCTTGTCTATCCTATTCTACCAGTAAAAGAACCCTCTGTCCAGTGTGAGTTATGTGGGTGCCCCTCTCAATAGAAATAAGCAGGCCTTACACTGTGCAGGGCCGTAGCGAGCTTTTTTTCACTGGGGGGGGGGGGGGTAGCAAATGCATTTCTTTAATTGCGTATAAATGTATGAAGGCGTAGAGGTGTGCAGTTGCGCCATAAGTTAATGGCTATATATATCTATCTATTTTTAACAATAAAATCATCTTGATATATTGTATTAATATATACAAAACACCTTTGTTCTATCTTCATATAGGAGCAACATTAATTTAATGTACAGGACTGATTAATACAATTGATAGTTGTAAAACACACAGTTTATGTTTACAACTTTGGCGGCAGCATATTAATTTATCTCCAGTTAGCTTTCCATGAATAAATCACTTTTGGGGAAGGCATGATGTCTGTGCCTCGGTGTACTAGTAACATTGCAAGAGCACTGAGTCTGTCTTGAGCCATGCTACATCGTGTCCATAACTTCACCCGCCGAAGTGCAGAAAAAGAACGTTCACATGACACGCTTTCGACAGTTGTTGTAAAGAATATTGTGAGAATTCTGTGGATGGCTGGGAAATAGTTCACATCACAAACAACAATAGATGAAGTAGCATGATTATGCGTTGCTCAATTGGTGTATCACTGAACTTTGTTATCCACTTCTCAATTTCAATATTCAAAAATTCACCCCTTTGCAACAATTTCCCATAGTAGTTGTTAATTGAGGTCACATGGGTTGATCTGAGCTGACCAATGTTGCATCATGGTAAAAGTGTTTGTGCAGCTATCAGACCACAGTGTGATCAGCAAATCGCGTCTCAAGATCTTGGATTACATGATCCAAGTAAAGATAATATACATTCAATATTTTTGAATATATTCCGCATCGTTTACGAAATTCTGTCATTTGCTGCCCGCCGCCGTGAGGCATTGCAGACCCTGTGGAATCTCGACCACCAAGAAGATCATAATGAAGTGATCGAGCTTGATTAGTGGCTTCATAGCAACAAAACTAAGCGGCCATTTTCAGTGCCAGCGCATATTCCAAAAAGAGAGAAGCCGTAATTTAAATGATTTATATCATCAGATTGTGGCGAGTGTGATCGATTTTCAGTTGAATTTACTGCCATACATACTGTCAGGGCAACGTCATACATCAATCATTCTGGTATTCTTCACATTACTGCTTGTACTATAAAAATTCAACATTGTGTGCAACGTTTCTTCGAAGCTGACATGGCTAACGTGTCAATCAGAAATACTTGAAGGTAACGTTTGACCCTCTGTGCGTCAAAGTGTCAACGCGCTCAGTAATAAATAAGTACAGCAACTGGCTTATGTTTTATTTTAAATCGTGTACAAACCAAATACGTAGTTGCTCGAAACTTTTCTATTTTAAGTTTTTTTGTTTTTGTTTTAAACTCCCAAAGTAGGGGGGGGCAGCTGCCGATCCACAATTACCACGATTTTCTACAATTTATTTGGCATCTACGAAAACAAGACATTGATTGTTCAAATAGGTTACATGACGAAAGCGTCAAAAATCATATATTATGGTTGAAAATAACAATTACCAAATGGTTCAGCTGCTGTGTGATTGATTGATTGCACAAAATGCAGCGGAACATTTGATAAAATTATTGAGAGCTCAAAATACGTTAAACAGTGCTTGAACTGCTCAATAAAAACGTAATTGTGAATTAATTGTAACTATTATTTAACTATCATGGCATTCACTTTGTCTGAGATATTTCACACTGGACACTGTGTAGCCCCAATTTTGTGACAGAAAACTTAGTTTCGTACGAAAAAAGTCATTCATCCTTTTATTACAATTATTGTTCTCGCGAACACATTTGACGATGTTACGATGAAATAGTCTTGGAAGAATTTGCATCGACCTATTTTACTATGATCCTATGCTTATCGTGTTTCACTGTAGTATTTCTAGCATTCAAATACCAATAGTTGCCTATGGCTTCATATTCTTTTTATTGAGATAGTAATACTGTTCAATGCTCAATAATTACCTTTGTATTAACTTTAAATGTTAACAATATCAGAAAAGTACATTATTATTGTTAATAAGTTGTTAAAATAATCAACAATAATAATACAGCTTATACATTTTCCAGCATTCTATTTTTTCTTTAATTCTTTGAATTTCATTTATTAAGCCGCAGGTAAAAATGAAATGTTTTGCATTACAGCGTCTTAAATATAATATTGTTATAACATGTATTGCAATGACTGTGGCGCCCCCTGTGTCCAGCCTTTGACCTCTTGGTCGATAACCTCTTAGTTAGCGATTTATTTGCAGCCCTGTTTTCAAGAAGTAATGACAGCAAAGACGCTGAAAACCGTCGCTAATTTGTTTAAATAATACAAGGCTTCACAAATTATAGAATACCATGTAATGCACGTTAGCATGGTTTCGGTTTCAATTGTTAGTACATACTAGTACGAATTTACACCGATGCTAAAAATGTTCACACATTCGCTCAGTCCGTTTCACCTGTACGTTTTCTATTGGTGTTTTGGTAGCGCAGAAACTCCCGAGGATTTGTTGTAATATTGTGTAGGCGTGTCAACGATTTGATATTACAAAGCTATCCTGCTTCGCAAACTTTGGGTAAGAAGCTCTAAAAATAACGTATATTTTGTTTATACGTATATTGTTGGCATGAAGTTGCACAATTCGTATATTTACAGTAGTCCCTGGGTTTCCTCACAACTTGGGAACTGTTTGTATTCCAGTAGCCCTGCGTACAGTGCTGTGTGTACGGGGACGCGTTCGGTTGATAAATGTCCCCACATCTATGGGGGACATATATCAACCGAACGCGTCCCCGTACACACAGCACTATACGCAGGGCTAGTATTCCAGGTACTAATAGCATGTGATGACTGAACACAACTTGGAAAATACACTTTCTGTATAGTCACTGGTCTTGTTTATTCATTTGAATGTGGGCCAATTTATATTTTCTCGAATTTCCACATTCATCATTGCATATTGCTGCAGTGAGTAAATGCCATGTTTATTATTGTTGCTGTTGTTTAATTATGCTACGATATGCTAGAAAACCGGATAACTAAATCACACACACACACACACAAATTGTTTGGCAGAAAAGAGGTATACTTTAATACAAAAGTAGGCCAGAACATGGGCTTCAAAGTACCTCAGACCAAGGCGGAGCTGCCAAACAAAGTGATCGGTAAGTTTCCCGCATTTAATACATGAAATGCAATATACAACATTCATAGTGATACAACTGAACGGATATTTGACCTCAACATCTCTCTTGGGACCAAATATACGATTAGTGTCTGTAATAAAAGGACAAGTATTACACCTAGGACGATTACACGGGACAGAAGCATATTTCTCAGGGTCTCCCCTTTCACCCGTATGCATCAATAACCTCCTTAAATTAGTGTCACGGCGCCAGGCAGTAGTACCGATAGGCATCAGTGGAAACGTAGAACTTATCTCCTCGCTGGTCTGTAAAATGTGAAAATGTCCAGTTGTATCACTATGAATGTTGTATATTGCATTTCATGTATTAAATGCGGGAACTTTATATTGGTTCTACAGTTCGTCGATTGAGTGATCGATTTGCTGAGCATCTACGGCAAACTAGACAGAAAAATCGTTATTATCCGGTTTCACTTCATTTTAATTCTAGTGGACATAATATTACAGATATGTCTATTTCTGGTGTATGTGTTGTCAATAGCAACGAAAATCAGCTCAGGCGTGTCGAGGAGGAAACTATATTCCGCCTTGGAACTAAAGAACCCCATGGAATTAACAAACAGTTCAACTCATTTGTTGAGCCCACTACCTATTAAAGGCGCGTTATTGTGGAATTTTTTGTGATTCTACTTGTAGTTCATGCGCGTTCTTGCGTTCCTATGTTCTACTAGTACGTTATAACATTTTCTTCTATGCTATCGATAAAGAGCCATTGTTCGAAACATCTAGCAATTTTTAATAATTATTAAGGACTACGATTACCAAATATTATCTTCTATATATTGTGTTAAATATGTTGTGTACACCAGCTGACAGTGGTCAGCACTTCCATGTATGTGTGCGTATTTAATAATACATGCATGTTAAATATGTTGTGTACTCCAGCTGTACTTCTAATTCGTTGCTTGGCTAATGTTATATAATTACCTATGAGAGTCAGGCCCATGGGCCTATTTTTATCTAAATGAGGTCACTATAGACAGGTGGGCTTTATCTAGTGGTGGTCAATATAGACAGGTGAGCTTTATCTGGTGGTGGTCACTATAGACAGGTGGGCTTTATCTGGTGGTGGTCACTATAGACAGGTGGGCTTTATCTGGTGGTGGTCACTATAGACAGGTGGGCTTTATCTGGTGGTGGTCACTATAGACAGGTGGGCTTTATTCGGTGGTAGTCACTATAGACAGGTGGGCTTTATTCGGTGGTAGTCACTATAGACAGGTGGGCTTTATCTAGTGGTGGGCACTATAGACAGGTGGGCTTTATCTAGTGGTGGGCACTATAGACAGGTGGGCTTTATCTAGTGGTGGTCACTATAGACAAGTGGGCTTTATCTAGAGGTAGTCAATACAGGCAAGTTGAATGCATTTTAAAGATTCAAATCCAGTGGTTTATGGCAAGGTATAAATCAGTAATCTATGTTTGTAATGGTATATTTATATTAAGCTTTTTCAGCTGATACCATTAGAATGATTTGCATATTGAGAATGCCACGTCTGTGAACCTAGTAATTCCATAGTTATTTTGTGTTTATTAAATCATGTCAGCAGGTAAATCTATGCTTTTTTTTATCATGATTCCGTGTAGTATCGCTGTGGTTTCCTTGTTTTACTGTGAATGTTCTGTTTAGTTCTGATTCTTTCCATTAGTAATAGTTATCCAGGGTATCATATATTATTATTAAGCTGCCTCTACAGATTAATTTAACTAACATTATTCTTCTTGTTTAGCTTTGAGAAATGCACCTTACAATGTCTTGCATGGTACATATTTTGTATGTAAACCATTTTTGAAGCTTGAGCAGTCAAGCTAGTTAGAGGTCAAAGGTCAACCCAAGTTTTGGCTGGTCTCGTCAGGGTCAAAGCATAAAATAATTTGCGTACATGTAACTATCAGGTTGGTTTCAAAACAACAAAATAAATTTATTCTATTAAGTTTCACAATTAATGGTTGAGTTGTTCACAAAAATAAAATTTATTTTGAAATTCTATCTCAACAAAAATTATGTCTTGTACTTTAGGTTGTATAGTAATTAACTATCATTAATTAATTTTGTTTTCTTCATATAATAATAAATTCATTATCATTGTTTATAAAACTTTGTGTGTTCTCTTGAATGTAGTCCTGATTGACAATGATTGACACTACCGGGGCACAATATAACAATATATTCTATTCACTACTTCAGAAAATACTATTATTATGTTTTTATTTTAGACATAGTCCATATTCAAAGAAAAAGATACAAACAAATATATAAGATAAAATTACAGATTTGAAAACTATGGTAAACTCAGTAGACTACCTTTGTCCAATTTTGCACTAAAGCAGAATTCCATCTCACATCACTATTGAACATGGCACACACTAGCGTATTGCTTGATGTTCGTAATCGATCAATAAAAGCATAAATAATAAACCGATTAATGTATTTGTCTGGTTTTCAAAAAAATGTTGATAAAAATGATACACATTTAAATCATAAGCATAGTTTTTTTTTATAAAAAAGAAGAATTAGATGTAGCTAAATATATTATAAATATTTAGGAATAGAATTTAAACCAAGAGAAAGTTTGATCTAGCCAAAGAACATGCAAGAAAGCTTTAAAAACGTTTTACTAATATATTAAAAAAAATTATCAACATCAACAAACATTTGCGCTACATTTATGACAATGGTTGTACCCCCACAGTTTACAAAAAGTGTTATTATAACATTTGATTTTCACTGTATTCGTACTGACCTCATAAAAGTAACAAAAGACGACATGTTGCATCAGTTATTTTAGCATAATGATCGTATTGGATCCAGCATTTTTATTTGATATATGTAAATTAGCCTTCACACTTGCAGTGAGTGTAATTTAAATTTGTTTTTTATTTTGATATTTTTCTGAAGGTGTAAAATCAGACAGGCAGATGACTGTTAATGTGAACAAACCTTTATTGGCGGGATTAGCCATCGTTGGTGCATATTTTATATGGACTAACTTATTTTCTGGAGGTAGTACTATTGGCAATAAATCTGTCAATGTGGTAGATCTTTCACAGTCGTCCAACCAGTTATCTGGTGAAACTGACAACTGGAGAACTCGCCCACTGGAAGGAGTTCCCAGAGAATTATGGTTCAACGTAGCTGAGCCAGACCCTAATCATGAAGTCATAAAGATGAAGGTGAAAGTAGACGGTGCCACTGGTGATGTTTTTTATCAAGAGATTTTTGACAAGACTAAAAAAGACCAGTTAAAAGGCTCAGTGTTGCTGCTGCATGGAGCAAAGTATTCTTCTCAGAATTGGTTTGATATTGGTACACCACAGCACTTTGCTAGATTTGGTTATAGAGCCGTGGCCATTGACCTGCCAGGTATGTTTGCGATTTGAAATTTGAGAAGTTTATAAAAACAGTGCCAATTACATTATGCATCGTTAGCTCCGCTGTTGACTTTGTCGAGCGTAGCTTATCATATGAGTTGATTGTCCATCGGCGTCCGGCGTCCGTCGGCGTTCGTCGTTCGTGGTCCGTGTCAATGTTTTACTTTTTCGACTTCTTCTGGAAAACTACAAGCCTGAATGCTTTGATACTTGGTGTGTATGTACCTGGAGTAGACCTCTTAGATTTGTTCATTTCATGATGGTATCTTCAATTCTCTAATTTTGATGAATATTTTTGTCATTTTTGGTAAATAGTGATATTTTTGACTTCTTGTTAAAAACCGCAAGTCCAATTGCTTTGATATTGCATATATAGATGCTACATGTGGACCTTTCTCAGATTTGTTCATTTCGTGATGATATCTTCAATTCTCTAATTTTGGTGAATATTTTTGTCATTTTTGGTAAAAAGTGATATTTTCGACTTCTTGTTAAAAACCGCAAGTCCAATTACTTTGATATTACATATATAGATGCTACATGTTGACCTTTCTGAGATTTGTTCATTTCGTGATGATATCTTTAATTCTCTAATTTTGGTGAATATTTTTGTCATTTTTGGTAAAAAGTGATATTTTCAACTTCTTGTTAAAAACCGCAAGTCCAATTGCTTTGATATCACATATATAGGTACTACATGTGGACCACTCTCAAATTTGTTCATTTCATGATATCTTTAATTTTCTAATTTTGGTGAATATTTTTGTTATTTTTGGTAAAAAGTGATATTTTCGACTTCTTGTTAAAAACCGCAAGTCCAATTGCTTTGATATCACATATATAGGTACTACATGTGGACCACTCTCAAATTTGTTCATTTCATGATGATATCTTCAATTCTCTAATTTTGATGAATATTTTTGTAATTTTTGGTAAAAAGTGATATTTTCTTCTTGTTAAAAACCCCATTGCATTGATACTATGCATATTGTTCATTTTATAATGATATCTTCTGTTCTTTAATTGAAATGTGCATTGATAACAGCAGAGCTATCTCAGCGGAGAGGCTGCTTGTTTTCAAAACAATGTGTTTTTGTTCATTGACAATCACATACAGTTTGTATATATGTATGCATGCAAAAAAACCACACTCAGTATCACATTTAAACTTTGCATTTACCTCCTGCATCTTGGGATACATACAGTTGTATATACTATAATATAATATAGAAATATCCATCAGTTGCTTTGTAAAAATGCAAAAAATGCTTTGATACAGCATAAAAACTGCATCACATTATAAATTAATGAAAAAAAAAATAATAATGGAAAAGTATACAATAAAATAAAGAATACTGTAAAATACTTTATTTTAGCTGGAATTAATTTGCGCTGAAAATACTCTTTGGATGTTTTGTATGGAATTTATTTTCACTGATTGTTGACAAGTTCAATGTAAAATATAGGAAATAAAGTATATTCGCTGGATTTTATTTTCATTGAACCATTTCTTCAGAAAAAATTAATTCCAAGTGAAAATAAAATATTTTACAGTGTATTAACAAATATTATTTTACCATCAAATTAAATGACATGTTGTAAATGGTCAATAACACTTCAACACATTGCTAGAAAGACTGGTATATTAAAATGCCAAATCACGTACATACAGCACTTTCAAAAATAAACTTGTAAACTTGCAAAATTTGCTAACAAAGGACAATTTCAATTTATACTCGAATCAAAACACTACAATTTCAATTTATACTTGAATCAAAACACTACAATATTGTAATTGCATTATCATACTAAGTGAAAACTTGTAAAAGCATTTTATGGAAGGCCAAGTGTTGCAAGCAATATCCATTAAAAATATAAAATATATATGTGCAAAAATTCAAATGGCATGTTTATATTCATAAAACCTCCTTTTGTATTCATAAAAATTGACATTTGCATTCGTGAAACCTCTATTTGTGTTCATAAAACGTCTATTGTATTGCGTCAAATCTCTATTTGTATTTGTGGAAACCATCATTTCTATTTGTATTTGTGGAAACCATCATTTCTATTTGTATTTGTGGAAACCATCATTTCTATTTGTATTTGTGGAAACCATCATTTCTATTTGTATTTGTGGAAACCATCATTTCTATTTGTATTTGTGGAAACCATCATTTCTATTTCTATTTGTATTTGTGATAATATTAATCTATATTCTTAAAACAATTTGTGATGATGGAGAGCACTGATCTGACATGAAAGATGGCAGAAGATGACGAGGCACTGACTGTGAATCACACTCTCCTGATCTAAAATAAATCAATCAGTACTTTTTTTTTACCTTGCCTGTAACAGGGAAAAATTTCTGTCCGGCGTTGTCGTCGTCAGCCTTGTTGTTCCCGTCGTGAATAATTGTCATTGTGTGCATAATAACTTTACTAATTCTATTCCAAACTCTATCAAACTTGGTCACCTTATTCATCAGTATAAAGTCTTCCCTGAGTATGAATGACAAATGTCTTGTATGAAAATATCATGCAAAAATTGAGAAAATCTAATATTTTGACTGTTTCTACTTGACTGATGACTGATACACATTCAAAGGTCACTGATCTCAGTGGAAATATGCATTGTTGTCTGTGTTCAATGAAACGAATCATTTATCTTGTATTAATATCTTTGGTATCCCATGGGAATACTAGACTGGGTTTCAAAACCTACTCACATTTGCAAACCTATAATCTTTAGAGAAAACAAGATGTCAGAAGAAAATCAATATAAGCACTCCTATGAATTGGGTGCCAAACTTTGATCAAGATCTGAAGCTAATAGAAAATCTGTTTAGTCCAAAGTTATCAAATCAAAAAAATACATAAAAACAAAACGTTGCATCCACATTTTATAAAGAAAATTGTACTCAAAAATAGGTACTGTAGAATAAATTATTTTCGCTTGGAATTTATTTTTACTATTTTCGCTGAAGGGATGATTTCGTGAAAATAAAATCCAGCGAATATACTGTTTTTCCTATATTTCACATTAAACTCATCAAAAATCAGTAAAACTAAATTCTATACAAAACGCCCAAAAAGCCTTTTCAGCGAAAATTAATTCCAGCAAAAATAAAGTATTCCACAGTATTCTGTATTTGTCAAAGAGTTCATTCGACAAATGAAAATTCACAGGAATTTGTTTCAGCTATTAGAACAGAATGATAGAGCTTTTATAGTCTCCACTGGACACCAACTACAATGTAACTATTTTATGATGTTGCAAGGTTGTCTTCACACTAGTAAAACAAAATAGTTAATTTTGTATTTAGAATAGTGCTAAATATTAATAAAAATGCGACGATAAACAGCTACGCGTGTCATTGTTTTTCTACATGCTTAACGACGAGGCTAATTAAAATAGATTGACAGACGATTATGCAAATCACTGCCTCCTCCTCGTTGAAAGTTCTGCGCATGCTCCACTCAGTCATAACATCAACAATATGGCTGCCGCCGGTGCTAACACGTTTATATCGTAAAACGTTCCTTGTAAAAAGAGAAAACCTGGTCCGCCAAAAAAAAACAAAAAAACACATGAATGCAGAGGTACAGTTCAACCTGAAATTATTTGATGCTGGTTCATATTATGACCAAGATGTTTTCATGAGTTCTGACTCCAATTCGGGCTGATCAGTGACATGATGACGCTTTGGACCACAGTCCCTCTTTGTTGAAGGACAACATTTTTTTTGTCCGAAGGCATTATAAAACTGACTAATTATACATTTGTCGTTTCGCTGTAACGATCACCGTGCTGATAGCATTGCGATGTAGTAGTGGATAAACACCATTCAGACCATCGCTGTGCTGTCATCGATAACTAACGTTTCAGAGGGAAAATACACTAACTTGAAATGCTCGGTTACTTAAAAATAAAAAATACCCCGAAAATTACAGAAACATCGGCAACGAGATGCTGTTTTTAAACACCGCGGAAAAATCACGCACTCTGCGATGCCATCTCGGTTACCATAATCGGAAACCCCCTTGTCAGCTAGCATGCATCTGTAGTGATGTTGCAAAGTACGTTGTATGGCCGTGCTCTGCGACCTCTGGTACTATATGGCACTCTATGAATGAGCTATTTCCAGAGGTCAGGGTATTTACAATAGTTGTCTTCCATTTTGACTTTTTCTCACCGGCGTTTGAGCGATTGAGCACAAAAACTGTGAATAGCCGTTGTGTAGCAAAATATTACGACCCATTTCAACCTGGCCGTCTAACTTTGCATGGTTCATTTCACCGGAGATCGTGAAAAACTGCGTCAGACAGAGTATTTTTTAAAGGTTTGAGGAATGGTAAATTTAGACTCAACTCACCCAATGGGGATCGCTATATTTGTATAACTGTATGAATATCTCATCGGCTTTACGTAATCCATTGTGCCCCTTCCTAAGTGGAAAAGACAACACAACGCCATGACAGTTTTCACGAAAGGTTTCATAAATATTTTTATTTTATTTTTTTATCTGACGATTGAACATCAGCAAGCGTCGGTGTATGATGGATTTTGTCATGTCATCGTGAAGCAATAGCCATTTTTGTGGACGATTAACGTCACTTTCATAAAACGGCCATTATCTCCGTTCGTGTTTTCTGGTTGGTCAGAGAGATTAAAAATTAATTAGCTCCTACAGTTTTTGTCAGTTTGTCTTGACATTCTCACACTATTTTGACGATGTCTCTACGAACAAAAGGATGTCTGGGCATATTTTTAAAGCTTTGCATTCTCGGACAATGACATTCAAAGTGTGAAATACATGTACTGACCGGGATTGACTATACGGCACACATCCTGCTTGACAACTTTGTAATATGAAAACAAAACATACTACATATACGCCTGGATGCCCCTTTGTTAATAAACAACTGATAAACGTTGTGTGAAAGTTTCACTCAAAATAAACAAGAATTGTGCAAGCTATTTAGATTTTAACTTCTATGGTAAACTGAAAAAGACAAGTGGAGATAATGGCTAATTTGCATAACCATTCACTCAGTATAAAGTTTGTTAATATTCATAATTAAAATGGCTGTAACAGTTCCAAATTTAAACCTATTATTGTTTTGTTAAATGTTAAATATAGTGCATAATATGGGGATCCGTCATTACTTTTTTTTCACCATGTTTTTTTTTTGATTATTTATGTACAGCCTTGCTAAATCTTGCTGAGCATTCAAAAGAGAGAATGTTTGTACCAGTTTTCTATATTTTAAAATCGTCTTTTTAGTATGTTCCACTATTATATATATATTATAATGCTGTGAAAGTCCGTAAACCGGGACTTATAATTCGGTTTCCGTCCGTGCGTCTGTTCGTCTGTGCGTTCGGAGTCATATCTCAGAATCCCTTGGGCCGATTCTGTTCATTCTTTGCATGTGCTTAATACTTTATGTGGGACATACAGTACAGTTCTTGTGAAAGCTTTCAAATTGGCTTTTGTGGCATCATTGTTGCCTACGCATGGCTTCATTGTCACCTCAGCTTCGCGTCATTGTAAATTGAAGCTGTGTTCTCCTCGCTTATTCTGTGACATCATCAAGGCCTCAGCTTCGCAGTCTCATGGCATCAACATGGCATCAGCTTCAAAGTATTGCGACATGAGTATGACCTCATTATTTTCACATGGAAAGGCAGTAAAGAAAAAACACATATACAGAAGTTCAATATGTAATCGATTTTAAATTCAAAGCGGTAAGGGGAATAAAATAATATGACCAAGAGTAAAATGACATTTTAAAAATATATCTTGTTTAATTATTTAATGTTGCGAGTATTGGGTACCAAAAACTACAAGTACATTGCAATCTGCAAGGTGACGAGTGTCATATTGACTGCAAGGAAAATTATGATAAATTTAAATCACACAATGCAATCTTCGTTCGGATACAACGCAATTTGCTATATGAAATGAAACAGTTCTTGTTATAAAATTACCTTATTTTCGTTCATTTTATTTGCTGGTAAGAGAACAGATTCAGATTTCTCATTTCGGTGGTATTTTTGACTCCCGTGTGCGAAGCACAAAAGGAAGTCTTTGCAGTTACCCTGTCTGAATGTCTGTCTGTCTGTATGTATGTATGTATGTATGTAAATGAGCATACACACGCCTTCACGTCGCTCTCCTGGTAAATCGATTTTTCATCCTTTTATAGGTCAGTTATTACACTTTATTTCACTGCACCTTTTTTGTAACCTTCCCGTTTTTGGTTGGTGCTTCTCTTGGTTGTTTTGGCAAAAATCTGCCTTGTTCTCAGTTGTTTTAGTTTTCTCTGTTTGTGTTACTCGTCAAGAGGCCTGCCAAGATGGCCGCCTCCATGACGAGTACACGTGTCAACCCCTTTGCCGGGTTGACACGAAAACATGGAGTTAAATGCATGTCACTGGATGGCGTTAAAATTGAAAAATATGTTGAGGCTTTCTCACAGCTTTGTGGTCCGGAAAAAATTGTTGCAGCTTCTCGTGCTAATGGCAGCGTAATTGTTTTCTTTAATTCACTTGAGTCTGCCGAATCTGTGTGTGCATCTGGGTGTGGAATTGAGCACACATTTATTACTGTACAACCACTCGTGAAACCCGCAACGAAAGTCGTGCTATCTGGTGTACCCCCGTTTATACCCGATTACCTACTACAAGAACAACTTTTACGGTATGGTAAAGTAGTGAGCAAAATAAATACAATCCCACTAGGCTGCAAAAGTCCCAATTTGAGACATGTTAAAAGTTTTCGCAGACAAGTATACATGCTGTGCGATCAGGATAAACTAGAAGGTGTTCTTAATATCGTTTTTGAGGAGCGTACTTATCGTATTTATTTGTCAACGGACGAAATTATTTGTTATAAATGCCACAAAAAAGGCCACACTCAACGTAACTGTATTCAGACTATAACACCTGTACCTACACCCGCAGTCACTAACAATACAAACCCACAAACTGGTATTCAAAACGATAATAACGTAAATCAAAACCCAAACCATGACGATAGCACTCCCCCAAATGATATGCAAATCGATAATGTTACAGATAGTGAAAACAACACAATCGATACCATACAAAACGTTAATATAAGTAAAGACACAAATATGAACGAAGCGATCGACACAACGTCATCTGAACCAGCTCAAAACAAACAATCTGCCACGCGTTCAGTCCTTTCTAATGCAAATGATGCCTCTCAAAATGAGTGTGTCAATGACAATACACCCACACCGTCACTCATTCAAACAGACCCGCATTCCACTGAAACAATTGACACAACCACTCGCTCAACTGAATCTGAACCAAACGGCTCAACAACTACCACTGGTGCGGCAGAGGTACAAACCCTCTCCGCTTCTCCTCTCTCTTACGCTGCTGTCACTGCAACGCCCATTGATGTCTTTGACAGGAAGCAGACCTCATCATCCTTTCCCTTTCACGACATGGACGATGTGGAGTCTGTCGCTTCTGACGTGTCAGATGTGTCCCAATTTCTCCAGGAGGAGAGTGCAGCTGATTTAGAAGTTTCTCTACTTCCACATGACTCTTTGCAGAAATTTCTAGACGAGTCCTACAACTCAAAACATCTTATGGAACAAGCAAGCCAGTTTTGTCCTGACCTCCGCTTACTAATAAGATCGCTAACTGATTTCCGCAAAAACAATGACCTGCCTTCCAAGGAAAAGGTCCGCATCCAACGACTATCCTGCAGAATCGCTAAAAATATTGGGATCACAAGAACACCAGTTGAAAACAAACGGAGCAATGAAATCCTCGATAAAAAGCGTGGTATTTCTACTACCTGTAGTAGAAGGTCAAAAAGAGATAAACAGTAATTGTATCAACTATAATAATGGATTCTCCACTTGTGACGTATCAATGGTCTATTTGTTGTTCTCATATTCATCCATATATGAGTCTTAGTTTTATTATATTATTTATTGTTCCAATAACTGGATATATGTTCTTCATAGTCATTGCTTGTCAGATTTTAACATCTGTCTTCTTGCCTACATTGTGCTATTTAATATCCTTATTTGTCACAATCATCAAATCGATTTTGGGGAGTGTTTTCACAGTTGAAATGAAACTCTGCTCTGCTACTAGTCTTTCAGGTATGGTCACTATGGCAACAATGCTTCTTGGGTATAATTTGTACTGCTCAGTCGTTGATATTATAAAATCAAACATGCAGATTGCTCTTGCAGTCGATATTCAACTATCCTCCGTTATTTGTATGATAATTTTGCCAGCTATGTTCACCATAGCAACAACGTCCGAGCTCTTCGGGTATTGTCTACTCTGTTCATGGTTTAATAATGTAAAACCATGCCTGGAAATTAATTCCGGAGTTGATGTTCAACTCTTTTATGTTACATCAAAGATTGTAACTGGTGTGTCAACTATCACCGTAGCAGCAATGTTTGTACTCTGTGGCAATTTTTTACATTGCTCATTGCTTAATACTATATACACAGTTTTTGGTTTCACAGCTGACTTTCAACTATTCTATGTTACACCTGAGTGTGTAACGAGTGTACAAGCTATTGTCACCATGACAGCAACGTCGTTATCTGGGCTGTGTCTATATCACGCATCGTTTAATATTTTAAAATCAAAATTGAAACTGGTTCTCATAGTTGAATTTCAACTCTCCTATGTTACACCCGAGTGTGTAACAAGTGTACAAACCATGTTCACCATGGCAACAACGTCGTTATCTGGGCTGTGTCTATCTCACGCATCTTTTAATATTTTAAAATCAAAATTGAAACTGGTTCTCATAGTTGGGTTTCAACTATTCTATGTTACACCTGAGTGTGTAACAAGTGTACAAACCATGTTCACCATGGCAACAACGTCGTTATCTGGGCTGTGTCTATATAACGTATTTTTTAATATTTTAAAATCAAACTTGAAACTGGTTCTCATAGTTGGGTTTCAACTATTCCATGTTACACCTGAATGTGTAACAAGTGTACAAGCTATTGTCACCATGACAACAACGTCGTTATCTGTGTTTTTCCTATATCAGGCACTGTTTAATATTTTAAAATCAAACTTGAAACTGGTTCTCATAGTTGGGTTTCAACTATTCCATGTTACACCTGAATGTGTAACAAGTGTACAAACCATGTTCACCATGGCAACAACGTCGTTATCTGGGCTATGTCTATATAACGTATCTTTTAATATTTTAAAATCAAACTTGAAACTGGTTCTCATAGTTGGGTTTCAACCATTCCATGTTACACCTGAATGTGTAACAAGTGTACAAGCTATTGTCACCATGACAACAACGTCGTTATCTGTGTTTTTCCTATATCAGGCATTGTTTAATATTTTAAAATCAAACTTGAAACTGGTTCTCATAGTTGGGTTTCAACTATTCTATGTTATGCCTGAGTGTGTAACAAGTGTACAAGATATTGAATTGGTTTTTCCTGGTCTTGTTCTCTGTTTCGTACATGGCTGATGTATCTGCGCTGACATGGAACGTCCATGGATGTCGTGACGCATTTAAACGATACCAACTTTTCGAGTTTCTCAAAATTAATCATCCTAGTTCATTTTATTTTCTACAAGAAACACACACCATCCAATCCGATGAATCTACTTGGCAAGTTGTCTGGAGAGGACCGATTATTTTTAGTCACGAAAACACACACTCAGCTGGGGTGGCAATATTATTAAACCCAAACAGAAATTTCACTATTTTAAATGTTGACAATGTGATCACAGGACGACTATTGCATGTTCATGTTGATATCAACGGTCTCCCGGTTCATTTAATAAATGTTTATGCACCCACCAATGGCCCAGAACGTGTAGAATTTTTTCAACACGTAAAAAGTCTCATTAATAGATTGAATAATGACCCCATTATAATGGGAGGGGACTTTAACTGTACTCTCAATGCTAATGTAGACAGAGCTGACAGCTCTGAACCACATGCTCACTCTTCAACATCTTTGCAACACATTATCCGTCGTTTCAAGCTCGCAGACGCATGGCGTACTCTTCATGCTACCGCTAAACAATTCACGTGGTCAAGGCATGAGAGTAAATCGCGGATTGATACATTTTATATCTCGAAATCTATTGTATCAAGAGTCAAATCATCATCAATTCAACCACACTGTAATATGTCTGATCACTGTCCTGTTAAAATACTTGTATCTTTTAATCACACGAGTACTCGGAATCCTGTATGGCATCTCAATCTCAGCCTCCTCCAGGATCAAGAATACTGTAATATAATAAATGAGTACTGGTTAAAATGGCGTCGAGAAAAAGCTCGCTTTGAGTCTCTATCTGTATGGTGGGACATTGGTAAACTTAAAATTCAACAGCTGACTAAACAATACTCTGCTAGACTTGCAAATACATACAAACAGAATAAAATCAAATTAAATGATGAAATTAAATCTATTGAACAGGAAATAGCTAACAATCCTGCACTTAGCAACAAGCTGGACGAAACAAAGTCACTTCTTGAAAAATTAATGATGACAGAATCTAAAGGAGCCGCTATTAGATCACGCTATAAAATGTTAAATGAAAACGACGCCCCAACATCGTTTTTCTTTGATCTTGAGAAATACAAAGGAAATAGGAAAATGATGTCGCAGCTAAAACAACCGAACGGCGAAGTTACTGAACTACAAAGTGGAATGCGAAAACTAGCATGGGACTTCTACAGCGATCTTTTCTCTCCAGACAATGTCTCACCAGAGTGCCAAAATGTAATCTTGGCGGATCTACCCCAACTGAACAGTATCAAGCGTGAAAATTGTGACGCACCTATCACTCACGAGGAACTGACAAATGCAATGAAATTAATCTCTAGCAACAAAACTCCGGGAATAGATGGTCTGCCCGTTGAATATTACAAACACTTTTGGCCCATTTTGGGCACTGATCTTCACCAGGTATTTGAAGCTTCGATCGAGGTTAATCAGCTTCCTATTTCTTGTAGGCGAGCGGTCATAACGCTTCTACCAAAGAAAGGGAACACCAATCTTTTAAAAAATTGGCGACCAGTGAGCTTGATGTGCGCTGATTATAAGATCTTAACAAAGGCACTATCCCTCCGTTTAAAAACCGTCTTAGGTGATATTATTCATTCTGATCAAAGTTATTCCATTCCTGGTCGACAGATATACGACAATATACACCTCGTCAGAGACGTCGTTACATATGGTAATGAACTAAATATAACATTGGGTATTGTATCCCTCGATCAAGAAAAAGCTTTTGATCGGGTGCACCACGGATACCTTTTAGAAACCTTAAAAGCATTTGGGTTTGGCCCAGAGCTGATTAAGTATATACGACTTTTATACACCGACACACAAAGTCTTGTTCGCATAAATGACTCTTTGACCAGTCCCGTGCAGTTTATGCGTGGTATCCGACAGGGATGTTCACTGTCAGGACAATTGTACAGTATTGCTATCGAGCCGCTCCTGCACAAAATTCGTACCCAAAGCGGCATTCGCGGTATCATAATTGATAACATGCCTGAACAAAAAGTAAACCAAACTGCATATGCTGATGATATCAGTTTTTTCATCACCGAAAACTCCGATTTTGCCAAACTGCAGGAGTGGCTTTCAATTTACGAGAAAGCTAGCAACTCGCGCATCAACTATGGTAAATCGCAGGGCTTATGGGTTGGTGCATGGAAAACTAGAACTGACAAACCACTTAATATAGGTTGGAACAATAACGGGTTGAAAATCCTTGGTATCTATATCGGAAATAATCCCACGTTCGTGGATAAAAACTGGTCCGGTATCTTAGAAAAAGTTGAGGTAAAGCTAGGTCAGTGGAGCAAATATGCACCTGTCATGTCCTATAGAGGGCGTGCTATTGTAATTAATAACCTTGTAGTATCCAAATTGCTTCATGGGTTGATATGTCTGTGCCCGCCCACACATATTGTTGAGTCTGTCCAACGAAAGCTCCTTGACTTTTTTTGGCAAGGTAAACACTGGGTAAATGCAGAAGTTGTCTACTTACCAATAAATGAGGGTGGACAAGGACTGACGCATCTACCAACGCGCATTACTTCATACCGTCTGCAATTTATACAGCGATATCTTTACTTCAGCTCAGGTCACCCTTGTTTCATGTTTACTGACTTCTTTCTTAGAAAGTTCCAACACCTGAAATATGACAAACAATTGTTTATTACTGAATTCCCACAACATTATAATATGCCTGATTTCTATCGTAACTTACTAAAAACCTGGCGGTCAGTCACATATATTCGTAAAGATACGCCATCTAATATGCATAATCTATGTCAAGAACCGTTGTTTCACAATAAACTAATCCTACACCATCTACATAAAACGCCATTGAATCTCACACACTTTATCGAGGCCGGCTTCACAAAAATTGGTGATCTCATCGATGGTAATGAATGGCGCTCAGCTGAACTGCTCCATCCTCATATTAATATGTACTCCAAACGTGTTCTTAATATCGCATTGAATGTAATACACAAAGCAATCCCAGCTCAATTTAAAGAAATATTACAAAAAACTAACAATGCGCCAAATACGAATGTCACGACTACCACATATTCTCTTGAATTAATCTATAGAGATGACGATAATGACATATTAATAAACTGTCCACTGTATAAATTAGAAAAGGGCACAATTTATAAATTTCTAATCTATACCCGAAAACTGATAAAAGATCCCACCCACCCAGGCACACTTTGGTGTGATCTGTTATCTCTTGACCCCGACAAACCAATATTTCAAGATTGCTACATTGCACCGCTAACGAAAAAAGATGGAGATTTACAGTGGCGACTTCTTCATGGGGCATACCCTACTGGAGGTTTTCTGGTTAAGTCTGGTTTACAACAAACAGATAACTGTCCATTTTGCCAGGATAAAGACGATCTCGTCCATATTTTTGTAGAGTGTACAAGACTTGAACCACTCTTCAAATTGTTCAACAGCATCATACAAAATCTATTTGACGGAGAAAGAATACCACTATCACAGTATCTACTAGGCGCCACTAGAGGCAAGAGCATAACACAGAACCATAGATTACTATGCTACATACTCGTCTCATTGAAAGCAGCTATCCACGTGACACGGGTAAAGAAAATGAAAGGACTACCGAAAACGGACGTCACTCAAGCCTTTAAGGCGAGACTAAAATGGAGAATTAACACAGAGTACAACTACCACTATCTCAACCATACCGTTGACCAGTTCAAGTATCGGTGGTGTAACAACAATGCGCTGGCATCCATTGCAGAAGATATACTCGTCTACGCGGATTATTTGAAATAACACCCTTATGAACATTATCATCATCGTATTTGTTAATAACAATGAGAGCTGTATTATTTATAACGATTAATACTTAAATAGTATCTTTACTACCTACCTGAACAATACTTACTCGTCGTATTTATTCGAATTTGATATCTTGGTTTTCATGTAAACCTATATTTTTATCTTTTTTAGTTATGTAATAACAGAAATGTAAATATCTTTTTTATACCTGCGAATAAAAATTAGAAATGTATGTATGTATGTATGTATGTATGTATGTATGTATGTATGTCACTTTTTTTGTTCCACCATTATCTCAAGAACCACTAATCAAATTTTGGTAAAACTTGGTACATAGAGGCTCTGGGATAATGCGCAGAGTTGATTAGGTTTTGGTAAAAATCTATGAATATTAATTACCTAATTTGCATGATACTTAACTGATTTTTAGCTGTTCCAAGACTGTTCCACTGATATCTAAAGAACCACTCATTGGATTTTGATGAAATGTGGCACATGGATGCTCTGAACTAATGCGCAGATTTGATTAGTTTTGGGTAAAAATCTATGAATATTAATTACCTAATTTGCATGATAATTAACTGATTTTAAGCTGTTCTATGACTGTTCCACTGATTTTTGATAAACCACTCATTGGATTTCAATGAAACTTAGCACATGGATGCTCTGAACTAATGCGCAGATTTGATTAGTTTTGGGTAAAAATCTGTTAATATTGTTAATTATCTAATTTACATAATGATTAATCAATTTTCGGCTTTTCCACTGATATCTCAAGTACTAATTATAACATTTCAATAAAACTTGGTACATAGGTGTCGTATGACACTGCACAGACCTGATAGTTTTTAGGGTAATATCAGTACATATTAATTACCTAATTTGCATAATTAATTAATTTTCAGCTTTTGATATTTCGAGTAGTAATGATCATGTTTCAATGAAACTTGGTACATAGTTACTTGAGGACTGTGCAGAGACCTAATTAGTTTTTGGGTAAATATTTGTGCATATTAATCATCTTTTTAGCATAATTAGTTAATTTTCAGCTTTTCACCTGATATCTCAAGTACTAATCATCACATTTCAATGAGACTTGCGACATAGATATTCTAGGACTATGCAGAAACCTGATTAATTTTGGGATAAATAATTGTGCCTATTAATTACCTAATTTGCATAATTAGTTAATTTTTTGCTGTTCTATGGCTGTTGCACTGATGTCTAAAAACCACTCATTGGATTTCAATGAAACTTTTAAAGAGTACCCATCACATTTCAATGAACCTAAAACTTTGCACCATATTAGTTTTGGTAAATATGTATGCTTCTTAATCACCTAATTAACATAATTAATACTGATATCTCAAGTATTGATCATCACATTTGAATAAAACTTGGTCCATAAATGCTCTAGGACAATAGACAGCCTGATTAATTTTGGGTTAAAATCACCTAATTAACATAATTAATACTGATATCTCAAGTATTGATCATCACATTTGAATAAAACTTGGTCCATAAATGCTCTAGGACAATAGACAGCCTGATTAATTTTGGGTTAAAATCTGTTCATATTAATTCTCTAATTAGCATAATAACTAATATTTTTTTGGTTCTAATCACATTTCAATGAAACTTGGTACATTGTGCAGACCTTATTAGTTTTACACTTAAATCTGTTCATATTAGTTACCTTATTTGCATAATTAGTTTTCAGCTATTCCGTCAATATCTCAAGTATAAGTAATTTTGAATTAATTTTTAATGTGTCTCCAAAACTCTCAGCACACGGGAGTTCTTTCTAAGCTTTTTTTGATTCTGTGTTTGGTTTAGTTTTAGCAGAGTCCAATCCCATGCTCGGACTACTAATACATGCAAAACACACGTACACCGCCTGGTGCGTCGGCGTTGTCGCCTGCCATCTTGGTACAAAGTTCCAAAACAAGTGCGTACATTTCTAACTATGATTGGATGGTTGTGGTGGAGTCGGTCTGGTAAAATTTTACATCCAATTTTTAAAATTTAGTCACGATCAGTGACCTAAGCTCGACCTATACGTACTTTAAAAGTATTCTCACAAAAAATATTTGTGAATAAAGACGAGCCACATGCCCTGTAAAAAATTGAATAGCACTTGACATGCAGAATTAATTTATTGGGCTTCAGAAAAAAACGTGTCCAGTGGTGCCCAGTCGATGAACAATTTGAAACTCAGGATACACACGGAAGTCATTTGATACTGAATACATGTATCATCGACCCCAATCTGGTTTACCTTATTTCCCAACTTGCAAAACTGATTTGTATCTCAGCCCAGTTTTTTTTTAATTTTTTTGAACTGAGGTCAAATCTTGGCCGTTTGTCAAAATATACCGATGTTTTTTAGTGAATAATTGTGAAGCCTGTCACAGCACAAACAAACTATGTGAATCGACGCAGGAGATTGGATGGTACGACGACCCTTAAATTAGCGTCAAATACAACAACATGTTACTACATCATTGATTGGCCGAGAGTCACCTGATCGGAGCACACAACCTGGGTCACAGAACCATATTTGTCCGTATTATCAACTTTGCGAGAGAACCACACCCACATTTTCAACCATTTTTAGCACGGAAGTTGCCAACAAATGTTGAAAAACTCGTGAATTTTATGGATTTGAATAAAATAAAGCTAGCGATTGGTAAGACTGGTTAATAATGTATCCCTCGATGCTCTTCGATTTTTTAAAATTTTATTTCAAGGTCAGAAATGCGTAATTGAAGTTCCATCGATTTCAAGGCGACTGTTTCACCGCGACAACTGTATGCCGTGTTGTAGTTTTGCAAGGTAAAACAAAAATATAATAAATAGTACTTGTTTAATTATTTGGTTTTATAGCCCGCAAATTACGGGACATGATCCCCATGAATTACGATGAATAAATGCTGATTGTGTTGAATGACTGATGTCGGGACCGTTGGAGAAACCAATGGTGATATTCCAAACAAATTATTGGTACACGGTCGGTAGAAAGACGAGATTTTTCCAGATATTTACAAACATATTGTCATACTAAATATATGCAAAATTGACAAATACACTAAGAGATATTAGGCTTTATTTTAGCCTTAGAAATATTTTCTTTCACTTTAGCTTTTTAGCTTCATGGTCCTTCGGCTTGTCTTCTCCTTGGGGAAATAACAATAATTATACAAATTGTAAACTCAACACAGTCAGGAAAAGAAACCCAGACAACCATGTCATACTTCTGTTGAAATACATTTTGTAGCAGTGCGTCACCTCAGAATAAGTTGTTTAAAATAAAATAGTCAATCCCAGCCAAATCTAGGTCAAAGGGTCAGATTGCGTGCATAGATAGTTAAAACAAAAAGTATTTGAACTTTTGATGGTTGTTCAACATCTATGCACGGTTACTAAACTTGATCTATGAAAACCAGAAAATTGTTAGTAGTCTGAATTTTTGCACAGTCAAAAATAAAGCGGAAATTCAACAAGCGGTCGCAAAAGCGAGCGATTAAAAAACGGAAGCGGGCGAGAGGTTGGGCGAAATGAGTTCTGTACTTCTTTGTTTGATGAAGCGATGCTGATGCCACATTGTCGCCATAATGAGGCCGCAATGAAGCAAAGCGATGACCGCCTCAACTTTTTATGTTGCGACATTGAAGCGACGCTGAAGCCATAACAATGCCATGATGATGCGATGCTGAATTGAAGCGAAGCTGATGCTGAAGTGAAGCCAAAGATTCCGCGAGAACTGTACTGTATGCACATGCAGTGGTTTAGCAATTCGATTCAAAACGACCGACTGGCAGCCATCTTGTTTTTTGAAAATGTTGTATTTTGAACATGCTTTGTCAGTTTTCATTTAAATTTAGTACATATATTATACATGTTAGGATACATGTCCCTGACCATTCGTGAGTTCCTGAGTCTGTCCGTCCGTCCGTCCGTCCACCTGTGTGTCCGTGCGTCAGTCTGTCCAGTCATATTTCAGAATCCTGTGGACCAATTCTGTTCATTCTTTGCATGTGCCTAGTATCTTATGTGGGACATATGCACATGCAGTGGTTTAGCGATTCGATTCAAAATGGCCGACTGGCAGCCATCTTGTTTTCTGAAAATGTTGTATTTTGGACATGCTTTGTCAGTTGTCATTCGAACTTGGTACATAGATTATACATGTTAGGATACATGTCAATGGCGATTTATTTCGCAATTGGATCAAAGATGGTCGACTGGCAGGCATCTTGTTTTTTGTTTTTTTATGTGGTATCTTGGACGTGCTCTGTCAGTTTTCATTCAAATTTGGCACATACATGTACTTTATACATGTTAGGATGCATGTTCATTCCAATTTGTTTCAAAATCTGGTCAAGGATGGCCGATTGACAGCCATCTTACTTTTTGGCCTTACTGCTATATTTCCACAATTTATGTACAATATTGATTTGATTTTTACACATACATTATACATATCAGTGTGTTTCATAATCAGATCCAAGATGGCTGAATAACGGTTGTTTTTATTTTACTACTACACGGAACACATGTTTTGATGTAAATAAACAATCTGTTGTATACGCCACTTGGAACTGAAGTTTCAAGGACACGCTCGCGACAACCCCTCCGCTTTAATATGACGAGATTGAGATTTTACAATTATATAATTCTAACAAAATAATGCCTTCTATGCTCACTTGTCATTTTTTTTACAAATTTCAAACAGATGATTCATGAATACAAATAAAGATTTTACAAATATAGCAAATTTCACAAAACCAATTGAAAATTTGTATTACGAGTACGAATCAAGAATTCACAAATACAAATGGAGATTTTACGAATACAAATTGAGATTTTATGAATATGAATGTCATTTATAGATGTGAACATAAATATTTTTAATGAATATTCACTCAGCCTTCCATGGGATTTAAACAAAATAATTTCTATTACCTTTCTCAGTTATCTCATTTTATTATTATTGAAACTTTTATTGTATTTTCAGTTACTTTATTTTTGATCTTTATCTTCTTGTCTCTGTCATGCCTTAACTGATCTTAAACTTTATATATACTTCATGTTACAATTATTCACATGCATTTGATTGACAATCTAATTAAGGTAGCGGGACTATTATTTGCATACTTGTTTTCATCTTTTAATTGTGACTAAATGACTACAAATAGACCCGGGAAAGTATATATTTTTAGAATTGCCAGACTTCAAGCTTTTCACAAGTGTATTTTGCATGCCCGTATCTGCATTCTATGATTACTCAATCAAAAGTGAAAAATTACTTTTTCTGTAAAAAAAATAATTACGCATATATGCTGGCGATAAGAAGTATTTTTTCACTTTTCCTAGTTGTTCAATAGTCTGGTAAATTGAATGTGTCTGGTCAGTTTTATTCGAGCAATGCGTTTTAAAAAATAGTGTGTTGAATTTCAATTACTGTTTTAGTCACATTGCCCCCAACTCAAACCACAACTCGTTGGTAAATAATCGATGAAATAGTTTGTCTGGACACATTCAAGTTCCATTCATTGTCACCTTAAAGCTGTGAAAATTTGGTGTTAATCCGACGACAATAAGTATATGTTATTTTTTGTTAAAGACCTTGTATTTTGAAAAACATAAACTCCTAGAAAACGTCCATGAAGTAACAGCAAAGATTTTCAAGCTTGTTTATCGGCACAATCAATTTGTTTTCCCATCAAGGTCTGTTTTACCATGTGTAGGGGCATCCAAATGTGTAAGGCTATTAGAAACCAAAAAAATAAAGGAATGGGATAGCTATAATTGGATAAATTCGGCATATGAAAACACCAAAATCAATGATTTTTTTCAGTGGCTGTGTGACCTTGTGTCTGACACATTCATATGCAAATGACTAATCTGTGAAACAAACAGGGGCGGAGACAAACTACTTGAATGTTTGGAAACACTCATTGTGTGTCAGATAGCTACTGATAACACATCCTAACATTGCTTTGTCTTGAGTTTATCTTTGAAACTTATAGGCACACAGATTAAACATGTGTTGTTGATTTTGGAAAACACTACTGAGGCTGCCTTGCTTCTCTTCAGAAAATATACATTTTAACCAACTTACATGACATTCTATGTTATGTTGACTTTATCATATGAAAGTTTATAGTGCATTTCATCAATTAATAAATAAATGTGAAAATCGTAATTTTCAACACAAATAATAATCTTACTACCTTAAGCGACTATTAAAATTAAGTATTTTCTGTCATTTTGGAACCAGATATTTGTGCACACAGACATGTATGTAATTTTTTTTTTGATCCGATTTGTCTTAAGTCATTTCTTTTTTTTTTTGACCATTTGTTATTTCATTCTCACAGCCTTTTTGACTCCTGTGTGCGAAGCACAAAAAGGGAGTCTTTGCAGTTTATAGTGTGCCCCACTGTGTGTGTGTGTGTGTGTGTGTGTGTGTGTGTGTGTGTGTGTGTGTGTGTGTGTGTGTGTGTGTGTGTGTGTGTGTGTGTGTGTGTGTGTGTGTGTGTGTGTGTTTTCCATCGATATCTCAAGAATCATACATTGTTTTTTGATGAAACTTTGTGCATAGATGCTCTGGGCCAATGCGCAGATTTGATTAGGTTTTGGTAAAAATCCATGCATATTAATTACTTAATTTGCATGATAATTAACTGATTTTTAGCTGTTCCACTGATATCTAAAGAACCACTCATTGGATTTTGATGAAACTTGGAACATAGATGCTCCAAACTAATACACAGATTTGATTAGTTTTGGGTAAAAATCTGTGCAATATTAATTACCTAATTTGCATAGCGGTTAATCAATTTTCGGCTTTTCCACTGATATCTCAAGTACTAATCATCACATTTCAATAAAACTTGGTACATAGATGTCATAGGACACTGCACAAACCTGATAGTTTTTAGGGTAATATCAGTAGATATTAATTACCTAATTTGTATAATTAATTGATTAATTTTCATCTTTTGATATTTCAAGTAGTAATCATCACATTTCAATGGAACTTGGTACATAGATGTCATAGGACACTGCACAAACCTGATAGTTTTTAGGGTAATATCAGTAGATATTAATTACCTAATTTGTATAATTAATTGATTAATTTTCATCTTTTGATATTTCAAGTAGTAATCATCACATTTCAATGGAACTTGGTACATAGATGTCATAGGACACTGCACAGACCTGATAGTTTTTAGGGTAATATCAGTAGATATTAATTACCTAATTTGCATAATAAATTAATTTTCAGCTTTTGATATTTCAAGTAGTAATCACATTTCAATGACACTTGGTACATAGTTACTTAAGGACTGTGCAGACCCCTGATTAGTTTTTGGGTATATTTGTGCATATTAATTACCGTATTAGCATAATTAGTAAATTTTCAGCTTTTTGCCTGATATCTCAAGTACTAATCATCATATTTCAATGAGACTTGCTACATAGATCTTCTAGGACTATGCAGAGACCTGATTAGTTTTAGGGTAAATAATTGTGGATATTAATTATCTAATTTGCATTATTACCGGTAGTTAATTGTTTCTATGAATGTTCAACTGATATATAAAGAACCACGAATTGGATTTTAATGAAACTTTTAAAGAGTACTCATCATTACATTTCAATGAATCTAGAACTATGCAGAGACCCAATTAGTTTTTGGTAAATATTTATGCTTATTAATCACCTCATTAACATAATTAATTAACATTGATATCTTGTTTACTGATCATCACATTTGAATAAAATTTGGTAGATAAATGCTCTAGGACAATAGACAGTCCTGATTAATTTTGGGTTAAAATTTGTTCATATTAATTCTCTAATTAGCATAATAATTCATAATTTTTTTGTTCTGTTCATATTAGTTACCCGTTTTACACAATTAGTTTTCAGTTTTTCCATCAATATCTCAAGTACAAGTAATTTTTAATTAATTTTTAATGTGTCTTTAATACTCACAGCACACGGGAGTTCTTTCTAAGCTTTCTTTGATTTAAACTGACATGTGCATCGGCCAGAAAAAAATCATTTTTCTGGGGGTTTTCTGGGGGTATGGGACTTAGATTGCAAATGTATAGCAGTTGTAATCCAATTATTCTGGTGAATGTTTTAATAATCTCATTTCCTGAATATAATTAACGCTGTGATTTCAAATTTCCAGGTCTTGGTTTATCAAAAGATGTGAAACTGACAGTTGATAAAGGAGAATTCTTGCTGAATTTTATCAAAGCTTTGAAGCTAGAGCATTCTGTGATTGTGTCGCCATCGATGAGTGGTACATTTGCCTTGCCATTGCTGATGAAGCACCCGGAAGTATTCCGTGGATATGTACCAGTTGCACCTACTGGAATAGATCTGTTTACTCCAGAGCAGTTTGCCAAAATTGAGGTAAAGTTTAATACCGGGGGTATTACATGTCCATTAGTTTTGTTGATGATGCAAACATTTACTTAGTAAAACAGACACGATGGAAAGTGGGAAAAATAACATTGTTGCAATTCAGTTATTATAATTTTGTTTTTCACTGTCGAACATAGTCCAAAATGGAGATTTCTGTTTTGTGGACTGTCCATCCGTCCATGATTAAACTGATTTTATTTAAATTTCATACAAAAAACAACATTTGAACGTATCATGAACTGTTTGTCAACCACGTCTGCGCCAATTTTTTTTATAAATTTAGTATAAATATCGCATTATGTTTTGTGATTTTATTCAAAATGTAGAACTGGTTTATGTGTGGATTGTGCAGTTTTATTTGTATGATATGAGAATTTATTGCTGTCAAAACTGCACTGAAAAATTCTTTTAAAACGTGTTAATTCTTGTGTTCTTTTTTTATCATCAAAGACTGTATTTACTAAGAATTATATTAAAGTGCCTGTGCAATGCCCACCCTCACGTTTCCCATTTTAGATCTGTGTCCCACTGAAAAGGGTAGTTATTGATTTTTTTGCTGAAAATGATTATTCGTATCCAAGTAAATTTGGAATATTTCTCGTGTTGTAGCCACGCCCCACCTATCCTGAAACGGTTGACTGTTTCCGGATTTCCGTCTCCCGCCGAAAGTGCACCACCAAATGACAAAATGTGAGAGGAAGTCATACCTCTGAGCCGTAATAACACTGGTCGTTCAGTATACTTTTATACGATATACATTTTTTGGTCAGCGTTTTTTCTTTTCTTTTTTTTTGTCTATTTTATTTTTTTTTGAGAGAGAGAGTTTTTAGAAGTTGTGTTGTGGACAGTTGCAGTGAAACGTATAGCCATAGTGTATGCATTCACACGTTTCTAATCGATCCAAAGGTGCGACATCACTTAACCTTAGATTCATTCAACTGTCCTCGTCTGCGTAATAATTTATGAAATAAGAATCCGGGCTTGGTCAATGTGTTTCCACCAAATAAAGTTTTAATATGATGTTATAATTATGACAATCACGCCATGGATCAAGCTAACTCGAATCCACTCTGAATTTATCTGTATTTGTGTCGATCTTGATTATTTTTGTTATCCAATTAAACGCCGCTTTTAACACACTTGCCCTCGCCGTGACCCGACGCGTTCACCTATTTCAACAAAATGTTGATTTATTTCCACGCGGCTGTCATTTATTTAGTAACTGTGATTTGTCGTTTTTTTAATTATTTTATAGTGATCACTATAATAGTCTAATGTTTAGAATGTCAAAATATGTTCTCTTTTATTTTAATTTTGAAAGTTTTACTCAGACGATCGATGAAATAAAACAGTGTAGTGACGTATCTAGTAACCTGCTATATAACGAGATAATTCTGACGTCAAATTCTATTTTGTCCAGCGACAGTGTACAAACGTGCGTCGGTGACGATCACGGTGACCAGCTACACCAGAACGGACATATTTCACATCTAACTCAACCCCATGCAACAAAAATTGATACTATGTGTTCATTATGGTCCATTCTTCCTCGACGAACAAGTACATAAGTGACAATATAGTCAAAGACGAGAAAACTGCACAAGAAATTTGCCTTATTTACACGTATCGGCAATGCAAGCTGCCATGCGACTTCCCCTTCTGACGTCACAAGGGGAATTTCTGTCTGCAAATGAGAAGCTAATGAGGAGCCTCGTTTTAAAATACACAAAAATAAAGTTGCCATAGACTGAGTTTAAAACACATTTTTTCACTTAAAAAAAATAATTCATGCCTAGAAACATAGAAATTAATAATATTTATGTATCAATTGATAATTTTAGGCGTGAAAATAGCAGCCATTTCACAGGCACTTTAAGCATGTTTTTGATTATCAGAGTAGAAATAACTATGGTTATATGGACACTGGTAGACATGCATATTGTCATTCTTGATAACCTGTGATGTACTGATATGTGTGTATACTGAATAGCTTGTCATACACATACATGTACATCAAATCCACTATAATTAAACCAAGTGAATATAATATTCCCCCTTCTACACTACCAGCACTAATTTGTTATAAATAAAACTGAATAAAACTAACCGTTATAGAAATAAATACTTCCCAATTATAACTGACTTCATGGATTAATCCATTTCTCTTTTTTTATTTTGATACAGGTTCCAACTCTTATTGTGTATGGAGAAAATGATCAGTCACTTGGTGAAACATCTATGAAGATTCTTAGAAATATACCCGATAGTCGGGTATGTGTCATAGAGGGCGCTGGTCATCCAGCGTACTTAGAGAAGTCCACAAAGTGGCATAATTTAATGTACAACTTTCTCACAAATATTCCCCAGTAAATGAGATACTAGGTTTGTGAAAGTAATAATAATCAATTAATTCGAAAGGATTATTTAAGTAATCAATAATTTACCAGTGAATTGTGTTAAAGTTAGATAACTGGCAAAACTTATTTGACAGTACTTTTAATTTTAAGTAATTTTACCAAAAATCGTCAGTTTACTGATCAGCCTCACATGTTGTGCTGCAATAGACTAAGTTATGATTTGACTAGACTACAATAAATCCCATAATGCATTTCAGTTCCACTTTTACTTTGGGTTTGCAATGTTGGCTTGGACACAATAACAATGTATAAATTCATCTGATACATTAAAAGGATGGAACCTAATGGCTCTACATGAAACAATTCAACATTCTGGTTTTGCTACAATGTATGTTAATGAAAAATGCTTCACATTGGATACTGATAAGAACATCTTCGAATGTCAAACAGAAAATCCAACATATGACTTGATGACACATCATTTCTATTTATGATGTAGTAATTGTTATAGGTGAAATACTCATTTATTTTTGAGAAGTTTGTCTTGTGACCCAGTTTTTTTTGTGTGTACATTTTTCTGTTAAATTTCTAAACTGAAAGTATTGGTCATAAAATAAACTTTCCTCACACCTCTTTGTATTTATTTATTTACACTTTATGTTTAACCTCTATGCTGCTATTAAAATGCTTTAATGAGAACTGTTATTGTTATGTATTAATTAGTAACCCTGACAAAATATGTTTATCTATGTTGATTTTATTGTTTCATCATGACTAGGAATTTTTTTATTGCAGGGAAGGGCTCTATTGGCAGAAGGCAGCTTTGTTTATTTGTCTACAGCAGTCTTGTTAGACAATAGTTACTATGCAAATTTTGCTTTACATATTTAATGTACAACTGTGATTCTCTAGCAAAGCACATGTTATGTAATGATAAAGAATAATTAGTCCTGATGTCCCAAAAGGAAAAGTATTCAGCCTTTATTGTCAAAAAATATAATATTGAGAATCAAATCCTAGTAAAATCTCAACTAGCCAAACTGTGCGAAACTCAACCTTGCATGTAAATAAGTTGATTACTCACCAGTGTTGAGTTAATATCATGAATTCTGTGTTTGTGAATCAGGTTTAATATAAAATGCATAAATTAAGAGGGATGTTTCACAGAGTACTCGCAATTAATGGAAACTTGGACAGCTGACTGAGAAAATAACGGCTTAGTCTTTTCCACGAAACGAAACAAAACGAAATGAAACCCAAACCCTAACCCTAACTCGCATTTTTTTTTTCATTGGCCCAATAATATCTGAGAAAATTTCACACTGTGAAATACGAACGTGACGATGTTTGAGGTCGTTCAAAATCTAAGGTTAGGGTTAGGGTTAGGGTTTCGTTTCGTTTCGTTTCGTTTCGTTTCGTTTCGTTTTATTTTGTTTCATTTCATTTCGTGGAAAAGACTAAGCCGAAAATAACGCTTAGATTGTATGAATTATTTGTGAATCATTATTGGGATAGTTTGCAGGCTTGACTTTGAACTCTAAATTTTTCTTCTTTTTCATGCACAGTCTATGAATAAATACTATACCGATAATTGTACTTTTCTGCATGTGGAAAACCATTGAAATTATTCATGTTTGTGATACTGTTTTTGAGATACAATTTTAAAATCTTTTCTAGACAAACAGTTTTTCATTTTCAAATTGTCTTTATGTATATTCTTGGTTATTTGAAGGAAAATTATCACTTTTGAAATTTTACTGTTTCACAGATGCTTGATAAAATGACATACTTGTTTGGTAGGGCTGGTGTTCATTGTAACATTGCATGGCTGACATAAAAAGACTGGACTAGGTGTTCATTGTTACATTGTATGTCATGTGTGTAAAAGTAAAATATTCCAATGATCCTATCAACTTTTTTTTTCTTTATTTCAATGATTTGTTATGGGTGATCATAGATTTGTGACTAACACATCGGGGGGGGGGGAGTATGCACTATAATAAATTGGATATAATGTATATTCAGTTCCTATATATTGTCCAGATTGTATATCAAAAATATGATGCTGTTCTATTACAGTATTGGAGTGGGGTTTAACTTGAAACCAGCAATTGGGTGCATATTGTGCTAGTTTTTGATTTTGGAATCTTAATGTATTTTGATCGTGGGATTATATTATTAAAAAAATCTTTAATTTAGCAGTTGTTGAACTCTTGTTGTTCCTGTGAGTGTTTGTAGTTCTGAAAATTGTTTCAAATTCAGTTTAGTGAGATCATTGTTGGAATACTAATAACCATGTCAAATTATGCAAAACATCAATTTTCTTTTTAAAAAAAGCACTATATAAAAACAGCTGAGCTAAGTCAATAGTGATGTTGCATGTTTTCTTTAAAATTTAATTTGCTGACACTTTATTCTCCAATGTCTGATCCATATTCTCATCATATTAGTAATCTTTTAATAGTTTGTCTATTTCACATTTGTTATTGTGGCATACAATCACTGTGGTAATATTCATAGACACATCTACTTTAGTGTTAGAAGGTCCTTCTGTTTATACCTCCATGGTGTTATGTAGTGACCTTAATGCTGATATAAAAAAAGATGGGAACTCTATGGGTTTGCAGCAGCTTGATTTGAGAGGAAATGATCTCCATTGTTCATGATCCATTATGAACTGTACATCTGTCATTCATACATGTATACTTTTTGCTCTTCTATGAATTACATCACAATATCAATGACAAATGTTTCAATTTTTCTGGCACAAATGTATAATGCAAAACAAAGAAATCCCAACACGCGCCGTGTACCAGTATTAAGTCCATAAATTGCCACCTTCGATCACAAAGGCACAATGATTTTCGGAAAGTTTTTTTCCAAAATAATCTGATCAATTATTAAATCTATAATATGTCTGCAAGCTGCACACTTTTAAAAAATATTCCACCTATATATTTATTACTGTGGTTATTATGTTTCAAGCAATATTGAAATTTACCTAAATCTAAGAAAAATTATTAGACAAACACTTATTAGACACAAAACATGTTCAGGTGTAAAATGAAATCAAATGAGTTATGGCAGAGGTACATTACTTGGGGTTTGCAACGCGCACAGTACTCTATGGTGACATCATGCCAAGATCCCATTCAAGTCTCATCTCGCAGATAGCGAGACTGATGCTACGACTTTCTGACATGACATAGGCGGTTTATAATAAAACGTGTATTATCACATTCATAGTGAAAAAATGTAATACATCGAAAATGTACAGAAAATATAGTTATCGTAATCTGTCATATCGTGAGCAGCGATTTAGATCCACCTGGACATCCCAGTATCCTAGTTACCTCGGGCATGCGCATTCGCATTTTTCTGAGTTAGAACGCATTGGCGGATTTAGATGGGGGCCGCGCCCCCCTTATTTTCAACAACTAACAGGGCTTCGCGCCATCAGCGCTCGCGAACTTGGCATTAGGCCAACCTATCGCCCCCCCCCTATTCCAGAATCCTAGATCCGCCCCTGGAAAGCTTATGCAAGAGCGAGATTGAAACGGGATCTTGGTATCATGTCACCGCAGTTGCAAACCCCAAGTAATGTACCTCTGGTTATGGGTTTTCTACATGTATTTCACAAATTTCATCTTTCCGCCATATATATCGCATTACAGGAGACGTTTCAATACCATGAAATGAACTTCAGTTTGAAATAGATTATTTGATTACTACAACTTGAAGAGGTACTTGAACTGAGGATCTGTTTGGTAGTAATTAAACTGTATATGGTATTATGAGGTCGGTGTAACACGACATCGTTATATTCTAATTGTACTTATTAAATTTGAAGAGTGTCCCTGTGGATTGGTGTTAGTTAAAGGGCGGCAGTCGTCGAGCCGCGTCCTGTTCGATATGGGACTCATAGCGACGTATACAACGCGTGTAAAATACATTGTTTATTTACATGAAATTCGAACACGTGCTGCGCGACAACCACCGCGCTTTAACGCACAAAACATGTAAATGTAAGTAATTTTTAAACTCATAGTTGCTGTCGACATAGGAAGTAAAGTAAGCAAATAACACCGAATAAACGGCAAGGTAAAGACTATGTCTAATTATAGTAAATACGTACTGCGTGCGTGATTCGAACCGGCGCTCGCGTACGGCACCTAATCGCCTAGCTTCACGCCACTACACGTCTTCCCCTCGGCCACCGGGCATCCCCAAAAAAAGGATGCTTAATAACCGAGCTTATTACGTGCAGAGAACGTGAAACCCGTCCACGCGATACGCGCCACACAGCATGGCCAGAATGCGGCAAAGGCCTTCAGATCTGGCTGTAGTAGGATGGTGAAAGTAATGGTACAGCATTTTAACAGTGAATAAGTACTGAGAAATAATTATTAAACTCATAGTTGCTGTCGACATAGGAAGTAAAGTAAGCAAATAACACCGAATAAACGGCAAGGTAAAGACTATGTCTAATTATAGTAAATACGTACTGCGTGCGTGACTCGAACCGGCGCTCGCGTACGGCACCTAATCGCCTAGCTTCACGCCACTACACGTCTTCCCCTCGGCCACCGGGCATCCCCAAAAAAATGATGCTTAATAACCGAGCTTATTACGTGCAGAGAACGTGAAACCCGTCCACGCGATACGCGCCACACAGCATGGCCAGAATGCGGCAAAGGCCTTCAGATCTGGCTGTAGTAGGATGGTGAAAGTAATGGTACAGCATTTTAACAGTGAATAAGTACTGAGAAATAATTAAAAATTATTTTAAAATTAATAATTAATAATTATTTCTCAGTACTTATTCACTGTTAAAATGCTGTACCATTACTTTCACCATCCTACTACAGCCAGATCTGAAGGCCTTTGCCGCATTCTGGCCATGCTGTGTGGCGCGTATCGCGTGGACGGGTTTCACGTTCTCTGCACGTAATAAGCTCGGTTATTAAGCATCCTTTTTTTGGGGATGCCCGGTGGCCGAGGGGAAGACGTGTAGTGGCGTGAAGCTAGGCGATTAGGTGCCGTACGCGAGCGCCGGTTCGAGTCACGCACGCAGTACGTATTTACTATAATTAGACATAGTCTTTACCTTGCCGTTTATTCGGTGTTATTTGCTTAAATGTAAGTAAGTTTCCAGCTGGTTTTCCCAAAACTAGTAATTAATTTTGAGTTTCAAAACTATAGACCAAATACTAGGTTACCAAATAAAATATTATGGATCCCGATTTTTTTTTTTATTTGGAGGCATGTGTACGCCAGGAATGCGTGGACAGTATTCTCAGTAAATATGCGCAGAAACGTCAGCGCATTAACAAAATTAAATGACGTTGAGGGCAGTATCACTAATGCATGAGATGTGTGAACTGATACGTTATGACACATATTGTTGAGCGACTCCATCACCCGGGGGGCTACTTCCACATTAAGTGGGTAGGGGTGTGCAGCCATTTTTTTCTATTTATATACCCCCTTCTAAGCACAGTGTTTTCAGCGAAAAAAAAAAAAAAGCTCACTACTTTCGCAACCAGTGAGCGCATCCGGGCGATGCATTTCCCGGTATTTGGCTTTGAATATAAGGACCTGTGAAAAGTAAATAAATTATAAACACTTCTAAACCAAACCATTGATAAATGACCACCCACTTCTAAACAAAATAACGTGAAATGACACCCCAGTCGGGCGGCACATACCCGTATTGCACTTTTATGCAAATAACCCCCCCCCCCCGGGCTCCATCACTGGTAGACAATGTCAACCAACCAATGTGAATTATATTGTAATTGGTAAAAAAATATATGACATTACAAACAGTTTTCTCTGCGCTCTAAAAACATGCATATATGTCTGTTTCGTTTTGTCTATTTTGCTAACTTGAATAACGAACGTTTTAGAGGTAACACCGAAAAACTTCTCAGTTGTTGGACATTGCGTATCAAAATGAAATAGTGAAGATAGTGAAGTAATTAATATATTGCTTGACTGCCGCTATCACGTGACAATAAACTCGTTTTCACTAATTGCATGTGGTCATCGTGAAAAAAGGGAGTTAGGAATTTAAGCTACGTCGTGTAATTTTTTGTCGCAGTGTTTAAATTTACACTGAAATCCGTCACACCGTACGAGCCCAGGAAGACCATTATTACATTAAATTTTACAGCATATGACACAGCAAGTCATTCATAACATAAGATTATTTGTAGTAAATCTCTTTGAACCAGGGTAATTTCACGTCGATATTTGCGCAACTTAGATACTATTATTATTAATCTTGCAGACGCTTCGGTGCGACGAAAACCGTTTTGCATTGTTACAGTACCGTGTTATACATGATACACGAGTTATATCTTCGAGATCAGATGATGATACACACATCTCACAGTACTATATAATTTACATGTTCAATGTTTTCTTAGATATCATTACTAGGTTTGTACAAGCATAATTCAGACTGTGAATACATGTTTGTGAATGCGAACACGAGATTTAATCCAAGCAATCAAACTAAGTTTATAGTATCATTATTGCCCTCCTAAACACGCATCGTGCGTAATTTTTTTTACATAATATTAATAATAATAATAATAATCTTTATTGCATAATCATATCCGTATTTGGATATTGACTCAGAAAAAGAAAATTACAATAAAGATGAAAAACTGAAGAAGTAACAAAATGGAAGCGCTAAAATTGAATAGAATAGTAATAAAAAAAATAGTTTATTTATTTAGGGGCAGCTGGTAGTTTTTTGAAATAATTTTTTCTGGCACTGAAACAATTATAGATGTAGCTTGCTAGTTTTGTTATTTTTTGGCTGTTATTGCTTGTTAGCATTGTAATCAATTTATTGGTATTTGTGTTGTTGCAATGTATTCAATTTATTTCCTTCAACATTTCAGTTCTCTCATTTTCATACAGCTTGCATTCAAGTAAGAAATGCATTTCGTCTTCAATCTCATTTTGGTCGCAAGCAGTGTACTTTCTACCACTGCAAGGAATATTTTTGTATCGTCCTTTCTCTATTTCTCTATTATGGGCAATAATTCTTAATTTTGTTAATGCTGCTCTATGTTTTGCATTTGTTAGTACTGATGTTAGGTAATTGTCATACTGGCATTTTTTCTTTAGCAGTCTATATGTACGCAGCTTATTCTTTTGGTTCTTAACACAACCAACGGCATTTTGGTATATCGATTTGATTAAATTGTATTTTAGATTTTGTTTCACCTTGAATCGACGCTCGGGACTTGAACTAAATTGAAAAAAAGGTAATTGCCGAAAACGTGTTGTGTGCCCTCTTGCGGTCAAACACGAAAACTTTCTTTCAAATTGAGGCTACAACTTTCTTGGACATTGAACTCAAACTGACATCTTGGATTTTGGAAGTTGGTTGTGTGAATTTGTTGCGTTGTCGTCATGGATTCAAACTGGCCTGACGGCGACACCGAGTGGAGACCAAGTGCTGCTAGACGAGGACAATACCAACACAACGACGAAAAACCCTACATTTGGACTGTGACCCGGAAAGATGGCGAGGGTCATATTTCACCAGTAACAACAGACCGACGAAGGGTTGCAAGTCGCGGCAATTCGGATGATCGACGCAGTGAGTATACTTATGTTCACGTCACTGATAATATGTCTTACAAGCGTGATTCGCATTATTCATCGACGTCTGAATACAAAAGCGATCAACCAGAATATGACCAGAGACGTTTTGTTTTTAACTCAGACGTAAATAAAACTTGTACTGCTAATAATAACGAGACTGATGAACGTATAATTTCCAGGAAACATGAACGCATTGCTAATGCTGGTCGAGGTCGTGGGCAAATCACGTCACCGTCACTTAGAACGACTTCGCACACACGCTCGCATAAACCAAGGGATGATTTATTAGTGTCTAATCGTGAGAGTGGCTCGTCAGATAGTGGCAACAGTGACTTTCCCCACGTGGCAAAGAAAGTGAGAACGCCACCTGTCAGCGGGGCGTTTGCAAATTCCAAAAGTATGTTGAATCAGCTAGTTAAAAAGCAGGTGAGACAAAACAGTGTTGTGGATTATGCGACTAAACCACTGTTTGCTTCATATTCGGATAAACAAGTGAAATCACAAGATATAATGCCATCTAGTGCTGTTGGCAAAGTAAAGAGACCCAGTGTACTAAAACCACAAAATGCACCATACCGTCCATATTGTAGTACACCCAATGATACAAGCAGACACGAGCTTGATACACCAAGAAAAAGAAAAAGAATTGGAAATAAAGCTTGCATCGAAGATCAGATTGACCCCATGGAGCCCTCTGATGTTGAATTGTTTGAAAGTGATAAGCATTTGTTTTATGTTGATGCTTCCTGTGACACTGATATTTCAACAAATGAATCAGTTAAAGAAAGTACATTGAACTATAGGGATTCTGTAGTTGATAAACGATTGATATTCGTCGGCGACAGAGATGAAAACAGCAGCACTGTACCTCGCACTAGAAGACTGTCGGCTCTTGATCAGCTAACTGAATCCTATTGCCCAACCGACAGTGAAAGCAGTAATGATTTTGGTGATGATGTAGCAACGCTAAGTCAGGATTTCAGTAGCCAGGAATGCTCCTCATCAACAATTCTGGATAAATTGATTTCTGAGTCACCATCGACATTTGTTGCACATAGCAACATATCGATATCATCTATTACTCCAAGCAGACCTTTGGCGAATATGAAAATTACTACACCAAGTAGTTCTGCTCATGCTGAGTCTAATGCTTGTATATCATCCAAAGATGATATAATACCACCAGTTTGTAGGTCTGCCACAAGGGGTAACAATTCAACTGCTTTCTCAAAGATGTATGACCCTATGAAGTCTGCAAGTAACCACAAATGGAAGCCTCTGTTTCCAACAGAATCAACAAGTCCCACACCATCCTATCAGTCTCAACCTAGACAGACATCAGATTCTCTCAACAAGAATTGGCTGTATGAGAACAAATCACCAAGGTATGAATATAAACCTCCTAAAAAGCCCCCTTTATTGCCTCTACCATCATCAGTAGTAGATGACCAAAGAAAAAACATTTCACAGGCAAAGGGTAAGCTTCCTCTTCAGCCTTATCAACTCACTAGAAAGCCACCACCGTTATTGAAATCTTTAGATAAACATGAAAAAAACATTTCACAAAAAAAAGATATGAATCAGGCTTATAAAGCATCATCAAATCCACCATCCTTATTATCTCTACCACTGCCAGCAGCTGAACCTGAACAGTCCATTTCACAAGCAAAAAGTCTGTATCAGCCTTACCAACCATCTCAAAGACCGCCTCCCTTATTACCATTGCCATCAAAAAGTCATCATGAGGTTTATGAAAGGTCAGACCAAAATGCCTCGAAGTGGTGTGTCTCACATAAAACAAGCAATAAAGAAAGTTTTCCCAAAAAAAGTGGTCGTAAATGGTTGTATGCAGATGCCGCTAGTAGTGAAAGTGACGACGACTCATCCAGTGATTTATCAGAATGTAAACAGAATGACACTGGTACTTCATACACAAGTAGTGACACATCACCACCTCGCCGCAAAAGATCTTCCAGAGACAAATATGAATCTTTGAGGCACAAGAGGTCATCGAATTATGATGTTCCACCCAGATTTAAGAAAAAACACTTTCGCAAAGAGAGATCAGAGTCTAGAAGAAAAACAAGCCGCTGTGATGGTGATGCTGATGACTTGCTTATAGAGCAGCGAAAACATTGTAGAAGAAGTTCAGTCGATTCATCAGATAAATCACCAAAGGAACGAAAAGTAAAGTCTGTAGTTGTTGAAAGGAGCACACATAGAAGTAAATGGGACAGTCCATTCCAAAGATACAACCAGCCGATGCAGATTGACACGAAAAACATGTATTCCCCACTCCGTAGCAGACAAAATTACAATCCTAGCTATCAAGCTAAGAATGCACCTTCTCCTTCGTTAATTCGTTACAAGAGCTATCGTCCGTTCAACTCCTCTGATTTTGGCGAGGCTCCTTTCCTAGACACCCATTGTCACATTGATTATTTATTTCACAGAATTAGCTTCAGGGGGACTTTTGCTAAGTACATTTCTGAGAATCCATTTCCTGCTAACTATGACGGTTGTGTTGCTATATTCTGTGACCCTGATGCATTTTACAAAGAAATGTGGAAAGACCTGCTGAAGGAAGATAGAATCTGGGGTGCTTTTGGAATTCATCCACATGCTTCTGATGAGTACTCATATGAAATAGAGGAAAGGATCAAAAAAGCACTAAAACATCCAAAAGCTGTGGCGCTTGGTGAAATTGGACTTGACTACTCAGACCACTGTAAATGTGACAAGAAAATTCAACACATGATATTTAAGCGACAATTGGAAATCGCTATCGCACTTGACAAACCTGTGGTGATTCATTCTCGGCAAGCTGAGAAAGATACACAGGAAATTATAGAAAGCATTGTGCCAACTGATTATAAAATTCACCGCCATTGTTTTACTGGTACTGCCGAAGAAGCCAAGTAAGTGTATTATTACTGATAGATCTATTGTATATATGTTATTACATTAAATTGCTCTTCTCAGCGTTATGTGACGATAATACAATTACAAATTTGTTGACAGTCATCTACATGTAAATATACTATTTATGTATATAAAACAAATAGTTGTCATACTTAATAATAAAATAATTAATTAACATTTTCAAATTACAACTACCCGTATGTAATATCGTCCAATTTATGAACAAATGGATTGCTATGAGTAATCCAACTAATTCTAGTGAGGTCAATCATTGTATAGGTCATCACACTAGTTTACATTTTTATCGCATTCATGTGTGTAGTTAGCAAGAATCAGTCATTCACACCCGTAGATAAAATGAAGATGCTTCTGTTACGAAACACTCATGTACGTGCCCATTTCATAGAACAACTCATGGCCAATGTTATATTTGATAAGGGAGAGACATTTATTGTCATACATTCACATGCTGGCTAAATGTACGTAAACAATGACGTCACAATACGCAACGACCTATAGGTTATAGGTTATAGTGTAGTGCATTCAACCTCATGTTCACAAGATTCCTATACAATATTTCCAATTTGCACTGACTTCACAAATCTCCCATTTCAAATACATACAAACTTTGAGGGATTAACTTGATAATATTACAATTATATTTTTTGTTCCGAGTAATCTGTTGTGTTGGCATAAAATTACATTTGAACTTGACATTATAATGCTTGGTTATTTCCATGTGTGTGGTAGGGGTTATTACCATCTAATATTCTGGAATTAGGTTTTAATGCTATGTGTATGAATGTATTGCAAGGAAAATGTATAATGGTGTATTTACACACATGTATCGAGATGATGTGTGCACACTAAACTCTATTAACACATTTTTGATGTGAAATACTTTTAAATTATTTTTACTTTTAGTTTGTTTAGATCAGTATATTTTAATTTTTCATTTCCATCAGTTCCTAATATGCATGTTTATTTGATATTGTGTTAAATATCTCAACAATATTCAGCTTCTGGGCCATTTAAATGTTATTATGCAGATTTAAGCCAACTGGAATTCTGTTGTACAGTGTGTATTACTAAAAATGAATTAATCTTATTACAGCCATATGTTATCTCTGTATCCGAACTCTTTTATTGGACTTACTAACTTGGTATCATATTGGACAGCTAAACAGGTACACAACACTGCCGCAGAGATTCCACTAGATAGAATCTTACTAGAAACAGATGCTCCATTCTTTGTGCCTCAACAAGTTAAAAAGGTAAGCAATCATAGCTTTTTATTTGCTGACTGAACTGAACACAAAGGCATTGATATTTTCATTGTTTTGACTGAACTGAACATAAAGGCATTGATATTCTCATTGTTTTGCTGACTGAACTGAACATAAAGGCATTGATATTCTCATTGTTTTGCTGACTAAACTGAACATAAAGGCATTGATATTCTCATTGTTTTGCTGACTGAACTGAACATAAAGGCATTGATATTCTCATTGTTTTGACTGAACTGAACATAAAGGCATTAATATTCTCATTGTTTTGACTGAACTGAACATAAAGGCATTGATATTCTCATTGTTTTGCTGACTGAACTGAACATAAAGGCATTGATATTCTCATTGTTTTGACTGAACTGAACATAAAGGCATTGATATTCTCATTGTTTTGCTGACTGAACATAAAGGCATTGATATTCTCATTGTTTTGACTGAACTGAACATAAAGGCATTGATATTCTCATTGTTTTGACTGAACTGAACATAAAGGCATTGATATTCTCATTGTTTTGACTGAACTGAACATAAAGGCATTAATATTCTCATTGTTTTGACTGAACTGAACATAAAGGCATTGATATTCTCATTGTTTTGACTGAACTGAACATAAAGGCATTGATATTCTCATTGTTTTGACTAAACTGAACATAAAGGCATTGATATTCTCATTGTTTTGACTGAACTGAACATAAAGGCATTGATATTCTCATTGTTTTGACTGAACTGAACATAAAGGCATTGATATTCTCATTGTTTTGACTGAACTGAACATAAAGGCATTGATATTCTCATTGTTTTGCTGACTGAACTGAACATAAAGGCATTGATATTCTCATTGTTTTGACTGAACTGAACATAAAGGCATTGATATTCTCATTGTTTTGCTGACTGAACTGAACATAAAGGCATTGATATTCTCATTGTTTTGCTGACTGAACTGAACATAAAGGCATTGATATTCTCATTGTTTTGCTGACTGAACTGAACATAAAGGCATTGATATTCTCATTGTTTTGCTCCACCTTTTGCTATATTTATTCAATGCTCTAGTTTGGACTATTGCTGGGTATTTTTGAATTTTAGTAAACCTTTTAAGTGAACTGAAATAATCATCCACCAATGTCATATTTTTATTAATTTCATACAGTTATTTTAAGGAAATATATTCTGAATATATTTTTCACATCTGTAGTTAAGCCATGATCATGTCCTCACGAAAACTAATAAAAAAATTAAAATGATATAAAAATTCCTGCTTACCAACCGAATATTTTTAGCTCTGTCGTTAGTTTTGTTGAGTGGAGCTTATCATACAAGTGATTGTCTGGTGTCGTTCGTCATCTATGTCAACATTTTACTTTTTGACTTCTTCTTGAAAACTACAATTTTTATTGCTTTTATACTTGGTGTATACATACCTCGGGCAGACCTCTCTTAGATTTGTTCATTTTGTTATGATATGTTTAATTCTTTAATTTTGATAAATATTTTGGTAAAAAGTGATATTTTCTACATCTTGTTAAAAACCGCAAGTCTGATTGCTTTGATATTATACATATATAGGAACTACAGGTAGACCTCTCTCAGATTTGTTTATTTCGTGATGATATCTTCAATTTTCTAATTTTGATGAATATTTTTGACATATTTGGTGAAAAGTGATATTTTGTGATGATATTCTCAGTTTTCTAATTTTGATGAATATTTTCGACTCCTGTGTGCGAAGCGCAAAAAGGGAATCTTTGCAGTTTAATAGTGTTTCTGGCTCTGTGTGTCTGTTCCACTGATATCTCAAGAACCATACATTGATTTTTGATGAAACTTGGTGCATAGATGCTCTGGGCCAATGCGCAGATTTGACTAGGTTTTGGTAAAAATTCATGCATATTAATTACCTAATTTGCATGATAATTAGCTGATTTTTAGCTGTTCCATGATTGTTCCACTGATATCTAAAGAACCACTCATTGGTTTTTGATGAAACTTGGCACATAGATGCTCTGAACTAATGCGCAGATTTGGGTAAAAATCTGTGCAATATTAATTACCTAATTTGCATAATGATTAATCAATGTTTGGCTTTTCCACTAATATCTCAAGTACTAATTATCACATTTCAATAAAACTTGGTACATAGATGTCATAGGACACTGCACAGACCTGATAGTTTTTAGTGTAATATAAAAATTGCGCAAAAGTGGGGAGTGGGCACTTGACCGGGCATGGGATCTAACGCCGTTGAGTACAGTAGGTACTACATGTGGACCGCTCTCAGATTTGTTCATTTCGTTATCTCTTCAATTTTCTAATTTTGATGAATATTTTTGTCATTTTTGGTAAAAAGTTATATTTTCGACTTCTTGTTGAAAACTGCAAGTCTGATTGCTATGATACTATACATATAGGTACATGTACCTCAGGTAGACCTCTCTTGAATTTGTTCCTTTTCTAATGATATCTTCAATTTGTGTTTGGCATGAAAGTGTTGCTATCCATTGCTGCATTACTTTAGCCATAGCCTGATTTAATTTGCATTTTGTCATTCAGCGGGTGGTATGCGTTTCCAAGTTAAACAAATTTCAATCAAATTTTATCGACAGACTGCATTTTTGTCAAAAAAATTAAATCACAAAATTTGAATACCATCATTTTACTGATACACATAGTTTTTAACAGATCAACTACAAAATGGCTGATGGCTTATTTTAAAGAAATGCTGTTCTGGGTCATATCTTTGGCATGCCTTCACCAATCACATTCAAATTTCACAATACAATGTACATCATATTATACATATATACATGCATTTGTTTTATTTATGGTAGCTTTTTTAATGTTAAAAATGCATCAAAATCTACCTCCCCAGAACTGGATCTTGGTTGTGCATGGATATGTTCAAATATGTTCATGCAGATTTGGATGCACTCTACAGAATGATGTAATCTAGCATCATACTAATAAACCAACTTAACACATTTAAATAGGTCATTGCTTTCTTCAACAATTGTATTAATAATATTTTTCATACATAGTCCATTCTTTATTTTGGAATGTTTTGTATTTATCTCATAAAAAGATAATAAAATATCACAATACCAATGGGGTGGGGGTGTCTTTGTCATTTTCAGTGACTTCTATTTCAGTCTGATCAATACCTGGTGATTTGTGAATCCAAACAGGATCCTGGAGGTTTTGACTGTAAATACTGTATTTCTGATAATGAATGTATTTATGTAAATGACAGATGATCCGAGTGTCTGGTTATAATAAATCTTATGTCAATATTCCAGTATACAATGAAATTGTTGTTTCACATGTGCAAATATGGTAATTGTTGTACCCGACTGCTAATCAAACCAGTAGTGACTGTATCCAGTATTTTCTTTGCAGAATGATAGGAGTGTGAGATGGGCCAATCCCGGTATGGCAGTGTATGTGGCACAACGGATTGCAGAATTAAAAGGATTAAGGCTTAATGATGTACTTAGACAAACTAGAAAGAATGCCAAGAAGATGTATGGTGTATGATCTCTGTATACTGTAACCGTCCTCATTACAGTGTTAGGAGAGAACCACTCACAGTTTATTGATTTAGAAAAAGCTGGGGATCCCTTAACTTAGTAGGAAATCATACCTTCATTGATAGTTAATTGTATGCTAGAGAGTTTACAAATTCCTTCAACCTGGTTTCTTAGCAACACTGCTCAAGATGCGTTTTGTTAACATTTAATTTTTTTTTATTTTTTTTTATTTTAAACATGTCTTAAATAGGACATTATCCTAATTTCAAGAACAAATTTTAATGGTAAAGTCACCATTTCCATGACCATTGTTCTGTCTAAACATGTATCAGAGAAATAAATGTGGTCTTATCGAGAAACCAGAATGATGTCTGGTATAAATGACTTTATTGTAATATCATCTGATTTACTTAGATTATCCTTGCTTTGCACACTGGGAATCTCTAAACTATTATGACACATGGTTGGTCTAATTTATCACAATCTGAGGTTTTGACCTCTACAGTATTGCTATTGTCTTATTTCATTTGGAGATTACATAATTCCCTGTGCTGCAGTTCTATGGTTCAGCTTTGACCATTGAAGATGCCCCGACACTGATCAGTTCCGAGGCCTATTGTGACTTGCATAATATACATAGTTTGTAGGTATATTGTAAAGGTCTCAGCGCTCAAAAAATATGAAAATTCTATGGATATTGAACTTTGAAATATGCATAAATTCTAGGCGTATTTTAGAGGGCTCAGAGCTTAAACCATGTGTTACAACCAGAAATAGTAAATTCTGCTATTTTTCATTGATGCAAAGAAAAATATCATACATTGAAATAGTGAGGATGAAACTAAATCCTATTTGAAGTTATCATGGTTATAAATTTTAATTTAATTTAATGATCGATAGTACCTCGTGGAGGCCTACCAGACTTCTTTTCAATTTCATAGAACACTATGTTGAAGTAAAATAACATTTTCGTCACTTTTTAAAACCTAGATTTTTTTAAATAATTCAAGGTAACAAAAATGACCCTATCATTCATGACTTGAGACTTAATATATCTGCTATAGAAACCATTTGTAAAAGTTTTTACTTTATCGACAACTACCTTTCATGATACAACCATCATTTTCTTGAAAAAAGTAATTGTCATTTGTTGACCAGGAGTATACTTTATTGTAACATGAATAAATTCTGGGTATTTTCCTTCATGTGTGGGCTTCTTTCTTAAAGTTGCATATATCATTAGAATATGCGACTTGCACAATATCAAATAGAATTGAGTTTATTATTATTACTATGTGTTTGGTCTTTAATTCCTGTTGATATTGCTTATTTTATGCAGATTAAAGTGTCTATTCAAACTTAACTGAATCAATGTACCAAAATATTTTCACCAAAAGAATGTTCAAGCTGAAATCAAGTTTTGTAGAGTACATGTTACCTTTCCCTGTCTGGTCTTCAGCTGAGGATAAAACAGTGTTAGCCACAGTGGCTATCTTCAGCTGAGGATAAAACGGTGTTAGCCACAGTGGCTATCTTCAGCTAAGGATAAAACAGTGTTAGCCACAGTGGCTATCTTCAGCTAAGGATAAAACAGTGTTAGCCACAGTGGCTATCTTCAGCTAAGGATAAAACAGTGTTAGCCACAGTGGCTATCTTCAGCTAAGGATAAAACAGTGTTAGCCACAGTGGCTATCTTCAGCTAAGGATAAAACAGTGTTAGCCACAGTGGCTATCTTCAGCTAAGGATAAAATGGTGTTAGCCACAGTGGCTATCTTCAGCTAAGGATAAAACAGTGTTAGCCACAGTGGCTATCTTCAGCTAAGGATAAAACGGTGTTAGCCACAGTGGCTATCTTCAGCTAAGGATAAAACAGTGTTAACCACAGTGGCTATCTTCAGCTGAGGATAAAACAGTGTTAGCCACAGTGGCTATCTTCAGCTAAGGATAAAACAGTGTTAACCACAGTGGCTATCTTCAGCTGAGGATAAAACAGTGTTAGCCACAGTGGCTATCTTCAGCTAAGGATAAAACAGTGTTAGCCACAGTGGCTATCTTCAGCTAAGGATAAAACGGTGTTAGCCACAGTGGCTATCTTCAGCTAAGGATAAAACAGTGTTAGCCACAGTGGCTATCTTCAGCTGAGGATAAAACAGTGTTAGCCACAGTGGCTATCTTCAGCTAAGGATAAAACAGTGTTAACCACAGTGGCTATCTTCAGCTAAGGATAAAACGGTGTTAGCCACAGTGGCTATCTTCAGCTGAGGATAAAACAGTGTTAGCCACAGTGGCTATCTTCAGCTAAGGATAAAACAGTGTTAGCCACAGTGGCTATCTTCAGCTAAGGATAAAACGGTGTTAGCCACAGTGGCTATCTTCAGCTAAGGATAAAACAGTGTTAGCCACAGTGGCTATCTTCAGCTAAGGATAAAACAGTGTTAGCCACAGTGGCTAAAGATCACAATATTTTGAGGTTCATGTAAACAAATTACATTTAAAATTATTGAAACAGATACAATTTTTTAGATCTGTTTTCTTTTTCACTCCGCATGGCATTGTTATATATAATAAATAAATCGCGGGATATAAAGTATCTGATGTGTTGTGTATGAACGGCGTTTGTGAAAATCTTTTTAAGCTCTATAGTGAAATGAAGTACACAGGAAACGAAACTGGTCTTCCCGAAACATGATTTGCATATTACTGTTAAGCTTCAGTGATCAATCAACATTAATTAAGCAAGATTCATGCAAATTACACAGTTAAAGTAAGACCATGGCACATGTGTTTGTAATAATTTAAACCTAGTTTATAAGGTGTTCTATTCGCAATAGAATTTTGAAATTTTCACTCAAGAACAAGGACGTTTTCTGCTTTATGAAAAATTAAAAAAGTGAAAAAAGTAAAATTCCACCTATAAATGCATTTTCCCGTGCAACGCCACCTTAATATACTTCTCTGTAGGTGATGACTGCTTATAATCATTCACAGAGAATTTGGTTTGTAATTTGTCTAAGCCAGCAGTGGCGAAAGTAATTCACCACTGGCAATGGGTTTGGTTAGCGGAAGTCCAGTCTCCAAGCAAACTGTGATAGTGAGAAATAATCAGATGTGTACTACACATACATGTGATTGTTTTGGTTTACACAGTGTCTGACTTGACGTGACCTGACCTTACTGTGAATGACTTTGTCCTTGTCTGTCAAACCTTACCTTCAATGATGACTTTTGAACAAGCCCTACTCCACTATGAATGGCAAGCCATGGCTGTTGTATACATTTATTTGCAATAACTAAGTGCTGTACAGTAGCTGTCTTTTATTTTCTTGTTAACATGTATCTCTTTTAGATTTCCCCCATTCATTGAACAAATTTAAAATTCAAAGACTTTTCATATTCCATCCATTCTAATTAATTGGGTTCCTTCATTAGCCTTCGCAGACGAAGTCTGCCGAAGGCTTATAGATTGGGTTCTGTCCGTCCGTCCGTCCGTCTTTTACCTCTTATAACTTTGATATGCTTTGTCCAATTTTTTTAAAAGTTGGTGCAAATGTAATTCTCAATGCCATACATATGCACGCCAAGTATTTTTTTTGATTCGCCAAAGTTTCATTGTGTTTTTCTGTGATTTTCAACATTTACTAGTACAAGTGCCGAAATTTGCCGGAAAAATCCGAGTTTTAACGACATCTCGCAAGAGAACTGCCATACCGTATTGCGCATGCGCCAGTCTAACCGCTAAGGAAATCGCCGTCGATTTCGTCTGAGGATATTGTATTCCGGGACTGTATCTTTCTTTGCACAAGGCTTACATAGATTAAATTCTATCTCAAAGGTAAAAAACTGTGCTTATGGTATTTATTATGAACTTTGATTTATCCTTTTGTGTCCTGACTTTAGTGATTACAGATTGATAGTTCTACAATCACATCACAACTAATATAGTGTTGTGTAATTTTGTTACAGTAGCCTGGCAGTTCTACAATTACATCGCAACCAAAAAAGTATTGTGTAATTTCATTACAGCCTGGCAGTTCTACAATTACATCACAACGAATATAGTGTTGTGTAATTTCATTACAGATTGACAGTTCTACAATGACATCACAACTAATATAGTGTTGTGTAATTTCATTACAGACTGACAGTTCTACAATTACATCACAACTAATATAGTGTTGTGTAATTTTGTTACAGTAGCCTGGCAGTTCTACAATTACATCGCAACCAAAAAAGTATTGTGTAATTTCATTACAGCCTGGCAGTTCTACAATTACATCACAACGAATATAGTGTTGTGTAATTTCATTACAGATTGACAGTTCTACAATTACATCACAACCAATATAGTGTTGTGTAATTTCATTACAGACTGACAGTTCTACAATTACATCACAACTAATATAGTGTTGTGTAATTTTGTTACAGTATGACAGTACTACCATGATATTACAACCAATATAGTGTTGTGTAATTTTGTTACAGACTGACAGTTCTACAATTAAATCACAACGAATATAGTGTTGTGTAATATCATTACAGACTGACAGTTCTACAATTACATCACGACCTATATAATGTTGTGTAATTTCATTACAGATTGATAGTTCTACAATTACATCACAACTAATATAATGTTGTGTAATTTTGTTACAGTAGCCTGGCAGTTCTACAATTACATCGCAACCAAAAAAGTATTGTGTAATTTCATTACAGCCTGGCAGTTCTACAATTACATCACAACGAATATAGTGTTGTGTAATTTCATTACAGACTGACAGTTCTACAATTACATCACAACTAATATAGTGTTGTGTAATTTTGTTACAGTATGACAGTACTACCATGATATTACAACCAATATAGTGTTGTGTAATTTTGTTACAGACTGACAGTTCTACAATTAAATCACAACGAATATAGTGTTGTGTAATATCATTACAGACTGACAGTTCTACAATTACATCACGACCTATATAATGTTGTGTAATTTCATTACAGATTGATAGTTCTACAATTACATCACAACTAATATAATGTTGTGTAATTTTTTTACAGTATGACAGTACTACCATGATATTACAACCAATATACTGTTGTGTAATTTCATTACAGATTGATAGTTCTACAGTTACATCACAACTAATATAGTGTTGTGTAATTTTGTTACAGTCTGACAGTACTACAATGACATTACAACCAATATATTGTTGTGTAATTTCATTACAGACTGATAGTTCTACAATTACATCACAACCAATATAGTGTTGTGTAATTTCATTACAGACTGGCATTTCTACAATTACATCGCAACCAAAAAAGTATTGTGTAATTTCATTACAGCCTGGCAGTTCTACAATTACATCACAACGAATATAGTGTTGTGTAATTTCATTACAGATTGACAGTTCTACAATTACATCACAAATAATATAGTGTTGTGTAATTTCATTACAGACTGATAGTTCTACAATTACATCACAACCAATATAGTGTTGTGTAATTTCATTACAGACTGATAGTTCTACAATTACATCACAACGAATATAATGTTGTGTAATTTCATTACAGATTGACAGTTCTACAATTACATCACAAATAATATAGTGTTGTGTAATTTCATTACAGACTGATAGTTCTACAATTACATCACAACCAATATAGTGTTGTGTAATTTCATTACAGACTGATAGTTCTACAATTACATCACAACTAATATAGTGTTGTGTAATTTTGTTACAGTAGCCTGGCAGTTCTACAATTACATCACAACCAAAAAAGTATTGTGTAATTTCATTACAGCCTGGCACTTCTACAATTACATCACAACGAATATAGTGTTGTGTAATTTCATTACAGACTGACAGTTCTACAATTACATCACAACAAATATCGTGTTGTGTAATTTCATTACAGACTGACAGTTCTACAATTACATCACGACCAATATAGTGTTGTGTAATTTCATTACAGATTGATAGTTCTACAGTTACATCACAACTAATATAGTGTTGTGTAATTTTGTTACAGTATGACAGTACTACAATGACATTACAACCAATATAGTGTTGTGTAATTTCATTACAGACTGATAGTTCTACAATGACATCACAACCAATATAGTGTTGTGTAATTTCATTACAGACTGATAGTTCTACAATTACAACACAACCAATATAGTGTTGTGTAATTTCATTACAGACTGATAGTTCTACAATTACATCACAACCAATATAGTGTTGTGTAATTTCATTACAGACTGATAGTTCTACAATTACATCACAACCAATATAGTGTTGTGTAATTTCATTACAGACTGATAGTTCTACAATTACATCACAGCTAATATAGTGTTGTGTAATTTCATTACAGACTGATAGTTCTACATTTACATCACAATGAATATAGTGTTGTGTAATTTCATTTCAGACTGACAGTTCTACAATTACATCACAACGAATGTAGTGTTGTGTAATTTCATTACAGACTGGCAGTTCTACAATTACATCACAACTAATATAGTGTTGTGTAATTTTGTTACAGTATGACAGTACTACAATGACACCACAACCAATATAGTGTTGTGCAATTTCATTACAGACTGACAGTTCTACAATTACATCACAACCAATATAGTGTTGTGTAATTTCATTACAGACTGACAGTTCTACAATTACATCACAACCAATACATGTATAGTGTTGTGCAATTTCATTACAGCCTGGCAGTTCTACAATTACATCAAAACTAATATAGTATTGTGTAATTTTGTTACAGTCTGACAGTACCACAATTACATCACAACCAATATAGGGCTGTGTAATTTCATTACAGACTGATAGTTCTACAATTACATCACAACTAATATAGTGTTGTAGTATTTTGTTACAGTATGACAGTACTACAATGACATTACAACCAATATAGTGTTGTGTAATTTCATTACAGACTGACAGTTCTACAATTACATCACAACCAATATAGTGTTGTGCAATTTCATTACAGACTGATAATTATACAATTACATCACAACTAATATAGTGTTGTAGTATTTTGTTACAGTATGACAGTACTACAATGACATTACAACCAATATAGTGTTGTGTAATTTCATTACAGCCTGGCAGTTCTACAATTACATCACAACTAATATAGTATTGTGTAATTTTGTTACAGTATGACAGTACTACAATGACATTACAACCAATATAGTGTTGTGTAATTTCATTACAGACTGACAGTTCTACAATTACATCACAACCAATATAGTGTTGTGCAATTTCATTACAGACTGATAATTATACAATTACATCACAACTAATATAGTGTTGTAGTATTTTGTTACAGTATGACAGTACTACAATGACATTACAACCAATATAGTGTTGTGTAATTTCATTACAGACTGACAGTTCTTCAATTACATCACAACTAATATAGTGTTGTGTAATTTCATTACAGCCTGGCAGTTCTACAATTACATCACAACTAATATAGGGCTGTGTAATTTCATTACAGCCTGGCAGTTCTACAATTACATCACAACTAATATAGTATTGTGTAATTTTGTTACAGTCTGACAGTACCACAATTACATCACAACCAATATATGGCTGTGTAATTTCATTACAGACTGATAGTTCTACAATTACATCACAACTAATATAGTGTTGTAGTATTTTGTTACAGTATGACAGTACTACAATGACATTACAACCAATATAGTGTTGTGTAATATCATTACAGACTGACAGTTCTACAATTACATCACAACCAATATAGTGTTGTGCAATTTCATTACAGACTGATAATTATACAATTACATCACAACTAATATAGTGTTGTAGTATTTTGTTACAGTATGACAGTACTACAATGACATTACAACCAATATAGTGTTGTGTAATTTCATTACAGACTGACAGTTCTTCAATTACATCACAACTAATATAGTGTTGTGTAATTTTGTTACAGTATGACAGTACTACAATGACACCACAACCAATATAGTGTGGTGTAATTTCATTACAGCCTGGCAGTTCTACAATTACATCACAACTAATATAGTGTTGTGTAATTTCATTACAGCCTGGCAGTTCTACAATTACATCACAACTAATATAGTATTGTGTAATTTTGTTACAGTCTGACAGTACCACAATTACATCACAACCAATATAGGGCTGTGTAATTTCATTACAGACTGATAGTTCTACAATTACATCACAACTAATATAGTGTTGTAGTATTTTGTTACAGTATGACAGTACTACAATGACATTACAACCAATATAGTGTTGTGTAATTTCATTACAGACTGACAGTTCTACAATTACATCACAACCACTATAGTGTTGTGCAATTTCATTACAGACTGATAATTATACAATTACATCACAACTAATATAGTGTTGTAGTATTTTGTTACAGTATGACAGTACTACAATGACATTACAATCAATATAGTGTTGTGTAATTTCATTACAGACTGACAGTTCTTCAATTACATCACAACTAATATAGTGTTGTGTAATTTTGTTACAGTATGACAGTACTACAATGACACCACAACCAATATAGTGTGGTGTAATTTCATTACAGCCTGGCAGTTCTACAATTACATCACAACTAATATAGTGTTGTGTAATTTTGTTACAGTCTGACAGTACAACAATTACATCACAACCAATATAGGGCTGTGTAATTTCATTACGGACTGATAGTTCTACAATTACATCACAACTAATATAGTGTTGTGTAATTTCATTACAGATTGATAGTTCTACAATTACATCACAACCAATATAGTGTTGTGTAATTTCATTACAGACTGACAGTTCTACAATTACATCACAACCAATATAGTGTTGTGTAATTTCATTACAGACTGATAGTTCTTCAATTACATCACAACTAATATAGTGTTGTGTAATTTTGTTACAGTCTGACAGTACAACAATTACATCACAACCAATATAGTGTTGTGTAATTTCATTACAGACTGACAGTTCTACAATTACATCACAACCAATATAGTGTTGTGTAATTTCATTACAGACTGATAGTTCTTCAATTACATCACAACTAATATAGTGTTGTGTAATTTTGTTACAGTCTGACAGTACAACAATTACATCACAACCAATATAGGGCTGTGTAATTTCATTACAGACTGATAGTTCTACAATTACATCACAACGAATATAGTGTTGTGTAATTTCATTACAGACTGGCAGTTCAACAATTACATCACGACCAATATAATGTTGTGTAATTTCATTACAGACTGATAGTTCTACAATTACATCACAACTAATATAGTGTTGTGTAATTTTGTTACAGTATGACAGTACTACAATGACATAACAACCAATATACTGTTGTGTAATTTCATTACAGACTGACAGTTCTACAATTACATCACAACCAATATAATGTTGCGTAGTTTCATTACAGACTTATAGTTCTACAATTACATCACAACTAATATAGTGTTGTGTAATTTTGTTACAGTATGACAGTACTACAATGACACCACAACCAATATAGTGTGGTGTAATTTCATTACAGCCTGGCAGTTCTACAATTACATCACAACTAATATAGTGTTGTGTAATTTTGTTACAGTCTGACAGTACTACAATGACATTACAACCAATATAGTGTGGTGTAATTTCATTACGGACTGACAGTTCTAAAATGACATCTCAACCAATATAGTGTTGTGTAATCTTTCTTAAGTTATTTCTCGGTGTTGCATAGCTTACATTTTGAGCATAACAGCACTTAGGAGACTGAATTCATACATACATAAATACATACACAGCTAAAAATTGACAGACCTGTTACAGGCCTGACAGAATTGGCATGATGCAGGTCTGATGGAGCAGACCTGTTATAGGCCTGACAGAATTGGAATGCTGCAGGTCTGATGGAGCAGACCTGTTATAGGCCTGACAGAATTGGCATGCTGCAGATCTGATGGAGCAGACCTGTTATAGGCCTGACAGAATTGGCATGCTGCAGATCTGATGGAGCAGACCTGTTACAGGCCTGACAGAATTGGCATGCTGCATGTCTGACGGAGCAGACCTGTTACAGGCCTGACAGAATTGGCATGCTGCAGGTCTGATGGAGCAGACCTGTTACAGGCCTGACAGAATTGGCATGCTGTAGGTCTGATGGAGCAGACCTGTTATAGGCCTGACAGAATTGGCATGCTGCAGGTCTAATGGAGCAGACCTGTTACAGGCCTGACAGAATTGGAATGCTGCAGGTCTGATGGAGCAGACCTGTTACAGGCCTGACAGAATTGGCATGCTGCATGTCTGATGGAGCAGACCTGTTATAGGCCTGACAGAATTGGCATGCTGCAGGTCTGATGGAGCAGACCTGTTATAGGCCTGACAGAATTGGCATGATGCAGATCTGATGGAGCAGACCTGTTACAGGCCTGACAGAATTGTCATGCTGCATGTCTGATGGAGCAGACCTGTTACAGGCCTGACAGAATTGGCATGCTGCATGTCTGATGGAGCAGACCTGTTATAGGCCTGACAGAATTGGCATGCTGCATGTCTGATGGAGCAGACCTGTTATAGGCCTGACAGAATTGGCATGCTGCATGTCTGATGGAGCAGACCTGTTACAGGCCTGACAGAATTGGAATGCTGCAGATCTGATGGAGCAGACCTGTTATAGGCCTGACAGAATTGGCATGCTGCAGGTCTGATGGAGCAGACCTGTTATAGGCCTGACAGAATTGGCATGCTGCAGGTCTGATGGAGCAGACCTGTTATAGGCCTGACAGAATTGGCATGCTGCAGGTCTGATGGAGCAGACCTGTTATAGGCCTGACAGAATTGGCATGCTGCAGGTCTGATGGAGCAGACCTGTTATAGGCCTGACAGAATTGGCATGCTGCAGGTCTGATGGAGCAGACCTGTTACAGGCCTGACAGAATTGGCATGCTGCAGGTCTGATGGAGCAGACCTGTTATAGGCCTGAGAGAATTGGCATGCTGCAAATCTGATGGAGCAGACCTGTTACAGGCCTGAGAGAATTGGCATGCTGCATGTCTGATGGAGCAGACCTGTTACAGGCCTGACAGAATTGGCATGCTGCAGGTCTGATGGAGCAGACCTGTTACAGGCCTGACAGAATTGGCATGCTGCAGGTCTGATGGAGCAGACCTGTTATAGGCCTGACAGAATTGGCATGCTGCAGATCTGATGGAGCAGACCTGTTACAGGCCTGAGAGAATTGGCATGCTGCATGTCTGATGGAGCAGACCTGTTACAGGCCTGACAGAATTGGCATGCTGCATGTCTGATGGAGCAGACCTGTTATAGGCCTGACAGAATTGGCATGCTGCAGGTCTGATGGAGCAGACCTGTTATAGGCCTGACAGAATTGGCATGCTGCAGGTCTGATGGAGCAGACCTGTTATAGGCCTGACAGAATTGGCATGCTGCAGGTCTGATGGAGCAGACCTGTTACAGGCCTGACAGAATTGGCATGCTGCAGGTCTGATGGAGCAGACCTGTTATAGGCCTGACAGAATTGGCATGCTGCAGATCTGATGGAGCAGACCTGTTACAGGCCTGAGAGAATTGGCATGCTGCATGTCTGATGGAGCAGACCTGTTACAGGCCTGACAGAATTGGCATGCTGCAGGTCTGATGGAGCAGACCTGTTACAGGCCTGACAGAATTGGCATGCTGCAGGTCTGATGGAGCAGACCTGTTATAGGCCTGACAGAATTGGCATGCTGCAGGTCTGATGGAGCAGACCTGTTATAGGCCTGACAGAATTGGCATGCTGCATGTCTGATGGAGCAGACCTGTTACAGGCCTGACAGAATTGGCATGCTGCAGATCTGATGGAGCAGACCTGTTACAGGCCTGAGAGAATTGGCATGCTGCATGTCTGATGGAGCAGACCTGTTACAGACCTGACAGAATTGGCATGCTGTATGTCTGATGGAGCAGACCTGTTACAGGCCTGACAGAGCATTAAGCTGCAGACCTGAATCCATATTCATGTGCCTGACCTGTTGGTCAGATGTGCACCATACATGGCACAGGCCTGTTGCAGATCTGATCAACTTTAGTTGTATACATACATTCTTTTATTATGACTGATTATTATTGTTGCAATCCCTTTCCAGTACCAAAAGTTCAAAAGTTGCTTGATTGTCCAAAAAACTGATAATTCTCCCAATTTGGATAGTTTCATTGTTGCAAACTCTAAGTTTAGTGGTTAATGAGACAAAAGCTGTTATTATGTGAAACTTCTCATTTTAAGAAACATTTTTCTGATCCAGTAACAAGACCTGAGACAAATCATGCAATCAGGTAAGCGTGCATGTACCATTATTAAACATACATTTCCTTCACGTGAGTGTTGTGCACTTTTGAAGAAAACAAAACAATTTAAGTGAAAGATTCAGTAATCAATTGCATTGCTTCGAGCATAGCTTAATATACATAAATATGAAAGATATACAAAAGACGGTCTTTTAAGATGTGACAAAACTAACAGTGACCAAGCAGAAGTACTCCATTGAAGTTATAAGTTTTGGTGCTTTTTCTGCAGTTCCGTCGTTAGAAACCAGGGTGTTGCTGCTAAAAAAAGGACAATTTTGAAATAGTGGTAAAACAAACTCGTTCAGAAAAATTGTTCGCGTACTAGTAAATGGGGAAAAGACAAAAACGTTTGCTAGTAGACAAACACTGTTTAGACCAAAGAAACTATTTTCCTAGTGAGTGTGACAAACGCTGCTGGATGAAAACTGCTCTCTTCCAGAAAAAACACAGAAACAATTGTATTTTCATCTGTGAATGAATTTTTTTTTCAATGTAGCCACTTGCAACACATCTCATAGGGCATTATCAGACAGATTGCCTTCGATGTGATGTGTATTGTATTGTATTGACACTGTCTACATGTGATGTCTCTAGATTTAAAATACTTTGAGTCCATATCATGTTAAAAACTGACTTACTACTATGCAAGTTTCTTGTGAACAATATTTGTAGTCTACGCCGCTCGTGTTTACAGAGATCTAATAAAATCATAGTATAAACAGGTGTGTACTTTGAAAACATTCATTGAATTGGTCTGTATCAACACCAGGTGATGTCAACACTCTTAACACTTACACTCCACTAGTACGTTATAATATATTATAAATTACCATCACAATTAGAGGTTTTATAACGTTGCTTAACATTATGACGTGATCACGTAAATCTCAATTTGCAGGTAATTTCATTTTAACAATCTACCCCAAGATTTAAAGCGGTGAGGTCGTCACCTGCGCATGCGTCAGATGGCGATAGCATGTCATTGTTTACAAACAAGCGTCTAACCATGAACCTTTGCGTTTTTAGCGTGTGTTGTTATCGTCGTTTGGGACTCAATTCCCGTGCGTGCGCAAGTGACGACCCTCCCGCTTTAACACAAGTCGTTCAATTCTGATGGTTGTGATCATGATTTCTTACATCAATAGTGATTCCCCATGGTGTTGTATTAGATTAGGGGAAGGGCCTAGATGCAATATGTTCGGCTACACCTCGCACACATTTCCATTAAACCTTTATCCAATTCAATATAGCGCTGTTTTGGATACATTATTGTATACATAAATACCCAGTCAATGAATACATTTCACTTTACCATGTGATATCATCAATTAACGATCAATTTATTGTACCTTACTGCCTACAGTTTGAATCGCTATTTTCATTCACCTTATTGACTTTACAGAAAATAATCTCTATCGATAAAGTCTAAGATATCTTAGTTGTTTTTACATGTCTTAAAAAAATCTTAATACTGTTGATTTTCAAATTACAGCTGTATTATTTGACATCGAAAAAAATACAATGCTACTATATTCGACAAACAGCTAAAAAAATAACAATCACCATTATATCTGCTCTTAGTTTAAAACAAAACTGTAGGATAATTGAATGCACTTTATTATATCCATTTATCAACTCAAACCAAATTTATCCAAATTATGTTGCTTATAGTACTCACAAAAATACTACCATATTTGGAGTTTTGTTTACATAACGTACAATTTAGGGTTTTATAGCTGCTGAAGAGCGATGGTTGTCGCGTCGCACAGTGCTGCATCCTATTCGATATTAGACTTATACCGAGGCTATACATGGAATTTCGGAAACTAGCGCCCCCTATAGCTGAGGGTTTGCTTGTGTAAAGAAAATAATTTAATATCTGAATTTAGTGTGGTCAATATTTTTATAATTACGATAAAAGTACAAAATTATCCCTGTTCGCATAACCAAATAAATAATTGTCTTCCTCAAATGTGAAGATACTTCTTGCATGTGCATGCAATTCAGTCTACTCCGGGTTGGCTCCCCTCTTCTCGGTGTGTGCACGCGCGTGTGATGTAAACGGTATAATGGTCATCACAGTGCTTTATAGCCATTCATTTAAGAAATTTACATTATAAACGGTCTCTAAGCTACCACTAAAGTGGTGAATGCATAATAGCATCAATCTCAAGGATATGCCTGTAATTTCAAGAACAGTTTGGTGCAGAATTTAAAGAAGGTACTTTATTTCGAAGAGCAATTTATGTTAGTGTTTCAATTTTAGCAACTAGAGTTTGTTTTCGACTTATGGCGAGTCGTATGCAGAATGTGTACTGTGGTACTAAAATTAGTATAATTCTTTGTCTGGGATGCTTTGAAAATGTGATACTAGTATATTTTGTCACAGCGCCCTCATCGACGGACTTCAACTGAGAAGCCGTCGGCGAAGGCGCAGCAACATTCACGAAACTGAATTCAATGATGAAGAACATCTTGGTGGGTAGATATCGATCGACAGCACTACTTCGGCACGTTTTTCAAAAAATTATATAGTAACTGGTGAAATCTGTCTGTGAAATCTATGTAGGCTGCATGGTTAGCCTTGTGTATCTTGTGCAACTGAATGTCCGGCATATGTTTCAAATGTTCGTACGAAGTGTCGCCAAGTTGTGTGTCAAGTTCACCATACACTATCATTGTAGGAGTCTGCAAATAAAAGGTTAGTGTGTAGTTAATAACAACGAAATTAGAGGATTTCCGATGACCGAAATTGTAATATTACCAGTTTTGTGATTTATATTCGTGCGTGCAACAGCTAACAAGAGATTAAATAAAGACGTTGTGGTCAAAGGTCATCCGTTGTGCTAGGAAGCACGCAATGCGAGTGTCATCACGTTTACATTTAGTAACCATGCTGTCACGTGTTGCTTAATGAAACATTGCATATTTAGCGAATGCCCCCCCCCCCGTTGGAAAATTTATTCAATTTGTTTTTGTATAATGTAAACAAAATCATTAACTTAGTCTGGCGATTTTAAAGTTCCCCCCCCCCCAATCCTGTATCCGCCCCTGGTGCTGTAATTCCATTCCGATTACGTATATTCACGTCACCATATTCTACAACATACATACTTTATTTTCAGCATACTGTTCGTCGGTAAAGTTTGACGTGCTAGTTGGCGCCACCGGGACAAATCCTCGTACCAAATCAGGTCTTTTCATCACCAAAGGCAATGCGTAGTCGCCGCTCATTGAAGGGCTGATGATAACAGGCCGCCCAAGGTTTAACCTTTCTATCAAGTTTGCCAGGAACGTCGATGGATCTCCCTGTAGCGCGGCGTTTTTGGAATTTACATAACCTATACAAGTAAACAGAGGCATTTAACAAATAAATCGGTATATTTATGGAAAATGCTATCCCGTGGGTCACTTGATAATAAGGTTTGAACATGAAGGGTGCGGCTGATGCATATGTTGAACAAAGACTTCTGGATTTCGAGGAAAACGGTTAATCATTTGCGTGACAGGTTTGAACGAAACTAACATGATCTCACGAGATTAAAGTGCCTGTGAAATGGCTGCTATTTTCACGCCGAAAATTATCCATTGATACATAAATATTATTATTTTTTTATGTTTCTAATCAAGAATTATTTTTTTAAGTGAAAAAATGTGTTTTAAACTCAATCTACGGCAACTTTATTTTTGTGTATTTTAAAACGAGGCTCCTCATTAGCTTCATATTTGCATACAGAAATTCCCCTTGTGACGTCAGAAGGGGAAGTCGCATGGCAGCTTGCATTGCCGATACGCGTAAATAAGGCAAATTTCTTCTGCACTTATGTACTTGTTCATCGAGGAGGAATGGACCATAATGAACACATAGTATCAATTTTTGTTGCATGGGCTTGAGTTAGATGCGAAATATGTTCGTTCTGGTGTAGCTGGTTACGGTGATCGTCAGCGGCGCACGTTTGTACACTGTCGCTGGACAAAATAGAATTTGACGTCGGAATTATCTCGTTATTTAGCAGGTTACTAGGCACGTCACTACACTGTTTTATTTCATCCATCGTCTGAGTAAAACTTTCAAAATTAAAATAAAAGAGAACATAAATTGACATTCTAAACATTAGACCATGGTGATCACTATAAAATAATTTAAAAAAACGACAAATCACAGTTACTAAATAAATGACAGCCGCGTGGAAATAAATTGAAATTTTGTTGAAATAGGTGAACGCCTCGGGTCACGACGAGGGCAAGTGCGTTAAAAGCGGCGTTTAATTGGATAACAAAAATAATCGAGATCGACACACATACAGATAAATTCAGAGTGGATTCGAGTTAGCGTGATCCATGGCGTGATTGTCATAATTATAACATCATATTAAAACTTTATTGGTGGAAACACATTGACCAAGCCCGGATTCTTATTTCAGAAATTAGTACGCAGATCAAGCTGCAAGCATGGATGTAAAAAAAGAACAGAGGTGTGAATTCGACATTCAACACAAATCACCAAACAATTCAGAAACTTTTAGCCTTCGAAAATGAAAACAATTAGCCGTGTGTAAGGGCTGTGTAATTTCCTGTTTGTCCGACGCTTCGTTTTCGTGTTACAGTCAAAATTATTGCTACCTTTTACTTAACAGGGACTAAATGGTCTCTATAAAACGATAATCAGGATCGCAAAAAAGTCAACTCATTTGAAACACTTGCCGGACGTCACGGTCTCTCTCTCTTCTGAAATCCGCCTCGGTGATCATGGAATCTATTTCTTTCACAAGTGTTGCGCCAGGTTTATGTTGTCGGCGTTTCTCTTTAAACCTAGTTGTTTTTTTCATGGACGAGGACAGTTTTTCTAAAAAATGAATCTGAGGTTAAGTGGCTTTCGTCCACTGATGTCGCACCTTCGAATCGATTAGAAACGTGTGAATACTTACACTATGACTATACGTTTCACTGCAACTGCCCACAACACAACATCTAAAAACTCTCTCTCTCAAAAAAAAAGAAAATAGACAAAAAAAGAAAGAAAAAAAACGCCGACTAAAAAATGTATATCGTTAAAAAGTATACTGAATGACCAGTGTTATTACGGCTCAGGGGTATGACTTCCTCTCACATTTTGGCATTTGGTGGCGCACTTTCGGCGAGAGTCGGAAATCCGGTAACAGTCGACCGTTTCAGGATAGGTGGGCGTGGCTACAACACGAGAAATATCCCAAATTTACTTGGATACGAGTAATCATTTTCAGCAAAAAAATCAATAACTACCCTTTTCAGTGGGATACAGATCTAAAATGGGAAACGTGAGGGTGGCGTAGTATGATGCTGATGAACTTGAAATTCGAACCCATTAGTCATCTGATTCCGAGCATAACATAATAATGGGATGAAATGCCAATCAATCGTGGTCAAATATGATGTTAAAGGGAAAGTCAAGGCTAACAACATAATACTCCTCGATGAAAGAGCTCGGCAAATGTAAGAACATGCATTTTACATTTTTTTATATCACTTCTCATTCTCTAGATATTCAATTTTTCATCAATTTATGTAGACCGCCATCTTGATTCTTCAGCAAAGGATTATGGGTAAAGTATGAAATCATTTTCTCAATTTCTGACAACAGACTCTATGATGTCATACTTTACCCATAATCCTTTGCTTGAGAATCTAGATGTCTGACTACATAATACCGATGAAATGTTGAATATCTAGAGAATGAAAAGTGATAAAAAAAACAACTGTAAATTGCATTCTCCTAACATTTGTGGAGCTTTTTCTTGGGGGATTATGGTGTGGTTTGGCTTGAAAAAAAACAAAAACATGATCATCATTAGAAAAAATATTCCTACCTGGTAAATCAATAGCTACCGCTCTATATCCTAATTTCGCAAGTTGGTGCAGCGTTCCCAACTCCAGCCATGTATGAGAAGAGTACTCGGAACCATGAAGTAGCAACACACTGCCCTCTATGCTCTCCGCCTTGCTCTCGTCGAGAGACTCACGAAGATAAATCGGTTCACTGGCGCCCTCTACGAGTAGCGATGATTCTCGAATCCCTATGGTGGAGTAGTCATTCCCCACTTTAAGATCCTGTGGAATTTCTTCTATCTCACGCTCACTCCAGTGTAGAGGGCGCTCAGTCCGTGTAAAGTTGGATTGGAATTGTTCATATACAAGCAAACTGGAATTAGACTGGAGCGAAGAGTTTGAACTGTAACTATGTGAAAATATGAGCTTGATAAAGAGAAATAAAAACACAAAGGCGATCCCGACACATATCCCCGTTCCTCTAAGGTTTATCCTGATTGGCTGCATCGTGGAACGAGTACCTGCAACAAACGTATACAATTAAACGTATTAGTGATATACGTGATACAATGCCAACGTTTAAAGACTGGCATTTATTTTGAAAGTAAAGCACATCTATTCGTGCCACTAATCATTTTTCATTATAGAAATTCTCTATTTTTTATTGTTGATTTTGACCGAAAATGTATGATTGATTGAAAACATTGGTCCCGGGGCCCCTCAATTCAGGAATGTTTGGAATGTAGACAAAACTCGTATCGTCGATTTGCACGTGTATGCTATTTTCTAGGCGTTGATGCGAGAGCTTGACGGAGTTAATATCACTCAGACTTGTACTACTAGTCTGAGATATTACACAACAGTCTCTGGAAATGAATGTTCAGCTTATCAGACATGTGGTTGTACCTCATTTTACTATGGAAACCAAAGACGACAGGCGGCACTATGTGTGGAATTCTGATGCTGACCATGACCAAATTGCCATTATTTATAACAAATAACTCTTAGATTAAACGATCAGTCCCTATATATATATATATATATATATATATATCTAAATGTCCGTTCATATTGACTTTTCAGATAAACATAGTAGCAATCTTAAAATCAATGTATGTTGACTCATTTGCATATACGAATTGCAAACCAACGTCGATGACGTCATTCATAAAACTGAAAAGTCCGTGTTTAACGATTCCTGGTAAACAGTTTCCTGAATACTGTCTGGATACTGTCTGGACGCACTTCACTTTGATTAGTAACAGACAATCACAGTGTAATACTAGTACTCAGTTTGGGATGTGCGTTATTCACATCAAATGATTAAAGATGCAATATGGTGAAAGCGTATGTTTTTATAATTACAAATATTGACGACAACTTAATTTATCTACATATAGTTCATACAGTTCCATGAAACATTATTTATAATAATATTCATATAATTGCTGAATGTATGCAGTGTTTATTATGAAAACAAATCGCGAGTTAAATTATATTGTGCTTCGAGCAGTAGTTGAATTTCTGAATAAAAACGACTTCACGGTTTAGTCACGTTATTAGGTTATTATATTTACCATACTGAGTGCGCCCTCTATAAACCTGTCAATGAACGCTACAATACTGACTTGCATGTACCAAGCACACAACCCCTTTCGTAGCTGTTACTTTTCGAAGTTGCATTCAGCTGATCAGAGTAGTTGACACACAGTACAGTCAATCCAAATATGACAAGACAGATTTTATGATATTACGTAAAGTTAACGAGATTTTACATAAATGTAGGCTGTTATTAGAACAAAAATTGAAATCAATATCGGAAATAAAACAAATTAATAAAAACGTTTAGAATACATGTATAATTTTATTTCTCAACCCAATTCCTCTACAAGATGTCGTAAAAAATCTATATAAACAATCGACAATACACTGTAAAAGATCGAGCGTGCATATTTAATGAATAATATTGTCATTATGACGTTCCCGACTGTCACTCATAATTCCTTCCATAAGCAGTCACAGCTGTGATGGGCCATTGTTCGTGGCTGCGAAGACAAACAGACACTGTAATGGTTTTTAATGTGACCCGTTGACCCATTCAATAATATTGAGCAAATTTCTGTGTAATAAAACTATATTTGTGAAAATAAATTAGTGAATCTAATTAAATCTAATACTTTTATATTTATTGCTGAAATGTATGTGATTACACTATTTTCATTAGACATGAGTTAATTTCTGGGATTTGCAGACGACATACACAAATTACTACCGCCATTTGTTACAAAATGTGTATAAATCAAACCACTTTTATTATTGAAAAACTGTTCACACTAACTATTATGGTAACAGGCTGATGGCGCACGTAATTGTTCAGTATGTAAATTATGCTGTACCCTTTTGCAGCCCTGAGACGATGACTTGTATAATAATTACATGTTTACAATTTATACAAGGCCCCTGTATTTATAACGATGTGACATTGCTCTGTAAAGATTCTACGATCGTCCACCGAATGGCGTTTCAGTATCTGATTGAGTTACACCCGGTATTACGGCTGGTCCTCGAGTTGGCCAGAACCGGCAAGAACATGTTATGGATAGTCTATGCGCTGCTCTTGCCGGTGTGTGTGCGTCGCACAAATTAACGGGAATGCCTGGACATCTTTTAGTATACCAACCAACAAAAACAACCACCCCTCCACGAAGAGGCGATATAAAACGACACAATTGTATCTTACCTAATGTTTGCCGTAATTTCATTCCATTGGATGACATTATTAAAATGAAATAAAACCAAAAATGGACACGAATCTACCATCCGTACAGTTGAACGTCTATAGGGTGTTTTACTCCATTTTCTCCTAAATCATGCTCTGTATCAAGGTAAACGACGTCCGAAGAACGCATATATTGTGACGTGTTCCCCGACTGCCAATTATTCAGCAGGTCATGTGATGAGTCCACGATAATACCACGCACGTATGGCAAGTATTAACTGCGTATAGGAATGTATTAGACTGCTTATGTTGGAGTAATTTGGACAGGCAATGTCATGTTACACAACGCCCCCCCCCCTGCTCTCATACTGTAGGTCGATAAACAATGAAAATATATAACTGTAATGAAGTTGTTTCATAATTAGGCTTGTAGAAATCGTAACTTGCAGGTCATCCTCGTTATTGTTAAAATTATTATCATTTGTGTGAATTGTTCCATAATCTACGCCTACAATAATCAGGTTTGAAAATGTCTTTTTTACTGATGACTATGTCTGTTCTCATTGTTTTTTCGTAATTGTAAATTTGTTTGTAGATTCTGATGTTGACGGAGTTTGTTCATTGGTGAGTACTAGAATTCTATTTGTTACCATGTAATAATAAATGAATAGTATCTCATGTTTATTATATAGCTGTATTCATTCACACAAATACAAGGTCCTATGTCATGATATTATTTTCCATGTACTCGTATATAACAAATTTCAAGAATTAGTGTTAATATACCCCTGGAGTATTTTAGTTGTTTAATTGTGAAGTCTGTGCGAATATGCACATTAACTACCAATAACACATGTGCGGAGCAGAACGACTACTTGAGATAGTCACAGTTGGTGGTTTCAGTGAGTGAGTGAGTGTAAAGTAATAATATTATGATTACTTCCCCGATAAAAATACTAGCGTTCGAACTTAACGGTTATTGGTGACCACGATACTTACAGCTAGCACAGTAGTTACATGCAGAAACAATGCAAACCAAATGCAACCTCAGAAATGCAGGTCATGAAACAAGGGCATATTATATGTGCACACACAGCACATAACGTAACACGCTAATCAGGGACTCACGGCGGGGAGAGGGGGTCACATGATGTTTTTTTCTTCGAAACAAAAGCTGTAAGTTTATACCGAACTACAGCCCAAACATTCCCAGTTCGTGCCGGGCTGACACATGGCTATAGTTTTAAAATGAAAAAGCAAACATTTGCACTAATGTAAACATCACGCAATGTTTATTGGGTAAACAATCATAATATTATTAATTTACACTCACTGTAACCATCATTGGTAACTATGTCGAGTAGTTGTTTGTCTCCGCTCAGGTGTTACCAGGACTACTACTAATTGGATCTTGTGCTCATGAATTAAGCAAATTTGACAAACGGGCCAATAATGATGTGCATATCTAACATTCACCACTAACATGATAGTGTGTACAAAGCTGGTAATGTGATCTCATTAATTATGTACATATCTAACTTCTAGAGACATGTTATAGAAGTACATTCACCACTAACAAGATAGTGTGTACAAAGCTGGTAATGTGATCTCATTAATTATGTGCATATCTAACTCTTAGTGACATTTTATAGATGTACATTAACCACTAAAATGATAGTGTGTACAAAGCTGGTAATGTGATCTCATTAATTATGTGCATATCTAACTCCTGGAGACATTTTATAGATGTACATTCATCACTAACATGATAGTCTGTACATAGCTGGTAATGTGATCTCATTAATTATGTGCATATCTAACTCCTAGAGACATTTTATAGATGTACATTCACCACTAACATGATAGTGTGTACAAAGCTGGTAATGTGATCTCATTAATTATGTGCATATCTAACTCCTAGAGACATTTTATAGATGTACATTCACCACTAACATGATAGTGTGTACAAAGCTGGTAATGTGATCTCATTAATTATGTGCATATCTAACTCCTAGAGACATTTTATAGATGTACATTCACCACTAACATGATAGTGTGTACAAAGCTGGTAATGTGATCTCATTAATTATGTGCATATCTAACTGCTATTGACATTTTATAGATGTACATTCACCACTAACAAGATAGCGTGTACAAAGCTGGTAATGTGATCTCATTAATTATGTGCATATTTAACTCCTAGAGACATTTCATAGATGTACATTCACCACTAACACGATAGTGTGTACAAAGCTGGTAATGTGATCTCATTAATTATGTGCATATCTAACTCCTAGTGACATTTTATAGATGTACATTCACCACTAACATGATAGTGTGTACAAAGCTGGTAATGTGATCTCATTAATTATGTGCATATCTAACTGCTATTGACATTTTATAGATGTACATTCACCACTAACAAGATAGCGTGTACAAAGCTGGTAATGTGATCTCATTAATTATGTGCATATTTAACTCCTAGAGACATTTCATAGATGTATATTCACCACTAACATGATAGTATGTACAAAGCTGCTAATGTGATCTCATTAATTATGTGCATATCTAACTCCTAGTGACATTTTATAGATGTACATTCATCACTAACATGATAGTGTGTACAAAGCTGGTAATGTGATCTCATTAATTATGTGAATTTCTAACTGCCAGTGACATTTCATAGATGTACATTCACCACTACCAAGATAGTGTGTACAAAGCTGGTAATGTGATCTCATTAATTATGTGCATATCTAACTGCCAGTGACATTTCATAGATGTACACTCACCACTAACAAGATAGTGTGTACAAAGCTGGTAATGTGATCTCATTAATTATGTGCATTTCTAACTGCCAGTGACATTTCATAGATGTACATTCACCACTACCAAGATAGTGTGTACAAAGCTGGTAATGTGATCTCATTAATTATGTGCATATCTAACTCATAGAGACATTTTATAGATGTACATTCACCACTAAAATGATAGTGTGTACAAAGCTGGTAATGTGATCTCATTAATTATGTGCATATCTAACTGCCAGTGACATTTCATAGATGTACATTCACCACTAACAAGATAGTGTGTACAAAGCTGGTAATGTGATCTCATTAATTATGTGCATTTCTAACTGCCAGTGACATTTCATAGATGTACATTCACCACTACCAAGATAGTGTGTACAAAGCTGGTAATGTGATCTCATTAATTATGTGCATATCTAACTGCCAGTGACATTTCATAGATGTACACTCACCACTAACATGATAGTGTGTACAAAGCTGGTAATGTGATCTCATTAATTATGTGCATATCTAACTGCTATTGACATTTTATAGATGTACATTCACCACTAACAAGATAGCGTGTACAAAGCTGGCAATGTGATCTCATTAATTATGTGCATATTTAACTCCTAGAGACATTTCATAGATGTACATTCACCACTAACACGATAGTGTGTACAAAGCTGGTAATGTGATCTCATTAATTATGTGCATATCTAACTCCTAGTGACATTTTATAGATGTACATTCACCACTAACATGATAGTGTGTACAAAGCTGGTAATGTGATCTCATTAATTATGTGCATATCTAACTCCTAGAGACATTTTATAGATGTACATTCACCACTAACATGATAGTGTGTACAAAGCTGGTAATGTGATCTCATTAATTATGTGCATATCTACCTCTTAGTGACATTTTATAGATGTACATTCACCACTAACAAGATAGTGTGTACAAAGCTGGTAATGTGATCTCATTAATTATGTGCATATCTAACTGCTATTGACATTTTATAGATGTACATTCACCACTAACAAGATAGCGTGTACAAAGCTGGTAATGTGATCTCATTAATTATGTGCATATTTAACTCCTAGAGACATTTCATAGATGTACATTCACCACTAACATGATAGTGTGTACAAAGCTGATAATGTGATCTCATTAATTATGTGCATATCTAACTCCTAGTAACATTTTATAGATGTACATTCATCACTAACATGATAGTGTGTACAAAGCTGGTAATGTGATCTCATTAATTATGTGCATATCTAACTGCTATTGACATTTTATAGATGTACATTCACCACTAACATGATAGTGTGTACAAAGCTGGTAATGTGATCTCATTAATTATGTGCATATCTAACTCCTAGAGACATTTTATAGATGTACATTCACCACTAACATGATAGTGTGTACAAAGCTGGTAATGTGATCTCATTAATTATGTGCATATTTAACTCCTGGAGACATTTTATAGATGTACATTCATCACTAACATGATAGTGTGTACAAAGCTAGTAATGTGATCTCATTAATTATGTGCATATCTAACTCCTAGAGACATTTTATAGATGTACATTCATCACTAACATGATAGTGTGTACAAAGCTGGTAATGTGATCTCATTAATTATGTGCATATCTAACTCCTAGAGACATTTTATAGATGTACATTCACCACTAACATGATAGTGTGAACAAAGCTGGTAATGTGATCTCATTAATTATGTGCATATCTAACTCCTGGAGACATTTTATAGATGTACATTCATCACTAACATGACAGGGTGTACAAAGCTGGTAATGTGATCTCATTAATTATGTGCATAACTAACTCCTAGAGACATTTTATAGATGTACATTCACCACTAACATGATAGTGTGTACAAAGCTGGTAATGTGATCTCATTAATTATGTGCATATCTAACTCCTAGTGACATTTTATAGATGCACATTCTCCACTAACATGACAGTGTGTACAAAGCTGGTAATGTGATCTCATTAATTATGTGCATATCTAACTCCTAGAGACATTTTATAGATGTACATTAACCACTAACATGATAGTGTGAACAAAGCTGGTAATGTGATCTCAGTAATTATGTGCATATCTAACTCCTGGAGACATTTTATAGATGTACATCCATCACTAACATGATAGTGTGTACAAAGCTGGTAATGTGATCTCATTAATTATGTGCATATCTAACTCATAGAGACATTTTATAGATGCACATTCTCCACTAACATGACAGTGTGTACAAAGCTGGTAATGTGATCTCATTAATTATGTGCATATCTAACTCCTAGAGACATTTTATAGATGTACATTCACCACTAACATGATAGTGTGAACAAAGCTGGTAATGTAATCTTATTAATTATGTGCATATCTAACTCCTGGAGACATTTTATAGATGTACATTCATCACTAACATGATAGTGTGTACAAAGCTGGTAATGTGATCTCATTAATTATGTGCATATCAAACTCCTAGAGACATTTTATAGATGTACATTCACCACTAACAAGATAGTGTGTACAAAGCTGGTAATGTGATCTCATTAATTATGTGCATATCTAACTCCTAGTGACATTTCATAGATGTACACTCACCACTAACATGATAGTGTGTACAAAGCTGGTAATGTGATCGCATTAATTATGTGCATATCTAACTGCTAGATACATTTTATAGATGTACATTCACCACTAACATGACAGTGTGTACAAAGCTGGTAATGTGATCTCATTAATTATGTGCATATCTAACTCCTAGAGACATTTTATAGATGTACATTCATCACTAACATGATAGTGTGTACAAAGCTGGTAATGTGATCTCATTAATTATGTGCATATCTAACTCCTAGTGACATTTTATAGATGTACATTCATCACTAACATGACAGTGTATACAAAGCTGGTAATGTGATCTCATTAATTATGTGCATATCTAACTCCTAGATACATTTTATAGATGTACATTCACCACTAACATGACAGTGTGTACAAAGCTGGTAATGTGATCTCATTAATTATGTGCATATCTAACTCCTAGAGACATTTTATAGATGTACATTCATCACTAACATGATAGTGTGTACAAAGCTGGTAATGTAATCTTATTAATTATGTGCATATCTAACTCCTGGAGACATTTTATAGATGTACATTAACCACTAACATGATAGTGTGAACAAAGCTGGTAATGTGATCTCAGTAATTATGTGCATATCTAACTCCTGGAGACATTTTATAGATGTACATCCATCACTAACATGATAGTGTGTACAAAGCTGGTAATGTGATCTCATTAATTATGTGCATATCTAACTCATAGAGACATTTTATAGATGCACATTCTCCACTAACATGACAGTGTGTACAAAGCTGGTAATGTGATCTCATTAATTATGTGCATATCTAACTCCTAGAGACATTTTATAGATGTACATTCACCACTAACATGATAGTGTGAACAAAGCTGGTAATGTAATCTTATTAATTATGTGCATATCTAACTCCTGGAGACATTTTATAGATGTACATTCATCACTAACATGATAGTGTGTACAAAGCTGGTAATGTGATCTCATTAATTATGTGCATATCAAACTCCTAGAGACATTTTATAGATGTACATTCACCACTAACAAGATAGTGTGTACAAAGCTGGTAATGTGATCTCATTAATTATGTGCATATCTAACTCCTAGTGACATTTCATAGATGTACACTCACCACTAACATGATAGTGTGTACAAAGCTGGTAATGTGATCGCATTAATTATGTGCATATCTAACTGCTAGATACATTTTATAGATGTACATTCACCACTAACATGACAGTGTGTAGAAAGCTGGTAATGTGATCTCATTAATTATGTGCATATCTAACTCCTAGAGACATTTTATAGATGTACATTCATCACTAACATGATAGTGTGTACAAAGCTGGTAATGTGATCTCATTAATTATGTGCATATCTAACTCCTAGTGACATTTTATAGATGTACATTCATCACTAACATGACAGTGTATACAAAGCTGGTAATGTGATCTCATTAATTATGTGCATATCTAACTCCTAGATACATTTTATAGATGTACATTCACCACTAACATGACAGTGTGTACAAAGCTGGTAATGTGATCTCATTAATTATGTGCATATCTAACTCCTAGAGACATTTTATAGATGTACATTCATCACTAACATGATAGTGTGTACAAAGCTGGTAATGTGATCTCAATAATTATGTGCATATCTAACTCCTAGTGACATTTTATAGATGTACATTCATCACTAACATGACAGTGTGTACAAAGCTGGTAATGTGATCTCATTAGTTATGTGCATATCTAACTCCTAGTGACATTTTATAGATGTACATTCATCGCTAACATGACAGTGTGCACAAAGCTGGTAATGTGATCTCATTAATTATGTGCATATCTAACTCCTGGAGACATTTTATAGATGTACATTCATCACTAACATGATAGTCTGTACATAGCTGGTAATGTGATCTCATTAATTATGTGCATATCTAACTCATAGAGACATTTTATAGATGTACATTCACCACTAAAATGATAGTGTGTACAAAGCTGGTAATGTGATCTCATTAATTATGTGCATATCTAACTCATAGAGACATTTTATAGATGTACATTCACCACTAAAATGATAGTGTGTACAAAGCTGGTAATGTGATCTCATTAATTATGTGCATATCTAACTGCCAGTGACATTTCATTGATGTACACTCACCACTAACAAGATAGTGTGTACAAAGCTGGTAATGTGGTCTCATTAATTATGTGCATATCTAACTCATAGAGACATTTTATAGATGTACATTCACCACTAAAATGATAGTGTGTACAAAGCTGGTAATGTGATCTCATTAATTATGTGCATATCTAACTGCCAGTGACATTTCATAGATGTACATTCACCACTAACAAGATAGTGTGTACAAAGCTGGTAATGTGATCTCATTAATTATGTGCATATCTAACTGCCAGTGACATTTCATAGATGTACATTCACCACTAACAAGATAGTGTGTACAAAGCTGGTAATGTGATCTCATTAATTATGTGCATATCTAACTGCCAGTGACATTTCATAGATGTACATTCACCACTAACAAGATAGTGTGTACAAAGCTGGTAATGTGATCTCATTAATTATGTGCATTTCTAACTGCCAGTGACATTTCATAGATGTACATTCACCACTACCAAGATAGTGTGTACAAAGCTGGTAATGTGATCTCATTAATTATGTGCATATCTAACTGCCAGTGACATTTCATAGATGTACACTCACCACTAACAAGATAGTGTGTACAAAGCTGGTAATGTGATCTCATTAATTATGTGCATATCTAACTCCTAGAGACATTTTATAGATGTACATTCATCACTAACATGACAGTGTATACAAAGCTGGTAATGTGATCTCATTAATTATGTGCATATCTAACTCCTAGATACATTTTATAGATGTACATTCACCACTAACATGACAGTGTGTACAAAGCTGGTAATGTGATCTCATTAATTATGTGCATATCTAACTCCTAGAGACATTTTATAGATGTACATTCATCACTAACATGATAGTGTGTACAAAGCTGGTAATGTGATCTCAATAATTATGTGCATATCTAACTCCTAGTGACATTTTATAGATGTACATTCATCACTAACATGACAGTGTGTACAAAGCTGGTAATGTGATCTCATTAGTTATGTGCATATCTAACTCCTAGTGACATTTTATAGATGTACATTCATCGCTAACATGACAGTGTGCACAAAGCTGGTAATGTGATCTCATTAATTATGTGCATATCTAACTCCTGGAGACATTTTATAGATGTACATTCATCACTAACATGATAGTCTGTACATAGCTGGTAATGTGATCTCATTAATTATGTGCATATCTAACTCATAGAGACATTTTATAGATGTACATTCACCACTAAAATGATAGTGTGTACAAAGCTGGTAATGTGATCTCATTAATTATGTGCATATCTAACTCATAGAGACATTTTATAGATGTACATTCACCACTAAAATGATAGTGTGTACAAAGCTGGTAATGTGATCTCATTAATTATGTGCATATCTAACTGCCAGTGACATTTCATTGATGTACACTCACCACTAACAAGATAGTGTGTACAAAGCTGGTAATGTGGTCTCATTAATTATGTGCATATCTAACTCATAGAGACATTTTATAGATGTACATTCACCACTAAAATGATAGTGTGTACAAAGCTGGTAATGTGATCTCATTAATTATGTGCATATCTAACTGCCAGTGACATTTCATAGATGTACATTCACCACTAACAAGATAGTGTGTACAAAGCTGGTAATGTGATCTCATTAATTATGTGCATATCTAACTGCCAGTGACATTTCATAGATGTACATTCACCACTAACAAGATAGTGTGTACAAAGCTGGTAATGTGATCTCATTAATTATGTGCATATCTAACTGCCAGTGACATTTCATAGATGTACATTCACCACTAACAAGATAGTGTGTACAAAGCTGGTAATGTGATCTCATTAATTATGTGCATTTCTAACTGCCAGTGACATTTCATAGATGTACATTCACCACTACCAAGATAGTGTGTACAAAGCTGGTAATGTGATCTCATTAATTATGTGCATATCTAACTGCCAGTGACATTTCATAGATGTACACTCACCACTAACAAGATAGTGTGTACAAAGCTGGTAATGTGATCTCATTAATTATGTGCATATCTAACTCCTAGAGACATTTTATAGATGTACATTCATCGCTAACTTGATATGGTGTACAAAGCTGATAATGTGATCTCATTAGTTATGTGCATATCTAACTCCTAGTGACGTTTTATAGATGCACATTCATCACTAACTAGGTATTGCGCACATGGATAAATATATTTGAATACACATTTAGCTGATCATGTAACCTTATTGTACTCCAATTCCCAGAGACCAATAGCAAATATACTTTTAGTAATATTTGGAATTAAAATACTTTTCCTTTGTTGACAAATGGGTGTAATATCAATTATCATTAACATATCCATAGAATCATAGTTCAACAACTTGTAAGCTGCAAGCCGATTATTGATGCTGGCAACTATATTTGTTGTTATTGAAATTGTACGGATTCATTAGAATCAGGAAGTTATCAAGCAAGGAAAAAATACATTTGCCTATTTCGCAGACACCCCCCCCCCGTTATACAGTAAAATAAATTACATTGTGACGCTGAAGTGGGGACATTATTATATTGAATAGTAAGTAGACAAATGGAGACGCGTAGTCTGTTTATCTGTTTATCGCATAATACAGCGGTTGATAAAACAGCATGACAATGTCTTACACTGCGTACTCTAAGGCTGTTTGCATTGTTTGTCGTATTTTGCACAGGGATTTCTATGAAGGGTATAAAATTATAAAACACTTTCACAGAAATAGGACGTGCCAGTAAATAACGAAGCAAAAAACTTGTGCAACTCAAGACTTGAAGTTGCATGTAACTAACACGCATTTCTGTCCTGTGTTGTAACGACATTTGGAAAGAATCGGAAATTTAAAACTGGTAGTAGCCAACAATTTGTCACAATGCTTGGCTTTTGAATTACGGCGTCATTACATGTACCCATTCTTGAACACCAATCATTAACATTTTTTGTATTCAGTTTCAAATATTGTCACTTGAACAAAATCTGTAAATATGGACAATTTAGCAACAAATTCTATAGAAAATTCTATAAAAAATAAATATTTACAAATAAGTTTTATGACAACCCTATGTCCCCATTTTTCACAATATGTTACCGACCACAGTTATGGTGAGATCAGTTACTATGGAAACCTAAATTTTGATCCACTGTTTGTCGCGAAAAATAGTTAAAGGGGCACCTCCAGTTAAGCCTAATCCCACAGCAAATTTACTTTCTGGATTAAAATTACAATGGATAACAAAAGATAGGTTAACATTGTAAACAACATAAACATAGTGTCCCATGATACTTTGGTGCACTCCCTGGGTTTGGAAGATTCTATGCATTTGGAATTGATGAAGAACGGTGTAAACTAAAACCAAATTATAAAAAGCTGAAAATAAAATGATTTATGTTGAGAAACAGTGATAGCCCTAATAATACCGATAATTTATTAATTGCATGTTATCCTCTTTCACGGTTCTCCATATTTGGATAATTATATTTATCGTATTCCTTGTTACCGAAGAATTGTAACATACTATCAACAGTTATGATCCAAGCTCGATATTGTTAACAGGTTTCTTTTTATTTGACACAAACTCCTCACAAGTGACCAATCAGAAAACCACCCTCACATGTAACTAACCAGAAAACCACGCATTTGTGGCTTTGTAAATATGTTGGCTTTGGCTCAACGACTTTGCAATACATAGTAAGTACAATTAATTTTCTACTAGATTTCGAGCTCGAGGAATGGACTAATTATTTAATTAATTAATGTTATAGATATATGTTATCATCGATTTATACGATTGTTATCAATATGTTCACAGCATATCATTCAGTCAGATTTGTATTATATGTAGTGTAGTTAAAGATTTTGAACTAATATGAAATATTAGATGCTACGTATTTACGCACATTGCGGAAAAACGACGATTCTCCAGGATTCTGTCCTGTTTCAAATTACTGCGGAAGAGAAGCTAATCTTTTTGAATCCATGCCCATTTTTTAAAAGTGTTTCGTCACTATTAAATAAAAACCGAAGCGATCGCCAGTGTTTGGACATGCAGAATAGTCCTGAAATTTGACCTGCTATGACATATATTGAATATTTCAAGACCCAAGTGAGACTCCGCGAATGTTCTCAGCGTACACGTCCCAGTTTGTGTTGAAATACTAATGATGAAATATATTCAGGGCGTCTGACTTCAATAAATATTTAAAGAACTCAGATCACATGATATTGTATTTTATTTCATTTCATTTGGTAAAATATTGGGCATATGGTGCATTCAAGTTGTTTGAACATTTACTGAAAGTAGATTATATTCTATCTATGGAAGGTGATGAAATCCTCCAGACATATCAGCTCTGTAGTTGGAGACCTGCGTTTATATTTAGAGTAAAGACACCATGTTATGACAGATGTGCTGTAATAACTTGGAGTCCAATCCATCATGTCAGTGTGGACGAACTCAATTAACATATTCATGAGTGAAAAGCTGTCGTGCTATCCGCTTTAATTATGTGACACAGCTTGCGGGTACGCGGGTCATAGTTCAAATCAGAAAATATACCCATCATATACCCATTCGCTATATAACGAAGAAAAAAAACACAATTCTAAAAAGAAGCGAAAATTTTAAAAAATATTCTCGGGTAATTGTTATAAAATATCTAATTCAATAGGACAACTTGAAGATGTAGTATAAATATAAATTGCGTAATTAAAATAACAGACTAAATTGGATCGTGATTAATTCCCTTGGTAACATAGCTGTACCACCGGTCACACGATGACGTTTAGAATCGGTACTACGATGACGACAATGTACATGATTGGTCACCATAAGCCAATTTCAAAGTCATTACTTACCTGTAAATATCTAATCAACATAAGATGCTAAAACTACCCCACAGAGTGTGTATCTTCAATTCATTCGGTGTCAACTCGGACGTCATAAATGGCATCGATCCATTGCCTCTGACATCATATTTGTCACTGACGTGTCCACTTGTGGCAGCACATGTTAAAACTCCGTTTTTCGGCATTGTTTACTGTCTACATAATTATTCATCCCCGCCACAGATGCTTCGTAAGGAGAATGTCCGCACGAGGGCGCTACATTTATTTAAATACATTACAGTTTATTTGACAATTGGCAGGCAGCATTTCTAATGTATTTTTAAAATCTGCCTATAGCTTTATGGTTTATTCCTGTGTCTAGCCCAAGTCAAGTTCTAGGAATGCCTGAGGCATTTACTAGTATATCGACCTTGTGATAGTGTTGGCTTTGAGTAAATACACTGACTAAAATTAACAGTACTAAAAATAGCTGGTTCAAATTTACTTTGGTGTCGGTTATTGTCTTTCGAACTATGTTATGAATATTCATCAGTTGATCGTTTGCAGCTTTGAATATAGCCCTCTCAATATACTCATTTTATGAGAACAATAGAAAAAAATTGAGAAACTTTTACATACGCGTTGAGCATTCATGCGTAGTGTAATAAGTGCTCCAAGGCCTTTAATAGTGTTTTATATATTGTTTTCAATTTGCAAACGGAACGACCCCAGAACGACATTTACCTGTGAAAATAGACTTTTTGAATGTATTTTAACATATGCTCTCGAAATGTATATATATATATATATATATATATATATATATATATATATATATATATATATATATATATATATATATATATATATATATATATAGGGTATTTTATTTGAGGTGGCAGACAGTTAAGGCTGAGGTTGCAGACAGATAAGGCACCGCGTATGCGAAATCCGAGTATTCTGGATACAAATTCATTTTCCGCAGTTTATCTTGGGTCGGACTTTATATCCCAAAAAAGTCTGTGTACTTGAGAATTATACACATATATATGTATACATGTCAAGTATGTGCGTATAAAACCACCATCCTTTACTAGCTTCACAACCTACAAATACAGGCATGAAAACGTGTAAGAAACTTTAAACTACGATTACGCCGTGACTTGTTGTGTAGGTAAATTTATGGAAGTATAGAGACAGCGTAATTTTAATTTTGAGTAGTTTTTGGATCTACTGGATCTACCATTACAATTTTGATGCTGTACAATGGATTTGTAAGGGATTCCAATAAACTTTGTTTAAATAAAGAATGCAAGTAGGGTATGCAAGTAAGTTTACATCATTTCTGTCATTTAGGATCAATATAATGTAACAATTAGATGTGTTGCCATTCTGTTTATTAATTTGGTGTTTATATACGATTATGCTTCTTATGAAAATACCAGATGTGTGCATATGCAGTCAATGAAACCTAATCTAAGGTACCAAAATAATCCAATATCAATCCGTGGATTAGGGATCGGAAAATCATATTCAAACAGCGACTTGTCAATATTTACGTGGATCGGGTGGGAGGAATCATAAAAGTGTGTGTATTACATCAATTGTGCAGGAAAATGGCAATTCAAGAGTAGTAGATACACATATAAATTATTCTCATGACTAAACCCTAATATCTCATGTACTAAAAACAACTCACTATATTATTATCAACAGCCATGTGACTCCTAGCAGTGTATAGGCTGTGATAACAATACTGTATGCCAGAGTGACGGGGGGGGGGGAATTTGGCTAGTAAAATATATGCAACCAACGGTTGAAATGTCGCCAGAAACTTTATTTAATGATAAAACCTACCGACAATTCAATTTGTGCTAATTGATACCAGGTTTCAATCTCGAGCATTTTTTAATTAAAAACATATTTTTTGGATTTTTGTCTTGAAAACCGCCCCTGCCATAGACTAATATGGCGCAGTATATCCACCAATATATTATTATTATTTTGGTATTGATCTCATAAAGCTGTAAAGTAGTTTATGCCATCGTTCAGGCTGGTCTATGTATGCGGGATGTTTAGCGTGTTCCATTATTTCGATGTGGTTGATGGGAAGGTTCTTTAAGTTAGTCACTGATTCAGGTCCAAGTGTTTCGTCCTGATCGCCGTATATGATGAGTGTTGGTACCTGAAACCAAATTATGAACATTTTTATTCCATTGGCATATTAACGTATATCATATCCCATCACAAAATCTATGGCTGTGTCGTCGGATTGCGGGCTATTTGTTGCCGGGTTTGGGTGAATCTTTGTCAGGGGGAAATGATTGATGCTGTCTGGGTTAAATTTGGAGAATAATGCTTGGCTTTGAGAGTACCTTCTGGGAATCGCTATTTACACAAGTCACTGCATGTCGTTTTCATCATTTATAATATAACAAACACAAGAGTTGTACGTTTCAGGGCCCAAATGTACATAAACACAGAGTGGTGAGCCGTACTTAACCGACCTGTCGTCCACTCAGTCTTCGCCCCAACTCTCTCGTCGCCAATCTCGAGGCCTCCACTCTTACCGTCTTACCGTGATATCACTACGCTCTCTTGAAGAATTTATTCATTCGCATTTTGTTGCAGAACACGAAAACACACTTTTCCATATTTGTAATACAAAAATTACAAGTAAAGCACACAAACTAGTAGAATGTAATATATTTAAAGTGATGCTTCTACTTACATGACACTGTCTGTACTCGTCCACCGTGAACTTTGATGTTCCTACCGGAGCAACAGGCACATATCCACGCACAACATCGGGATGTTTCAAGACAAGCGGCAATGAGTACTCGCCACTAACCGATGGGCTTATTATAACAGGTCGGAAGATATTTAGTGTTTTCATCACGTTCAGTAGAAATTGGGCAGGATCGCCGGAGTACGTCAACGAATGCGACATACCAAACCCTGTAATGAAAAAAACACAAGAAGAAAAGTTTTATTTTTAGTATAATAGGATAAAATATTTATTTGAGAGCTGAATCTGAGCAGAATTGATACAGCACTGAGATGACATTGACCAGCAGATAGCGATATTTAGAGATGAAAAAGTCAAATCGTAAAATGATGTATTTATTTTCTGGATAACCAGTTTAATCCTACCGTCACACTTTAACTATGTCATTGCATGATTAGTGTGTAGTGTTTGCTTCCTGATGACGATGATATCGAAACATTTATGAATATTTTAGTAAGAATATTGATGTACTAATGATGACGTGTCATTCATACGACCCATTATGTGTATTGTTGATGTTGTAAATTTGTATTATACCACAGTATGGTGCAAGTCGCACTATTATTATGTATCACACATATACACACATGCAGAAATCAACAAACTATTGAACGGCAAGGCCAACTGTTATCTTCATTCACAACCTTAAAATAAATACACGTAATTTCTTTATCGAAAATTATAGTCAACATGGGAAATTATGTCCAACTTGTTTCAAAATTAGGAAAGAAAGAAAAAAAGTCCAAAAAACAAAAATGTGTGAAAATTAAAATTATGGTAGGAGCTCAGATGAAATGAAATTCTGCTTTCGTTTATCCCTATTCAGCTTGCAGTGATCCCCATGCATTTCAATTGTTCCTGACCTGGTAAATCAATGGCTACTGCCCTGTAACCAATCTTCGCCAGCTGGTGCAGTGTTCCCAAGTCTAACCATGTCTGTGCGGAGAAGGCTGCGCCATGCAACAACAAAACATTGCCTTCATAAGCCCCATCTCGTGATTTATCCCAAGCCTCACGACAGAACAGGTTCCCCGTGGCACCCTCAATGTTCACTTCAGATGCGATGACCATGATATCGGGGTCCTCTTTGTTGGTCAACATTTCAGATGGAATTTCCGCGACAGAGAAGTCCCTAGCGATGAAATCGCTAGCCATTCGTTCGATGTCCGCTAGATTAGACTTCCTGATAGACGATGAAGACGACGACGCGAAGTAGCTATACGTGAAGTATAGCACGAGAGTGACCCCAAATAACCCCACTAGCGTAGTGAGACTGGTATTATTTCTTGTTAGCGTAGCCATCGTGCTAACGTGTGGGCGCGGCATATGGATATCACGAACTGAACGCAGTGACAGAAAGCTGACAGCACCACACCTCACATAAATCCGGGTAAACAGCTGTATGATACGTACATACCATGTGTTTACTCTAACTGTTAAATAATAATAGTGAGGCATTCTACTAACTCCATATGACATATGCAACCATTCGTAAGGAAGAAATATTTTTGGAAATCCATGAAAATTTAATTATTCATCAAAAAATGACAAAAATATTATATACTGTATATATGAAAAACATATTTTGCATGATAACGATTATTGCATTAGATCACGTTAAAGTTCGTCGTACATATTTAAATTGGCACTTCCTGCATAATTTTGATATATATTATTTAGAGTGGTATTTTACCAATGAGATTCGTTTTACCATGATGTCGTGGTTGTCATGTTTTTCACTTCTTTGTTCGCGTGTACCATATGTATGGATGGCTATTTTACATGTAATTCCCACTGTACAGGTTTTACGTTCAGGTTTTACACAGACATGTTCACTATCAAATACACATACAACATAGTATTTAGAGCATTTTTGAATCCTGAAAGTATATTTGCTCTCAATTTAATCTGGAAAGGACATGCCATGTTTTTTGAAAAAGAAACCCGATAAAACATATTCGGAACAAGAATGAATATCGCCATAATGAGAAACATAAACACACTAAATCAAGGAAGCACTTCAAGTTTTTTCAGTAAAACACATTGTTTTAATTGAAAATAAATTAAAATCCCATGCAAAAAAAAATTTCAAGAGTTTAAAGAGTGGGTGTTTACAAAAAAATAAATGTTTCATTAAAGTGTTTTCTGATAAACAATTATTGATTAATACAACCAGTATTATGCCATCAGCAATAATAACAAAATTGAGTGAAAATTGTCAAACTGTAGTCCGCGAACTATAGGGGAACTAGCAGATAAACACTATGGTATATGCCATCGATATAAATGGCCGACCACCTAAGGGGAAATCTTTCGAAGGAATTAAGTGAGATCTGTAAAGTATTTTGCAAACAATTCTTAGTGTGGAAGGAGAAGTCCTTGGACATATGTGCATGTATGCGTGAACGTTGACTATTTGAAATTTCTAGTCACCATTCTCATACAATTTGCATACAGAAATTATGGAAGATATACATATTAGTTAGCTCATAAATATTCATGATCTAACTCGAAAAATATAGCCAAAAATTCAATGGTCAACGTGTCTGGCGAAGCTACTTTGTGGTTTTCATCTTATTGACACAGTAAAACCTGAGCAATGTCTTTGATGTGACGTGATCTGTATATAAGTCAACTTGAGAGAACATTTAGGAGAATAAGTCAGACCCGGAAGCAGGCCTCCTGGGAGGAGGACTTCACATCTTCGACGGGTTACCAGAAGAAATCTGGTTTGATAAATATACTGTCCCGTTTAGGGGGTGTTTTTATAAGTGAAAATAGACAATCAAAGCATTGGAAAGATAGAAAGGTGGAAGTGGAATTAAATGAACAATGTGTTTTAAAATGTTTTAAAAAAAATTTTCCGTTTTCGACATTGTGAAATTCCTTCGTTTGTTTAACAAGAAATTCAGAAATTTATTAGGAATAATTCATAACGAAATGTATTTCATAAACCAATAATAGTTTACCGATTGTGCAAAAAATGTCAATTTTCATTTTTCAGTTATAATAATATTTAGGACTTGTAAACCGTATTAATATTCGTAGTATTATACAAAGACTCTGTACAAATCTGGCATGGATTATGTACTTATAAACAATTTGGAGACCATCACTTTTTTTTTATAAACCATGAAAACGCCACCAACGTCCATGGTTTGCAAATAAAGTTATATTCGCCGAGTTGCAATTATTCATACACTTCGATGTTCGGGCTTCGTTATTTACATTTAATGAGCTTATTCTAATTTATTTATCAATGAAATAGGAAATACACGATTCTGTATTATTATTTACAAATAACGAGATTATTTAAATATAATGGTATTTATTTATAAATAATGCATTTCTGATTATATACGAAACACAAATGTTTGTATATAAATCACATAAATATAAATAAAGAATATAATACATTGATCCTTGGTTTGTAAATAAATGCTGCAATAACAATTATTTTCATAGCATTGAACTAGACCTTCATAATTTCTTTATATGTATACCATATCTCAAGTCATAATTAAATAACATTTGGGACATTATTTATAAATAATAAAATGTACATATTATATACATATTAGTCCGAATCCTATTATTCATGAATAAAACAAACTTGTTAATTCGTGATTTCTATATAATTGATTTGAAATATCAATATTTATTAATAATGAAAAATCACGTAATTGTTTACATACTGAATTGAATTTATTCACTTAATTTACAGGCAATATTGATAAAAGAATACAATACAAACAACACTGAAATACATAATGAATAGGAGGCTGCAAAATAGTGTAAGAATCCACCTCCTTTTCTAGGTTAAAAAAACTACGTGTACAATAATAAGTAGACGCTAAAATAAATTACATACAACTCAATTATGTAAAAATCTGTTCATTTCTTCATTGAAAAGAATTTCTTCTGGAAGTTTATTCCAGAGTTTGGCCACAGCATATTTGATTGAATGTTGCCCCGAATTAGTATGGTATTATGGATGTAATAAGATTACCTAATGCTTTTGATTTTGTGTTATAAGAGTGTTGGATAGAAGAAAAATATTGAGGAAATCCTGGTGGTAACTTGCCATTGAGATTATCATGAACAAACAAAGACATTTACAAATCATGTTGTTTATAGATATCTAGTATATGGAGCTGATTAAAAAGTGAAGAAGTGTATAAGAAGCGATCTGAGCCTGTTATTATGAGAAGCTTAAATCCATAAAAAACGCTATATAAATAAATAAATACATAAACGGCACCCACATTACATTGTACATATGCGTTATAAAAATAGGATGAACCCTCCGAGTATTTTACGATTACAAAACATTTTCATTGTATAATTTATCACACGACGTTATTGGTTAAAAACAAATTATTTGCGCCGTGTTACAACTGCAACGTTCGTGACGGACAAACTCGTATCGGTCGTCACGAATTGCACCCCAATTGGACCGGTTTATTTGGTCTAGGACGACCCTACGTACATTAATCTCATACAATATTACTGGAAAGCCTTTGTATCATTTTCATGGTAGCATCTAGTGATATATTTTCGACGTCATTGTGAGCGTCACTGTTGGAGTTGTCCATCGTAATGTGCGTTTTTGTAAAAATTACGTAACTTTCAACCCTATATCGCAATTTGACGTGCTGTACACCGGGTTTTACTAGTCTTTTTGAAAAATGACCTTGAAATGGCCGGTCGAAGCTCACGCGACTGCCACCAGTGAGTTGACTCAGTGCATGAACGTTCTTCCAAACAATAGCAGATAAGTTCAAAGTCTCCAACGATGTTTGATTTCTAAATACGTGGTATTTATCAAAGCCATGTCTTTCTTGGTGGGAATAAACTTTGTTGCTAGAAAGTTACGGAGTCTCTCTAAGGGTGATTTACAGCCTATAATCCACCACAAATATTGAATTCTGATTGGTTAACAGGTGTGATTAGTGGTTTGGGGCCTACATGCGTTGCAATGCGATGTGATGAATGTAGCGCATTTATATAGATTCTGTTTCGATTTTATAATGACCGTTGAGACTTACAACCACGTTATTAACATTAGTGCTGTGCAAAAATAGTTTGGCGATATGTTGCTGGTATGCTACTCTTTCTAGCTGCACGTCCAATGTTTTGACAGTTGCGTGGTGACAGTATAAGGCTAGTATATCTTATTGTAATGAACAATTATTCTAACTAGTTTCTTAGTTTTCTGAGTGATATTATGGAGCATATGAGATGTTGACAGCGGTCTTCTACAGATTCGTAAAGACCACACCAAATTATCTGAAACGAGGTTGACCTAAAGACATGCCGTTTTACGAGGGTGTCGTGCTATAATACCTGTGTCGGACGAACAGCACATGATATCTGCTCTCAATATCATCAAAGCTTTTCTCTTACCTCTTACCTTTTCTCTTACAGCATTCTCTGACGGCCCGTACTAGTATGACCTCCAGACAGTTGTTTCCTGTTACGCTTCGTCAACGGAACTATCTATCAGAAGACCATGCCTGCCCAGCTCTTACAGAACAGGAAGTGAAATTTCTGGAGATGGTTGAAAACGGGCAATTAGAAGATGTTATGTCTATACTAGAAGTAGGTACCAATAATATGTGAACCAGATATACAACATTAATATGATAACTGTAACCACGACATTCCGTGATAACGAACAATATATTGTCATAGTAATTGTTATCAACATAATGTCATAATATATCAATGTTACTATGATAGCTGATATCCCAACTATCGTGATAACTCACAACATAATGTCATAGTAATTGTTATCAATATAATGTCATAATATATCAATGTTACTATGATAGCTGATATCCCAACTATCGTGATAATTCACAACATAATGTCATAGTAATTGTTACCAACATAATGTCATAATATATCTATGTTACTATGATAGCTGATATCCAAACTATCGTGATAACTCACAACATTATGTCATAGTAATTGTTATCAATATAATGTCATAATATATCAATGTTACTATGATAGCTGATATCCCAACAATCGTGATAACTCACAACATTATGTCATAGTAATTGTTATCAATATAATGTCATAATATATCAATGTTACTATGATAGCTGATATCCCAACTATCGTGATAACTCACAACATTATGTCATAGTAATTGTTATCAATATAATGTCATAATATATCAATGTTACTATGATAGCTGATATCCCAACTATCGCGATAACTCACAACATAATGTCATAGTAATTGTTATCAACATAATGTCATAATATATCAATGTTACTATGATAGCTGATATCCCAACTATCGTGATAACTCACAACATAATGTCATAGTAATTGTTATCAATATAATGTCATAATATATCAATGTTACTATAATAGCTGATATCCCAACTATCGTGATAACTCACAACATAATGTCATAGTAATTGTTACCAACATAATGTCATAATATATCAATGTTACTATGATAGCTGATATCTCAACTATCGTGATAACTCACCAACGTAATGCCATGGTAATTGTTATCAATCAACATAATGTCATAATGTATCAATGTTACTATGATAGCTGATATCCCAACTATCGTGATAACTCACAACATAATGTCATAGTAATTGTTATAAATATAATGTCATAATATATCTATGTTACTATAATAGCTGATATCCCAACTATCGTGATAACTCACAACATAATGTCATAGTAATTGTTACCAACATAATGTCATAATATATCAATGTTACTATGATAGCTGATATCTCAACTATCGCGATAACTCACAACATAATGTCATAATGTATCAATGTTACTATGATAGCTGATATCCCAACTATCGTGATAACTCACAACATAATGTCATAGTAATTGTTATCAATATAATGTCATAATATATCAATGTTACTATGATAGCTGATATCCCAACTATCGTGATAACTCACAACATAATGTCATAGTAATTGTTATCAATATAATGTCATAATATATCAATGTTACTATAATAGCTGATATCCCAACTATCGTGATAACTCACAACATAATGTCATAGTAATTGTTACCAACATAATGTCATAATATATCAATGTTACTATGATAGCTGATATCTCAACTATCGTGATAACTCACCAACATAATGTCATGGTAATTGTTATCAACATAATGTCATAATGTATCAATGTTACTATGATAGCTGATAGCCCGACTAGCGTGATAACTCACAACATAATGTCATAGTAATTGTTACCAACATAATGTCATAATATATCAATGTTACTATGATAGCTGATATCTCAACTATCGCGATAACTCACAACATAATGTCATAATGTATCAATGTTACTATGATAGCTGATATTAAACTATCGTGATAACTCACAACATAATGTCATAGTAATTGTTATCAACATAATGTCATAATATATCAATGTTACTATGATAGCTGATATCCCAACTATCGTGATAACTGACAACATAATGTCATAGTAATTGTTACCAACATAATGTCATAATATATCAATGTTACTATGATAGCTGATATCTCAACTATCGTGATAACTCACCAACATAATGTCATGGTAATTGTAATCAACATAATGTCATAATGTATCAATGTTACTATGATAGCTGATAGCCCGACTAGCGTGATAACTCACAACATATTGTCATAGTAATTGTTATCAACATAATGTCATAATGTATCTATGTTACTATGATAGCTGATATCCAAACTATCGTGATAACTCACAACATTATGTCATAGTAATTGTTATCAATATAATGTCATAATATATCAATGTTACTATGATAGCTGATATCCCAACTATCGTGATAACTCACAGCATTATGTCATAGTAATTGTTATCAATATAATGTCATAATATATCAATGTTACTATGATAGCTGATATCTCAACTATCGCGATAACTCACAACATAATGTCATAATGTATCAATGTTACTATGATAGCTGATATCCCAACTATCGTGATAACTCACAACATAATGTCATAGTAATTGTTATCAACATAATGTCATAATATATCAATGTTACTATGATAGCTGATATCCCAACTATCGTGATAACTCACAACATAATGTCATAGTAATTGTTATCAATATAATGTCATAATATATCAATGTTACTATAATAGCTGATATCCCAACTATCGTGATAACTCACAACATTATGTCATATTAATTGTTATCAACATAATGTCATAATGTATCTATGTTACTATGATAGCTGATATCCAAACTATCGTGATAACTCACAACATTATGTCATAGTAATTGTTATCAATATAATGTCATAATATATCAATGTTACTATGATAGCTGATATCCCAACTATCGTGATAACTCACAACATAATGTCATAGTAATTGTTATCAATATAATGTCATAATGTATCAATGTTACTATGATAGCTGATATCCCAACTATCGTGATAACTCACAACATTATGTCATAGTAATTGTTATCAATATAATGTCACAATGTATCTATGTTACTATGATAGCTGATATCCAAACTATCGTGATAACTCACAACATTATGTCATAGTAATTGTTATCAATATAATGTCACAATATATCAATGTTACTATGATAGCTGATATCCAAACTATCGTGATAACTCACAACATTATGTCATAGTAATTGTTATCAATATAATGTCATAATATATCAATGTTACTATAATAGCTGATATCCCAACTATCATGATAACTCACAACATAATGTCATAGTAATTGTTATCAACATAATGCCATAATATATCAATGTTACTATGAAAACTGATTTCCCAACTATCGTGATAACTCACAACATTATGTCATAGTAATTGTTATCAACATAATGTCATATTGCATCTATGTTACTATGATAGCTGATATCCCAACTATCGTGATAACTCACAACATAATGTCATAGTAATTGTTATCAACATAATATCATAATGTATCAATGTTACTATGATAGCTGATAGCCCAACTAGCGTGATAACTCACAACATAATGTCATAGTAATTGTTACCAACATAATGTCATAATATATCAATGTTACTATGATAGCTGATATCCAAACTATCGTGATAACTCACCAACATAATGTCATGGTAATTGTTATCAATATAATGTCATAATATATCAATGTTACTATGATAGCTGATATCCCAACTATCGCGATAACTCACAACATAATGTCATAGTAATTGTTATCAACATAATGTCATAATATATCAATGTTACTATGATAACTGATATCACAACTATCGTGATAACTCACAACATAATGTCATAGTAATTGTTACCAACATAATGTCATAATATATCAATGTTACTATGATAGCTGATATCTCAACTATCGTGATAACTCACCAACATAATGTCATGGTAATTGTTATCAACATAATGTCATAATGTATCAATGTTACTATGATAGCTGATAGCCCAACTAGCGTGATAACTCACAACATATTGTCATAGTAATTGTTATCAACATAATGTCACAATGTATCTATGTTACTATGATAGCTGATATCCAAACTATCGTGATAACTCACAACATTATGTCATAGTAATTGTTATCAATATAATGTCATAATATATCAATGTTACTATGATAGCTGATATCTCAACTATCGCGATAACTCACAACATAATGTCATAATGTATCAATGTTACTATGATAGCTGATATCCCAACTATCGTGATAACTCACAACATAATGTCATAGTAATTGTTATCAACATAATGTCATAATATATCAATGTTACTATAATAGCTGATATCCCAACTATCGTGATAACTCACAACATTATGTCATATTAATTGTTATCAACATAATGTCATAATGTATCTATGTTACTATGATAGCTGATATCCAAACTATCGTGATAACTCACAACATTATGTCATAGTAATTGTTATCAATATAATGTCATAATATATCAATGTTACTATGATAGCTGATATCCCAACTATCGTGATAACTCACAACATAATGTCATAGTAATTGTTATCAATATAATGTCATAATGTATCAATGTTACTATGATAGCTGATATCCCAACTATCGTGATAACTCACAACATTATGTCATAGTAATTGTTATCAATATAATGTCACAATGTATCTATGTTACTATGATAGCTGATATCCAAACTATCGTGATAACTCACAACATTATGTCATAGTAATTGTTATCAATATAATGTCACAATATATCAATGTTACTATGATAGCTGATATCCAAACTATCGTGATAACTCACAACATTATGTCATAGTAATTGTTATCAATATAATGTCATAATATATCAATGTTACTATAATAGCTGATATCCCAACTATCATGATAACTCACAACATAATGTCATAGTAATTGTTATCAACATAATGCCATAATATATCAATGTTACTATGAAAACTGATTTCCCAACTATCGTGATAACTCACAACATTATGTCATAGTAATTGTTATCAACATAATGTCATATTGCATCTATGTTACTATGATAGCTGATATCCCAACTATCGTGATAACTCACAACATAATGTCATAGTAATTGTTATCAACATAATATCATAATGTATCAATGTTACTATGATAGCTGATAGCCCAACTAGCGTGATAACTCACAACATAATGTCATAGTAATTGTTACCAACATAATGTCATAATATATCAATGTTACTATGATAGCTGATATCCAAACTATCGTGATAACTCACCAACATAATGTCATGGTAATTGTTATCAATATAATGTCATAATATATCAATGTTACTATGATAGCTGATATCCCAACTATCGCGATAACTCACAACATAATGTCATAGTAATTGTTATCAACATAATGTCATAATATATCAATGTTACTATGATAACTGATATCACAACTATCGTGATAACTCACAACATAATGTCATAGTAATTGTTACCAACATAATGTCATAATATATCAATGTTACTATGATAGCTGATATCTCAACTATCGTGATAACTCACCAACATAATGTCATGGTAATTGTTATCAACATAATGTCATAATGTATCAATGTTACTATGATAGCTGATAGCCCAACTAGCGTGATAACTCACAACATATTGTCATAGTAATTGTTATCAACATAATGTCACAATGTATCTATGTTACTATGATAGCTGATATCCAAACTATCGTGATAACTCACAACATTATGTCATAGTAATTGTTATCAATATAATGTCATAATATATCAATGTTACTATGATAGCTGATATCTCAACTATCGCGATAACTCACAACATAATGTCATAATGTATCAATGTTACTATGATAGCTGATATCCCAACTATCGTGATAACTCACAACATAATGTCATAGTAATTGTTATCAACATAATGTCATAATATATCAATGTTACTATGATAGCTGATATCCCAACTATCGTGATAACTCACAACATAATGTCATAGGAATTGTTATCAATATAATGTCATAATATATCAATGTTACTATAATAGCTGATATCCCAACTATCGTGATAACTCACAACATTATGTCATATTAATTGTTATCAACATAATGTCATAATGTATCTATGTTACTATGATAGCTGATATCCAAACTATCGTGATAACTCACAACATTATGTCATAGTAATTGTTATCAATATAATATCATAATATATCAATGTTACTATGATAGCTGATATCCCAACTATCGTGATAACTCACAACATAATGTCATAGTAATTGTTATCAATATAATGTCATAATGTATCAATGTTACTATGATAGCTGATATCCCAACTATCGTGATAACTCACAACATTATGTCATAGTAATTGTTATCAATATAATGTCACAATGTATCTATGTTACTATGATAGCTGATATCCAAACTATCGTGATAACTCACAACATTATGTCATAGTAATTGTTATCAATATAATGTCACAATATATCAATGTTACTATGATAGCTGATATCCAAACTATCGTGATAACTCACAACATTATGTCATAGTAATTGTTATCAATATAATGTCATAATATATCAATGTTACTATAATAGCTGATATCCCAACTATCATGATAACTCACAACATAATGTCATAGTAATTGTTATCAACATAATGTCATAATATATCAATGTTACTATGAAAACTGATATCCCAACTATCGTGATAACTCACAACATTATGTCATAGTAATTGTTATCAACATAATGTCATATTGCATCTATGTTACTATGATAGCTGATATCCCAACTATCGTGATAACTCACAACATAATGTCATAGTAATTGTTATCAACATAATATCATAATATCATAATGTATCAATGTTACTATGATAGCTGATAGCCCAACTAGCGTGATAACTCACAACATAATGTCATAGTAATTGTTACCAACATAATGTCATAATATATCAATGTTACTATGATAGCTGATATCCAAACTATCGTGATAACTCACCAACATAATGTCATGGTAATTGTTATCAATATAATGTCATAATATATCAATGTTACTATGATAGCTGATATCGCAACTATCGCGATAACTCACAACATAATGTCATAGTAATTGTTATCAACATAATGTCATAATATATCAATGTTACTATGATAGCTGATATCACAACTATCGTGATAACTCACAACATAATGTCATAGTAATTGTTACCAACATAATGTCATAATATATCAATGTTACTATGATAGCTGATATCTCAACTATCGTGATAACTCACCAACATAATGTCATGGTAATTGTTATCAACATAATGTCATAATGTATCAATGTTACTATGATAGCTGATAGCCCAACTAGCGTGATAACTCACAACATATTGTCATAGTAATTGTTATCAACATAATGTCACAATGTATCTATGTTACTATGATAGCTGATATCCAAACTATCGTGATAACTCACAACATTATGTCATAGTAATTGTTATCAATATAATGTCATAATATATCAATGTTACTATGATAGCTGATATCCCAACTATCGCGATAACTCACAGCATTATGTCATAGTAATTGTTATCAATATAATGTCATAATATATCAATGTTACTATGATAGCTGATATCCAAACTATCGTGATAACTCACAACATTATGTCATAGTAATTGTTATCAATATAATGTCATAATATATCAATGTTACTATGATAGCTGATATCCCAACTATCGTGATAACTCACAACATTATGTCATAGTAATTGTTATCAACAGAATGTAATAATATATCTATGTTACTATGATAGCTGATATCCCAACTATCGTGATAACTCACGACATTATGTCATAGTAATTGTTATCAACATAATGTCATAATATATCAATGTTACTATGATAGCTGATATCCCAACTATCGTGATAACTCACAACATAATGTCATAGTAATTGTTATCAACATAATGTCATAATGTATCTATGTTATTATGATAGCTGATATACAAACTAATATGACAACTCACAACATTATGTCATAGTAATTGTTATCAACATAATGTCATAATGTATCTATGTTACTATGATAGCTGATATCCAAACTATCGTGATAACTCACAACATTATGTCATAGTAATTGTTTTCAATATAATGTCATAATATATCAATGTGACTGTGATAGCTAATATCCCAACTATCGCGATAACTCACAACATAAGGTCATAGTAATTGTTATCAACATAATGTCATAATGTATCAATGTTACTATGATAGCTGATATCCCAACTATCGTGATAACTCACAACATTATGTCATAGTAATTGTCATCAATATAATGTCATAATATATCAATGTTACTATGATAGCTGATATCCCAACTATCGTGATAACTCACAACATAATGTCATAGTAATTGTTATCAACATAATGTCATAATATATCAATGTTACTATGATAGCTGATATCCCAACTATCGTGATAACTCACAACATTATGTCATAGTAATTGTTATCAATATAATGTCATAATATATCAATGTTACTATGATAGCTGATATCCCAACTATCGCGATAACTCACAACATAATGTCATAGTAATTGTTATCAACATAATGTCATAATATATCAATGTTACTATGATAGCTGATATCCCAACTATCGTGATAACTCACAACATTATGTCATAGTAATTGTTATCAATATAATGTCATAATATATCAATGTTACTATGATAGCTGATATCCCAACTATCGCGATAACTCACAACATAATGTCATAGTAATTGTTATCAACATAATGTCATAATATATCAATGTTACTATGATAGCTGATATCCCAACTATCGTGATAACTCACAACATTATGTCCTAGTAATTGTTATCAACATAATGTCATAATATATCAATGTTACTATGATAGCTGATATCCCAACTATCGTGATAACTCACAACATTATGTCATAGTAATTGTTACCAAAGTAATGTCATAATATATCTATGTTACTATGATAGCTGATATCCCAACTATCGTGATAGCTCACAACATTATGTCATAGTAATTGTTACCAACATAATGTCATAATATATCAATGTTACTATGATAGCTGATATCCCAACTAGCGTGATAACTCACAACATAATGTCATAGGAATTGTTACCAACATAATGTCATAATATATCAATGTTACTATGATAGCTGATATCCAAACTATCGTGATAACTCACCAACATAATGTCATGGTAATTGTTATCAATATAATGTCATAATATATCAATGTTACTATGATAGCTGATATCCCAACTATCGCGATAACGCACAACATAATGTCATAATGTATCAATGTTACTATGATAGCTGATATCCCAACTATCGTGATAACTCACAACATAATGTCATATTAATTGTTATCAACATAATGTCATAATATATCAATGTTACTATGATAGCTGATATCCCAACTAGCGTGATAACTCACAACATTATGTCATAGTAATTGTTATCAACATAATGTCATAATGTATCAATGTTACTATGGTAGCTGATATCCCAACTATCGTGATAACTCACAACATTATGTCATAGTAATTGTTACCAACATAATGTCATAATATATCAATGTTACTATGATAGCTGATATCCCAACTATCGTGATAACTCACAACATTATGTCCTAGTAATTGTTATCAACATAATGTCATAATATATCAATGTTACTATGATAGCTGATATCCCAACTATCGTGATAACTCACAACATTATGTCCTAGTAATTGTTATCAACATAATGTCATAATATATCAATGTTACTATGATAGCTGATATCCCAACTATCGTGATAACTCACAACATTATGTCATAGTAATTGTTACCAAAGTAATGTCATAATATATCTATGTTACTATGATAGCTGATATCCCAACTATCGTGATAGCTCACAACATTATGTCATAGTAATTGTTACCAACATAATGTCATAATATATCAATGTTACTATGATAGCTGATATCCAAACTATCGTGATAACTCACAACATAATGTCATAGTAATTGTTATCAACATAATATCATAATGTATCAATGTTACTATGATAGCTGATAGCCCAACTAGCGTGATAACTCACAACATAATGTCATAGTAATTGTTACCAACATAATGTCATAATATATCAATGTTACTATGATAGCTGATATCCAAACTATCGTGATAACTCACCAACATAATGTCATGGTAATTGTTATCAATATAATGTCATAATATATCAATGTTACTATGATAGCTGATATCCCAACTATCGCGATAACGCACAACATAATGTCATAATGTATCAATGTTACTATGATAGCTGATATCCCAACTATCGTGATAACTCACAACATAATGTCATATTAATTGTTATCAACATAATGTCATAATATATCAATGTTACTATGATAGCTGATATCCCAACTAGCGTGATAACTCACAACATTATGTCATAGTAATTGTTATCAACATAATGTGATAATATATCAATGTTACTATGATAGCTGATATCACAACTATCGTGATAACTCACAACATAATGTCATAGTAATTGTTACCAACATAATGTCATAATATATCAATGTTACTATGATAGCTGATATCCCAACTAGCGTGATAACTCACAACATTATGTCATAGTAATTGTTATCAACATGATGTCATAATATATCAATGTTACTATGATAGCTGATATCTCAACTATCGTGATAACTCACCAACATAATGTCATGGTAATTGTAATCAACATAATGTCATAATGTATCAATGTTACTATGATAGCTGATATCACAACTATCGCGATAACTCACAACATTATGTCATAGTAATTGTTATCAACAGAATGTCATCATATATCTATGTTACTATGATAGCTGATATCCCAACTATCGTGATAACTCACGACATTATGTCATAGTAATTGTTATCAACATAATGTCATAATATATCAATGTTACTATGATAGCTGATATCCCATCTATCGTGATAACTCACAACATTATGTCATAGTAATTGTTATCAACATAATGTCATAATATATCAATGTTACTATGATAGCTGATATCCCAACTATCGCGATAACTCACAACATAATGTCATAATGTATCAATGTTACTATGATAGCTGATATCCAAACTATCGTGATAACTCACCAACATAATGTCATAGTAATTGTTATCAACATAATGTCATAATGTATCAATGTTACTATGATAGCTGATATCCCAACTATCGTGATAACTCACAACATAATGTCATAGTAATTGTTATCAACATAATGTCATAATATATCAATGTTACTATGACAGCTGATATCCCAACTATCGTGATAACTCACAACATTATGTCATAGTAATTGTTATCAACATAATGTCATAATATATCAATGTTACTATGATAGCTGATATCCAAACTATCGTGATAACTCACAACATTATGTCATAGTAATTGTTATCAACATAATGTCATAATATATGAATGTTACTATGATAGCTGATATCGCAACTATCGTGTTAATTCACAACATTATGTCATAGTAATTGTTATCAACATAATGTCATAATATATCAATGTTACTATGATAGCTGATATCCAAACTATCGTGATAACTCACAACATTATGTCATAATAATTGTTACCAACATAATGTCATTATATATCAATGTTACTATGATAGCTGATATCCCAACTATCGTGATAACTCACAACATTATGTCATATTAATTGTTATCAACATAATGTCATAATGTATCTATGTTACTATGATAGCTGATATCCAAACTATCGTGATAACTCACAACATTATGTCATAGTAATTGTTATCAATATAATGTCATAATATATCAATGTTACTATGATAGCTGATATCCCAACTATCGTGATAACTCACAACATAATGTCATAGTAATTGTTATCAATATAATGTCATAATGTATCAATGTTACTATGATAGCTGATATCCCAACTATCGTGATAACTCACAACATTATGTCATAGTAATTGTTATCATTATAATGTCACAATGTATCTATGTTACTATGATAGCTGATATCCAAACTATCGTGATAACTCACAACATTATGTCATAGTAATTGTTATCAATATAATGTCACAATATATCAATGTTACTATGATAGCTGATATCCAAACTATCGTGATAACTCACAACATTATGTCCTAGTAATTGTTATCAACATAATGTCATAATATATCAATGTTACTATGATAGCTGATATCCCAACTATCGTGATAACTCACAACATTATGTCATAGTAATTGTTACCAACATAATGTCATAATATATCAATGTTACTATGATAGCTGATATCCAAACTATCGTGATAACTCACAACATTATGTCATAGTAATTGTTATCAACATAATGTCATAATGTATCTATGTACTATGATAGCTGATATCTCAACTATCATGATAACTCACAACATTATGTCATAGTAATTGTTATCAATATAATGTCATAATATATCAATGTTACTATGATAGCTGATATCCCAACTATCATGATAACTCACAACATAATGTCATAGTAATTGTTATCAACATAATGTCATAATGTATCAATGTTACTATGGTAGCTGATATCCCAACTATCGTGATAACTCACAACATTATGTCATAGTAATTGTTATCAATATAATGTCATAATATATCAATGTTACTATGATAGCTGATATCCCAACTATCATGATAACTCACAACATAATGTCATAGTAATTGTTATCAACATAATGTAATAATATATCAATGTTACTATGAAAACTGATATCCAAACTATCGTGATAACTCACAACATTATGCCATAGTAATTGTTATCAATATAATGTCATAATATATCAATGTTACTATGATAGCTGATATCCCAACTATCGCGATAACTCACAACATAATGTCATAATGTATCAATGTTACTATGATAGCTGATATCCAAACTATCGTGATAACTCACCAACATAATGTCATAGTAATTGTTATCAACATAATGTCATAATGTATCAATGTTACTATGATAGCTGATATCCAAACTATCGTGATAACTCACCAACATAATGTCATAGTAATTGTTATCAACATAATGTCATAATGTATCAATGTTACTATGATAGCTGATATCCCAACTATCGTGATAACTCACAACATAATGTCATAGTAATTGTTATCATCATAATGTCATAATATATCAATGTTACTATGACAGCTGATATCCCAACTATCGTGATAACTCACAACATTATGTCATAGTAATTGTTATCAACATAATGTCATAATATATCAATGTTACTATGATAGCTGATATTCAAACTATCGTGATAACTCACAACATTATGTCATAGTAATTGTTATCAACATAATGTCATAATATATCAATGTTACTATGATAGCTGATATCCAAACTATCGTGATAACTCACAACATTATGTCATAGTAATTGTTATCAACATAATGTCATAATATATCAATGTTACTATGATAGCTGATATCCCAACTATCATGATAACTCACAACATTATGTCATAGTAATTGTTATCAATATAATGTCATAATATATCAATGTTACTATGATAGCTGATATCCCAACTATCGTGATAACTCACAACATTATGTCATAGTAATTGTTGTCAATATAATGTCATAATATATCAATGTTACTATGATAGCTGATATCCAAACTATCGTGATAACTCACAACATTATGTCATAGTAATTGTTATCAACATAATGTCATAATATATCAATGATACTATGATAGCTGATATCGCAACTATCGTGATAACTCACAACATAATTTCATAGTAATTGTTATCAATATAATGTCATAATATATCAATGTTACTATGATAGCTGATATCCCAACTATCGCGATAACTCACAACATAATGTCATAATGTATCAATGTTACTATGATAGCTGATATCCAAACTATTGTGATAACTCACCAACATAATGTCATAGTAATTGTTATCAACATAATGTCATAATGTATCAATGTTACTATGATAGCTGATATCCCAACTATCGTGATAACTCACAATATAATGTCATAGTAATTGTTATCAACATAATGTCATAATATATCAATGTTACTATGATAGCTGATATCCCAACTAGCGTGATAACTCACAACATAATGTCATAGGAATTGTTACCAACATAATGTCATAATATATCAATGTTACTATGATAGCTGATATCCAAACTATCGTGATAACTCACCAACATAATGTCATGGTAATTGTTATCAATATAATGTCATAATATATCAATGTTACTATGATAGCTGATATCCCAACTATCGCGATAACGCACAACATAATGTCATAATGTATCAATGTTACTATGATAGCTGATATCCCAACTATCGTGATAACTCACAACATAATGTCATATTAATTGTTATCAACATAATGTCATAATATATCAATGTTACTATGATAGCTGATATCCCAACTAGCGTGATAACTCACAACATTATGTCATAGTAATTGTTATCAACATAATGTCATAATATATCAATGTTACTATGATAGCTGATATCACAACTATCGTGATAACTCACAACATAATGTCATAGTAATTGTTACCAACATAATGTCATAATATATCAATGTTACTATGATAGCTGATATCCCAACTATCGTGATAACTCACAACATTATGTCCTAGTAATTGTTATCAACATAATGTCATAATATATCAATGTTACTATGATAGCTGATATCCCAACTATCGTGATAACTCACAACATTATGTCATAGTAATTGTTACCAAAGTAATGTCATAATATATCTATGTTACTATGATAGCTGATATCCCAACTATCGTGATAGCTCACAACATTATGTCATAGTAATTGTTACCAACATAATGTCATAATATATCAATGTTACTATGATAGCTGATATCCAAACTATCGTGATAACTCACAACATAATGTCATAGTAATTGTTATCAACATAATATCATAATGTATCAATGTTACTATGATAGCTGATAGCCCAACTAGCGTGATAACTCACAACATAATGTCATAGTAATTGTTACCAACATAATATCATAATATATCAATGTTACTATGATAGCTGATATCCAAACTATCGTGATAACTCACCAACATAATGTCATGGTAATTGTTATCAATATAATGTCATAATATATCAATGTTACTATGATAGCTGATATCCCAACTATCGCGATAACGCACAACATAATGTCATAATGTATCAATGTTACTATGATAGCTGATATCCCAACTATCGTGATAACTCACAACATAATGTCATATTAATTGTTATCAACATAATGTCATAATATATCAATGTTACTATGATAGCTGATATCCCAACTAGCGTGATAACTCACAACATTATGTCATAGTAATTGTTATCAACATAATGTGATAATATATCAATGTTACTATGATAGCTGATATCACAACTATCGTGATAACTCACAACATAATGTCATAGTAATTGTTACCAACATAATGTCATAATATATCAATGTTACTATGATAGCTGATATCCCAACTAGCGTGATAACTCACAACATTATGTCATAGTAATTGTTATCAACATGATGTCATAATATATCAATGTTACTATGATAGCTGATATCTCAACTATCGTGATAACTCACCAACATAATGTCATGGTAATTGTAATCAACATAATGTCATAATGTATCAATGTTACTATGATAGCTGATATCACAACTATCGCGATAACTCACAACATTATGTCATAGTAATTGTTATCAACAGAATGTCATCATATATCTATGTTACTATGATAGCTGATATCCCAACTATCGTGATAACTCACGACATTATGTCATAGTAATTGTTATCAACATAATGTCATAATATATCAATGTTACTATGATAGCTGATATCCCATCTATCGTGATAACTCACAACATTATGTCATAGTAATTGTTATCAACATAATGTCATAATATATCAATGTTACTATGATAGCTGATATCCCAACTATCGCGATAACTCACAACATAATGTCATAATGTATCAATGTTACTATGATAGCTGATATCCAAACTATCGTGATAACTCACCAACATAATGTCATAGTAATTGTTATCAACATAATGTCATAATGTATCAATGTTACTATGATAGCTGATATCCCAACTATCGTGATAACTCACAACATAATGTCATAGTAATTGTTATCAACATAATGTCATAATATATCAATGTTACTATGACAGCTGATATCCCAACTATCGTGATAACTCACAACATTATGTCATAGTAATTGTTATCAACATAATGTCATAATATATCAATGTTACTATGATAGCTGATATCCAAACTATCGTGATAACTCACAACATTATGTCATAGTAATTGTTATCAACATAATGTCATAATATATGAATGTTACTATGATAGCTGATATCGCAACTATCGTGTTAATTCACAACATTATGTCATAGTAATTGTTATCAACATAATGTCATAATATATCAATGTTACTATGATAGCTGATATCCAAACTATCGTGATAACTCACAACATTATGTCATAATAATTGTTACCAACATAATGTCATTATATATCAATGTTACTATGATAGCTGATATCCCAACTATCGTGATAACTCACAACATTATGTCATATTAATTGTTATCAACATAATGTCATAATGTATCTATGTTACTATGATAGCTGATATCCAAACTATCGTGATAACTCACAACATTATGTCATAGTAATTGTTATCAATATAATGTCATAATATATCAATGTTACTATGATAGCTGATATCCCAACTATCGTGATAACTCACAACATAATGTCATAGTAATTGTTATCAATATAATGTCATAATGTATCAATGTTACTATGATAGCTGATATCCCAACTATCGTGATAACTCACAACATTATGTCATAGTAATTGTTATCATTATAATGTCACAATGTATCTATGTTACTATGATAGCTGATATCCAAACTATCGTGATAACTCACAACATTATGTCATAGTAATTGTTATCAATATAATGTCACAATATATCAATGTTACTATGATAGCTGATATCCAAACTATCGTGATAACTCACAACATTATGTCCTAGTAATTGTTATCAACATAATGTCATAATATATCAATGTTACTATGATAGCTGATATCCCAACTATCGTGATAACTCACAACATTATGTCATAGTAATTGTTACCAACATAATGTCATAATATATCAATGTTACTATGATAGCTGATATCCAAACTATCGTGATAACTCACAACATTATGTCATAGTAATTGTTATCAACATAATGTCATAATGTATCTATGTACTATGATAGCTGATATCTCAACTATCATGATAACTCACAACATTATGTCATAGTAATTGTTATCAATATAATGTCATAATATATCAATGTTACTATGATAGCTGATATCCCAACTATCATGATAACTCACAACATAATGTCATAGTAATTGTTATCAACATAATGTCATAATGTATCAATGTTACTATGGTAGCTGATATCCCAACTATCGTGATAACTCACAACATTATGTCATAGTAATTGTTATCAATATAATGTCATAATATATCAATGTTACTATGATAGCTGATATCCCAACTATCATGATAACTCACAACATAATGTCATAGTAATTGTTATCAACATAATGTAATAATATATCAATGTTACTATGAAAACTGATATCCAAACTATCGTGATAACTCACAACATTATGTCATAGTAATTGTTATCAATATAATGTCATAATATATCAATGTTACTATGATAGCTGATATCCCAACTATCGCGATAACTCACAACATAATGTCATAATGTATCAATGTTACTATGATAGCTGATATCCAAACTATCGTGATAACTCACCAACATAATGTCATAGTAATTGTTATCAACATAATGTCATAATGTATCAATGTTACTATGATAGCTGATATCCAAACTATCGTGATAACTCACCAACATAATGTCATAGTAATTGTTATCAACATAATGTCATAATGTATCAATGTTACTATGATAGCTGATATCCCAACTATCGTGATAACTCACAACATAATGTCATAGTAATTGTTATCATCATAATGTCATAATATATCAATGTTACTATGACAGCTGATATCCCAACTATCGTGATAACTCACAACATTATGTCATAGTAATTGTTATCAACATAATGTCATAATATATCAATGTTACTATGATAGCTGATATTCAAACTATCGTGATAACTCACAACATTATGTCATAGTAATTGTTATCAACATAATGTCATAATATATCAATGTTACTATGATAGCTGATATCCAAACTATCGTGATAACTCACAACATTATGTCATAGTAATTGTTATCAACATAATGTCATAATATATCAATGTTACTATGATAGCTGATATCCCAACTATCATGATAACTCACAACATTATGTCATAGTAATTGTTATCAATATAATGTCATAATATATCAATGTTACTATGATAGCTGATATCCCAACTATCGTGATAACTCACAACATTATGTCATAGTAATTGTTGTCAATATAATGTCATAATATATCAATGTTACTATGATAGCTGATATCCAAACTATCGTGATAACTCACAACATTATGTCATAGTAATTGTTATCAACATAATGTCATAATATATCAATGATACTATGATAGCTGATATCGCAACTATCGTGATAACTCACAACATAATTTCATAGTAATTGTTATCAATATAATGTCATAATATATCAATGTTACTATGATAGCTGATATCCCAACTATCGCGATAACTCACAACATAATGTCATAATGTATCAATGTTACTATGATAGCTGATATCCAAACTATTGTGATAACTCACCAACATAATGTCATAGTAATTGTTATCAACATAATGTCATAATGTATCAATGTTACTATGATAGCTGATATCCCAACTATCGTGATAACTCACAATATAATGTCATAGTAATTGTTATCAACATAATGTCATAATATATCAATGTTACTATGATAGCTGATATCCCAACTATCGCGATAACTCACAACATTATGTCATAGTAATTGTTATCAACATAATGTCATAATGTATCTATGTTCTATGATAGCTGATATCCAAACTATCGTGATAACTCACAACATTATGTCATAGTAATTGTTATCAATATAATGTCATAATATATCAATGTTACTATGATAGCTGATATCCCAACTATCGCGATAACTCACAACATAATGTCATAATGTATCAATGTTACTATGATAGCTGATATCCCAACTATCGCGATAACTCACAACATAATGTCATAATGTATTTATGTTACTATGATAGCTGATATCCCAACTATCGCGATAACTCACAACATAATGTCATAATGTATCAATGTTACTATGATAGCTGATATCCCAACTATCGCGATAACTCACAACATAATGTCATAATGTATCAATGTTACTATGATAGCTGATATCCCAACTATCGTGATAACTCACAACATAATGTCATAGTAATTGTTACCAACATAATGTCATAATATATCAATGACGATATTCCGGTGAGATATAACAAGTCAAAACAGTTAGGCGTAAACTGCTTTTATTAACATAACATGAGGTGTTCTTACTATAACCGTTTACCAGTACAAATCACTTCTGAATGTCTTCTTGTTATTTATTAAATCTACTCTACATTTCTTTCTATCTACGAATATTCATCTGATTGATGTTAAACTCATTCTATGAAATAAAAATACATGAATTATCACACAACAGGAAAAACTAATGCGCATGGCAACCCTCAACATAGCTTTGGGTGCAGCAGATACAGTTAACAATGAAAGACTCCATGTAATCTCTTCAATCCTATGTGACAATAGTTGCTGCATTTCCCGGTCATTATTTTCATGTGTAAAATACCACAGTGCCTGTTACGACCTATATTATACTAGGTTCATTTAAACTTCGAAATATCTGACTATTTTATCTGTGTCATGCCATGATTGTTGCCTTGTATGTGCACCAAATATTATTGTTTGTTTGTCTGGTTTCAATGCATCCAAATATGTCCTTAATTTTCGCCCCATAAGCAGCAGTTTGTTTTCGTTTTTAAGTGTGGCGTCACGTATATTTAAATACAAATCGTGACACATTTGTCCATTCTCCAGCTACAAGGTTTTATCATTCCTCCTTTGAACTGTATTGACCGTCCTGTCAGGATATTTGACCCAGTATGGCGAAGGTGTCAGGTGCATAATCACATTTGCACATGTGAACCGGGAATCATTGTAGTTGGCAATTAATCTATGCAATGAGAATAGTACTCTCAGTTTAATTGTAGTGCCGTCTGGACATACATCAATTCATTTGGAATCGACATCAGTCACAATAAGGAAAATTCAGAATCGTATTTTGGGATATATCCATGGATATAAATGGGCATGGTCGCGGATGATGTTTCATATGGTCATTTGTATTTCTTGTCAGACGGTTTATCAGTCAAAACTAAGCTTCGCATAAAACTACATGTTTTATCTCCACAGACACTGAACAAAACAGCATGTCACATTTCAGTATCAGTATTTTGGTTTGAAATGAAACATTACGTCGCATGTGTCTTCAACATTGAACTATCTTCCCAAACGATGTAATTTAATGAAACGAGTACGTAGTTTTCCCGTTGCCAATATGTTATGTCTTTACACAAATGTTCCCTTCGTGTCGATAAATCTGTTTCACTGATGAAACAACGCTAAGAGAACTAATATTTATTAGATATCTAATTCTTCTACTCTAAGTTTTTTTTTTCATAATGCTAGTTCATAATTTCTTCGAACTCATAGAAGGCGTTTGTCAATCTTAGTTTTATTTCTCAGAACGACGATGACTAAAATATTCTTTTGATTGCAATGATCTGATGATCTAACCATCCTTTTAATGGCCCCTTCTGTGAACAGATGATATACTCACATACATACACATACATATCTGTATACATATATGCTTAAATATGCAATCTGTATAATTTAGGGTATTTTTCAACATGTTTAGATAACAAATTAGGATATAATTTATCACAAATACAACCATATATTTCAAATATTGAATCAATGCATCAGGATTCTAGTACATTTTCTGACATTATGTTTCGGTAAAAAAGTCTTACAATTATCAGTTGGTATTTCAGAACTAAATCAATTCTGTTATACACGTGTCGCCTCCACTTTGATATTCAAATTATTTTCAAAAGTTAAAATTAAAATTGAAATGTAATTCATCTATTTCCATTATACGATTGACATTTGACATGCCATATTTATCATGTACACCAGGTTAGTCTACCTGCAACTCTGGTCAAAATATAGCCAGCCAGTGATCAGAAAAGTGTCACATGTTATGTGTACATGACAAGAACTCTGACGTAATGTCTACACAATGTGTGAATCACACACGTACAGTAGAACGACCGACGGATGGATTAAGTCATTGGATTAATACCAGATGTGAGTGGTGGGTGAATCCAATAAATCATCTACGTCATAATGACCTAACATAAAGGCATACTCTCTAAAGGGTTGACACATATTGATATTAGCACGGCGTCGATATGTATTTTGTATTCGTCGCTAGTGGTAATAACCAGCAGAAATAATGACTACACTTGCATAAGACATTTAAATGATGTCAGTAACCGGTTTAGTATATTTATCACGTAACAATTGCAAAGGTTCATATATAAGCATTATTTTACGTTACATTTGGCAATTTCATCTCTCCATATTTCTACGTGTTTACAGACTGGCCAAGTCAACATAAATTGTGTCGGCAAACGAAGAACTCAACCAGTAACGGCGCTTTTACTAGCTGCAGAGAAAAACGATTTTTATATGGTTAAACTGCTGTTAGATAAAGGGGCCTACGAGTTGAAAAGACCGTCGATACCAAACGGTTCGTATTAGGATTATTGAATTTATTAAACATATGCGTTTTATTGTTACATAATAGTGCCTTTAATTTTTTGTCGGCATGATGATACAAGTTCATTTTATTTGTTTAGTGTAAAATGATGGGGTTTGAACATAATGAAAAACTGTTCCTTCCAGTAAAAAATGCAGCGTTTACTAGAACTGGTAGGCCGTGTACTATACATTACAACAACTCCGTGAGTTTTGTGAAACTAAATAATTGCATTATTAAAGGGAGTATCAGACAAGTAGATAAGTCCCTTGTACACTGAATCACTCGATATTGACACCCCAGCATTACCGAGGAACTATATCCCTTGTTTACTCTTTGCAGATGATTTCTGTAAGAACTAATACTAGGCTGCAAATGGCGTTAAACAAGCTGGAAACATACTGCAAAACTGTAAATTAAACATAATCAAAAACTATAATATTCAATAAAAGAGGAAAAGCTCTCAACAATTTCAAATTGCACATTAAATGTAGTTTGAAACGGTGTTTCACTTACCTAGGAATAATATTAAACATAAAAGGGACAATTGGGAAAACACAATTCGACCTGAACGATAGGGCCATGAAACAACTACTGTATTCAGAAACATTCAATACCATGGTTAGACCCATTCTGTTATACTGCTCTGGTGTATGGTCTGATAACATCTGCTCCCAATTGAAAAAAAACTCACATATAATATTTTAAAATCCTTCTAAAGGTAAGTAGCCGAGCAACCAATCTAGCCTAGCCCTAGAACTAGGTCTCACTTAGTTTGTTATGCATAAAAAAAAATGATGACATATTGGCTAAGAATTAACATATTAAATGACAGACAACACACTGGCACATGGATTTCAACTAGACAATGCTGGTATACAAACCTGAGTATCCATCATTAAACATTTCCTAAATATGATAAATATGAAGCCTTTGGGAAAAGGAAAATCTGAAGACAGAAATGGACAAATTAAAACAATATTCGAACAATTGAAAATTAAATTCTAAGATAATATTACAAAAGCATTAAATGATGACAAGGGAGCACAAAACGTAAACTGTGCACATATAGTCTCATTTGAAAAATATTTATTTTCGTTAAGATTAAGTTGTAGCTAATTAAGAATTAGCTTATTCTACAAATTGAAAAGAATTTAACAATGTTGATATTTCAGAAAGCAAATGGGCTATTTGTAAACATTGTCAAAGACATCGAAGATGGGGCGCATTTTTTGCTGAAATTCCGTCTTTACTAACATAAAGAAACACATTAATAAATAAGCTTACATTTCCTCTAACCAACAGAATAGATGATGAAACACTCATTCTGGGTTTTGTTTGTTTATTTACATTGAAAAAATGTCAACAGAAATCAAATTCAGCTATCGTTATATAGAAACATATAAAACACACAATTGACAAAAAAAAAAAAAAAAAAAAAAACACGCCAACTTGCTACTGATAAAAACACCACGACTGACAAGCTATGCAAATGCCAGAAGAAAACAGCATGTCCAATGAACAGCGTCATATACCAAGAGAAAGTTACGTGAATAACCAACAAAACTAGCGAAAAGTACGTCAGACTTACCGGAAACGATATAAAACGAGTCAGTAAAGAACAATAGCATTAATCATAAAATAACAAAGAAAATTGATCAGAATTATCACACCCCACCACTTCATACCGAATAAAGAAATGAATATGTGTCATCATACCGTTACAGAGGCGCTAATATTTAACAATACTTTTTAATTGATATGTCAATTGCGATATATGCATATGTATTCTAGCTGTGTGTCTAAACCACTTAGTTATATATATTAAATATAATCAATGCCACATAGTACAAGTATAGAATGGTCAGTCAGTTGGATTACAATTTTAGGTCAGCAGAAGATTAGGTATGAATAACAAGTTATTCCCCACGTCTGTAAAATGACTCTAGGTATACGAGAAGATATATCAGAGGATGGGTTACGTTACAGGATATATAGAGCCATGTCGACTCCCGCATACATTAGTTTAGCTTACATAGACCCAGTGAAGGCGGCATTTGACCTTTCAACTGATATTGACTCTATGGCACAATCAAGAAATATTGAAGACACCTCCCAGGTAAGAAATATTCATTCATTCATTCATTAATTCATTCATTCATTTCCTGACTGTCTCTTGGAGCAACAATTGTAAGGCCAGCCTTATTGGCTCTTTAAGTTCACAACTGTATGACCATAACTTTCGAAGTTGGATGACGATTGTTGTGGATGGCGATGTTTGGGATTGTACCCTACTGTGACTGTGATTGTGACTGTACCCTACCCTACCCTACCCTGTATCATACCCTAATTGAAATGCTTCATTCATCTACCACCGACGACAGGAAATGTACAATGAACTCAGTAACAGCATACGGGCATTTGCAAGTGAAATCTTGGAACATTGCACTAACTCCCAAGAAGTATACATTTTATTGAATGGTAGAGAAACGGCTACAAGAACAGTGGACCCACCCTTCAGTCTACTAAAAAGAGCACTGGTAACAGACCAGAAACAGGTCGGTTAACTTATTCAGTTATTTATATTACAGGGAAGTGCACGTCCGTTTTGTACACAAGTAATCGATTTGGTGTTCGCATATACTTTGGTCACTCATTATCATTGCCTGTGTTTTTGTTGATTGTATACGTCATTTAACATCGCAATATTCTATATTATATCATTCAAATTAAGAGGTACAAAACGCAAGTTATAGATTCAGGTTACAGGATAACATTTAAATTTGGTATAGAACAATACAATATGAAGCCATACATTTAGACCGCGTTGGTGTTGTCAGTTGCATTTTTTTACATGACTGTTTATATGTAAATGTCGCTATATTGGTGCATTTTGCGTGAGAATCATATAGCGTCCATCTACAAAATATGTTCTGCAGTTCGCTCGTTCGTAACCAGTGGATGGTTTAATTACTAAAAAAATAATAATTATTACTCCTTAAATTTACAATGACAAATGTATTATAAACTAAATATCAATATGGAGCATTAAATTCTGAATCTAAATCTAAATTAAACCCGAAATTAAATATATGTGCACTAGGCTTATGCATTGTCAAACTAAGTAGTAACTTTATTAAACTCGCATGACATAGTTTCCATTCGGTAATACGCTAACCCATGTGCATATGCGGCCATCACGTACCTTGGTTAACATCTGGTATTGAGATATTTCGATATATGTGTCCGAATCTATCGTCGCTAGACTAAAAATCACATTAATGGAAAACTTTGCAGACACAAAGTCGGTCAAAACTTGAAATAAAATATCGACCCCGGACATTTATGAAACTGACATTGCGCACATGTGCAGACGAAACGCTAATAAAGTTATCACATCCAATGGTCGTGCGCACAAAAACATATTTTCAAGATAGCCGCTCATGCGAATTTAATTACAGCCTGGTAATTCAATAAAAGCGCAAAAATTATAAACTTCGGGCGATTGAACGAGGGTGTCCTCCCCGTCACTGATTCACTGGTAATCTGAATCTATAACCTATAACCCGCGTTGATAGATTTAAAATTTAATTTCTGTTCTATCACTGTAGTTCGTTGGTCATCCCAAATGTCAGAAAATTGTGAAGAAGGAATGGTTAGATAGACAGCCTTTGTGGCACACACGAAACGGTTGGTTGTGGACTATCCTGTATGGGCTTTACTGCGTCTTAGTTTACGAGTGTCTGATGCCCATACTCGCACTCATTTACATAATAGCACCGTGTTCGCCAGTCACTAAGATATTGGACAACCCCAAAGCAAAGTTTATTATGGATATGTTTTCGTGCTTTAACTTCTTGGTTTTAGTAATTGTCTTGAATATAATTATAGATAGTCCGGGTGATGTGTCGAGCAACACGCTCTACTCTCGCTTCCTCGTCACTATATTTGTTTATGACATAGCCCTCCTCTTGAAGGAGATCCGCCAGGTGGTTAGACATGGCGGCAAAGCACATTTTGTGAACGTGTTAACTTATATCGATATTATAATTTTGGTGTCATTTTTGGTGGATATCATCATGCGGTTCTTGATGTATAATCATGTTGGAAACCTGCTGTACATGTTACTGTACAAAGATCTGTGGACACCAGGAATTCTCATCCTGGCTTGCATTCGCTTCATGCATTACATCTATAATAGTTTGTACCTTGGATCCATGTTGTTACTGTTCACCGCCATGAAGGACGACGTTGTCCGTTTCCTGTGCATCTTTGCAATGGTTGTTCTTTCATTCGCTCTTGGATTTTACTACATGTACGTTGGAGTGGATAAGACGGCTTTCAATGAGTGAGTACAATGTACCTGTTCTACACAATGACCAGTTCACCTGTGCCGTCTGGGGGTGTATTCCGAATGCATGTAAATTCTCATCTCATATCGCACGATGTTGTATCTGATCGGACAAGTCTATTAATAAAAATGATTATACCAAAAAGGTTCAAGACACCACACTTTCGCAAATCTGTCTGTTTGATGTGTTCGCGGCGTTCGACAATACAAAATAATATTAAATTGTTGATACATTTTCAATGACGTTTCCTAATCAGGCTGTCAATGTGAACGACCGTGCATACCCTTTTACGTTACATACGTCACAGCAGCACCACGTCACATGAGGGCGCAATTTATTAATATGTGTCGTTTTTCGACTGTTTCGACTTGGATATCTTAATTTAACGGTTTGTTTGGTGCCAATAAAGAAATATATTTATTAAGTTATCTAATAGGAAATATTAATACCTTATATTAGTGAAGCTTACCCTCTCGGCAATCTGGGTGTCATATTCAGTAAATTACGAATAAAAAATAACCAAACTCCGGGAAACAAAAAGCAAACTTATTCTCACCGCCCTCTTAATAAATCATAACATCAAAATATTAACAATTAACCTTTAGACGGCTGATATTTTTCCTCATGTAAATAAACTAATCAATTAATAACCACATCTCAAACCATAAAGAATCATTATGGGCAATACACCTCATCTTGTACATTCACGTTGACTTATGAATAAAAAAACATTTCCATCTTTATTATATCTCACACTCTCAGGTTTAGCTCAACTGTTGCAACTCTCATTACGGTTATATTCGGAGCCGATGCGTCTACAAATCTCAAAGTGGAGGTACTATACAACACAACAGGTGGCAAATACGACGCTACTCGCCCATTTTGGGTGATAGGATACTGGCTTTATATTTTGTTCGGAACGTCCACATTGGTCGTACTGCTCAATATCTGCATCGCAATGATGTCAGACACCTATGCCAGATTAAAGGTGATATTTTCTTCTACATTTGAGTCTTATTATAATAAATATATTACGTCAACTGTTGTCTTTGATATCCTAGAAGCAGTGTGTTAAACGGAAACTGCTCTGAATATGAAATGTTTTTATAATATAATTGCTGCACATACTTCTACAGAAAACGGGAAGGAATAAAGCACCATTTGAAGGGTGAACACAAGTCGTGTGACTCTCTCGCGCATAGCGAGATCTCAATAATTCCGTATAAGATATATAATCAAAAAATTTCTCAAAAAAGAGGGGTTGAGATATCGGAAAGTGACGATGACAACTATATGTAGAAACAAATTGGTTATCGTTAGTTCAAAGTATATATAAATATGTGCTGTTACTTTCCACCGGCGACATTTTCACATGCAATAGGTGAATCGACAATTATCAGAATTTAGAATTATGTATTATTAAATAGTCTGGAAAGTCAATTTTTACAGGTGATTTCAATGCAAACTGTGGAGTTGAACAATTTTATAAAAAGGGGACTGCATCAAATTTGTATCTCTTGGTTCATATTACAAATATGATACACAGTTAAATACAAGAATAGTTATGATAAAGAAGAGAACATCATATGAAAACAACTGATAAACGTGTGTTTGGGTTTACAAATGCGTGTTTATACATGTGTTGGGTTTTATATGAAAAGGCTACACGCTAAACATACAATGCCTTATTTAAAATATATAATTTATCATCTTTGTCAGATCATTGCTCCCTTTCAATTATAATGAAATCGAATTAAGTAAAAAACAAATTCTAGGGACAAATCACTATTTTGATTAATTTCGATTATTATGAATAATAGATTCAATACCTTTCTACGTAGATATGACATCTTTATTAAATTATATAAGTTACTATATAGCGGCCATTATAAATCACAAATTACGAAGTTCAATGACTAAAATAAGAATTTACAACCATAGATTACATTTACCTGTGAAATATAAATGACATTTGTGATTATAGCATGAATCACATAAACTACAAATTAAGAAATACAGGGAAAAAGTCATAAGTTTTCCTTCTTTCATTTTTAGACGAAATTCTGTTTTTTTTTCTTTCATCGACTGTATTATGAAACAGGTAGATCATTTGTTATTGTTATTCTTTAGACCATACTGCATTACTATTTGTAGTCGGTGTTGTGATGTTGAATAAACATATATTTGCCGAACGACAAGATAATTTTTCCCTGAATAACGAATGAGGTATACTCATTATATTCAAAATACAGGAAAGCATTGACATGCTTTGGAAATTTCGTAGAACACAGATATGGGTTGACTACTTCAACGCTCCAGTATTGCCAGCTCCATATAATATCATACCATCCGTCTCGTGTGTCAATGCCTTAGTAGCTTCATTTTGTTGTACGAAGGAAAGGACGATAGAGGGCACTACGGACACTTTTCAGGTAACAAGTGTTCGTCTATAATTGCATGTGATTATTGCCATGATATTAGTAACATTGTACACCGACCAATTGATTGACAGAACGATTAGCCAATCATCGTTGCAGCTGTTTTTGTCTTGCATTAGCGAGAGGCAGGCCATGGTGTTACTGGCCATAATTTCCACTGTAAACGTTAAAGCAGCTGGCCTGAAAGTTTTAGTGTGTTGTTGAGAGGGTGGGGTTATTTTAAGCACTGAAGTCCCGTAAAGTAGATGTGGTCCTGGTTTCTGAGGACTCAGTGTCAACATTAGATAGTGATTTGTTGATGGGGGAAATTATGTTGACCGCGCCTTGTACTTCCACCTCTCAGCAACACACTGAAGATTTTAAGATCAACTGCATCAAAGCATACAGTGGGGTTTATGCAGCTATTCTAACCTAACACGATTACGCAAGAGGGTCGTTGGGATAGCCATAGATGGTCGGTTTCAGCAAACAGTGCAAATTTGATGATGGCGTGCAATGTGAGTCCGAATACATCCGAAAGATGAATGAGTCAAATACTGAGGTTTAATATGATCAACTGACAAAAAAACGTATATATATATATGTATATGTACAATTGATTGCCCATGTTTCCACATTGAAGTATTAGGATTTTGTTGATAAATAGTGTATTTTATTCGGCACATTAATACAATTGTAATAACAACGTTGATTGCACAATGCAATGTATAGTTTGGTTATTTTTTCAGATGAATGGTGGCACTTACCTGAGACAGGAACATTCATTGAAAACACCTTTAACATATGACGAGGTATAATGATTTTATTCACTCAAGGCACATTTATTTCATGTGCACGTGATACCATTCATTCCAGCACTAGACATACAACATCAATTTATTTGATAATTGCAATCAATTTCAAACATAACTTGGTTTTCGACAACTGTATGATAAATTGTAATGTTTGGGCTGTACTAGTGTATTGGTAGTTACAGATATCCGTGCATTTCTGTGTTAAAATCTTACACAGGATATACCCGCTACAAAATCTAAAAAAGGGATTATTAACATATTACTTTTAAGATCCAATGTATTAATAACACTGAATTATTCCAGTTCTATTGGAATGGATTTGTTGTGTATCGCGATTCTATTATCATTTACATCCAATTCACTTATGATGTTTCATTTTATTCATTTTGTTTCTAACTACTTTTTAATTTTTTTTTGACTTGTTACCCGCAGCTGATGACAGTTCTACTAACACGCTATGTCGCTGAGACTGGAATTGCAAAGATAAAGAACTTCCCAACAAAAACACATCCCGACTTTCAAATGCACTTCCGGCAAGGACATACCTTACATAATGGGTATATTCAAAGTTCGCGTAACCGAGCATATATGGCCGACATCGTTCTTGGTTAAATTATTCTACCATAGATGATTTTTCCAACAAGATGTACATATAAAAGCAAACAATAATTGTAAACATATTTCATGTTAGCCTAGGTTGGTATACTAACATTTGAAAGACCTATAAATTATTAGTGAAGTGAACATATAGGATAGTAGTATCTGAGTCCGAAAATCAGAATCCGTTATTTGTAATATATAGATATATAGATATATAGAAAGATAGGTAGATATGTGGCTAAATGTTGACATGATATGTGTACCGAGTTTTACATGGACGGTCTCGATTTAGTTACTGAGAAATGGACACAACATTTAGACTTAACACTCAATATTTAGTCATTATTGTATTTGTGCTAACATTGATTTTATTTACATAGGGCACAAAAAATATGCACGATTTTTGAAAAAGTACACTGGTCTTTGGACTAGTAACATTATTATTTACTAGTCCACAATGTTGAACCCTAGTTTGCATAATGAGGAAGATAAAATTGAATCTGCGTTTTTGCAGCACACAGTTGCAGCACACAGTTTTAGGGCGTGGTATGTACCGATAGTCACATTTCACGCGTTTTTAAGGGCTTCATATGGGATATCATCTTTATCTATTATCCATGACACTGTCCATCAAAATAAAGACGGTTTTTCTGCATAGCTTTTATTTTCATTATCATTGTCACCCACCCAATGGTGGATTCACTTGCTAGCCGTCGTCTAATACTGACTTTCTGATATATCTACTTGTTTATCAGACGATGCTTTCAAGGTAGAGATGCAGTTTATCTGACAGGTATTTTAATTAGGAAACTAAGATGACCTCCCTTGTCCACAAAACTATATGTTTTCGGAAAGCTTATTGTATACATTTTGTTAGTATTTTTTTTATGGACACTGTAGTTTGAAATATGCACAAAAATGTGCTTTTTTGGTCAAAAGTGATTTAAAAAATATTAGCTCCTAAACCATGCTTCTGTTTCCTGTCAAAATTGGTTTGTGGGTACATCTGTTTACTATGAAGAAAGTGATGTCTTGAAATCTGTCTACCAGTTGTCAATTTTGCAGGGCAGCAGCCCAAATTTCACTACTTCAAGTTTATGCATGAATTAACACCCAGGCGAGTTGTCTGTACGATTGTTGTAACACTGTTCAACCAAAAACAATGCCCCGATATATAAACACATTGTCAATCATTTGTGAAAATTTCAAAACAAAAGGTCAAAACGTCTAGGAGCTATTGTTTTTAAAGTTCTGGGACGTGCACTAAAAAGAAGCTGAGATAATTGCTAATTTGCATAACAATTCACTCAGTAAGAAGTTTGCTAATGCTCATAATTAAAATGGCTGTAACAGTTCCTATTTACTCAACTCAACTAATGTGGTGTTAGTAGCTAGTCTTTAAGTGACTGCCTTGTGTAATGTTAGTATCTCGATTGCAATTGGCTGCCTAGTGTGGTGTTAGAATCTCAAGTGCAATTGGCTGCCTAATATGTTGTTCGTATCTCATCCATAGGTGACTGCCTTATGTGGTGTTAGCAACTTCATTGCAATTTGCCGCCTAGTGTGATGTTAGTACCTCGTCTGTAAGTGGCTGTCTCGTGTGATGTTGATGACTCGTTTGTAAGTTGTTGCCTTATTTCTGGACTGCAATTAGCTGCCTAGGGTGATGTTGGTATCTTTTTTGTAAGTGGCTGTCTAGCGTATCTCATCTGTAAATTGCTGCCAAGCGTGACGGTGGTATCTCACCTGCAGTGAGTGCCTGATGTGATGTCAGTATCTTGTCTGTATGTGATGGTGAAATGTGCTGTTGGCAACCCGACTGCAATTGTCTATCTAGTGTGATGTTATTACCTCGTCTGTGAGTGAGTGCCTGGTGTGATGTTGGTATTGTGTCTGTATGTCGCGGCCCAATGTGCTGTTGGCAACCCGACTGAAATTGCCTAGCGTGATATTTAGCATCTCGTCTGTAAGTGACTGCCTAGTGTATTGTTGGCATCTAAACTGCAATTGGTTCCCTAGCGTGATGTTGGCATCTCAACTGCAATTGGCTGCCTAATGTGTTGTTGGCATCTAAACTGCAATTGGTTGGCGAGTGTGTTGTTGGTATCTCGTCTTTAAGTGACTGCCTAGTGTGATGTTGGCGTCTCAACTGGTTCATCGCTACTGGCTTTCGGCCATGACTCTGTGATTGCAAGTGCATCAATATTATGTTCTACAATATAGTCAGAAAATAGTGTAGCCTTATTCCGAATTTAATGTACAACAACCAACCTGGAAATGCTGATTCATTGTAATTTTTACTATCATTGTCACTCCACCCAATGGTGGATTCACTTGCTAGCCTACGTCTAATACTGACTTCCTGATATTTTATCAAGTTTACTATGTTTATATGAAATAAAATAAAATAAGATAAGGTTATTGATTCTAATTCCAGCGTGATGTTAGTATCTCGTCTGTAAGTGCAACCTGGTGTTGATGACTCATCTGAAAGTTTTTGCCTAATGTGGTGTTGGCATCTCGGCTGCAATTGGCTGCCCAGGGTGATGTCTGTATTTGGTTAGTAAATGACTGCCTAGTGTGATGTTGGCAACCCACTGCAATTGGCTGTCGAATGTAGTATTGGTATCTTGTCTGCAATTGGCTGCCTAGTGTGATGCCAGTATCTCATCCGTAAATGTGGCTGCCTTGTGTGTTGTTGGCATCTTGTCTGTAAGTGGTTTTCTAGTGTGATGTTTGTATCTCATCCGTAAGTAATAGTGTAAGTAATAGTAAATTGGGAACCACTGAAATGGCTAATTTTTAAAAGCTTGAAGAACGGTGGCGGTTGCGCTGCGCATGTGCGACATTTCAATAAAATCACGAGTACGAGTTTTTACCGCCGGCGACTCTTTCGATGCCTTTCATTTACCGAACAAATGACCTAATTGAAGCATGGTAACGTCTCAGTTTGTACTCGTTGTGTTAGAATGTATCATCTCATTATCACACAAGATTTGATGTTATAGCGCCCTCTTGAGGGAACTTTTGTTTTTTGTATTAAAGAGTTCTTCCAGTTATACGTTAATACTGTGTTGACATCTCTGTTTATTTACTGTAGTCCAATCAATCCTACATAATTTCCCCCATTATGCATAATCCAGCACCTCAAACAGGTTATGGGCACGGCAGAGGGTTCCTTGGAAATTATACAAGACTGATATTCGATGGGAATGAAACTAAATAAGAACTATGGGAGATAAAATTCATTGGATACATACGACTACAGATATATGCAATAGATGATGGCAGGAAAGCATTGAAAATACTGCGAGCTCACTACGCTGGTACAGGTAAACCCAGAGTAATTTCCTTGTACAGAACTCACTTCACTAGTGAAGTCATTGAATGATACTGTAGCCGATTACAGAGATGGCAACTGCAGCTCTTAGAAATGTTAAAGAAACTATTTCCGACAATTTACTGATTGCTAAGGTTTTGAAAGGCCTGCCTGAAAGTTACACACCATTTATCGTGGTTATAACGCAAACTGAAGAAACCGTCATCGAGTTAAGCAGCGCTTCGAAGTTCTGAAGGAAACTGAATGGCCCGCATTGTAATAAATAATGATTCTGTTATTAAAACTAATGCTAAGAATTACAATCAAGAAACACTGTAGTATGTTATAGCTGTGGGAAACCAGGCCATAAATCCATTAAATGTAGAAACACGTTGAATATTAGACTCTGGTGTAGTCATTGTAAAAACACCAAACATAGTGATATGGCATGTCGTCGTAAATGTAAAGATAAAGACCACATGGCGAAAGTTGATGATCGTTTTAGTCAAGAAAACGAACACTCATTTGCATTCAAAGCAGGTGACACATGCTTGAAAAGTAATATGTCATCAGACGACTGACTGGGTGCAACTGCCTACATTATTACAGATGAGTCAAAATTTTCCAATTTTGACAACTCAATTCTATTCTGATAAACATTACATTGAGCTTGCTGATAGATCAAAGTCAAATAATATTGCTCTAAAGAGAGGAGATGTGGGTGTATCAATTTATGATACAAATGGAAAACAAGTCAAGGCAACAATGAAAAATGTTTTGTATATTCCGTCATACCCACAAGATATTTTCTCTGTATAAGCAGCAACGGAAAAGGAAGCAACTATCAACTTCAGGCCAGGTTGAAATTATTCTACAAGGATGTTTTTCTTATGTTTTTGTCATATTACCACAAACTTTGCAAATAGAAGTGTGCATGGGAAGGAACGGTGTGCATTGCCATGTGACAACTGTCATAAAGTGATTGACAGGTCATACGTTTTACAACTCTGGAAGGACAATTGGAATCAAACAAATGTGCTTGTGATTTTCACAACAAATGATGTTTACGATCTACTGACTTGCCCACGTGAGACAGCTGCCAGCAAGACCACATTCTGATTGGCTTCAATCATCATTCTGTGAGACTTGTATGAACTACTCTGTGATTTCCTGCTATCAGCGGTGCCCTCCAGAATTTTTCTGCAAGCAATACTCCTGGAACTGTGAGTTATCACCAATGCACACTTCCCTTGGCAATCCCCTATTTTAGTCTCTTTATTCATTATATTTTTCTTTGCTTAAAGATTGATATTTTGGTTTATGTGTATTTAATTTCCACCAATATTGTCTTGTCTACACCATTCTAAGAGTGAAAGAATCCAGTGTGAATTCTGTGGGTGTCTCTCTCAATAGTAATAAGCAGGCCTTATACTGTAACACATAGATTTCAGTCACTTCTTTAAAAAAGTCACCACATCACATCAAATAGAACGGCATAGCGACATTGGAGAACACTCTTTGAGATGGGTCGATGCCTACTCGTCTAATCTATGGCCATATTGTGATGGAAGCTACGTATATATGAAACAGAAGTTTTAATCATTGCTTGGAGCAGACGCAATACTTCGATTTAACTGGAAGAAAACCTAACATATCTAATATGCGAGTATTTGGGTCTGAATGTTATGCATATAGAAGTTGGACACCCGATGCACAAAAGGCAAGAAATGACAAGAATAGTACTGCCTACCTAGTATACTTTTCTGAAACTGACAAATGGCTGTTATACAGAGTTGTGAAGTACAACACAAATACTATTACGTCTATGTCCCAAAACAAGTAGAAACAAGTCAAAATCATCAATCAGGTGCTAACACAAAACTGGAAGTATTTCAATCTGAAAGCCAAAGCACTGTTAAGACTGAGTCAATACATTCAAATGAAAGATATCCAAAGAGAGCGAAGATGCCCAGCATACCTGAATCACTATGTTACCGAAGAAGACAATGAAGAGACAGACCAGGTTTCATCTACTATTGATTAGAATATCTAACTTACCTCAGACATGGAGAAGCTATTAGCTACACTACATTGGCAATCGGCTATGAATGAGGAAATGAACTCTCTTAAAGTAAACTACTTTACTTAAAGGTCGCAATTTAGTAGGCGGTCGTTGGGTATATGCTATTAAGGAGGGGTCAAATGGTTCTGAAATATACAAAGCTAGATATTTGCTAAGTGTTACAGCCAGGTCAAATGGATAGATTAGGAAGCGACGTTTGCCCCCATCTGCTGATATTGCCTCAATGCGTGCTTAAATTCAAATTGCATGATTTGATTTTGCATCAAATGAATGTTAAAGTTGCTTATCTTAATGCTCCAATGGATTGCGAAATTTACGAGGAGCAGCCTGAGGGTTTTGAAATTCGCTCTGAATATGGAGAGTAATTAGTATATAGATTAAACAAATCTTTGTATGGTTTGAAGTCGTCAGGTATAAATAGCAATAATGCATTACACGATTATCTAATAGAGGATGGTTTACACAAGGTCAGGTTGACCCTTGTATATATGTGAAACGTGTTGATGACATGATAACAGTAATATTTGTGATTATATTTATGATTATAGCATCGAATAATGATGAGTTAATGTATGATATTAAATGGGGATTCAAAAGTAAATTGCACATGAACGATCTAGGTAAATTATCCTATTCTTAGGCATTGATTTTGGGCAAAATGACGGATATGTAAAAATGAATCAAAGGAGATATTTATTTTAAATTGCTTCGGAAGTTTTAAGTCTGGTTATAAGCTGAAGTATACTCCTTCTGAACAAAAACTAAAATATATCTGTGGAGATCAAATTAAACCCAGATGTTATTCGAGTTTAATATATCTATGGTACAAGACCAGACATTGTCATTGTCACCAAACTATTGGCGATCCGCTCCGCTAGGATTGCCCTTATAATCACTTTTGTCGTTTTGTGTGTGTGTGTGTGTGTGTCTTTGATTTCCAGTGTTTCCACGTATAATTTCTTCTGTGATTTTTTTGGCTTGGCCGATTTCTTTCAAACTTGGCAGGTACGTCACACCTTCACCCTAGTTATTAGGAAAAATCTTATTTTTTTTTGGGCCCACCGTTGCCATAGCAAAAGTCAAAAAACTGATTTTTGGATAGCTTCGCGCCAAATATATCTCCTCCTACGGAAGAGCCAAATTTAACGCGTAAAAATAGAACGCGTATTTTGACCTCTATGTGACCAACCAATGGCTGGACACGATACGTTTGCGGTCGTTGCCATCGCCTGGCGATGCTCTTCCGTTTCACCCCCTCCGGAATGTTCTACTTTTGCAGCCTAATCGCAGGTTTTTCGAAAAACGTCGAAAAAACACAAGAATTAGTAGAAATGTTCCTATTTTTGGGCGGATTATTGATAGAGAATAATGTCTTTATTACAAAAAAGCTGAAAAACCGAGTTTTTACTTTAGTTATTTTTTTTCTCGGCGAAAAACTGCGAACTCGACAAATTTGGTTGCACAACTTCCCTCTATCATATACACCCAGCTACACCGATGCTAGCTGACTGTGGTTTTGCAATAGCAGTGTTCAAATGACCATGATCGCCGGCGCCGACATTGTTACACTGTATCAACGTAATCCCAGCGCAACTTTGAACTTTGAATGAACTGTAAATGCTGCCTTCATTCTAGAACATATTATAGCAACACGGATGGAAATAATAAATGATGTAACAGAAGAATACGGCCTAGTAATAAACTTAAGTGACTTCTAAAGACTGAATGTTTTTTGCAAACTTCGTATATGGGCCCATTTAGTTATAAACAGACGTTAGCTTCACGTTTATGTCACACTATGAAAACAACCAAAAACATGTTGCTTGTTTTTGAGCGGAGCGGATCGCCAACCAGCCTACCGGCTTGTCACAATATTTGTCAAACCAAACAAAATCAATGCTAAACATAGCAGCTAAACATGTATTGATATATTTGAACTCGATTATACGTTGACATCTCTGTATATTCACTGTCGTCAAATCTTACATAATTTCCCCATCATTCCTTATCCAGCGCCCCAACACGTTCGTCTGCGTAACAGTCAAAATCACCATCTTTGTTTGTCTCGCGCGCATGCGTGGCACGACGACTACCAATCTTTAAAGAGATGGTAATTCATCAGAGAGTAATGGATGCAAATAGAATTTCATTTTTGTTTGTTCAACATCTCATTACTTGGCTTTTCATTCACATCGTTGCATTTACTTTCATCTCAGTTTGCATCTTTTATTTTAGTTTCTTTGTAGTACTTTCCAGGCCTCAAAGTCACTCTTGTATTTTATCTTTATCTGGAACGTCAATGTGTTTCAGCTATTTGACTAAAAGTCTGAAGTCAGCGTAAAATAGTGTAGCCTGTGCTTCACCAATTTTCTACGCTATACTACCCCTACAGAAATATCACGAGAGATTCAAGGGAAGAAGATTTTCTGTTTCCTTGATAGTGTCATCTTGAGTACTAGTATATTGAGAGAAGGCAGACATGTCTGATACAAAGGACATCATCCGTTGGATCGACAGGATCAGGTGATTTATTGTCAAACACGTCAATGAATATTACGACGACGGTTGGTTCCTCGGGAAGTGGACAAAATGGATCTCCCCCAATAAAAAGGAACGAGGTTGTGTGGAATGATTTGATCAGGGTATGAGGTGTGTTTTTATTGTCCTGCGCCATTGTTCGTACATGTGTTGGAGTTTCTGTTCCCAGGTGTTGAGATGATTAATTGTTTGAATTGCATTATTCTACTAGTTATTCGGCTTGACTTTATTTGCGTTTCCAGTAAACAAGACGATTGGATTATATTGATCAGTTTATTCAACAATGAAGTCATCGGTAAACAAAAGCGATTCACGCTTTTTATGTTAGGTGGTTCGTTGAAGTTTAAGTAAGCACCATTTATATTATTATCTGAAGTGGTCTATTCATTATTATCACGCAGACCAGTTAATGAGAGCACGTTGTTTATCAAAACGCTTACATTGTTGTTTTAACCATTTAGCTCCATGGTTTAACCGGATGCGTGTCACACAAGTGTTCGATGAATGGAGACACCAGAATTTCACAACTTGGGCATATTGACTCAGTTCCAGTAGGAATTACATATAATTCCCTCACTTCAATATTTTAAGACGCAATTCAGAATTTCCATGTAACAGCCGAAAACCTCAGCACACAGTTGCCTGACGGTGAATAAAGACAATCGATAATAGCATGTCGGGGCTATAGGCGATTTCAATGAATATAGATTTAGAACGTCAATATGTTTCAACACTCGTAACAAGAAAATATGCCGCTAAAACATCAGAGGCGAGGACTTATTTTTATTATTTCACACAGTTCTGATTGATCTAGCGGCCAGACTCGCTCGCAACTGCTACGTTTAGTGTACACACATACAAATAGCATCGTAGACATTCAGAATGTCGATACACTTCAACACGTGTAACTTAAAAACAAGTGGCTAGGACATCGGACATAATTAATTATTTTATTTCACACAATGCCGAATCGATGTAGCCATGGAACTAAAAACCATGATGTAGCTAGCACTCGCAACTACATACAAATCGCCACTCGCAACTGCCACTTTCTAGCGCTCGCAACTGACACGTTTTTCTACTTGCGACTCGCACCTCACCACTCGCAACTGGTGTATTTATGCACCCTTACATACCTCACAAACGACAACAACTGTTCTATGGAGCAAAATGCGTTGACATTAGCGCCCTCATCGGTGAATATGGCATAGGCACAAGATTGATACGATTTTTTATAGATAGAGAAAGGATGTGTACAGTACAAAATACTCTCACCTTTACAGTGCGACATGTCACCTTGACTCAGTTGAATCATGGAAGGTAGTGGTTGAATAAACGACTCATCCGTTGTGGATATACCCAAGTAGTCAGGAAGTGACGTAATGGTCGTGTATGACTTAGTCAAAGGTGACTTTGTTTTATTTGACGTCAACACAATGGGTGCAGAGACGGGATAATGGAAGATTCGATACAAGTGGAGAACCGAATTGTGGGTAGTCAAAGGAATCTGTACTTGTACGTATAGGTGTCGTTTCGTTTGGTGAAAGACAACTATCTTATTTTTATAATAATATGTCAAGTCCTCGTGCGCCAAATGAAATTGAGGATACCGCGATTGCAGGTATGATTTGGCTTGAGATATTCCTTTTCTGAGCTGATGGTGAGATATAAGTTTCACCGGTAATAATCCCTCAATCAATGCATGCATAGCCGGTAAGTGAGTTTGATATTTAATAATTAAGTTAGTTAGGGTCTGAGTCCTCTCTGAGTTACGTAATAGCAGTGCTGTGAGTCCTGCAAGAGCCTTCGTTTGCAGTGTGTTTTGTAACACGTGCGTCGCAGTGGAATTCAATGCTTCGTGTAGACGGGTTAAGTCCCCAGCAATGGACGAGATAGTATTGTGGGTAGAATTTAATTGTTTCCACAGATTGAGAATTCTTCTGTCCGTGATTTCCGAAATTGAATTAAGTTTTAAGTTGGCGTCATTTAGTTGTTCGTTAAATGAATAAGACGCTTTCTCAACGGAAGCAATGTGTTGCGAAAGTACTTTTAATTGCTTGTCCGTTGTGATGCCAAACAATTTATTGGCAATGGTACCAACGAAGTCGATCAGGCCTCTCTTCGAACGAATAGACTCAGATAGGTCGATCGGATCAGGTTTTCCCAATAGTAGTATTTCTTTGGACAAAGATTTGATTCGTAATAGTGCGTTTTGTGCGTTGTCATGGAATGTATCTGTGATAGACGAATATTGCTGACAAAACGTAGGATTTGGTGATGAGCATGGATTGATGGTCAAAGAATTCAGAAATAGGAATTTTGGGGATTACTCGCTTCTGCAGTGTAGGGATACCATAAGACCTTATAACGGAACACTAAAGTCGTTCACACACCCATGTAGTCAGACACAGTCAGTTTCTGGAGTTGAGCTTCGGTGTTCTTTAATATTAAGACACGTGAGACACCCCTTGCTAGGTTATCGTAACACTCCGTCAAGACCTGCACCTGGTACGACGTCCCAACGTCCCCGGATTCCCTTTCCCCCCTCCCCATTTAAGCGTTGGCGAGAAGTCAGTTCACACCTGCTGGCACATGAATTCACACTACGTGGACAAATTGTAATGCAGGAACAAAGAAATTTGAGTCGGCGTGGGTTCCCACGCCTGCTTCCGTTTTCGCAGTGCGCTGTTAAAATGCCAGCATGATGCAAACATGACAACAGCAATGTGGCTGGCAAAAACACAAGTATATAGTTCTTAGCTACTGATCGGATGGAACTTTAACTCTGTATGGAGGCCGGCGATTGGACAATAGCCGGTGCATATTATAGTGCAGACGCTTGTTTTTATACAAACTGTTCTGTAACATTTTTGTTTCAGGTTGTGTGTTTGTGCTTGGCGAACTGTAGACGCATGTGTCTCTGCTTGTAGATATGAAAGAATTGAGGGACACACACATAAACACCACCTAGTATTCCCAGGTTGAGGTGGGGTTTATTATAACGACCTTTTTATTATTTAATTAATTTTCTAATATTTTGATATATATATATATATATATATATATATATATATATATATATATATATATATATATATATATATATTAATATATATAGTCTATTTCGGTGGTCTATTTAATAAAGTCTTAACTCCTGATGAGTGAGGTACTCCATGTACCTTACGAAACAGTACTGTAGAGTGAACTTAATCATGTAGTCGTGTCTTAATTTCTCTGTCCACGTATATATATATATATATATATATATATATATATATATATATATATATATATATATATATATATATATATATATATATATATATATATATATATATATATATATATATATATATATATATATATATATATGTTGTCGTATTGCGTATATCGATATTGCGTATCCTTGTGCATAATAAATGTTCGTATAATTTATTTGAACGGGTCACTAAGCGGTGGGATGCTTTTTAGTGTTAAAAAATTAAACATACGTGGGTGTGACCACTTAAAATCAAATGTATTCACAGTATGACCATCTAAAATTCCCCAGTATACAAATACTAAAGCTATTATAAATAACCAATTTGTATAAATTCACATAAGGTGTTCAAACGTGTTACACTTTTTACTGCGGTTGCTCATATCTGATTGCGTACATTATTCATGGGGTGCATTTGTATTACGGGGTTAATGATTTAAAAAGAGAGGCTCTAAACATTTGCTGGTCTTAAATTCAGTTTAAATTTGCATTTAATAATAATTTGCATTTAAATTGATGAAAGGATGATGATATTTGCCGGACTCCTCGTATCTTGAGAGCTATACATCATCCTATCCTATTTCTTCAAAAATGTATATATTGAATACTATTGGTAAAATTAGACTGCCAATATAAAGAATCTCCTTATTATTTTTCGTACATACAGAGTCTGTACTTAATGTTTAATTGTTCACTAGGACAATGAGTTTTTTTTATTACAAACTACAACCATAAGTCCATAGCTTGAAATTCGCTAGTTCCTACTTTTAGATACATATTGTTTGAATAGGTTACTATGACGTATAAGTTATTAACATTCCTGATCACCACGGTGTTCTCTGTGTAAACATGTACACAAACTATTCAATTGCAGGAATTTCCAATAATTATGGACTACAGGAATCAATGTTTTAAATCGACTCGCACTGCATCTACCATGCATCTTGGAACGTAATACATGTACTTAATTCACTTGTTTATTTATTTATTTATTTATATATTCATTTATTATAAGTCTTATTCATGGATTTTGGTTACTTTCATCTTTTGAAAAAATCGAATAAATATTTATTTATTGAGTATATCGTTGGTGTCAATAAGACGTTATCCACGTACTGACGTAATACAAATAAAATGTTAATTAACAATAATATATACCACAATATATGCGCTTAAACTTAATCTTAAATGGTTATTAAATACGATGATATTTTTAGGATAATTGCAATTTCGTTGTAGTTATCTAAAATGAAAATAAAAACAGATCTGTGAGAAAGTGTTTTTCTATTTTTGTCACGTTCAACTAGATGAAAGATGTATAAATGACACATTGTATGATCATAATAAACCAAATACAGTGAACACATTTACATTTACATTCGAATACATATTCAGGAGTCTGACTGATGTTAATGTTCTTTACAATGTGCTTTCAGACATAATTGGTGTCGGTAAATCAAACCTACTAACAAATAAGATGTTAGTAAAACACATTTGTTCTATTTCATAATTGTTCATATCTGTCAAATTTTCTGTGCCTTTCATTCGGTTACTGAAATACATATCATTTTGTTCATTACTTTTCTTTTTTTTAAACTTATCTGTGCTTTTCATCCGGTTACTCAGTAATCCTCCTTTTTTCTTCAAGAAACACTTCTTGTAAACCCAATATAGGATAACGATAGCAAATCCCTCAACAATCGCAAAAATTGTGTGGATCATCGGTATCGTCATCATTTCAGCCATGTTGGTGTATCCCTGAAGTATGAGATAATTTATCAAACTCAAGGCAAGTGCTCCATTTTGGATTCCAGTCTCAAAAGCAACGGTTTTGGCTTGCTTAGGCATAAGTCCAAATAACCTAGATAGGAAATACCCAACGGTGAAGGCAGTGAAAGGATAAAGAGTGCCAACACACCATGGCCTCCAACCAGTAGCGAAGACATGTGGGAACACTACAACACTAAGTATTATGAAGAGAACAATTTGAATGTTGACAATGATGTTCAACACCTAGAATAAAAAGATAAACATATGATTATTAATCAGTAATTTTAATGTAAATTGCATTGTATACCGAACTACGTGGTAAAAAAATATCAAACGATGTTTTCCACCCCATACTTACAAAGGCAAGTTTTTCGGAAAAGCGTGGCCACTTCCATCGTATCAGCATTCCAACAGATGTTGGTATGAGCATAATTACCAGAGCTATTGCAATTTCCTCGGGTGCTGGCATAATAACATTTGATATTGCAATCCAATAACGTGAGTAGAGAAACAGACACCATGGCATCATACCAATGGCCAAGACGTTGGATACAGTTGTCATGCAGACACTGCAAAAAAGATCTTAGAATTTCGTTTGACACGTTTTCGTCCAACATGCACGGGCATGAATTTTTATACTTGATTTGGTGATCGAATTATAGTAATAATGAATTACTCATGAAGAAAGTGGGTCCCTATTCTACGTTTCATATTTTACGTTTACAAAAAACAAAAATATTTTATCTAAAATACAACTCTAATACAAACTGGGAGATTGTAGCCACGTAATTACCTGAGAGCAATGTCACCTTCTGACCAATATGTCATGATATTTGACGCTGTACCTCCTGGACATGTTGCAATGAGAATGGTTCCTATGGCGACGTTAGCTGGTAACTGAAAAACTACTGCTAACGTGAATCCAATAAGCGGCATGATACCAAACTGGCATAACGCCCCCACAGTTACTGGTATGGGTCTTTGAAATATTTTCTTTATATCCTTCCATTCCATTGTACATCCAAGACCAATCATGAGCAAAACTAAACATATGTTTAAGTTGATCTGATTGGCTATCAGTATGTCCTGAGGTGGCTTATGTGGAGCTGTTATTGTTTCATTTGTTATGTTTGGAAACATTCTGTAAAACATAGTCAACAAAAACGATTAAACACAAAACATAATTACTAAGGTCATGTTTATTTAAATTTGTATACTATTCTCTAGTACATATTCTGGATAAAGCTAGTACAGTTCACAGTATAGGATATTGAGAGGTGCATTTTAGGCTGAATTTGATTGTTATTCGAGCAAGCGAGGCTGCTTCTTTGGAAGATCACGTGATATAGCATCACGACCAATTATTACTTATTTCACTGTATGATTTATTAATTATTCAAAATACATGTAACAAAATCACAGGGTCTTTTCTCGACTAGTTGTGTTGAATTTGAATATAATATGGACGAGGCTCTTTTTTATTTAGTCTAGTTAAGGCGAGAGATGGCTGTCTCAAAATCTGTATTTTATTGTCTAAATATGCAAATTATGAGTGGATCATCACACAAAATTTAACGCTAATATTTTGTTCCATTAAAGTTATTGTAGATTCCTTTTGGTTGTACCTTTGTGTATAAATGTATTTTTTGTTGGAATATAACACATCACAGTTTCGTTTATTATAAATTTATTAAAAATGAAATAGCTGAAATGAACAAAATGACGGAGACATGTTTGTATATTAAATATCTCCAACTAAGTTATGCAATTGATTTTTTTCTTGACAGAAATGAACTTGGTATTGCAATAATTTTAATATTATATATATATATATATAACACGATATTGAGTTTTGAGAATTTTAAGACAAATCTTTAAAATATGTAATAATTGGCCTTGAACGAGGCCATATAAATAGATATCTCAAAAAGCTGTCTCTTCCACTTGAACATTAACATATACATTTGGGTCAATCACACACAAATGGTGTAGAAAAGTAGAATCCCATAAATAACCCACTCAGGTGATAAATGTCTCGTCCTTCTGCTGTATACGTACTATCGGAGAAATATTAAAAGTTCGATGTGAAATCATACGTGTTCGTGTATCTCCGTATCATGCACCTCGATTTTAGAGTATGCCATTCGCATGACGTCACTAATACTGTTATAATTATATCGTATTTACGTATGTTACATACGTGATACACACATGGATGCCTGAAACGGATTTAACTTTTATATTCTCATGTTTAAAACCTAATATAATACTACATAAACTGTGACAACAAACTGAACCGGTTTAAAATGAATCAGAATATTTCCGTGGACGTAGAGAAGAAACCCTCAGTATGTGTGACGTGATTGACCGACTTTGTATTAAATTAGTGACCTTGCGTGACCACAATGACCCCGACACAAACGAAGACTGCACTCACATTTAAAATTGCGTATGTAGGTAAAGCCCGATTAACTACTACCACGGGATATGATCATGATCGCTTGTGTGCTGTGCCAGGTAAACACAGATATTGCTATAGTGTTTTCACTAATCTTCTACTAACCTCATGTTCTGTGATTATTGCTCTCAATACTGGATTTGAGTGTATCAACTTGTCGTTATTAGAGCTACTTCGTTGGAACAATGTACGTTTAAGGTGGCTCATATGTAAATGAGTTTATCACTTCCCATTTCTGGTACGCAGGGTATGGTTGGTTCAAACTAGGTCACGTGACATTTATATACAGTATTACAAGACGTCAATGAAAGACGTAAATAAATCTAGTGCGCAACTGTATTGCACATAACAAACAATCGTTAACTGCCGATGGTGCCCCAGTCTTCATCGTGTTTGTTTTATACGTAGATTGTTTAGACAGAAAGTGTCCCGAGATCACGATGTAGCGGCATGTTTTAGGCGTAGCGCGTTTTTCGCGCTTAGGCTCACTAATGTATCAATGAAATTGTAAACTTTCACAATTTTTGTTTATTCCTTTTATTTATCTTTTATGTAACAATCTTGCTCTTTTAAAACAATTCTAGAACGTGCACCGCCCCCTGCACAGTATCAAACTCGATGCATTTAATATGAGCGGATATTGGGTGAGCGGCCTCTAGTGGTGTACTGGCTCCATCCCAATATGGCGTCATCTTATACAAGTCAGTCAGAATATATGTACTGTACAACTTTGCCACCCATTGCCATCCATTTGTTACTGCCAGGATTTAGAAAATACTATAAATCTAATTGTGAGGGTTGGATGTCTCATATTTTCTAAATTATTTACATTTGTTGATGATGTTTTATGAGGCTTGTATTCCAATTTACAGTGTCAGAGATGTATTTATACCATTTCGTACGTTGTTGTTAGTGATCAGCTGGTCCATTGATGGCAGGTGGCTAAAATGAATTAGAATGCATGCTTTGTTTTCCGAAACAATGACTTTCTTTGTGGCAATTACACACATGCATATTTGCAGTGCTGGTTGAGTCCTCAACTGTCTCCTATGGTATGATATTATAATAATAATTTTGTATTAATGCGTTTTTCCTGTATTTTTCTGTGGTTAATATTTCCATCATCATGTCTACCTGGCATTTTCCTTACCTCCTTCCCGGATATTCATGATATGTGTCTTATTATAAGACTATGTTTAACACTGGAGTGATAACTATGATGTTGTGTCAATTTGATTCACTTGAGTGTACTCAAATTAGCCTGCCTCTATTAAGAGATTAAATCTGCGCGTGCGTAATTGGTATACCCTTTCCAAACTTATTTCTCATTTTGATGCATTATCTATTTATATCTGTTTTAGCAAAACATCTAACTATATAATTTATAGAGTACAAAAAATGATGCAGAATTAAGCTGCAGCATCTTAAGCATTATTTCTAGTGTGTATTGAAAAATGTATGCATATATGTATAAATGTGAGTGTCTGCTGTGATTTTGCAATAACTCCATAAGTGAAGTTCTTTCTATAAGTGAGGCCTCTCTCTATAAGTGTAGCCTTGCCCTATAAGTGAAGCATCACACCATAAGCGAGCCACGCCCATGAGTGAAGCCTCAACCTATTAGTGAGGCATCGCCTTATAAATAAGGCCTCACAATATAAGTGAAGTCTCACACAAATATTGAAGCATCATCCTATAAGTGAAGCCCCACACTATAAGTGAAGCCTCACACTGTAAGTGAAGCCTTGCCCTATAAGTGAAGCCTTGCCTTAAAAGTGAAGCCTTGCCCTATAAGTGAAGCCTCACATTATAAGTGAAGCCTCACACTATAAGTAAAGCCTTGCCCCATGAGTGAAGCCACACTGTAAATGTGAAGCCTTGCCCCATAAGTGAAGCCCCACCCTAGAAGTGAAGCCTCTCTCTAAAAGTGAAGCATCCCACCATAAGCGCGCCACGCCCCATTAGTGAAGCATCACCCTATAAATGAAGCCTCAAACTATAACTGAAGCCTCACCCTAAAAGTGAAGCCTTGCCCCATGAGTGAAGCATCACACCATAAGCGAGCCACTCCCCATAAGTGAAACCTCAACCTATTAGTGAGGCATCACCAAATAAATGAGGCCTCACAATATAAGTGAAGCCCCACACTATAAGTGAAGCCTCTCCCTAAAAGTGAAGCATCACAACATAAGCGAGCCACGCCCCATAAGTGAAGCCTCACACTATAAATGAAGCCACACCCTATAAATGAAGCCTTGCCCCATGAGTGAAGCCCCATCTAGAAGTGAAGCCTTGCCCAATAAGTTAAGCCCCACTCTATAAGTGAATCCTTGTCCTATAATTGAAGCATCACACCATAAGCGAGCCACCCTAAAAATTGAAGCCTTGCCCCATAAGTGAAACCTCACCCTAAAAGTGAACCCTTGCCCTATAAGTGAAGCCTCACACTATAAGTGAAGCCTCACACTATAAGTGAAGCACCACCCTAAAAGTGAAGCCTTGTCCTATAAGTGAAGCATCACACCATAAGCGAGCCACGCCCCACGCCCCATAAGTGAAGCCTCACCCTAAAAGTGAAGCCTTGCTCCATAAGTGAAGCCTCACCCTATAAGAGAAGCCCCACCCTATAAGTAGAGCCTTGCCCTATAAGTGAAGCCTCACACTATAAGTGAAGCCTCACACTATAAGTGAAACACCACCCTAAAAGTGAAGCCTTGCCCCATAAGTGCAACCTCACACTAAAAGTGAACCCTTGCCCCATAAGTGAAGCCACACACTGTAAGTGAATCCTTGCCCTATAAGTGAAGGTCAAGGCGTCTCTTTTAGGGTGAGTCTTCACTTATAGGGCAAGGATTCACTTATAGGGTGTGGCTTGCTTATGGTGTGATGATTCACTTTTAGGGTGAGGCTTCACTTTTAGGGCGAGGCTTCACTTTTAGGGTGAGGCTTCACTTATAGTGTGAGGCCTCATTTATAAGGTGATGCTTCACTATTTGGGTGATGCTTCACTTATAGGGCAAGGATTCACTTATAGGGTGGCGCTTCACTTATAGGCCAAGGCGTCTCTTTTAGGGTGAGTCTTCACTTATAGGGCAAGGATTCACTTATAGGGTGTGGCTTGCTTATGGTGTGATGATTCACTTTTAGGGTGAGGCTTCACTTTTAGGGCGAGGCTTCACTTTTAGGGTGAGGCTTCACTTATAGGGCAATGCTTCACTTTTAGGGTGAGGCTTCACTTGTAGGGCAATGCTTCACTTTTAGGGTGAGGCTTCACTTATAGTGTGAGGCCTCAATTATAAGGTGATGCTTCACTATTTGGGTGATGCTTCACTTATAGGGCAAGGATTCACTTATAGGGTGGCGCTTCACTTATAGGTCAAGGCGTCTCTTTTAGGGTGAGTCTTCACTTATGGTGCGTGGCTCGCTTATAGTGTGATGCTTCACTTATAGGGCAAGGATTCACTTACAGTGTGGGGCTTCACTTATAGTGTGAGGCTTCACTAATAGGGCAAGGCTCTACTTATAGGGTGGGGCTTCTTTTATAGGGTGAGGCTTCACTTATGGGGCAAGGCTTCACTTTTAGGGTGAGGCTTCACTTATGGGGCGTGGCTCGCTTATTGTGTGATGCTTCACTTATAGGACAAGGCTTCACTTTTAGGGTGGTGCTTCACTTATAGTGTGAGGCTTCACTTATAGGGCAAGGCTCTACTTATAGGGTGGGGCTTCACTTACAGTGTGGGGCTTCACTTATGGGGCAAGGGTTCACTTTTAAGTTGAGGTTTCACTTATGGGGCAAGGCTTCAATTTTAGGGTGGTGCTTCACTTATAGTGTGAGGCTTCACTTATAGGGCAAGGCTCTACTTATAGGGTGGGGCTTCACTTATAGGGCAAGGCTCTACTTATAGGGTGGGGCTTCACTTATAGGGCAAGGCTTCACTTTTAGGGTGAGGCTTCACTTATAGGGCAAGGCCATACTTATAGGGTGAGGCTTCACTTATGGGGCAAGGCTTCACTTTTAGGGTGAGGCTTCACTTATGGGGCGTGGCTCGCTTATGGTGTGATGCTTCACTTATAGGACAAGGCTTTACTTTTTGGGTGAGACTTCACTTACAGGGCAATGCTTCACTTTTAGGGTGAGTCTTCACTTATATTGTGAGGCTTCATTTACAGGGTGATGCTTCACTATTTGGGTGAGACTTCACTTATGTGGCGTGGCTCGCTTATGGTGTGATGCTTCACTTATAGGACAAGGCTTTACTTTTTTGGGTGAGACTTCACTTATAGGGCAATGCTTCACTTTTAGGGTGAGGCTTCACTTGTAGGGCAATGCTTCACTTTTAGGGTGAGGCTTCACTTATAGTGTGAGGCCTCAATTATAAGGTGATGCTTCACTATTTGGGTGATGCTTCACTTATAGGGCAAGGATTCACTTATAGGGTGGCGCTTCACTTATAGGTCAAGGCGTCTCTTTTAGGGTGAGTCTTCACTTATAGGGCAAGGATTCACTTATAGGGTGTGGCTTGCTTATGGTGTGATGATTCACTTTTAGGGTGAGGCTTCACTTTTAGAGCGAGGCTTCACTATTTGGGTGAGGCTTCACTTATGGTGCGTGGCTCGCTTATAGTGTGATGCTTCACTTATAGGGCAAGGATTCACTTACAGTGTGGCGCTTCACTTATGAGGCAGGGGTTCACTTTTAGTGTGAGGTTGCACTTATGGGGCAAGGCTTCACTTTTAGGGTGGTGTTTCACTTATAGTGTGAGGCTTCACTTATAGCGTGAGGCTTCACTTATAGGGCAAGGCTCTACTTACAGGGTGGGGCTTCACTTATAGGGTGAGGCTTCACTTATGGGGCAAGGCTTCACTTTTAGGGTGAGGCTTCACTTATGGGGCGTGGCTCGCTTATGGTGTGATGCTTCACTTATAGGACAAGGCTTTACTTTTAGGGTGAGACTTCACTTATAGGGCAAGGCTTAACTTTTAGGGTGAGGCTTCACTTATATTGTGAGGCTTCATTTACAGGGTGATGCTTTACTATTTGTGTGAGGCTTCACTTATGTGGCGTGGCTTGCTTATGGTGTGATGCTTCACTTATGGGGCAAGGCTTCACTTATAAGGCAAAGCTTCACTTATAGGGCAAGGCTTCACTTATGGGGCAAGGCTTCACTTTTAGGTTGAGGCTTCACTTGTAGGGCAAGGCTTCACTTTTAGGGTGAGGCTTCACTTATAGTGTGAGGCCTCATTTATAAGGTGATGCTTCACTATTTGGGTGATGCTTCTCTTATAGGGCAAGGATTCACTTATAGGGTGGGGCTTCACTTATAGGTCAAGGCGTATCTTTTAGGGTGAGTCTTCACTTATAGGGCAAGGATTCACTTATAGGGCATGGCTTGCTTATGGTGTGATGATTCACTTTTAGGGTGAGGCTTCACTTTTAGGGTGAGGCTTCACTTATAGGGCACGACTTCACTTTTAGGGTGAGGCTTCACTTATGGGGCAAGGCTTCACTTATAGGGTGTTGCTTCATCTATTGGGCAAGCCTTCACTTTTAGGGTGAGGCTTCACTTATGGGGCAAGGCTTTACTTTTAGGTTGAGACTTCACTTATAGGGCAAGGCTTCACTTATAGGGTGGGACTTCACTTATGGGGCAATGCTTCACTTTTAGGGTGAGGCTACACTTATGGGGCTCGCTTATGCTGTGATGCTTCACTTTTAGGGTGGGGCTCCACTTATGGGACAAGGCTTCACTTTTAGGGTGAGGCTTCACTTTTAGGGCGAGGCTTCACTTTTAGGGTGGGGCTTCACTTATAAGGCAGTGCTTCACTTATAGGTCGGGGCTTCGCTTATGGGGCGTGGCTCACTTATGCTGTGATGCTTCAATTATACAGCAAGGCTTCACTGTTAGGGTGAGGCTTCACTTATAGGGCAAGGATTAGGGTGAGGCTTCATTTATAAGGTGATGCTTCACTATTTGGGTGAGGATTCACTTATAGGACAAGGCTTCACTTATAGGTCAGGGCTTCACTTATAGTGTGAGGCTTCACTTATACTGCAAGCCTTCACTTTTAGTGTGAAAGTGTGAGGCCTCATTTATAATGTGATGCTTCACTATTTGGGTGACACTTCGCTTATGGTGTGATGCTTCACTTATAGGGCAAGGATTTACTTATAGGGTGGGGCTTCACTTATAGAGCAAGGCTTAAATTTTAGGGTGCGGCTTCACTTATGGGGCAAGGCTTCACTTATAGGGTGGGGCTTCACTTATAGTGTGAGGCTTCACTTATAGGGCAAGGCTTCACTTATAGGGTGGAGCCTTGCCCCATAAGTGAAACCTCACCCTAAAAGTGAACCCTTGCCCCATAAGTGCAGCCCCACACTGTAAGTGAAGCCCCACCCTATAAGTAGAGCCTTGCCCTATAAGTGAAGCCTCACACTATAAGTGAAGCACCACCCTAAAAATGAAGCCTTGTCCTATAAGTGAAGCATCACACCATAAGCGAGCCACGCCCCATAAGTGAAGCCTCACCCTAAAAGTGAAGCCTTGCCCCATAAGTGAAGCCTCACCCTATAAGAGAAGCCCCACCCTATAAGTAGAGCCTTGCCCTAATAGTGAAGCCTCACACTATAAGTGAAGCCCCACACTGTAAGTGAATCCTTGCCCTATAAGTGAAGCGTCACACTATAAGCGAGCCACGCACCATAAGTGAAGCCTCACCCAAATAGTGAAGCATCACCTAATAAATGAGGCCTCACACTATAAGTGAAGCCTCACCCTAAAAGTGAGGCCTTGCCCTAAAAGTGAAGCCTCACCCTAAAAGTGAATCATCACACCATAAGCAAGCCACACCCTATAAGTGAATCCTTGCCCTATAAGTGAAGACTCACCCTAAAAGAGACGCCTTGACCTATAATTGAAGCGCCACCCTATAAGTGAATCCTTGCCCTATAAGTGAAGCATCACCCAAATAGTGAAGCATCACCTTATAAATGAGGCCTCACACTATAAGTGAAGCCTCACCCTAAAAGTGAAGCCTTGCCATACAAGTGAAGCCTCAACCTAAAAGTGAAGCTTGCCCTATAAGAGAAGCATCACACCATAAGCGAGCCACGCCCCATAAGTGAAGCCTCACCCTAAAAGTGAAGCCTTGCCCCATAAGTGAAGCCTCACCCTATAAGTGAAGCCCCACCCTGTAAGTAGAGCCTTGCCCTATAAGTGAAGCGTCACGCTATAAGTGAAGCCTCACACTATAAGTGAAACACCACCCTAAAAGTGAAGCCTTGCCCCTTAAGTGCAACCTCACACTAAAAGTGAACCCTTGCCCCATAAGTGAAGCCCCACACTGTAAGTGAATCCTTGCCCTATAAGTGAAGCATCACACTATAAGCGAGCCACGCACCATAAGTGAAGCCTCACCCAAATAGTGAAGCCTCGCCCTAAAAGTGAAGCCTCACCCTAAAAGTGAATCATCACACCATAAGCAAGCCACACCCTATAAGTGAATCCTTGCCCTATAAGTGAAGACTCACCCTAAAAGAGACGCCTTGGCCTATAAGTGAAGCGCCACCCTATAAGTGAATCCTTGCCCTATAAGTGAAGCATCACCCAAATAGTGAAGCATCACCTTATAAATGAGGCCTCACACTATAAGTGAAGCCTCACCCTAAAAGTGAAGCCTCGCCCTAAAAGTGAAGCCTCACCCTAAAATTGAATCATCACACCATAAGCAAGCCACACCCTATAAGTGAATCCTTGCCCTATAAGTGAAGACTCACCCTAAAAGAGACGCCTTGACCTATAAGTGAAGCGCCACCCTATAAGTGAATCCTTGCCCTATAAGTGAAGCATCACCCAAATAGTGAAGCATCACCTTATAATTGAGGCCTCACACTATAAGTGAAGCCTCACCCTAAAAGTGAAGCCTTGCCCTACAAGTGAAGCCTCACCCTAAAAGTGAAGCATTGTCCTATAAGTGAAGTCTCACCCAAAAACTAAAGCCTTGTCCTATAAGTGAAGCATCACACCATAAGCGAGCCACGCCCCATAAGTGAAGCCTCACCCTAAAAGTGAAGCCTTGCCCCATAAGTGAAGCCTCACCCTATAAGTAGAGCCTTGCCCTATAAGTGAAGCGTCACCCTAAAAGTGAAGCCTTGCCCTATAAGTGAAGCCCCACCCTATAAGTAGAGCCTTGCCCTATAAGTGAAGCCCCACCCTATAAGTAGAGCCTTGCCCTATAAGTGAAGCCTCACACTATAAGTGAAGCACCACCCTAAAATTGAAGCCTTGCCCCATAAGTGAAACCTCACCTTAAAAGTGAACCCTTGCCCCATAAGTGAAGCCCCACACTGTAAGTGAAGCCCCACCCTATAAGTAGAGCCTTGCCCTATAAGTGAAGCCTCACACTATAAGTGAAGCACCACCCTAAAAGTGAAGCCTTGTCCTATAAGTGAAGCATCACACCATAAGCGAGCCACGCCCCATAAGTGAAGCCTCACCCTAAAAGTGAAGCCTTGCCCCATAAGTGAAGCCTCACCCTATAAGAGAAGCCCCACCCTATAAGTAGAGCCTTGCCCTATTAGTGAAGCCTCACACTATAAGTGAAGCCTCACACTATAAGTGAAACACCACCCTAAAAGTGAAGCCTTGCCCCATAAGTGCAACCTCACACTAAAAGTGAACCCTTGCCCCATAAGTGAAGCCCCACACTATAAGTGAAGCACCACCCTAAAATTGAAGCCTTGCCCCATAAGTGAAACCTCACCCTAAAAGTGAACCCTTGCCCTATAAGTGAAGCCCCACACTGTAAGTGAAGCCCCACCCTATAAGTAGAGCCTTGCCCTATAAGAGAAGCCTCACACTATAAGTGAAGCACCACCCTAAAAGTGAAGCCTTGTCCTGTAAGTGAAGCATCACACCATAAGCGAGCCACGCCCCATAAGTGAAGCCTCACCCTAAAAGTGAAGCCTTGCCCCATAAGTGAAGCCTCACCCTATAAGAGAAGCCCCACCCTATAAGTAGAGCCTTGCCCTATTAGTGAAGCCTCACACTATAAGTGAAGCCCCACACTGTAAGTGAATCCTTGCCCTATAAGTGAAGCATCACACTATAAGCGAGCCACGCACCATAAGTGAAGCCTCACCCAAATAGTGAAGCATCACCTAATAAATGAGGCCTCACACTATAAGTGAAGCCTCACCCTAAAAGTGAGGCCTTGCCCTAAAAGTGAAGCCTCACCCTAAAAGTGAATCATCACACCATAAGCAAGCCACACCCTATAAGTGAATCCTTGCCCTATAAATGAAGACTCACCCTAAAAGAGACGCCTTGACCTATAATTGAAGCGCCACCCTATAAGTGAATCCTTGCCCTATAAGTGAAGCATCACCCAAATAGTGAAGCATCACCTTATAAATGAGGCCTCACACTAAAAGTGAAGCCTCACCCTAAAAGTGAAGCCTTGCCATACAAGTGAAGCCTCAACCTAAAAGTGAAGCCTTGCCCTATAAGAGAAGCATCACACCATAAGCGAGCCACGCCCCATAAGTGAAGCCTCACCCTAAAAGTGAAGCCTTGCCCCATAAGTGAAGCCTCACCCTATAAGTGAAGCCCCACCCTGTAAGTAGAGCCTTGCCCTATAAGTGAAGCCTCACGCTATAAGTGAAGCCTCACACTATAAGTGAAACACCACCCTAAAAGTGAAGCCTTGCCCCATAAGTGCAACCTCACACTAAAAGTGAACCCTTGCCCCATAAGTGAAGCCCCACACTGTAAGTGAATCCTTGCCCTATAAGTGAAGCATCACACTATAAGCGAGCCACGCACCATAAGTGAAGCCTCACCCAAATAGTGAAGCCTCGCCCTAAAAGTGAAGCCTCACCCTAAAAGTGAATCATCACACCATAAGCAAGCCACACCCTATAAGTGAATCCTTGCCCTATAAGTGAAGACTCACCCTAAAAGGGACGCCTTGACCTATAGGTGAAGCGCCACCCTATAAGTGAATCCTTGCCCTATAAGTGAAGCATCACCCAAATAGTGAAGCATCACCTTATAAATGAGGCCTCACACTATAAGTGAAGTCTCACCCTAAAAGTGAAGCCTTGCCCTACAAGTAAAGCCTCAACCTAAAAGTGAAGCCTTGCCCTATAAGTGAAGCTTTGCCTTATAAGTGAAGCCTTGCCCCATAAGTGAAGCATCACACCATAAGCAAGCCACGCCACATAAGTGAAGCCTCACCCAAATAGTGAAGCATCTCCCTGTAAATGAAGCCTCACAATATAAGTGAAGCCTCACCCTAAAAGTGAAGCATTGCCCTATAAGTGAAGTCTCACCCAAAAAGTAAAGCCTTGTCCTATAAGTGAAGCATCACACCATAAGCGAGCCACGCCGCATAAGTGAAGCCTCACCCTAAAAGTGAAGCCTTGCCCCATAAGTGAAACCCCACACTATAAGTATGGCCTTGCCCTATAAGTGAAGACTCACCCTAAAAGTGAAGCACCACCCTAAAATTGAAGCCTTGCCCCATAAGTGAAACCTCACCCTAAAAGTGAACCCTTGCCCCATAAGTGAAGCCCCACACTGTAAGTGAAGCCCCACCCTATAAGTAGAGCCTTGCCCTATAAGTGAAGCCTCACACTATAAGTGAAGCACCACCCTAAAAGTGAAACCTTGTCCTATAAGTGAAGCATCACACAATAAGCGAGCCACGCCCCATAAGTGAAGCCTCACCCTAAAAGTGAAGCCTTGCCATACAAGTGAAGCCTCAACCTAAAAGTGAAGCCTTGCCCTATAAGAGAAGCATCACACCAAAAGCGAGCCACGCCCCATAAGTGAAGCCTCACCCTAAAAGTGAAGCCTTGCCCCATAAGTGAAGCCTCACCCTATAAGTGAAGCCCCACCCTGTAAGTAGAGCCTTGCCCTATAAGTGAAGCCTCACGCTATAAGTGAAGCCTCACACTATAAGTGAAACACCACCCTAAAAGTGAAGCCTTGCCCCATAAGTGCAACCTCACACTAAAAGTGAACCCTTGCCCCATAAGTGAAGCCCCACACTGTAAGTGAATCCTTGCCCTATAAGTGAAGCATCACACTATAAGCGAGCCGCGCACCATAAGTGAAGCCTCACCCAAATAGTGAAGCCTCGCCCTAAAAGTGAAGCCTCACCCTAAAAGTGAATCATCACACCATAAGCAAGCCACACCCTATAAGTGAATCCTTGCCCTATAAGTGAAGACTCACCCTAAAAGAGACGCCTTGACCTATAGGTGAAGCGCCACCCTATAAGTGAATCCTTGCCCTATAAGTGAAGCATCAACCAAATAGTGAAGCATCACCTTATAAATGAGGCCTCACACTATAAGTGAAGTCTCACCCTAAAAGTGAAGCTTTGCCCTACAAGTAAAGCCTCAACCTAAAAGTGAAGCCTTGCCCTATAAGTGAAGCTTTGCCTTATAAGGGAAGCCTTGCCCCATAAGTGAAGCATCACACCATAAGCAAGCCACGCCACATAAGTGAAGCCTCACCCAAATAGTGAAGCATCTCCCTGTAAATGAAGCCTCACAATATAAGTGAAGCCTCACCCTAAAAGTGAAGCATTGCCCTATAAGTGAAGTCTCACCCAAAAAGTAAAGCCTTGTCCTATAAGTGAAGCATCACACCATAAGCGAGCCACGCCGCATAAGTGAAGCCTCACCCTAAAAGTGAAGCCTTGCCCCATAAGTGAAGCCTCACACTATAAGTATGGCCTTGCCCTATAAGTGAAGACTCACCCTAAAAGTGAAGCACCACCCTAAAATTGAAGCCTTGCCCCATAAGTGAAACCTCACCCTAAAAGTGAACCCTTGCCCCATAAGTGAAGCCCCACACTGTAAGTGAAGCCCCACCCTATAAGGAGAGCCTTGCCCTATAAGTGAAGCCTCACACTATAAGTGAAGCACCACCCTAAAAGTGAAGCCTTGTCCTATAAGTGAAGCATCACACAATAAGCGAGCCACGCCCCATAAGTGAAGCCTCACCCTAAAAGTGAAGCCTTGCCCCATAAGTGAAGCCTCACCCTATAAGAGAAGCCCCACCCTATAAGTAGAGCCTTGCCCTATTAGTGAAGCCTCACACTATAAGTGAAGCCCCACACTGTAAGTGAATCCTTGCCCTATAAGTGAAGCATCACACTATAAGCGAGCCACGCACCATAAGTGAAGCCTCACCCAAATAGTGAAGCATCACCTAATAAATGAGGCCTCACACTATAAGTGAAGCCTCACCCTAAAAGTGAAGCCTCACCCTAAAAGTGAATCATCACACCATAAGCAAGCCACACCCTATAAGTGAATCCTTGCCCTATAAGTGAAGACTCACCCTAAAAGAGACGCCTTGACCTATAAGTGAAGCGCCACCCTATAAGTGAATCCTTGCCCTATAAGTGAAGCATCACCTAAATAGTGAAGCATCACCTTATAAATGAGGCCTCACACTATAAGTGAAGCCTCACCCTAAAAGTGAAGCCTCGCCCTAAAAGCGAAGCCTCACCCTAAAAGTGAATCATCACACCATAAGCAAGCCACACCCTATAAGTGAATCCTTGCCCTATAAGTGAAGACTCACCCTAAAAGAGACGCCTTGACCTATAAGTGAAGCGCCACCCTATAAGTGAATCCTTGCCCTATAAGTGAAGCATCACCCAAATAGTGAAGCATCACCTTATAATTGAGGCCTCACACTATAAGTGAAGCCTCACCCTAAAAGTGAAGCCTTGCCCTACAAGTGAAGCCTCACCCTAAAAGTGAAGCATTGCCCTATAAGTGAAGTCTCACCAAAAAAGTAAAGCCTTGTCCTATAAGTGAAGCATCACACCATAAGCGAGCCACGCCCCATAAGTGAAGCCTCACCCTAAAAGTGAAGCCTTGCCCCATAAGTGAAGCCCCACACTGTAAGTGAAGCCCCACCCTATAAGTAGAGCCTTGCCCTATAAGTGAAGCCTCACACTATAAGTGAAGCACCACCCTAAAAGTGAAGCCTTGTCCTATAAGTGAAGCATCACACCATAAGCGAGCCACGCCCCATAAGTGAAGCCTCACCCTAAAAGTGAAGCCTTGCCCCATAAGTGAAGCCTCACCCTATAAGAGAAGCCCCACCCTATAAGTAGAGCCTTGCCCTAATAGTGAAGCCTCACACTATAAGTGAAGCCCCACACTGTAAGTGAATCCTTGCCCTATAAGTGAAGCGTCACACTATAAGCGAGCCACGCACCATAAGTGAAGCCTCACCCAAATAGTGAAGCATCACCTAATAAATGAGGCCTCACACTATAAGTGAAGCCTCACCCTAAAAGTGAGGCCTTGCCCTAAAAGTGAAGCCTCACCCTAAAAGTGAATCATCACACCATAAGCAAGCCACACCCTATAAGTGAATCCTTGCCCTATAAGTGAAGACTCACCCTAAAAGAGACGCCTTGACCTATAATTGAAGCGCCACCCTATAAGTGAATCCTTGCCCTATAAGTGAAGCATCACCCAAATAGTGAAGCATCACCTTATAAATGAGGCCTCACACTATAAGTGAAGCCTCACCCTAAAAGTGAAGCCTTGCCATACAAGTGAAGCCTCAACCTAAAAGTGAAGCTTGCCCTATAAGAGAAGCATCACACCATAAGCGAGCCACGCCCCATAAGTGAAGCCTCACCCTAAAAGTGAAGCCTTGCCCCATAAGTGAAGCCTCACCCTATAAGTGAAGCCCCACCCTGTAAGTAGAGCCTTGCCCTATAAGTGAAGCGTCACGCTATAAGTGAAGCCTCACACTATAAGTGAAACACCACCCTAAAAGTGAAGCCTTGCTCCATAAGTGCAACCTCACACTAAAAGTGAACCCTTGCCCCATAAGTGAAGCCCCACACTGTAAGTGAATCCTTGCCCTATAAGTGAAGCATCACACTATAAGCGAGCCACGCACCATAAGTGAAGCCTCACCCAAATAGTGAAGCCTCGCCCTAAAAGTGAAGCCTCACCCTAAAAGTGAATCATCACACCATAAGCAAGCCACACCCTATAAGTGAATCCTTGCCCTATAAGTGAAGACTCACCCTAAAAGAGACGCCTTGGCCTATAAGTGAAGCGCCACCCTATAAGTGAATCCTTGCCCTATAAGTGAAGCATCACCCAAATAGTGAAGCATCACCTTATAAATGAGGCCTCACACTATAAGTGAAGCCTCACCCTAAAAGTGAAGCCTCGCCCTAAAAGTGAAGCCTCACCCTAAAATTGAATCATCACACCATAAGCAAGCCACACCCTATAAGTGAATCCTTGCCCTATAAGTGAAGACTCACCCTAAAAGAGACGCCTTGACCTATAAGTGAAGCGCCACCCTATAAGTGAATCCTTGCCCTATAAGTGAAGCATCACCCAAATAGTGAAGCATCACCTTATAATTGAGGCCTCACACTATAAGTGAAGCCTCACCCTAAAAGTGAAGCCTTGCCCTACAAGTGAAGCCTCACCCTAAAAGTGAAGCATTGCCCTATAAGTGAAGTCTCACCCAAAAACTAAAGCCTTGTCCTATAAGTGAAGCATCACACCATAAGCGAGCCACGCCCCATAAGTGAAGCCTCACCCTAAAAGTGAAGCCTTGCCCCATAAGTGAAGCCTCACCCTATAAGTAGAGCCTTGCCCTATAAGTGAAGCCTCACCCTAAAAGTGAAGCCTTGCCCTATAAGTGAAGCCCCACCCTATAAGTAGAGCCTTGCCCTATAAGTGAAGCCCCACCCTATAAGTAGAGCCTTGCCCTATAAGTGAAGCCTCACACTATAAGTGAAGCACCACCCTAAAATTGAAGCCTTGCCCCATAAGTGAAACCTCACCTTAAAAGTGAACCCTTGCCCCATAAGTGAAGCCCCACACTGTAAGTGAAGCCCCACCCTATAAGTAGAGCCTTGCCCTATAAGTGAAGCCTCACACTATAAGTGAAGCACCACCCTAAAAGTGAAGCCTTGTCCTATAAGTGAAGCATCACACCATAAGCGAGCCACGCCCCATAAGTGAAGCCTCACCCTAAAAGTGAAGCCTTGCCCCATAAGTGAAGCCTCACCCTATAAGAGAAGCCCCACCCTATAAGTAGAGCCTTGCCCTATTAGTGAAGCCTCACACTATAAGTGAAGCCTCACACTATAAGTGAAACACCACCCTAAAAGTGAAGCCTTGCCCCATAAGTGCAACCTCACACTAAAAGTGAACCCTTGCCCCATAAGTGAAGCCCCACACTATAAGTGAAGCACCACCCTAAAATTGAAGCCTTGCCCCATAAGTGAAACCTCACCCTAAAAGTGAACCCTTGCCCTATAAGTGAAGCCCCACACTGTAAGTGATGCCCCACCCTATAAGTAGAGCCTTGCCCTATAAGAGAAGCCTCACACTATAAGTGAAGCACCACCCTAAAAGTGAAGCCTTGTCCTATAAGTGAAGCATCACACCATAAGCGAGCCACGCCCCATAAGTGAAGCCTCACCCTAAAAGTGAAGCCTTGCCCCATAAGTGAAGCCTCACCCTATAAGAGAAGCCCCACCCTATAAGTAGAGCCTTGCCCTATTAGTGAAGCCTCACACTATAAGTGAAGCCCCACACTGTAAGTGAATCCTTGCCCTATAAGTGAAGCATCACACTATAAGCGAGCCACGCACCATAAGTGAAGCCTCACCCAAATAGTGAAGCATCACCTAATAAATGAGGCCTCACACTATAAGTGAAGCCTCACCCTAAAAGTGAGGCCTTGCCCTAAAAGTGAAGCCTCACCCTAAAAGTGAATCATCACACCATAAGCAAGCCACACCCTATAAGTGAATCCTTGCCCTATAAATGAAGACTCACCCTAAAAGAGACGCCTTGACCTATAATTGAAGCGCCACCCTATAAGTGAATCCTTGCCCTATAAGTGAAGCATCACCCAAATAGTGAAGCATCACCTTATAAATGAGGCCTCACACTAAAAGTGAAGCCTCACCCTAAAAGTGAAGCCTTGCCATACAAGTGAAGCCTCAACCTAAAAGTGAAGCCTTGCCCTATAAGAGAAGCATCACACCATAAGCGAGCCACGCCCCATAAGTGAAGCCTCACCCTAAAAGTGAAGCCTTGCCCCATAAGTGAAGCCTCACCCTATAAGTGAAGCCCCACCCTGTAAGTAGAGCCTTGCCCTATAAGTGAAGCCTCACGCTATAAGTGAAGCCTCACACTATAAGTGAAACACCACCCTAAAAGTGAAGCCTTGCCCCATAAGTGCAACCTCACACTAAAAGTGAACCCTTGCCCCATAAGTGAAGCCCCACATTGTAAGTGAATCCTTGCCCTATAAGTGAAGCATCACACTATAAGCGAGCCACGCACCATAAGTGAAGCCTCACCCAAATAGTGAAGCCTCACCCTAAAAGTGAAGCCTCACCCTAAAAGTGAATCATCACACCATAAGCAAGCCACACCCTATAAGTGAATCCTTGCCCTATAAGTGAAGACTCACCCTAAAAGGGACGCCTTGACCTATAGGTGAAGCGCCACCCTATAAGTGAATCCTTGCCCTATAAGTGAAGCATCACCCAAATAGTGAAGCATCACCTTATAAATGAGGCCTCACACTATAAGTGAAGTCTCACCCTAAAAGTGAAGCCTTGCCCTACAAGTAAAGCCTCAACCTAAAAGTGAAGCCTTGCCCTATAAGTGAAGCTTTGCCTTATAAGTGAAGCCTTGCCCCATAAGTGAAGCATCACACCATAAGCAAGCCACGCCACATAAGTGAAGCCTCACCCAAATAGTGAAGCATCTCCCTGTAAATGAAGCCTCACAATATAAGTGAAGCCTCACCCTAAAAGTGAAGCATTGCCCTATAAGTGAAGTCTCACCCAAAAAGTAAAGCCTTGTCCTATAAGTGAAGCATCACACCATAAGCGAGCCACGCCGCATAAGTGAAGCCTCACCCTAAAAGTGAAGCCTTGCCCCATAAGTGAAGCCTCACACTATAAGTATGGCCTTGCCCTATAAGTGAAGACTCACCCTAAAAGTGAAGCACCACCCTAAAATTGAAGCCTTGCCCCATAAGTGAAACCTCACCCTAAAAGTGAACCCTTGCCCCATAAGTGAAGCCCCACACTGTAAGTGAAGCCCCACCCTATAAGTAGAGCCTTGCCCTATAAGTGAAGCCTCACACTATAAGTGAAGCACCACCCTAAAAGTGAAACCTTGTCCTATAAGTGAAGCATCACACAATAAGCGAGCCACGCCCCATAAGTGAAGCCTCACCCTAAAAGTGAAGCCTTGCCATACAAGTGAAGCCTCAACCTAAAAGTGAAGCCTTGCCCTATAAGAGAAGCATCACACCATAAGCGAGCCACGCCCCATAAGTGAAGCCTCACCCTAAAAGTGAAGCCTTGCCCCATAAGTGAAGCCTCACCCTATAAGTGAAGCCCCACCCTGTAAGTAGAGCCTTGCCCTATAAGTGAAGCCTCACGCTATAAGTGAAGCCTCACACTATAAGTGAAACACCACCCTAAAAGTGAAGCCTTGCCCCATAAGTGCAACCTCACACTAAAAGTGAACCCTTGCCCCATAAGTGAAGCCCCACACTGTAAGTGAATCCTTGCCCTATAAGTGAAGCATCACACTATAAGCGAGCCGCGGACCATAAGTGAAGCCTCACCCAAATAGTGAAGCCTCGCCCTAAAAGTGAAGCCTCACCCTAAAAGTGAATCATCACACCATAAGCAAGCCACACCCTATAAGTGAATCCTTGCCCTATAAGTGAAGACTCACCCTAAAAGAGACGCCTTGACCTATAGGTGAAGCGCCACCCTATAAGTGAATCCTTGCCCTATAAGTGAAGCATCAACCAAATAGTGAAGCATCACCTTATAAATGAGGCCTCACACTATAAGTGAAGTCTCACCCTAAAAGTGAAGCTTTGCCCTACAAGTAAAGCCTCAACCTAAAAGTGAAGCATTGCCCTATAAGTGAAGTCTCACCCAAAAAGTAAAGCCTTGTCCTATAAGTGAAGCATCACACCATAAGCGAGCCACGCCGCATAAGTGAAGCCTCACCCTAAAAGTGAAGCCTTGCCCCATAAGTGAAGCCTCACACTATAAGTATGGCCTTGCCCTATAAGTGAAGACTCACCCTAAAAGTGAAGCACCACCCTAAAATTGAAGCCTTGCCCCATAAGTGAAACCTCACCCTAAAAGTGAACCCTTGCCCCATAAGTGAAGCCCCACACTGTAAGTGAAGCCCCACCCTATAAGGAGAGCCTTGCCCTATAAGTGAAGCCTCACACTATAAGTGAAGCACCACCCTAAAAGTGAAGCCTTGTCCTATAAGTGAAGCATCACACAATAAGCGAGCCACGCCCCATAAGTGAAGCCTCACCCTAAAAGTGAAGCCTTGCCCCATAAGTGAAGCCTCACCCTATAAGAGAAGCCCCACCCTATAAGTAGAGCCTTGCCCTATTAGTGAAGCCTCACACTATAAGTGAAGCCCCACACTGTAAGTGAATCCTTGCCCTATAAGTGAAGCATCACACTATAAGCGAGCCACGCACCATAAGTGAAGCCTCACCCAAATAGTGAAGCATCACCTAATAAATGAGGCCTCACACTATAAGTGAAGCCTCACCCTAAAAGTGAAGCCTCACCCTAAAAGTGAATCATCACACCATAAGCAAGCCACACCCTATAAGTGAATCCTTGCCCTATAAGTGAAGATTCACCCTAAAAGAGACGCCTTGACCTATAAGTGAAGCGCCACCCTATAAGTGAATCCTTGCCCTATAAGTGAAGCATCACCCAAATAGTGAAGCATCACCTTATAAATGAGGCCTCACACTATAAGTGAAGCCTCACCCTAAAAGTGAAGCCTCGCCCTAAAAGCGAAGCCTCACCCTAAAAGTGAATCATCACACCATAAGCAAGCCACACCCTATAAGTGAATCCTTGCCCTATAAGTGAAGACTCACCCTAAAAGAGACGCCTTGACCTATAAGTGAAGCGCCACCCTATAAGTGAATCCTTGCCCTATAAGTGAAGCATCACCCAAATAGTGAAGCATCACCTTATAATTGTGGCCTCACACTATAAGTGAAGCCTCACCCTAAAAGTGAATCCTTGCCCTACAAGTGAAGCCTCACCCTAAAAGTGAAGCATTGCCCTATAAGTGAAGTCTCACCAAAAAAGTAAAGCCTTGTCCTATAAGTGAAGCATCACACCATAAGCGAGCCACGCCCCATAAGTGAAGCCTCACCCTAAAAGTGAAGCCTTGCCCCATAAGTGAAGCCTCACCCTATAAGTAGAGCCTTGCCCTATAAGTGAAGCCTCACCCTAAAAGTGAAGCCTTGCCCTATAAGTGAAGCCCCACCCTATAAGTAGAGCCTTGCCCTATAAGTGAAGCCCCACCCTATAAGTAGAGCCTTGCCCTATAAGTGAAGCCTCACACTATAAGTGAAGCACCACCCTAAAATTGAAGCCTTGCCCCATAAGTGAAACCTCACCTTAAAAGTGAACCCTTGCCCCATAAGTGAAGCCCCACACTGTAAATGAAGCCCCTCCCTATAAGTAGAGCCTTGCCCTATAAGTGAAGCCTCACACTATAAGTGAAGCACCACCCTAAAAGTGAAGCCTTGTCCTATAAGTGAAGCATCACACCATAAGCGAGCCACGCCCCATAAGTGAAGCCTCAACCTAAAAGTGAAGCCTTGCCCCATAAGTGAAGCCTCACCCTATAAGAGAAGCCCCACCCTATAAGTATAGCCTTGCCCTATTAGTGAAGCCTCACACTATAAGTGAAGCCTCACACTATAAGTGAAACACCACCCTAAAAGTGAAGCCTTGCCCCATAAGTGCAACCTCACACTAAAAGTGAACCCTTGCCCCATAAGTGAAGCCCCACACTATAAGTGAAGCCTCACCCTAAAAGTGAAGCCTTGCCATACAAGTGAAGCCTCAACCTAAAAGTGAAGCCTTGCCCTATAAGAGAAGCCCCACCCTATAAGTAGAGCCTTGCCCTATTAGTGAAGCCTCACACTATAAGTGAAGCCCCACACTGTAAGTGAATCCTTGCCCTATAAGTGAAGCATCACACTATAAGCGAGCCACGCACCATAAGTGAAGCCTCACCCAAATAGTGAAGCATCACCTAATAAATGAGGCCTCACACTATAAGTGAAGCCTCACCCTAAAAGTGAAGCCTCGCCCTAAAAGTGAAGCGTCACCCTAAAAGTGAATCATCACACCATAAGCAAGCCACACCCTATAAGTGAATCCTTGCCCTATAAGTGAAGACTCACCCTATAAGAGAAGCCCCACCCTATAAGTAGAGCCTTGCCCTATAAGTGAAGCCTCACACTATAAGTGAAGCCCCACACTGTAAGTGAATCCTTGCCCTATAAGTGAAGCATCATACTATAAACGAGCCACGCACCATAAGTGAAGCCTCACCCAAATAGTGAAGCATCACCTAATAAATGAGGCCTCACACTATAAGTGAAGCCTCACCATAAAAGTGAAGCCTTGCCCTAAAAGTGAAGCCTCACCCTAAAAGTGAATCATCACACCATAAGCAAGCCAAACCCTATAAGTGAATCCTTGCCCTATAAGTGAAGACTCACCCTAAAAGAGACGCCTTGACCTATAATTGAAGCGCCACCCTATAAGTGAATCCTTGCCCTATAAGTGAAGCATCACCCAAATAGTGAAGCATCACCTTATAAATGAGGCCTCACACTATAAGTGAAGCCTCACCCTAAAAGTGAAGCCTTGCCATACAAGTGAAGCCTCAACCTAAAAGTGAAGCTTGCCCTATAAGAGAAGCATCACACCATAAGCGAGCCACGCCCCATAAGTGAAGCCCCACCCTATAAGTAGAGCCTTGCCCTATTAGTGAAGCCTCACACTATAAGTGAAGCCCCACACTGTAAGTGAATCCTTGCCCTATAAGTGAAGCTGTGCCTTATAAGTGAAGCCTTGCCCATAAGTGAAGCATCACACCATAAGCAAGCCACGCCACATAAGTGAAGCCTCACCCAAATAGTGAAGCATCTCCCTGTAAATGAAGCCTCACAATATAAGTGAAGCCTCACCCTAAAAGTGAAGCCTTGCCCCATAAGTGAAGCCTCACCCTATAAGTAGAGCCTTGCCCTATAAGTGAAGCCTCACCCTAAAAGTGAAGCCTTGCCCTATAAGTGAAGCCCCACCCTATAAGTAGAGCCTTGCCCCATAAGTGAAACCTCACCCTAAAAGTGAACCCTTGCTCCATAAGTGAAGCCCCACACTGTAAGTGAAGCCCCACCCTATATGTAGAGCCTTGCCCTATAAGTGAAGCCTCACACTATAAGTGAAACACCACCCTAAAAGTGAAGCCTTGTCCTATAAGTGAAGCATCACACCATAAGCGAGCCACGCCCCATAAGTGAAGCCTCACCCTAAAAGTGAAGCCTTGCCCCATAAGTGAAGCCTCACCCTATAAGAGAAGCCCCACCCTATAAGTAGAGCCTTGCCCTATTAGTGAAGCCTCACACTATAAGTGAAGCCTCATACTATAAGTGAATCACCACCCTAAAAGTGAAGCCTTGCCCCATAAGTGCAACCTCACACTAAAAGTGAACCCTTGCCCCATAAGTAAAGCCCCACACTGTAAGTGAAGCCCCACCCTATAAGTAAAGCCTTGCCCCATGAGTGAAGCCCCACCCTAGAAGTGAAGCCTCTCCCTAAACGCGAAGTATCACAGCATAAGCGAGCCACGCCCCATAAGTGAAGCCTCACCCTAAAAGTGAAGCCTTGCCCCATAAGTGAAGCCTCACCCTATAAGAGAAGCCCCTCCCTATAAGTAGAGTCTTGCCCTATTAGTGAAGCCTCACACTATAAGTGAAGCCCCACACTGTAAGTGAATCCTTGCCCTATAAGTGAAGCATCACACAATAAGCGAGCTACGCACCATAAGTGAAGCCTCACCCAAATGGTGACGCATCACCTAATAAATGAGGCCTCACACTATAAGTGAAGCCTCACCCTAAAAGTGAAGCCTCGCCCTAAAAGTGAAGCCTCACCCTAAAAGTGAATCATCACACCATAAGCAAGCCACACCCTATAAGTGAATCCTTGCCCTATAAGTGAAGACTAACCCTAAAAGAGACGCCTTGACCTATAAGTGAAGCGCCACCCTATAAGTGAATCCTTGCCCTATAAGTGAAGCATCATCCAAACAGTGAAGCATCACCTTATAAATGAGGCCTCACACTATAAGTGAAGCCTCACCCTAAAAGTGAAGCCTTGCCCTACAAGTGAAGCTTCAACCTAAAAGTGAAGCCTTGCCCTATAAGTGATAACTCGAACTATAAGTGAAGCCTTGCCTATAAGTGAAGCTTTGCCTTATAAGTGAAGCCTTGCCCCATAAGTGAAGCATCACACCATAAGCAAGCCACGCCACATAAGTGAAGCCTCACCCAAATAGTGAAGCATCACCCTGTAAATGAAGCATCACACCATAAGCAAGCCACGCCACATAAGTGAAGCCTCACCCAAATAGTGAAGCATCACCCTGTAAATGAAGCCTCACAATATAAGTGAAGCCTCACCCTAAAAGTGAAGCATTGCCCTATAAGTGAAGTCTCACCCAAAAAGTAAAGCCTTGTCCTATAAGTGAAGCATCACACCATAAGCGAGCCACGCCCCATAAGTGAAGCCTCACCCTAAAAGTGAAGCCTTGCCCCATAAGTGAAGCCTCACCCTATAAGTAGAGCCTTGCCCTATAACTGAAACCTCACCCTAAAAGTGAAGCCTTGCCCTATAAGTGAAGCCCCACCCTATAAGTAGAGCCTTGCCCTATAAGTGAAGCCCCACCCTATAAGTAGAGCACCACCCTAAAATTGAAGCCTTGCCCCATAAGTGAAACCTCACCCTAAAAGTGAACCCTTGCCCCATAAGTGAAGCCCCACACTGTAAGTGAAGCCCCACCCTATAAGTAGAGCCTTGCCCCATAAGTGAAGCCTCACACTATAAGTGAAGCACCACCCTAAAAGTGAAGCCTTGTCCTATAAGTGAAGCATCACACCATAAGCGAGCCACGCCCCATAAGTGAAGCCTCACCCTAAAAGAGAAGCCTTGCCCCATAAGGGAAGCCTCACCCTATAAGAGAAGCCCCACCCTATAAGTAGAGCCTTGCCCTATTAGTGAAGCCTCACACTATAAGTGAAGCCCCACACTGTAAGTGAATCCTTGCCCTATAAGTGAAGCATCACACCATAAGCAAGCCACGCCACATAAGTGAAGCCTCACCCAAATAGTGAAGCATCACCTAATAAATGAGGCCTCACACTATAAGTGAAGCCTCACCGTAAAAGTGAAGCCTTGCCCTAAAAGTGAAGCCTCACCCTAAAAGTGAATCATCACACCATAAGCAAGCCACACCCTATAAGTGAATCCTTGCCCTATAAGTGAAGACTCACCCTCAAAGAGACGCCTTGACCTATAATTGAAGCGCCACCCTATAAGTGAATCCTTGCCCTATAAGTGAAGCATCACCCAAATAGTGAAGCATCACCTTATAAATGAGGCCTCACACTATAAGTGAAGCCTCACCCTAAAAGTGAAGCCTTGCCATACAAGTGAAGCCTCAACCTAAAAGTGAATCCTTGCCCTATAAGAGAAGCCCCACCCTATAAGTAGAGCCTTGCCCTATTAGTGAAGCCTCACACTATTAGTGAAGCCCCACACTGTAAGTGAATCCTTGGCCAATAAGTGAAGCATCACACTATAAGCGAGCCACGCACCATAAGTGACGCCTCACCCAAATAGTGAAGCATCACCTAATAAATGAGGCCTCACACTATAAGTGAAGCCTAACCCTAAAAGTGAAGCCTCGCCCTAAAAGTGAAGCGTCACCCTAAAAGTGAATCATCACACCATAAGCAAGCCACACCCTATAAGTGAATCCTTGCCCTATAAGTGAAGACTCACCCTAAAAGAGACGCCTTGACCTATAAGTGAAGCGCCACCCTATAAGTGAATCCTTGCCCTATAAGTGACGCATCACCCAAATAGTGAAGCATCACCTTATAAATGAGGCCTCACACTATAAGTGAAGCCTCACCCTAAAAGTGAAGCCTTGCCCTACAAGTGAAGCCTCAACCTAAAAGTGAAGCCTTGCCCTATAAGTGATGACTCGAATTATAAGTGAAGCCTTGCCCTATAAGTGAAGCTGTGCCTTATAAGTGAAGCCTTGCCCCATAAGTGAAGCATCACACCATAAGCAAGCCACGCCACATAAGTGAAGCCTAACCCAAATAGTGAAGCATCACCCTGTAAATGAAGCCTCACAATATAAGTGAAGCCTCACCCTAAAAGTGAAGCATTGCCCTATAAGTGAAGTCTCACCCAAAAAGTAAAGCCTTGTCCTATAAGTGAAGCATCACACCATAAGCGAGCCACGCCCCATAAGTGCAGCCTCATCCTAAAAGTGAAGCCTTGCCCCATAAGTGAAGCCTCACCCTATAAGTAGAGCCTTGCCCTATAAGTGAAGCCTCACACTATAAGTGAAGCACCACCATAAATTGAAGCCTTGCCCCATAAGTGAAATCTCACCCTAAAAGTGAACCCTTGCCCCATAAGTGAAGCCCCACACTGTAAGTGAAGCCCCACTCTATAAGTAGAGCCTTGCCCTATAAGTGAAGCCTCACACTATAAGTGAAGCACCACCCTAAAAGTGAAGCCTTGTCCTATAAGTGAAGCATCACACCATAAGCGAGCCACGCCCCATAAGTGAAGCCTCACCCTAAAAGTGAAGCCTTGCCCCATAAGTGAAGCCTCACCCTATAAGAGAAGCCCCACCCTATAAGTAGAGCCTTGCCCTATTAGTGAAGCCTCACACTATAAGTGAAGCCTCACACTATAAGTGAAACACCACCCTAAAAGTGAAGCCTTGCCCCATAAGTGCAACCTCACACTAAAAGTGAACCCTTGCCCCATAAGTGAAGCCCCACACTATAAGTGAAGCACCACCCTAAAATTGAAGCCTTGCCCCATAAGTGAAACCTCACCCTAAAAGTGAACCCTTGCCCCATAAGTGAAGCCCCACACTGTAAGTGAAGCCCCACCCTATAAGTAAAGCCTTGCCCCATGAGTGAAGCCCCACCCTAGAAGTGAAGCCTCTCCCTAAACGCGAATAATCACAGCATAAGCGAGCCACGCCCCATAAGTGAAGCCTCACCCTAAAAGTGAAGCCTTGCCCCATAAGTGAAGCCTCACCCTATAAGAGAAGCCCCTCCCTATAAGTAGAGTCTTGCCCTATTAGTGAAGCCTCACACTGTAAGTGAATCCTTGCCCTATAAGTGAAGCATCACACTATAAGCGAGCCACGCACCATAAGTGAAGCCTCACCCAAATAGTGAAGCATCACCTAATAAATGAGGCCTCACACTATAAGTGAAGCCTAACCCTAAAAGTGAAGCCTCGCCCTAAAAGTGAAGCGTCACCCTAAAAGTGAATCATCACACCATAAGCAAGCCACACCCTATAAGTGAATCCTTGCCCTATAAGTGAAGACTCACCCTAAAAGAGACGCCTTGACCTATAAGTGAAGCGCCACCCTATAAGTGAATCCTTGCCCTATAAGTGACGCTTCACCCAAATAGTGAAGCATCACCTTATAAATGAGGCCTCACACTATAAGTGAAGCCTCACCCTAAAAGTGAAGCCTTGCCCTACAAGTGAAGCCTCAACCTAAAAGTGAAGCCTTGCCCTATAAGTGATGACTCGAATTATAAGTGAAGCCTTGCCCTATAAGTGAAGCTGTGCCTTATAAGTGAAGCCTTGCCCCATAAGTGAAGCATCACACCATAAGCAAGCCACGCCACATAAGTGAAGCCTCACCCAAATAGTGAAGCATCACCCTGTAAATGAAGCCTCACAATATAAGTGAAGCCTCACCCTAAAAGTGAAGCATTGCCCTATAAGTGAAGTCTCACCCAAAAAGTAAAGCCTTGTCCTATAAGTGAAGCATCACACCATAAGCGAGCCACGCCCCATAAGTGAAGCCTCACCCTAAAAGTGAAGCCTTGCCCCATAAGTGAAGCCTCACCCTATAAGTAGAGCCTTGCCCTATAAGTGAAACCTCACCCTAAAAGTGAAGCCTTGCCCTATAAGTGAAGCCCCACCCTATAAGTAGAGCCTTGCCCTATAAGTGAAGCCCCACCCTATAAGTAGAGCCTTGCTCTATAAGTGAAGCCTCACACTATAAGTGAAGCACCACCCTAAAATTGAAGCCTTGCCCCATAAGTGAAACCTCACCCTAAAAGTGAACCCTTGCCCCATAAGTGAAGCCCCACACTGTAAGTGAAGCCCCACCCTATAAGTAAAGCCTTGCCCCATGAGTGAAGCCCCACCCTAGAAGTGAAGCCTCTCCCTAAACGCGAAGAATCACAGCATAAGCGAGCCACGCCCCATAAGTGAAGCCTCACCCTAAAAGTGAAGCCTTGCCCCATAAGTGAAGCCTCATCCTATAAGAGAAGCCCCTCCCTATAAGTAGAGTCTTGCCCTATTAGTGAAGCCTCACACTGTAAGTGAATCCTTGCCCTATAAGTGAAGCATCACACTATAAGCGAGCCATGCACCATAAGTGAAGCCTCACCCAAATAGTGAAGCATCACCTAATAAATGAGGCCTCACACTATAAGTGAAGCCTCACCCTAAAAGTGAAGCCTCGCCCTAAAAGTGAAGCCTCACCCTAAAAGTGAATCATCACCCCATAAGCAAGCCACACCCTATAAGTGAATCCTTGCCCTATAAGTGAAGACTCACCCTAAAAGAGACGCCTTGATCTATAAGTGAAGCGCCACCCTATAAGTGACTCCTTGCCCTATAAGTGAAGCATCACCCAAATAGTGAAGCATCACCTTATAAATGAGGCCTCACACTATAAGTGAAGCCTCACCCTAAAAGTGAAGCCTTGCCCTACAAGTGAAGCTTCAACCTAAAAGTGAAGCCTTGCCCTATAAGTGATGGCTCGAACTATAAGTGAAGCCTTGCCCTATAAGTGAAGCTTTGCCTTATAAGTGAAGCCTTGCCCCATAAGTGAAGCATCACACCATAAGCAAGCCACGCCACATAAGTGAAGCCTCACCCAAATAGTGAAGCATCACCCTGTAAATGAAGCCTCACAATATAAGTGAAGCCTCACCCTAAAAGTGAAGCATTGCCCTATAAGTGAAGTCTCACCCAAAAAGTAAAGCCTTGTCCTATAAGTGAAGCATCACACCATAAGCGAGCCACGCCCCATAAGTGAAGCCTCACCCTAAAAGTGAAGCCTTGCCCCATAAGTGAAGCCTCACCCTATAAGTAGAGCCTTGCCCTATAAGTGAAACCTCACCCTAAAAGTGAAGCCTTGCCCTATAAGTGAAGCCCCACCCTATAAGTAGAGCCTTGCCCTATAAGTGAAGCCCCACCCTATAAGTAGAGCCTTGCCCTATAAGTGAAGCCTCACACTATAAGTGAAGCACCACCCTAAAATTGAAGCCTTGCCCCATAAGTGAAACCTCACCCTATAAGTGAACCCTTGCCCCATAAGTGAAGCCCCACACTGTAAGTGAAGCCCCACCCTATAAGTAGAGCTTTGCCCTATAAGTGAAGCCTCACACTATAAGTGAAGCACCACCCTAAAAGTGAAGCCTTGTCCTTTAAGTGAAGCATCACACCATAAGCGAGCCACGCCCCATAAGTGAAGCCTCACCCTAAAAGTGAAGCCATGCCCCATAAGTGAAGTCTCACCCTATAAGAGAAGCCCCACCCTATAAGTAGAGCCTTGCCCTATTAGTGAAGCCTCACACTATAAGTGAAGCCTCACACTATAAGTGAAACACCACCCTAAAAGTGAAGCCTTGCCCCATAAGTGCAACCTCACACTAAAAGTGAACCCTTGCCCCATAAGTGAAGCCCCACACTATAAGTGAAGCACCACCCTAAAATTGAAGCCTTGCCCCATAAGTGACACCTCACCATAAAAATGAACCCTTGCCCCATAAGTGAAGCCCCACACTGTAAGTGAAGCCCCACCCTATAAGTAGAGCCTTGCCCTATAAGTGAAGCCTCACACTATAAGTGAAGCACCACCCTAAAAGTGAAGCCTTGTCCTATAAGTGAAGCATCACACCATAAGCGAGCCACGCCCCATAAGTGAAGCCTCACCCTAAAAGTGAAGCCTTGGCCCATAAGTGAAGCCTCACCCTATAAAAGAAGCCCCACCCTATAAGTAGAGCCTTGCCCTATTAGTGAAGTCTGAGACTATAAGTGAAGCCCCACACTGTAAGTGAATCCTTTCCCTATAAGTGAAGCATCACACTATAAGCGAGCCACGCACCATAAGTGAAGCCTCACCCAAATAGTGAAGCATCACCTAATAAATGAGGCCTCACACTATAAGTGAAGCCTCACCCTAAAAGTGAAGCCTTGCCCTAAAAGTGAAGCCTCACCCTAAAAGTGAATCATCACACCATAAGCAAGCCACACCCAATAAGTGATTCCTTGCCCTATAAGTGAAGACTCACCCTAAAGGGACGCCTTGACCTATAAGTGAAGCGCCACCCTATAAGTGAATCCTTGCCCTATAAGTGAAGCATCACCCAAATAGTGAAGCATCACCTTATAAATGAGGCCTCACGCTATAAGTGAAGCCTCACCCTAAAAGTGAAGCCTTGCCATACAAGTGAAGCCTCAACCTAAAAGTGAAGCCTTACCCTATAAGAGAAGCCCCACCCTATAAGTAGAGCCTTGCCCTATTAGTGAAGCCTCACACTATAAGTGAAGCCCCACACTGTAAGTGAATCCTTGCCCTATAAGTGAAGCATCACACTATAAGCGAGCCACGCACCATAAGTGAAGCCTCACCCAAATAGTGAAGCATCACCTAATAAATTAGGCCTCACACTATAAGTGAAGCCTCACCCTAAAAGTGAAGCCTCGCCCTAAAAGTGAAGCCTCACCCTAAAAGTGAATCATCACACCATAAGCAAGCCACACCCTATAAGTGAATCCTTGCCCTATAAGTGAAGACTCACCCTAAAAGAGACGCCTTGACCTATACGTGAAGCGCCACCCTATAAGTGAATCCTTGCCCTATAAGTGAAGCATTACCCAAATAGTGAATTATCACCTTATAAATGAGGCCTCACACTATAAGTGAAGCCTCACCCTAAAAGTGAAGCCTTGCCCTACAAGTGAAGCCTCAACCTAAAAGTGAAGCCTTGCCCCATAAGTGAAGTCCCACCCTAGAAGTGAAGCCTTGCCCCATAAGTGAAGCCTCACCCAAATAGTGAAGCATCACCTTATTCATGAGGCCTGACACTATAAGTGAAGCCACACCCTGAAAGTGAAGCCTTGCCCTATAAATGAAGCCTCACCCTAAAAGTGAAGCCTTGACCTATACGTGAATCATCACACCATAAGCAAGCCACGCCACATAAGTGAAGCCTCACACTATAAGTGAAGCCTTGCCCTATAAGTGAAGCCTCATACTATAAGTGAGGCCTCACCCTAAAAGTGAATCCTTGCCCTATAAGTGAAGCCTCACCCCAAAAGTGAAGCCTTGCCCTATAAGTGATGCCTCACAATATAAGTGAAGCCTCACCCTAAATCAGAAGCATTGCCCTATAAGTGAAGCCCCACCCTGTAAGTGAACCATATAAGTAAAGCCTTGCCCTATAAGTGAAGCATCACAGCATAAGCAAGCCACGCCCCATAAGTGAAGCCTCACCCAAACAGTGAAGCATCACAGCATAAATGAGGCCTCACACTATAAGTGAAGCTTCACCCTTAAAGTGAAGCCTTGCCATGTAAGTGAAGCCTCACACTATAAGTGAAGCCCCGACCTATAAGTGAAGCCTCACACTGTAAGTGAAGCCTTGCCCTATAAATGAAGCAATGCGTTATAAGTGAAGCCATGCCCTATAAGTGAAGCCACACTATAAGTGAAGCCTCACACTGTAAGTGAAGCCTTGCCCTATAAGTGAAGCATTGCCTAATAAGTGAAGCCATGCCCTATAAGTGAAGCCACACTATAAGTGAAGTCTCACCTTATAAATGAGGCCTCACACTATAAGTGAAGCCTCACACTATAAATGAAGCCTTGCCCTATAAGTGAAGCACTGCCCTATAATTGAAGGCTTGCCCTATAAGTGAAGCCTCACCCTGAAAGTGAATCCTTGCCCTATAAGTGAAGCATGACACCATAAGCAAGCCATGCACCATAAATGAAGCCTCACCCAAATAGTGAAGCATCACCCTGTAAATGAAGCCTCACAATATAAGTGAAGCCTCACCCTAAAAGTGAAGCCTTGCCCTATAAGTGAAGCCTCACACTATAAGTGAAGCCTCACACTAAAAGTGAAGCCTTGCCCCATAAGTGAAGCCCCACCCTAGAAGTGAAGCCTCTCCCTAAAAGTGAAGCATCACAGCATAAGCGAGCCACGCCCAATAAGTGAAGCCCCATCCTATAAGTGAACCCTATAAGTCAAGCCTTGCCCTATAAGTGAAGCATCACAGCATAAGCAAGCCACGCCCCATAAATGAAGCCTCACCCAAATGGTGAAGCCTTGCCCTATAAGTGAAGCCTCACCCTAAAAGTGAAGCCTTGCCCTATAATTGAAGCATCACAGCATAAGCGAGCCACGCCCCATAAGCGAAGCCCCGATCTATAAGTGATGCATTGGCCCATAAGTGAAGCCTCACCCTAAAATTGAAGCCTTGCCCCATAAGTGAAGCCCCACCCTATAAGTGAAGCCTTGCCCCATAAGTGTAGCCTCACCCTAAAAGTGAAGCATTGCCCCATAAGTGAAGTCCCACCCTAGAAGTGAAGCCTTGCCCTATAAGTGAAGCATCACACCATAAGCGAGCCATGCCCCATAAGCGAAGCCCCGATCTATAAGTGATGCATTGCCCCATAAGTGAAGCCTCACCCTAAAATTGAAGCCTTGCCCCATAAGTGAAGCCCCACCCTATAAGTGAAGCCTTGCCCCATAAGTGTAGCCTCACCCTAAAAGTGAAGCATTGCCCCATAAGTGAAGTCCCACCCTAGAAGTGAAGCCTTGCCCTATAAGTGAAGCATCACACCATAAGCGAGCCATGCCCCATAAGCGAAGCCCCGATCTATAAGTGATGCATTGCTCCATAAGTGAAGCCTCACCCTAAAATTGAAGCATTGCCCCATAAGTGAAGTCCCACCCTAGAAGTGAAGCCTTGCCCCATAAGTGAAGCCTCACCCAAATAGTGAAGCATCAACTTATTAATGAGGCCTGACACTATAAGTGAAGCCTCACCCTGAAAGTGAAGCCTTGCCCTATAAATGAAGCCTCACCCTAAAAGTGAAGCCTTGCCCTATACGTGAATCATCACACCATAAGCAAGCCACGCCACATAAGTGAAGCCTCACACTATAAGTGAAGCCATGCCCTATGAGTGAAGCCTCATACTATAAATGAGGCCTCACCCTAAAAGTGAATCCTTGCCCTATAAGTGAAGCCTAACCCCAAAAGTGAAGCCTTGCCCTATAAGTGATGCCTCACAATATAAGTGAAGCCTCACCCTAAATCAGAAGCATTGCCCTATAAGTGAAGCCCCACCCTGTAAGTGAACCATATAAGTAAAGCCTTACCCTATAAGTGAAGCATCACAGCATAAGCAAGCCACGCACCATAAGTGAAGCCTCACCCAAATAGTGAAGCATCACAGCATAAATGAGGCCTCACACTATAAGTGAAGCTTCACACTTAAAGTGAAGCCTTGCCATGTAAGTGAAGCCTCACACTATAAGTGAAGCCCCGACCTATAAGTGAAGCCTCACACTGTAAGTGAAGCCTTGCCCTATAAGAGAAGCATTGCGTTATAAGTGAAGCCATGCCCTATAAGTGAAGCCACACTATAAGTGAAGCCTCACACTGTAAGTGAAGCCTTGCCCTATAAGTGAAGCATTGCCTTATAAGTGAAGCCATGCCCTATAAGTGAAGCCACACTATAAGTGAAGCCTCACACTGTAAGTAAAGCCATGTCCTATAAGTGAAGCCACACTATAAGTGAAGCCTCACACTGTAAGTGAAACCTTGCCCTATAAGTGAAGCATTGCCTTATAAGTGAAGCCATGCCCTATATGTGAAGCCACACTATAAGTGAAGCCTCACACTGTAAGTAAAGCCTTGCCCTATAGGTGAAGCATTGCGTTATAAGTGAAGCCATGCCCTATAAGTGAAGCCACACTATAAGTGAAGCCTCACACTGTAAGTGAAGCATTACCCTATAAGTGAAGCATTGCCTTATAAGTGAAGCTTTGGCCTATAAGTGAATCATCACACCATAAGCAAGCCACGCCCTATAAGTGAAGCCATGCCCTATAAGTGAAGCCACACTATAAGTGAAGCCTCACACTGTAAGTGAAGCCTTGCGCTATAAGTGAAGCATTGCCTTATAAGTGAAGCTATGCCCTATAAGTGAAGCCACACTATAAGTGAAGCCTCACACTGTAAGTGAAGCCTTGCCCTATAAGTGAAGCATCAACTTATAAATGAGGCCTCACCCTAAAAGTGAAGCCTTGACCTATAGATGAAGCATCACAGTATAAGCGAGCATCGCCCTATAAGTGAAGCCTCACACTATAAGTGAAGCCTCACACTATAAGTGAAGCCTTGCCCTATAAGTGAAGCACTGCCTTATAAGTGAATCCTTGGCCTATAAGTGAATCATCACACCATAAGCAAGCCACGCCCCATAAGTGAAGCCCCACCCAAATAGTGAAGTATCACCTTATAAATGAGGCCTCACACTATAAGTGAAGCATCACCTTAAAAGTCAAGCCTTGCCCTGTAAGTGAAGCATCACAGCATGAGCAAGCCACGCCCCATAAATGAAGCCTCACCCAAATAGTGAAGCCTTGCACTATAAGTGAAGCCTCACCCTAAAAGTGAAGCCTTGCCCTATAATTGAAGCATCACACCATAAGCGAGCCATGCCCCATAAGCAAAGCTCCGATCTATAAGTGATGCATTGCCCCATAAGTGAAGCCTCACCCTAAAATTGAAGCCTTGCCCCATAAGTGAAGCCCCACCCTATAAGTGAAGCCTTGCTCCATAAGTGTAGCCTCACCCTAAAAGTGAAGCATTGCCCCATAAGTGAAGTCCCACCCTAGAAGTGAACCCTTGCCCCATAAGTGAAGCCTCACCCAAATAGTGAAGCATCACCCTATAAATGAGGCCTCTCACTATAAGTGAAGCTTCACCCTAAAAGTGAATCTTTGCCGTATAAGAGAAGCCTCGAACTATAAGTGAAGCCCTGACCTATAAGTGAAGCCTTGCCCTATAAGTGAAGCCTCACCCTAAAAGTGACGCCTTGCCCTATAAGTAAAGCCCCACCCTATAAGTGAAGCCTTGCCCTATAAGTGAAGACTCACACTATAAGTGAAGCCCCACCCTATAAGTGAAGCCTTGCCCCATAAGTGTAGCCTCACTCTAAAATTGAAGCCTTGCCCTATAAGTGAAGCCCCACCCTATAAGTAAAAGTTTGCCCTATAAGTGAAGCATCACGCCATAAGCGAGCCACGCCGCATAAGCGAAGCCTCACCCAAATAGTGAAGCATCACCTTATAAATGAGGCCTCGCACTAAAAGTGAACTTTCACACTAAAAGTGAAGCCCTGACCTATAAGTGAAGCCTTGTCCTATAAGTGAATCCTCACCCAAATAGTGAAGCATCACCTTATAAATGAAGCCTCACCCTAATCCTCGCCCTATAAGTGAAGCCTCACACTAAAAGTGAAGCCTTGCCGTATAATTGCAGCATCACAGCATAAGCGAGCCACGCCCTATAAGCAAAGTCCCGATCTATAAGGGAAGCATTGCCCTATAAGTGAAGCCTCACGCTAAAAGTGACGCCTTGCCCTATAAGTGAAGCCCCACCCTATAAGTGATGCCATGCCCTATAAGTGAATCCTCACACTATAAGTGAAGCTTCACCCTATAAGTGCCGCCTTGCCCTATAATTGAAGCCTCACCCTAAAAGTGAAGCCTCGTCCTAAAAGTGAAGCCTTGTCCCATAAGTGGAGTCCCACCCTAAAAGTGAAGCATCACAGCATAAGCGAGCCACGCCCCATAAGTGAAGCCTCACCCAAATAGTGAAGCGTCACCTTATAAATGAGGCCTCACACTATAAGTGAAGCCTCACACTATAAATGAAGCCTTGCCCTATAAGTGAAGCACTGCCCAATAATTGAAGGCTTGCCCTATAAGTGAAGCCTCACCCTGAAAGTGAATCCTTGCCCTATAAGTGAAGCATGACACCATAAGCAAGCCATGCACCATAAATGAAGCCTCACCCAAATAGTGAAGCATCACCCTGTAAATGAAGCCTCACAATATAAGTGAAGCCTCACCCTAAAAGTGAAGCCTTGCCCTATAAGTGAAGCCTCACACTATAAGTGAAGCCTCACACTAAAAGTGAAGCCTTGCCCCATAAGTGAAGCCCCACCCTAGAAGTGAAGCCTCTCCCTAAAAGTGAAGCATCACAGCATAAGCGAGCCACGCCCAATAAGTGAAGCCCCATCCTATAAGTGAACCCTATAAGTCAAGCCTTGCCCTATAAGTGAAGCATCACAGCATAAGCAAGCCACGCCCCATAAATGAAGCCTCACCCAAATAGTGAAGCCTTGCCCTATAAGTGAAGCCTCACCCTAAAAGTGAAGCCTTGCCCTATAATTGAAGCATCACAGCATAAGCGAGCCACGCCCCATAAGCGAAGCCCCGATCTATAAGTGATGCATTGGCCCATAAGTGAAGCCTCACCCTAAAATTGAAGCCTTGCCCCATAAGTGAAGCCCCACCCTATAAGTGAAGCCTTGCCCCATAAGTGTAGCCTCACCCTAAAAGTGAAGCATTGCCCCATAAGTGAAGTCCCACCCTAGAAGTGAAGCCTTGCCCTATAAGTGAAGCATCACACCATAAGCGAGCCATGCCCCATAAGCGAAGCCCCGATCTATAAGTGATGCATTGCCCCATAAGTGAAACCTCACCCTAAAATTGAAGCATTGCCCCATAAGTGAAGTCCCACCCTAGAAGTGAAGCCTTGTCCTATAAGTGAAGCATCACACCATAAGCAAGCCACGCCACATAAGTGAAGCCTCACCCTATAAGTGAAGTCTTGCCCTATAAGTGAAGCCTCATACTATAAGTGAGGCCTCACCCTAAAAGTGAATCCTTGCCCTATAAGTGAAGCCTCACCCCAAAAGTGAAGCCTTGCCCTATAAGTGATGCCTCACAATATAAGTGAAGCCTCACCCTAAATCAGAAGCATTGCCCTATAAGTGAAGCCCCACCCTGTAAGTGAACCATATAAGTAAAGCCTTGCCCTATAAGTGAAGCATCACAGCATAAGCAAGCCACGCACCATAAGTGAAGCCTCACCCAAATAGTGAAGCATCACAGCATAAATGAGGCCTCACACTATAAGTGAAGCTTCACCCTTAAAGTGAAACCTTGCCATGTAAGTGAAGCCTCACACTATAAGTGAAGCCCCGACCTATAAGTGAAGCCTCACACTGTAAGTGAAGCCTTGCCCTATAAGTGAAGCATTGCCTTATGAGTGAAGCCATGCCCTATAAGTGAAGCCACACTATAAGTGAAGCCTCACACTGTAAGTAAAGCCTTGCCCTATAGGTGAAGCATTGCGTTATAAGTGAAGCCATGCCCTATAAGTGAAGCCACACTATTAGTGAAGCCTCACACTGTAAGTGAAGCCTTGCCCTATCAGTGAAGCATTGCCTTATAAGTGAAGCCATGCCCTATAAGTGAAGCCACACTATAAGTGAAGCCTCACACTGTAAGTAAAGCCTTGCCCTATAGGTGAAGCATTGCGTTATAAGTGGAGCCATGCCCTATAAGTGAAGCCACACTATAAGTGAAGCCTCACACTGTAAGTGAAGCATTGCCCTATAAGTGAAGCATTGCCTTATAAGTGAAGCTTTGGCCTATAAGTGAATCATCACACCATAAGCAAGCCACGCCCTATAAGTGAAGCCACACTACAAGTGAAGCCTCACACTGTAAGTGAAGCCTTGCCCTGTAAGTGAAGCATTGCCTTATAAGTGAAGTTATGCCCTATAAGTGAAGCCACACTATAAGTGAAGCCTCACACTGTAAGTGAAGCCTTGCCCTATAAGTGAAGCATTGCCTTATAAGTGAAGCCTTGCCCTGTAAGTGAAGCCTCACACTATAAGTGAAGCCTCACACTATAAGTGAAGCCTTGCCCTATAAGTGAAGCACTGCCTTATAAGTGAATCCTTGGCCTATAAGTGAATCATCACACCATAAGCAAGCCACGCCCCATAAGTGAAGCCCCACCCAAATAGTGAAGTATCACCTTATAAATGAGGCCTCACACTATAAGTGAAGCATCACCTTAAAAGTCAAGCCTTGCCCTGTAAGTGAAGCATCACAGCATAAGCAAGCCACGCGCCATAAGTGAAGCCTCACCCAAATTGTGAAGCATCACTTTATAAATCAGGCCTCACCCTAAAAGTGAAGCCTTGACCTATAGATGAAGCATCACAGTATAAGCGAGCATCGCCCTATAAGCGAAGCCCCACAGTATAAGTGAAGCCTCTCCCTAAAAGTGAAGCATCACCCTAAAGTGAAGCCTAATCCTATAGTCGAAGCTTTTGCCAATAATTGAATCCTCGCCCTATTAGCCTCATCCTGTAAGTGAAGCATCACTCTGTAGTGAAGCTTTGCTCTATAAATGAAGTCTCACACTAAAAGTGAAGCCTTACCTTATAAGTGAAGCTTCACACTATAAGCGAAGCTTTTGCTAAAAAGTAAAGCCTCACCTTATTAGACACACCTTATAATTGAAGCCTGGTCTCACAGTGAAGCCACATCTTGTGAAAGAAGCTTCGCTCTATAAGTGAAGCATCACCCTAATAGTGAAGCCTCATCCCATAAGTGAAGCCTCATCTGTAGTGAAGCCCTGCCCAATAAGTGGGCCTCGTCCTGTAAGTGAAGCCCCACCCTATTAATGAAGCCCTACACTATAAAAAAAGCCTCGCCCTATTAGACCCACCCTATAATTGAAGCCTCGCCACATAAGTGAATCTTTGCACTACTAGTGCAATATAGTAAAATATTATGTTACATACTCTATGTTATTGCGATAGACAAGATCTTTCTCATAGGTTTAAATCGACAGACATTGACTATATTTATATAATTTAGCACCTTCTTGCAACGAAGGGTTGTGGTTTATTGTGTTCTGGTGGAAACGAGTATTGAACTGAAGCAGGCTTTTACAGAATCAATTTAAAGCAGCCTTTTAAAGAATCAATTTCTCAAAATTCGCCAACAAATTTAGTCTTGTAAATTTACTCACAGGATGACAACACCTCTCTTTGCTGTGTTTTATATGAGTCAACTTTTCACAATTATAATTATTATAAATGTTTGGTAGGAATATACACTTAATATCAGAGAAGTGGATAACATATCGACGAGATATATATGACCGGTATATATATGCGTCAGTCTGTCATTCGCATCGCCACCACTTTCAAAAGTACACGACACAATTGAAAATATAAATAAACAAGTAGGCAAATAATATCTTAGTTTGAAACGTTTTATTGCCGTTGAATATTAGATGATAAATCATCACACTGTTTGATATACATTATATGAGACTACTAATCAGTTGACCTTATTAGTACATACTATTGATTATTACATATGCTGAACACTCATTGTACTTGGTGACAGTTTTTCTTACATTTCTACCAAAATGTTAGGGCAAAAAATAACACATTAATACATTCTAATTTCAGAGGATTATATTATATCTGTAATATATCTGTAACAACTGTGATAAGTGATTTTGGAAGAGGAAAAGGTTTTCAAGGCTCTTTGTTTATATCCCATGATGTACGATTGCCAATTATTACATCTTTTTTACACCTTTTAACCACCTTGGAAGTCTTGGGGTAACACACAAATCGTTTGATTTTAAAATATAATAAAAAAAACACAGAAGGCACCTTACTAGCTAAGTACCTAAACTTACTAATGTCTCTACTCTGGTGAATTGTATTTGTCTTTCTTGTGACAAAACACTTTGCTTGAAGTTCCTTTGTGAAAATACCGAACCGAATCACTCAATTGCTACCCAATGCAGATTTAATCGACTACAGTTCCTCCTATAAATTTCCTTAAATATGTCCATAATTGTTTGAGTTATCTGGAGATGGTGTAAAAGCCTTCAACAAATCCTTATTTCCCTACCAATAAGATACAGGTCTCTTCTAAAATCAATTCAATGAACACATTTGAAATACAATTGAACAATAATTTTCAGAAGAGTCTTTGTTCTAAGCGCAATCGTCCTGTAAATCTGATGAACATTTTTGTTTTAGTTATTATATTTTACTGAGCACATTCGTTTCACATGCCAACTTGCACCCCTACATCAACCATACTGACACCTGAGATACTTTCTAAGCTGTTTTGTTTCTCTTTCTTCACTTTAAATTTTTCTACAGTTTTCATGCGGTTACTCAGTAATCCCCCCTTTTCCTTCAGGATGCATTTCTTGTAAACCCAATATAGGATAACAATTATAAATCCTTCTACCATCGCAAAAATGGTGTGGATCATTGGTATCGTCATCATTTCAAGCTGGTTGGTGTATCCCTGAAGTATGAGATAATTTATCAAACTCAAGGCGAGTGCTCCATTTTGAACTCCTGTCTCAAAAGCAACAGTTCTGGATTGCTTGGGCTTAAGTCCAAGTAGTCTAGATAGGAAATACCCAACGACGAATGCAGTAAAAGGATAAAGAGTGCCAACACACCATTCCCTCCAACCAGTAGCGAATATGGGAGGGAACACTACAACGTTGATTGTTATGAAGATGATAAGTTGGAAATTTACGATGATGTTCAAAACCTGAAAAAAAAAACACAATAAATATAAAAGATGTTATATAGATCAATGCAGTTTGGAGTTGTAGCCTCGTGGTGCAAGTCATAGTAAACTTGTGTACCAACAACATATAGTGACATTTCCGTGTGAACAAGTATTTCTTCCCCATACTTACAAATGACAGTTTTTCGGAAAATCGTGGCCACTTCCATCGCACCAGCATACCAATACCGCCCGGTATGAGCATGATCGCCAAAGCAATCGCAATTTCCGCGGGTGATGGTATAATAACATCTGATATCGCAATCCAATATTGTGAATAGAGGAACAAACACCATGGCATCATACCAATTGCCAACACGTTGGAAACGAATGTCATACAGACACTGCAACAAGAATTGAGTATTTTACGCCCATTATGTCACAAACAAACAGTATTTTTATTTTTATTTATCTGTATTAATAAAACAACGATTACATATGACACCATATATAAATTAAGTGCCTACTTCTGATTACACTAAAGTAGTTTAATATATAGCCCACACGTGCTATATCACACCAATGCGTACACGTGCTATATCATACCAATACGTACACGTGCTATATCACACCAATACGTACACGTGCTATATCACACCAATACGTACACGTGTTATATCACACCAATACGTACACGTGCTATATCACACCAATACCTACACGTGCTATATCACACCAATACGTACACGTGCTATATCACACCAATACGTACACGTGCTATATCACACCAATACGTACACGTGCTATATCACACCAATACGTACACGTGCTATATCACACCAATACGTACACGTGCTATATCACACCAATACGTACACGTGCTATATCATACCAATACGTACACGTGCTATATCACACCAATACGTACACGTGCTATATCACACCAATACGTACACGTGTTATATCACACCAATACGTACACGTGCTATATCACACCAATACGTACACGTGCTATATCACACCAATACGTACACGTGCTATATCACACCAATACGTACACGTGTTATATCACACCAATACGTACACGTGCTATATCATACCAATACGTACACGTGCTATATCACACCAATACCTACACGTGCTATATCACACCAATACGTACACGTGCTATATCACACCAATACGTACACGTGCTATATCATACCAATACGTACACGTGCTATATCACACCAATACGTACACGTGCTATATCACACCAATACCTACACGTGCTATATCACACCAATACGTACACGTGCTATATCATACCAATACCTACACGTGCTATATCACACCAATACCTACACGTGCTATATCACACCAATACGTACACGTGCTATATCACACCAATACGTACACGTGCTATATCACACCAATACCTACACGTGCTATATCATACCAATACGTACACGTGCTATATCACACCAATACCTACACGTGCTATATCACACCAATACCTACACGTGCTATATCATACCAATACGTACACGTGCTATATCACACCAATACCTACACGTGCTATATCACACCAATACGAGAATATACTCAAGTTTTAGGAGCTACTGATAGACACGTAATTACCTGAGGGTTATGTCACCTTCAGACCAATATGTCATGATATTTGACGCTGTACCTCCTGGACATGTTGCAATGAGAATGGTTCCTATGGCGACGTTAGCTGGTAACTGAAACAATATTGCCAAGGTGAATCCAATTAGCGGCATGATACCAAACTGGCATAACGCCCCCACAGTTACTGGTATGGGTCTTTGAAATATTTTCTTAATGTCCTTCCATTCAATTGTACATCCAAGACCAATCATGAGAAACACTAAAGCTATGTTTAGATTAATCTGACCAAATATCAATAAATCCTGTCGAGGTTTGAATGGAGCCTGCATTGTCTCGTTCGTGATGTTAGGAAGCATGGTGGACGACATTCTTGCGGGAACCTGAAACAAAACAAAACAAAACAAAACAAAACTGCTGTAATCCCACTGCAAACATTCAGGATTAAAATTGTGAGATTACTGACAATACTAATAGTGTTGGTGTAAGGTTGTTCACATTGAAACTCCTTAATCGTTGTTTTGTGGTTTTGATTGATGCGCAGATCGACGCACACAATAAGGTCACATCGAAAAGCAATGCAAATCTTTATTTATTGTACATCGTGATCAGATCAAGACTCTCGTTCATACATTCAACTTAGGGCACAATGGGTTGAGGGAAGTCACGTTTATCAACATAAATCTCGCGCATACGTGACGTATAAATACCTCATATATTCTATATATATGATATATACCCTGCTTCTCAAGTGGAAATAGACAGCCAATATAATCGCTAATCTAATGTGATAACAAATTCAGCTGCCTTTAATAGTTTAATTGCAAACGCATGACCGAAAGACACAGGCAGTTCACATCGGAATATTTATTTGTGCTGGTTAAAGGTTTAATGGGTGTGTCGTAAAAGGACACGTTGACCCCGATCAAGGACGTCAACGGAACCCTGAGGCTTTGTATTCTCTGGGTGACCTTATGCGACCCGAAGACAAAGTGAGAAAATTGCATGACTGGGTTTGCGTAATTTCGACCTCTATACACACTTCACTGCCACAATGGCTGTCCAATTGTGATTCATGGCTTTACTTTTACCTTTAGAAAACTGGACCACGGTGGTAAAATAAAACATTTGTTGTGGCGTACTTTTAACGCTGAAACATCTGTTGTGAATTCTATTTGTGTTCATACATAAAAGTAGGCTATAAAGAAGTAACTTATAAAAATTCTTGCAAACGAGTTTACGACCGTACGTCATGTAAATGTTCTTTGCGAATGACATTTATTATTGAAATGAGCTCGTATGTGTGGGTACAGCGTTGATATTCTATTATAAGATTTATCAAGACGACCATGGTGTCTTGCATTGATGCATTGGCTCAGATCTTGCTATGTTGGTTCCCATGCATCAGAAAACCTTATCGTGGCCAACCTGCACAACATTCTAAGCAATTTGTACTTCAGAATTTTGAATTTTAGTAATTTGAAACAAAATACCCCCAACATGGAGTTTAACAATTATATTATACCCGGCCATCGGTAAACAATGACAGATTTACCCCGGTCAACACAACACGGCAAGGTTTGATTGCAATGTGCTACACACTTGGGTTATGTCATCGATATTCATTCGATCTTAGTTCAACAAAGGGTACCTACCTGTGCTCAGAACTCTTGAAACAAATGAAAAGGCTTTTTCTCGTCTATTATGCAAATTATTATTTAAATTCCATCGACCGAATACCTCTACCGAAGCATACACTTATTTAAGTAGTAAATGAAAGGGCGTTACTTATGTTGGACATAAGGTGAAGGAAACACCACGGGACAGAAGCGTGTTGCAAGGGCGTAGCCCGAAACAAATCTCTGATGTCTTGCGGTGTTAGCTACTTATACACTGACTGATTTAAGTTATAGTGACGTACTAGTCAGGGTCAACATAATTTCTTCATCAACAAAATATTCTCTAAGTTCGACTACCTGTTAACACTGACCACTCGGCAGCACGATAACCGGTTTTACTACTTCACTGATTAAAATAATTCTGACATCTCAACAGCACATTATCTTAGCAAACCTTTTGATGAACCCGTGTAACATCACATAAATACATTGGCAGAGTAAATTGTATTTCAAATACGGTATTGTATCCTGAGCACTGTATTAGTTTTGGCAATGAATGTTTGTCTCAATTCTGACAGGTCAATGACGTGGATTTAAAATTTGATTCTAAATTTGCTTACGTTTTATATATATTTTATGTTGTATTTCAGTAGCGTTGCTATGAGGATGTTTTATGTATTCCATTTTAATGGCGCCTTTTTTATGTATCACGCCTCTTGGCATTTGTGAGTGTTGTCACGTATCTCTGTGGCATGTGGTCTTGGAACATACTGAATCAACCTGGTCTAGTAGACTTTTTTTACAGTGTTCTTTCATTTCATTTTTATAGAATCGTGCATGGAATCATGGGAAAAATTTGTGTGCATTGCCGTGTGATAGCTGTAATTTGTTGAATAACAAATGATGTTTATGATCTACTGAGTTGCCTACGTGACATAGCTGCTAGCAAGATCACATTTTGATTGGCTCATGTAGAATCCCACGTGGTGTCTCTGAATGTGGACCATTTATGTCTATAAATTGGACAGACTGAGGGCAGTTGGCGTCCATCTTTTTTACAGTGATATAGCCTGTATGTTCTTGCTGCGATATTTTGAGACAAGTGATACAGGCTTCAACCATCAATCTGTGAGACTTGTATGAACTGCTCTGCAATCTATCTTTTGCGTTCAGCGGTGCCCTCCAGAATACCAGCGTTCCTCGTCATTGTGTTGCAAAAGCCATTGACTGTCATCCATTTCTACATCCTGGAACACTTCCCTTGGCAATCTCCTGTTTCAGTGATTTTATACATTGTATTTTTCTGTGCATTTTTTCTTGTAATTATTTTGAGAGGTATTAAAGCAAGAAGCTTTAACTCGATATTTTGGTGTATGTGTATCACAGCACTATTTAGCCAAATGAATATAGTTCACTGCTAGTGAAGGAATTTGACGTTAAACATAGAACAGGTTTGTGCAGTCACAAGACTTTAATCACATCGATTTACAATTTAAAGTGTAACTCTATTTATTACACAATCATCGGTAAACAACTGCAAATTTAATCTGACCATCTATAACACCACAGAGTGGATTATCAGATTAATCAGTGCTAATTCAAAAACCGTATCTACATACAGAATACTGTAAAGTTGTACACAAATTAAAACACCATTTCTATGTATAAATATAAATCCGAATATTCGACCAACAAATGTATGGTTCGTTTACTTTGTTACACGATGAATGCAGACATAGTCATGGGTTTAGCTAATGCTTATTTGCATGCCAGTGAGTACTACGTTATATATCATAGAGTGGGTGAAAGGTGAAATTACTTTGCAATGAAATTCTATTCATGTAATTGTCCTGAGTTCTGAGGTTAATGTATTCGGTAACACGCACGATGGCAAATAGTATACTATATGTTTATTTGTCTAACTTGTAATTTTTCCACAGAACAATAAATGAATAAGCCGCTCTAGACATTAGTCAATATAACTAAAACTATTTTTATCATTGATCCAAACATTCATCGAAAGCGCAACATTTTGAAAATGTATTAGTTATGCAGATTCGATGTTAAAAACATCCATGAAACCTGTATTAAATCGAAAGTTGGTCGTTCGTGTGCTAAAGGGAATGTGAAAAAACAAACAAAAATAGATGATGATTGTATGATGTTCCAAGGCACAGATTGGGATCCACAATGATTCAACCTTTAACCGAGCAACCTCCTGTATGACAACACTCGCAGATGGCTAGAAGCATACAAAGTACCCCATAAGTGGAATGTATCACTCAAAAATGCAATATATATGGAATATATACAAATTTAGTTTCACGTCATTCACCTGACTCGTACATTCACTGCTGGAAATAGTACTGTAAATGGATTAATTTCTCACTAGATTTAAATTTTGCTATTTTGGCTGATAGGCAAAATCCACAATGTACTTTAACAGTTAAAGTAATAATGTAACATATTGTTTCCCTGCCAATTTTGTGAACTTTAAAGCAAGATATTAATATTCTGAAAACATCGAATAATGAAATTTAAATGACATTGACAAACAAATTGTGCCCAGGGTAGAATGTGCAAGTAGTGAACACCCTGTTACACATACATAATGCGTTGTGTACATATTTGAATAACAATGCATTATACTACTATATTTATTCGTGGTCGCTTACGGTCACCGAAGAGTACGCCAAGATAGGCGAATTGTCGTAAATCCGTTTTTCGACCTTTACTATTTATGTTATTGCTGAACGAATTTCCAACATAAATAACACTCTTTTATGCTTCGGTAGAAGTATGCAGTTGATAGTTTTGAAAGGTTGAGAGAAAGTCTGTAGCAGACGACACTTATTTTTGTAAATAATGCGATGTGTTCATTCCCACGTGACTGCGATCTGACCAATAAACAAGGTGATCTTAAACATGAAGTATAATACAACCAAATCAGTACATTTTTAATTCATTGCTCTAATCAGGGTTTGGTATTTGAATTGTAGACCAAATGCTATGAATCTCTTAATCCGCGACGTCAGACAGGAATCATGTTGGAATGTGACCACACTTTCTTAGAGGGAGTGGATTTATTGGGAATGGAACAAACACAGGGCAGTCAAATAAAGTCTATATTGTGAATTCATGTCATGTACCCTAGCATAATGCTTTCTATTAATATAGACAGGTACTGGTGACGCAGACTAAATACCTCGTCACTCGTGCGCGTACAGTGTGCCACAGAAATAACTTACCTTATAACAATAACATTGGAGGCATCTTTTCTTATGTCTATTGGCAAAGTTTAACATTAGGCACAATTATGAATAAAATAATGATTTATTTTAATGTGTTAGTCAATTCTGTGTTAGTTACACCCACTATTTTATTTCCAATTGGTGACAGGTAACCCACGTTCATGTACTACGTTATATATCATAGAGTGGGGGAAAGGTGAAATTACTTTGCAATAGAAGCCTATTCATGTAATTGTTCTGAATTCTGAGGTTAACGTATTCGGTAACACCGACGATGACAAACGCACGTATCTGAGAGGACAATAGTATATGTTTATTTGTCTAACTTGTAAGTTTCCTACAGAACAATAAATGAACAAGCCATGCATAGCACAGTCCACGTTAGTTATCAAATTTAAGATACTAGTATATAGTTTTGTTGATAGAAATATAGTTACATAAACATGATGATTTTTTTTTAAATTAAAATGATTGACATCTTGTATCTGATCGTCAAACGAGTACTTGTCCATATTGAAAAATATTTCTCTGGAACAGCATTAATCAAAACAAAATGAGTCGGCCATTTTGAATACATCTATATATCTATAACATGATGTAAAACGGATATATAAAATTTGAACATAATCAGTAAAAGCATATCAGAGATAAGGCTCTAGAAGTGTATTCATTTAAACAAAATGGCCGCCAGTCAGCCATTTTGAATCCGATATTGAATAATAAAAATTATGTGCATCAAGGTCCCATAATGTTCAACGTATGTACCAAATTTGAACAAAATCCATTCATAAACGCCAAGATCCATTTCTGGAATGCCAGAAATGCTTGATTTTTGATGATTTTTTAGCACAAAAACGGCTGCCATTTGGCCATTTTGAATCAGATACTAGTAGTCAAACCAATATATCTATGTCATGATGTAGAATGAATATATAAAATTTGAACATAATCAGTCAGAGCATGGCAGAGATATGGCACTAGAACTGCATTCATTAAAACAAAATGGCCGCCATAATGTCCAACATATGTACCAAGTTTAAATACAGTCCATCCATAAATGCTTGATTTTTATGATTTTTTAGCACAAAAATCACCACCATTCGGCCATCTTGAATCAGACCGTGAAACAAATTGATTTTCATATGTATAATATTATGTATGATGTATGTGTCAAGTTCGATTGTGATTGGTCCAGACATGTCTAAAATACAGACCCGGACGCACACACGCACGGACACACAGATGCACGGACGCACGAACGCACAGAGGTCAAAACATAAGTCCCCGTTTTTGGACTGCGTCTGAACGGGGACTTATAGGCTGCTCTAGACGTGAATAAACATAACTAAAACTATTTTTATCATTGCATGTTATGTTAATTAGGTATTTGTTTAGTATGTGTCATTAATACCTGTCTATAACAATGTAAATCTTTATGCTAAGGTACGTGACTCGAATTCGTAATACAGCTTTCCTTTATCTGCCACGTGTCCACGTACACGTACACAAATAACTCGTGTGGTTTTGTTTATTTAAGTTAGTTCTTGTCAAATTGGTTTCCTCTCCCTCAAATAAACCCATTTTACCCAACTTACACACATTCTATGCTAATTTGACTTCATATTTTTGAAATTCATAAATAAATCTGTAACACATTTTTAATAAGAATAATCTTTTTGCTAAAGAAATTAAATACGTTGAATATCACAATACTCAATGGAACTACAAGGTCATATGAAAACGATGTCCTCTACCAAAAGACCATGATTTGTATATCCTATTTGTGCTTACGGGATAGTTAAAGAAAGCAAAAAAATTAAGGGATACATGATAGACGTGACATGGTTTCACGACGAAATTACAAGACCCAACGAGTGATTTCAGTAGATGCTTTTTTTAATTTGGCATACTGAAAGAAAAAATGACACAGTAAGTGAGTAATTTTGCGCAAAACTAAAAGTATATTTTACACACGTTGTGTACGTGGCATGGGGTCAAAATAAAACACGACGTTCGCTTTACGATGACCACAACCATTTATAATTCACGAATTTCACTGTAAACTGAATCTACTTTACGAGGTAAATCGCGTCAACCTGATTTAATGCGGCACTGCAGTTCCTGAATCGGAAATCATTGTGTTGTTTGTTTGTGGAATCGGTCAAACGTGTAAGATTGTTTATCTCCAACAGAACGTCAATAATCCCAGCCGGCTCATAAAGGTTTAAACACATTTAAAGACATTACCCCCCCCCCCCCCCATCCACCAACACTGCAATTCAAAACTGGTCATAACAATTCTGAAGGTGTACCGCAAACATGGGGTTAATTCATTATTTGACATTATAAAAAGAGACACTATTTATTTCCCGGCCTTCGTTAAAGAATGGCAGATTTGCGCCGGTCACATAACACGCCAACGTTACAGTAAATGATTCTGACAGCAATGTGTTACTCACAAGGGCTATGGTGGGTTTGGGACGCTATCAGATTGACAATATACTCATTCAACAATGGGTACCTTAGCACAGAACAGAATTGAAAATCCCTTCTTTATGCGACAGTGTCACTGCTAATGTCACTGATCAGTCCCAACAATCAAATATATACCTCTAAAGACTCGTCATTAGTTCAAGTAGCAAAAGAAAGGGGTGTTATTTATGTTAACATAGGTAGTAAAAGTCAAATTTACGCCAATCTTAACCCCAGCGTAGTCTTCCGTGGTCGTAAATGACCCCGATCATAATAAAGTAGTATAGTGCATTGTTATTCAAATATGTGCATAACAGACTACAGGGTAGTAACGTTTCACATTTTAGCACATTCATGGGTTAAAGTTTACAACATTGTTATGTTGTAACTGTACCTGTAACAACAACCTGTAGACTGTCTCTGCGGTGGATCAGCAAAAATAGCGAAAGTCTAGTCAGGCAAATAATGCATTCACAGTACTAGTGTTATTATTAGCAGTGACTGCGTGACTTAGGTCAATTAGGGACTGGACAGAAAATACAGAAGGGGTACATTGTATTTGGGGGGGGGGGTCACTGATTTTTTTGCAAGTGTCGAGGGGAGAGTTACAGTAATCTGTGCAGGCATAAAGGGAAGGGTCACAATTTTTTGTTCAATGCAAGACAATGACACCACAGTAAAAGTGGCCGAAATTGTATGCACATTCTGATTGACTGTGTAGCCTCAACAAACACCTACTCCTATTACTCATTTAGCAGTTGTATTTACATTGAATGACATGTTAAAAACATAAGTTATATTCAGAGCTATGACGACAAACCCCTGTCTAATGATTCTAATAATGAATCGTCAGACAGTGGAGAATGAAAAAAACAAACAAGTTACTGGATCAGAAAGTACTTTGGCGACTGGTAATTCACCATTGGGGAAAATAATACTGTTTGATTAAAACAAAGATTTAACAGATTTATTGTAGTGTAATAATATGATATACTATGTGTTCACAATTCCAATAACCACTGTTTGTTTGCATGACTGTAATTAATATGCAAATTACTTAATACACTGATTATTCAAACAGTGGCGGATCCAGAGGGGGCCAGGGGGGCCATGCCCCCCAAACGCATGACGATTCGTATCATCTGGATTACGCATAGCTTCTCTGCGATTTACGGTCCGTATATCTTAAGCGTAGCTTGGACCCCCCAATACATTTTGCTGGATCCGCCACTGTATTCAAATGTGATCTTTAAATCTTTATCTTGAGCCATGATTATCGTGTGTAAGAAGAATTAAGACCGCCAGTTAACCCTTTCTGCTCTTACGAGCAATGTCAAATTTGTTTTGTCATTTCAGTAAGTTGACATCCTTTAGAACATGATATATAGTAGATAATATTTGGTAATCGTAGTCCTAAGTAACTATTAAAAATAGCTAGACGTTTCGAGCAATGGTTATAGATAAATATGGTTGACTCCCTGTAATCTTGCTTTTTTGCTATACTACTATATTTCTGTACATGAGCAAGGATAAAGAAAATTCGGTTTGGATACACAAAAATGCATGAATAGCTTATCCTGTTCAATTTCTAACCATATATTTCGATTTTAGAAGAGTAATTTAACACAACGCTTCAACGAATTAGTGATCTAGCCCTCAAAACATTTTCGAACGTTTCTGGAATAATTCATGACCATGTTCACCAGACGGAGAAATGTCCGTTTTTCCCATTTGAGGCTTAAGTATCGAATGTACCGCGGAAATGTCTTCAAGTATCCCAGACAAAATGATTACATGAATTTGTTGAATCTCACCATGTTTACCAGACAGCGAAATGCCCGTTTTAACACCCTTTGAGGTTTTAGCACTGAATGAACACCATATGTCGGGCTCTACCCGGCCATTGTTTACTCGATTAAAATGAATACATTACAGAAAGGCGACAAGCTAATACTTTAAGTCATCTACCTCGGGAATTTTGCACAGTGTCCCGCCCCAAAATAATCGCGTAAATTCGTTATTTGCTTATGTTTCGTTCGTTCAAACTAAAACAACCACATTTCTCACCGAAAAAGTCACATCATTCTGATCTAAACTATTATATATCAGTTATTATATTTTTTATACGTTTTTACTGCCAGTGTTTAATCTTCACAGACTGTTGGCAGAATAACGACATTCATTACCTGCATAGCTACTTATAAAGTACTTTATACACATTTTCTCTTCTTTGCATTTGAAATTATTGCAAATCTTTGGTCAGAGCGTCCTCTAGCATTTGTTGGGAATCATCTTTATTTGAAATGCTCTGATTGGATGGAAGTTTGAGTTGAGATAAAGTTGGCTTGTTATGGATTCAAATAAGCACTAACCACTAATTTGACAGGGAAGTGATAGTTATAATGCAGTAAGCTGTTTTAATTACTGGTGTGATAGAGTTTTAGAGTCAAATACATTTATTGGTCAACTGAAAAATCAAAATAAAGTTTCTCTATAACTTAGACTCTTATTGATCAAGTTATGACCCGTATCCCCCATAAAATAATGGTTGCATCTAATATTAAAATGAAGATGACGGACTATAGCGTTGATCCATCTCGTCCTACTCTGGATTACGTGGAGCAAATAAAGATCCTAGAAAATTAGTATGTATATGCCTTTTTTTTTTTTTTTTTTCATTTTTGCTGTCTTTGACTTTCTTAATATGCTTGTTGCTATTGACAACAGTTCAGTCCTTTGTACTGCTTCAGTCAATGTTTTTCTTCACTACCCATCTCCTCGTTGGGCGATATGTGGCTTGTGTGGCGTAATTAAGGTGGGCTCAACCCACCAAATCAGCACAGAGAGTAGGGCAATTGTCACATTTAGTGCTCCAAGTAAATATTCTCTGCCCATGTGTATTTATATAAATATATGCAGTTTCTTTGGCTTGAATAAAATTCACTTGCTTCAAACATACATGTATACTGGTTCACGTGTTTATAGTTGAAATTTAGCCAATCTTATCACCCAGGACAATTGGACATTGACATGTCACAACGTTCATTTTCAAGTGCCACACCTTAGAACAAGTAGTCATATCTGTTATTGGCTGGAGCTTTCTTTATATGGACCAGATGAATTAAAGCATATATTATAGACAGATAATCAGATTTATATACATGCAATTGTATTTTAATACCAGTTGGAGAGTGCCCTTTATGGCTGGCGCATTCTTGTTTAATTGTGCTTTAGAGGGGGGGGGGGGCAGCAACATTGATCTACCTCTTTTGAACTACACCGTCGACTTGCCGGCTTGCAGTTTGTTTCTTCTACAAATTTAGTCGTATTTTCGACATTGTTAAGGCATTCTTTAACACATTTGTTTAAGTCATCATAAAGCCTAAAATTTTAATTTTGGGTCATTCTTTTGTGGCGCGATTGAGTACGTCCTTGTCAAGTGGACGCAACGCACGCGCTTTGCCGCTTTCGTTCAATTTGAGTAATTCGGCAGAAATAAAACTACATGATGTCGGAGGGCGTACAGTGGAAAAGATACGGCGTTGCGATTTACACGTCGTTCAGGATTTCAACCCAGACGTGGTTATTTTACAGTTGGGTACAAATGATTTAGCATCACTGTCTGCATCCAATGTATGGTCACGTTTAATTAACTTGGTGCGTCATTTGCACGATCGCATAAACGTATTGGTCATTATCGTGTGTCAGGTTTTCCCTCGCGTCACAGCAGCTCGAAGTAACTTTAACGAACGTGTGGCACAGTTAAACAATATCTTAGAGGTGGAGTTAGGGGGCCTGGCTTACAGACACTTCTGGAAGCATAGGCGTGTTTTTAGCAACACGGCAACAATTTTCTGCCCCGATGGCATTCACTTTAACGGCATCGGTGAGGTCAAATATTATAGAAGCTTACGTGGAGCAATACTTAAATCCTTACAATTAATTTGATTGTATTTTGTGATAATCCTAATATATATATATGCAATTTGTTTGTTGTTTACGGATTAGATGTAGTACTTCTGTCTATGCATATTTATTTTATTTACTTGACCCAGTGGTGGTTTTACTTTGATTGAGTACAGCATGATTAGTGCAATATTCATACTCGGTAACCGTTTTGGTGGCCATTTGCACTAGTGCTGTTTTTGTACCCTCTCCCAATGACATACCTTGTTATGGCAGAGTTGTTTTACCAATTTTATTGGTTGTATGTATCTTCTGTTTGAAACTGTTTTTGTACCCTCTCCCAATGACATACCTTGTTATGGCAGAGTGGTTTTACCAATTTTATTGGTTGTATGTACCTTGTGTTTGAAACTGGAAGGTTATTATCTTTAGTTAGCATGCATTTTGTTTTGTTAAACATTTATTATTATTTAATTGTCTGTACAAAATTAATTCTGTTTATTCATAATTACGTGCATGTCATTTTTAACGGTATCCTTTTCACTTCTGTTGTTGCTATTACCATGGTTTTTTATCATGCGATAGAATATTTAGTACAGTTTATTTTCTGTCAATAATTTATTTTGTCAACAGTATGCCACCAAAACGTACAGCACCAGTCACCAGGGCAGCTACAGCAAAGCGTATAGACAGATAATCAGATTTATATACATGCAATTGTATTTTAATACCAGTTGGAGAGCGCCCTCTATGGCTGGCGGATTCTTGTTTAATTGTGCTTTAGAGGGGGGGGGGGGGGCAGCAACATTGATCTACCTCTTTTGAACTACACCATCGACTTGCTTGCAGTTTGTTTCTTCTACAATTTTAGTCGCCCTCCACCACCCCGTGCACCTCCATTGTAATTATGGCACAGATGGGTGTGGGTGTTTCTGGGGGCCTCAAACTGGATGTTTATAAGGCCTTTTGATGGACAGATTTCATGTTTCTTATGAATAACAATTTTAATTTTAAACCTTTATGCTCTTGATCGTGGGGATCCATTAAACAAAATAACAAGTGTCAATATTATTAAGAAAGGGTCTTTGACAGCGGCCCTCAAACCCTTGTTGCGAGACGACTGTGCTGACAGAGAGTAAAAGGTACAACACGAATTTATCCGGAGTTAGTGGATATTGTAAGTACGTTTTCGATTCTCTCGATCAATAATATTCACGAGACTTGGTTTAAGAATGTAGGAGCGAGGTAAATATCCGACACATCTTATTTATATTAAAATTGCATCGCTCAAATAACACGAAAGGATTTGTTAGTGTAGTAAACACAGCAATCTTCTTTATATGGAAATCGTAGTCTATGCTGAGCTTGTTTCAAATGTCGCTGTGTCGATAGAAAAAATAAAACGTGTGTTGTCATGACAATATGGATGATAATAAACAATAGGATTTCTTCTTCAAGGACATTACTTGTGGTTCACACATGTTTTGACGTGGTGTAAATTTATAACCAATGATTGTATTTAACAGATCAGAAAATACGTTTTAGTGTACACATAACTAAATATATTTGTATTAAAATATATTATGCTTACAAAAATTTAACAATATATATGATTGAATGGAATGTCAGTAATCATTACAATTTATTGAAGATCGAGAACTAGCTCTTGCAGTACAGATGTCATTCAGCGCTTGTCGTCACTTCGAAATAAAAAAAAAAAAACGATTTACAACAAAAAGCTAATTAAATATTACAAAATATGGAAATCGTATATTATTAGTCCCCGTTCGGACGAAGTCCGAAAACGGGGACTTATAATTCGGTCTCCGTCCGTGTGTCCGTGCGTCTGTGCGTCTGTGCGTCCGTGCGTCTGTGCGTCTGTGCGTCCGTACGTCCGTCCGGAGTCATATCTCAGAATCCCTTGGACCGATTCCGTTCATTCTTTGCATGTGCCTAGTACTGTATGTGGGACATATGCACATGCAGTGGTTTAGCGATTCGAATCAAAATGGCCGACTGGCAGCCATCTTGTTTTTTGAAAATGTTGTATTTTGGACATGCTTTGTAAGTTTTCATTCAAACATGGTACATAGGTTATACATGTTAGGATACATGTCCATGACGATTTATTTCACAATTGGATCAAAGATGGCCGACTGGTAGCCATCTTGTTTTTTGGAAATGTTGTATTTTGGATATGCTTTGTTAGTTTTTCATTCAAATTTAGTGCATAGATCATACATGTTAGAATACATGTTCCCGACCGTCCGTGAGTTCCTGAGTCTGTCCGTCCGTCTGTCCGTCCGTGTGTCCGTCCGTCTGTGCGTCAGTCTGTCCAGAGTCATATTTTAGAATTCTGTGGACCGATTCCGTTCATTCTTTGCATGTGCCTAGTACCTTATGTGGGACATATGCACATACAGTGGTTTAGCGATTCGATTCAAAATGGCCGACTGGCAGCCATCTTGTTTTTTGAAAATGTTGTATTTAGGACATGCTTTGTCAGTTTTCATTCAAACTTGGTACATAGATTATACATGTTAGGATACATGTCCATAACGATTTTTTTCACAATTGGATCAAATGTGGCCGACTGGCAGCGATCTTGTTTTTTGAAAATGTCGTATTTTGGACATGTTTTGTTAGTTTTCATTCAAATTTAGTACATAGATCAAACATGTTAGAATACATGTCTCCAACCGTCCGTGAGTTCTTGAGTCTGTCCGTCCGTGTGTCCGTCCGTCTGTGCGTCAGTCTGTCCAGAGTCATATTTTAGAATTCTGTGGACCGATTCCGTTCATTCTTTGCATGTGCCTAGTACGTTATGTGGGACATATGCACATGCAGTGGTTTGGCGATTCGATTCAAAATGGCTGGCTGGCAGCCATCTTGTTTTTTGAAAATGTTGTATTTTGGACATGCTTTGTCAGTTGTCATTCACATAGATTATACATGTTAGGATACATGTCCATGACGATTTATTTCGCAATTAGATCAAAGATGGTCGACTGGCAGGCATCTTGTTCTTTTTTAGGATACATGTCCATGACGATTTATTTCACAATTGGATCAAAGATGGCCGACTGGCAGCCATCTTGTTTTTTGAAAATGTTGTATTTTGTACGTGCTCTGTCAGTTTTCATTCAAATTGGACATGCATGTACTTTACACATGTTAGGATGCATGTCCATAACAATTTGTTTCAAAATCAGGTCAAGGATGGCCGATTGACAGCCATCTGACTTTTTGGCCTTACTACTATATTTCCACAATTTATGTACCATTTTCATTTGTATTTGGCACATACATCATACATATCAGTGTGTTTCATAATCAGATCAAAGATGGCCGAATAACGACTGTTTTTATTTTTGTATACGCCACTTGGAACTCAAGTTTCAAGGAAACGCTCGCGACAATCCCTCCGCTTTAATATGACGAGTACAAAGGGGACTGTGCAATTTTCAATGACTTGTTTTAATTTTCTTAGTATATAAGTTTTATTATATAAAATAAACAGTTAGTCATTATAGTTTTTACTTTTCACACACATTTATATACCGCACGTACAACGTCTATGTAAAAACACGGACCAAACGTGGCATCAGAAACAGGACAATCGGACTGGTATGAAGTAAAATTAGAATAAAATGATTTCATGTGACATTTAATACTCATATTATTTTCATGACTACTCGTAACTCGTAACAATCAATACTCATTGACAAATTGAATTTTAACCCCGTACAAATCTACACGAGATAATACTTAATAATAAATAACCATGTTATGTAAAGTACTCGCCATGTTATGTAGTGCATTCACCATGTTATGTAGTGCATTCACCATGGAATGTAGTGTATTCACCATGGTATGTAGTGCATTCACTATGCTATGTAGTGCATTCACTATGTTACGTAGTGCATTCACCATGATATGTAGTGCATTCACTATGTTACGTAGTGCATTCACCATAGTATGTAGTGTATTCACCACGGTATGTAGTGCATTCACTATGCTATGTAGTGCATTCACTATGTTACGTAGTGCATTCACCATGGTATGTAGTGCATTCACCATGTTATGTAGTGAATTCACCATGTTATGTAGTGAATTCACCATGTTACGTAATGCATTCACCATGTTATTCACTATGTTATGTAGTGCATTTATTATGCTTTATTATTATGTAGTGTATTCATCATGTTATGTATTGCATTCACCATGTTATGTATTGCATTCACTATGCTATGTATTGCATTCACCATGTCATGTAGTGTATTCACCATGGTATGTATTGCATTCACCATGTTATGTAGTGCATTTACTATGCTATGTAGTGTATTCACCATGGTATGTAGTGCATTCACCATGTTATGTAGTGAATTCACCATGTTATGTATTGCATTCACCGTGTTATGTAGTGTATTCACCATGTTATGTAGTGCATTCATCGTGTTATGTATTGCATTCACTATGTTATGTATTGCATTCACCATGTTATGTATTGCATTCACTATGTTTTGTAGTGCATTCACTATGCTATGTATTGCATTCACCATGTCATGTAGTGTATTCACCATGGTATGTAGTGCACTCACCATGTTATGTATTGCATTTACTATGTTATGTAGTGCATTCACCATGTTATGTATTGCATTCACTATGCTATGTATTGCATTCACCGTGGTATATAGTGCATTCACCATGGTAGGTAGTGTATTCACCATGGTATGTAGTACATTCACCATGTTATGTAGTGCATTCACCATGTTATGTATTGCATTCACCATGTTGTGTATTGCATTCATCATGTCATGTAGTGTATTCACAATGGTATGTAGTGCATTCACCATGTTATGTATTGCATTCACCATGTCATGTAGTGTATTCACCATGGTATGTATTGCATTTACCATGTTATGCATTGCATTCACTATGCTATGCATTGCATTCACCATGTCATGTAGTGTATTCACAATGGTATGTAGTGCATTCACCATGTTATGTATTGCATTCACCATGTCATGTAGTGTATTCACCATGGTATGTATTGCATTCACTATGCTATGTATTGCATTCACCGTGGTATATAGTGCATTCACCATGGTATGTAGTGTATTCACCATGGTATGTAGTGCATTCACCATGCTATGTAGTGCATTCACCATGGAATGTAGTGTATTCACCACGGTATGTAGTGCATTCACTATGCTATGTAGTGTATTCACCATGTTATGTAGTGTATTCACCATGTTACGTAATGCATTCACCATGTTATTCACTATGTTATGTAGTGCATTTATTATGCTTTATTATTATGTAGTGTATTCATCATGTTATGTATTGCATTCACCATGTTATGTATTGCATTCACCATGTCATGTAGTGTATTCACCATGTTAAGTATTGCATTCACCATGTTATGTAGTGCATTTACTATGCTATGTAGTGTATTCACCATGTTATGTAGTGCATTCACCATGTTATGTCGTGAATTCACCATGTTAGGTATTGCATTCACCATGTTATTCACTATGTTATGTAGTGCATTTATTATGCTATGTAGTGTATTCACCATGTTATGTAGTGCATTCACTATGTTATGTATTGCATTCACTATGTTATGTATTGCATTCACCATGTTATGTATTGCATTCACTATGCTATGTATTGCATTCACCATGTCATGTAGTGTATTCACCATGTTATGTATTGCATTCACCATTTCAGGTAGTGTATTCACCATGGTATGCAGTGCATTGATCATGTTATGTAGTGCATTTACTATGTTATGTAGTGCATTCACCATGTTATGTATTGCATTCACTATGCTATGTATTGCATTCACCGTGGTATATAGTGCATTTACCATGGTATGTAGTGTATTCACCATGGTATGTAGTGCATTCACCATGTTATGTAGTGCATTCACCATGTTATGTATTGCATTCACCATGTTATGTATTGCAATCACCATGTTATGTATTGCATTCACTATGCTATGTATTGCATTCACCGTGGTATATAGTGCATTCACCATGGTATGTAGTGTATTCACCATGGTATGTAGTGCATTCACCATGCTATGTAGTGCATTCACCATGGTATGTAGTGCATTCACTATGCTATGTAGTACATTCACTATGCTATGTAGTACATTCACTATGCTATGTAGTGCATTCACCATGTTATGTAGTGCATTCACCATGTTATGTAGTGAATTCACCATGTTATGTATTGCATTCACCATGTTATGTAGTGCATTCACTATGCTATGTAGTGCATTCACCATGTTATGTATTGCATTCACCATGTATTGCATTCACCGAGGTATATAGTGCATTCACCATGGTATGTAGTGTATTCACCATGGTATGTAGTGCACTCACAATGTTATGTATTGCATTCATCATGTCATGTAGTGTATTCACCATGGTATGTAGTGCATTCACCATGTTATGTAGTGCATTCACCATGTTATGTAGTGCATTTACTATGCTATGTATTGCATTCACTGTGCTATGTATTGCATTCACCGAGGTATATAGTGCATTCACCATGGTATGTAGTGTATTCACCATGGTATGTAGTGCATTCACCATGCTATGTAGTCCATTCACCATGGTGTGTAGTGCATTCACTATGCTATGTAGTGCATTCACTATGCTATGTAGTACATTCACTATCCTATGTAGTGCATTCACCATGTTATGCAGTGTATTCACCATGTTATGTAGTGCATTCACCATGTTATGTAGTGCATTCTCCATGTTATGTATTGCATTTATCATGTTATGCATTGCATTCACTATGCTATGCATTGCATTCACCATGTCATGTAGTGTATTCACCATGGTATGTAGTGCACTCACAATGTTATGTATTGCATTCACCATGTCATGTAGTGTATTCACCATGGTATGTAATGCACTCACAATGTTATGTATTGCATTCAGCATGTCGTGTAGTGTATTCACCATGGTATGTAGTGCATTCACCATGTTATGTAGTGCATTCACCATGTTATGTAGTGCATTTACTATGCTATGTATTGCATTCACTGTGCTATGTATTACATTCACCGAGGTATATAGTGCATTCACCATGGTATGTAGTGTATTCACCATGGTATGTAGTGCATTCACCATGCTATGTAGTGCATTCACCATGGTATGTAGTGCACTCACTATGCTATGTAGTGCATTCACTATGCTATGTAGTACATTCACTATCCTATGTAGTGCATTCACCATGTTATGCAGTGTATTCACCATGTTATGTAGTGCATTCACCATGTTATGTAGTGCATTCACCATGTTATGTATTGCATTTACCATGTTATGCATAACATTCACTATGCTATGTAGTACATTCACTATCCTATGTAGTGCATTCACCATGTTATGCAGTGTATTCACCATGTTATGTAGTGCATTCACCATGTTCTGTAGTGCATTCACCATGTTATGTAGTGCATTTACTATGCTATGTAGTGTATTCACCATGTATGTAGTGTATTCACCATTTTATGTATTGCATTCACCATGTTATGTATTGCATTCACTATGCTATGTATTGTATTCACCGTGGTATATAGTGCATTCGCCATGGTATGTAGTGTATTCACCATGTTATGTATTGCATTCACTATGATATGTATTGCATTCACCATGTCATGTAGTGTATTCACCATGGTATGTAGTGCATTCACCATGTTATGTATTGCATTCACCATGTCATGTAGTGTATTCACCATGGTATGTATTGCATTTACCATGTTATGCATTGCATTCACTACGCTATGCATTGCATTCCCCATGTCATGTAGTGTATTCACCATGGTATGTAGTGCACTCACAATGTTATGTATTGCATTCATCATGTCATGTAGTGTATTCACCATGGTATGTAGTGCACTCACAATGTTATGTATTGCATTCACCATGTCATGTAGTGTATTCACCATGTTATGTAGTGCATTCACCATGTTATGTAGTGCATTCACCATGTTATGTAGTGCATTTACTATGCTATGTATTGCATTCACTGTGCTATGTATTACATTCACCGAGGTATATAGTGCATTCACCATGGTATGTAGTGTATTCACCACGGTATGTAGTGCATTCACCATGCTATGTAGTCCATTCACCATGGTGTGTAGTGCATTCACTATGCTATGTAGTGCATTCACTATGCTATGTAGTACATTCACTATCCTATGTAGTGCATTCACCATGTTATGCAGTGTATTCACCATGTTATGTAGTGCATTCACCATGTTATGTAGTGCATTCACCATGTTATGTATTGCATTTACCATGTTATGCATTGCATTCACTATGCTATGCATTGCATTCACCATGTCATGTAGAGTATTCACCATGGTATGTAGTGCACTCACAATGTTATGTATTGCATTCACCATGTCATGTAGTGTATTCACCATGGTATGTAGTGCACTCACAATGTTATGTATTGCATTCACCATGTCATGTAGTGTATTCACCATGGTATGTAGTGCATTCACCATGTTATGTAGTGCATTCACCATGTTATGTAGTGCATTTACTATGCTATGTATTGCATTCTCTGTGCTATGTATTGCATTCACCGACTTATATAGTGCATTCACCATGGTATGTAGTGTATTCACCATGGTATGTAGTGCATTCACCATGCTATGTAGTCCATTCACCATGGTATGTAGTGCATTCACTATGCTATGTAGTGCATTCACTATGCTATGTAGTACATTCACTATCCTATGTAGTGCATTCACCATGTTATGCAGTGTATTCACCATGTTATGTAGTGCATTCACCATGTTATGTAGTGCATTCACCATGTTATGTATTGCATTTACCATGTTATGCATTACATTCACTATGCTATGCAATGCATTCACCATGTCATGTAGTGTATTCACCATGGTATGTAGTGCACTCACAATCTTATGTATTGCATTCACCATGTCATGTATTGTATTCACCATGGTATGTAGTGCATTCACCATGTTATGTAGTGCATTTACTATGCTATGTATTGCATTCACTGTGCTATGTATTGCATTCACCGAGGTATATAGTGCATTCACCATGGTATGTAGTGCATTCACCATGCTATGTAGACCATTCACCATGGTATGTAGTGCATTCACTATACTATGTAGTGCTTTCACTATGCTATGTAGTACATTCACTATCCTATGTAGTGCATTCACCATGTTATGCAGTGTATTCACCATGTTATGTAGTGCATTCACCATGTTATGTAGTGTATTCACAATGTTATGTATTGCATTCACCATGTTATGTATTGCATTCACTATGCTATGTATTGTATTCTGCGTGGTATATAGTGCATTCGCCATGGTATGTAGTGCATTCACCATGGTATGTAGTGCATTTACCATGGTATGTAGTGCATTCACCATGGTATGTAGTGCATTCACCATGCTATGTAGTGCATTCACTATGCTATGTAGTGCATTCACTATGCTATGTAGTGCATTCACCATGTTATGTAGTGCATTCACCATGTTATGTATTGCATTCACTATGATATGTATTGCATTCACCATGTCATGTAGTGTATTCACCATGGTATGTAGTGCATTCACCATGTTATGTATTGCATTCACCATGTCATGTAGTGTATTCACCATGGTATGTATTGCATTTACCATGTTATGCATTGCATTCACTATGCTATGCATTGCATTCCCCATGTCATGTAAGGTATTCACCATGGTATGTAGTGCAGTCACAATGTTATGTATTGCATTCACCATGTCATGTAGTGTATTCACCATGGTATGTAGTGCATTTACTATGCTATGTATTGCATTCACTGTGCTATGTATTGCATTCACCGAGGTATATAGTGCATTCACCATGGTATGTAGTGTATTCACCATGGTATGTAGTGCATTCACCATGCTATGTAGTCCATTCACCATGGTATGTAGTGCATTCACTATGCTATGTAGTGCATTCACTATGCTATGTAGTACATTCACTATCCTATGTAGTGTATTCATCATGTTATGCAGTGTATTCACCATGTTATGTAGTGCATTCACCATGTTATGTAGTGCATTCACCATGTTATGTATTGCATTTACCATGTTATGCATTGCATTCACTATGCTATACATTGCATTCACCATGTCATGTAGTGTATTCACAATGGTATGTAGTGCACTCACAATGTTATGTATTGCATTCACCATGTCATGTAGTGTATTCACAATGGTATGTAGTGCATTCACCATGTTATGTAGTGCATTCACCATGTTATGTAGTGCATTTACTATGCTATGTATTGCATTCACTGTGCTATGTATTGCATTCACCGAGGTATATAGTGCATTCACCATGGTATGTAGTGTATTCCATTCACCATGGTATGTAATACATTCACCATGCTATGTAGTCCATTCACCATGGTATGTAGTGCATTCACTATGCTATGTAGTGCTTTCACTATGCTATGTAGTACATTCACTATCCTATGTAGTGCATTCACCATGTTATGCAGTGTATTCACCATGTTATGTTGTGCATTCACCATGTTATGTAGTGCATTCACCATGTTATGTATTGCATTCACCATGTTATGTATTGCATCCACTATGCTATGTATTGTATTCACCGTGGTATATAGTGCATTCGCCATGGTATGTAGTGTATTCACCATGGTATGTAGTGCATTCACCATAGTATGTATTGCATTCACCATGGTATGTAGTGCATTCACTATGCTATGTAGTGCATTCACTAAGCTATGTAGTGCATTCACTATGCTATGTAGTGCATTCACCATGTTATGTAGTGCAATCACCATGTTATGTATTGCATTCACCATGTCATGTAGTGTATTCACCATGGTATGTATTGAATTTACCATGTTATGCATTGCATTCACTATGCTATGCATTGCCTTCCCCATGTCATGTAGTGTATTCACCATGGTATGTAGTGCACTCACAATGTTATGTATTGCATTCACCATGTCATGTAAGGTATTCACCATGGTATGTAGTGCAGTCACAATGTTATGTATTGCATTCACCATGTCATGTAGTGTATTCACCATGGTATGTAGTGCATTTACTATGCTATGTATTGCATTCACTGTGCTATGTATTGCATTCACCGAGGTATATAGTGCATTCACCATGGTATGTAGTGTATTCACCATGGTATGTAGTGCATTCACCATGCTATGTAGTCCATTCACCATGGTATGTAGTGCATTCACTATGCTATGTAGTGCATTCACTATGCTATGTAGTACATTCACTATCCTATGTAGTGTATTCATCATGTTATGCAGTGTATTCACCATGTTATGTAGTGCATTCACCATGTTATGTAGTGCATTCACCATGTTATGTATTGCATTTACCATGTTATGCATTGCATTCACTATGCTATACATTGCATTCACCATGTCATGTAGTGTATTCACAATGGTATGTAGTGCACTCACAATGTTATGTATTGCATTCACCATGTCATGTAGTGTATTCACAATGGTATGTAGTGCATTCACCATGTTATGTAGTGCATTCACCATGTTATGTAGTGCATTTACTATGCTATGTATTGCATTCACTGTGCTATGTATTGCATTCACCGAGGTATATAGTGCATTCACCATGGTATGTAGTGTATTCCATTCACCATGGTATGTAATACATTCACCATGCTATGTAGTCCATTCACCATGGTATGTAGTGCATTCACTATGCTATGTAGTGCTTTCACTATGCTATGTAGTACATTCACTATCCTATGTAGTGCATTCACCATGTTATGCAGTGTATTCACCATGTTATGTTGTGCATTCACCATGTTATGTAGTGCATTCACCATGTTATGTATTGCATTCACCATGTTATGTATTGCATCCACTATGCTATGTATTGTATTCACCGTGGTATATAGTGCATTCGCCATGGTATGTAGTGTATTCACCATGGTATGTAGTGCATTCACCATAGTATGTATTGCATTCACCATGGTATGTAGTGCATTCACTATGCTATGTAGTGCATTCACTAAGCTATGTAGTGCATTCACTATGCTATGTAGTGCATTCACCATGTTATGTAGTGCAATCACCATGTTATGTATTGCATTCACCATGTCATGTAGTGTATTCACCATGGTATGTATTGAATTTACCATGTTATGCATTGCATTCACTATGCTATGCATTGCCTTCCCCATGTCATGTAGTGTATTCACCATGGTATGTAGTGCACTCACAATGTTATGTATTGCATTCACCATGTCATGTAGTGTATTCACCATGGTATGTAGTGCATTTACTATGCTATGGATAGCATTCACTGTGCTATGTATTGCATTCACCGAGGTATATAGTTCATTCACCATGGTATGTAGTGTATTCACCATGGTATGTAGTGCATTCACTATGCTATGTAGTACATTCACTATCCTATGTTGTGCGTTCATCATGTTATGCAGTGTATTCACCATGTCATGTAGTGTATTCACAATGGTATGTAGTGCATTCACCATGTTATGTATTGCATTCACCATGTCATGTAGTGTATTCACCATGGTATGTATTGCATTTACCATGTTATGCATTGCATTCACTATGCTATGCATTGCATACCCCATGTCATGTAGTGTATTCACCATGGTATGTAGTGCACTCACAATGTTATGTATTGCATTCACCATGTCATGTGGTGTATTCACCATGGTATGTAGTGCATTTACTATGCTATGTATTGCATTCACTGTGCTATGTATTGCATTCACCGAGGTATATAGTGCTTTCACCATGGTATGTAGTGTATTCACCATGGTATGTAGTGCATTCACCATGGTATGTAGTCCATTCACCATGGTATGTAGTGCATTCACTATGCTATGTAGTGCATTCACTATGCTATGTATTACATTCACTATCCTATGTAGTGCATTCATCATGTTATGCAGTGTATTCACCATGTTATGTAGTGCATTCACCATGTTATGTAGTGCATTCACAATGTTATGTATTGCATTCGCCATGTCATGTAGTGTATTCACCATGGTATGTAGTGCATTCACCATGTTATGTAGTGCATTCACCATGTTATGTAGTGCATTTACTATGCTATGTATTGCATTCACTGTGCTATGTATTGCATTCACCGAGGTATATAGTGCATTCACCATGGTATGTAGTGTATTCACCATGGTATGTAGTACATTCACCATGCTATGTAGTCCATTCACCATGGTATGTAGTGCATTCACTATACTATGTAGTGCTTTCACTATGCTATGTAGTACATTCACTATCCTATGTAGTGCATTCACCATGTTATGCAGTGTATTCACCATGTTATGTAGTGCATTCACCATGTTATGTAGTGCATTCACCATGTTATGTAGTGCATTTACTATGCTATGTAGTGTATTCACCATGTATGTAGTGTATTCACCATGTTATGTATTGCATTCACTATGCTATGTATTGTATTCACCATGGTATATAGTGCATTCGCCATGGTATGTAGTGTATTCACCATGGTATGTAGTGCATTCACCATGGTATGTAGTGCATTCACCATGGTATGTAGTGCATTCACTATGCTATGTAGTGCATTCACTATGCGATGTAGTGCATTCTCTATGCTATGTAGTGCATTCACCATGTTATGTAGTGCATTCACCATGTTATGTATTGCATTCACTATGATATGTATTGCATTCACCATGTCATGTAGTGTATTCACCTTGGTATGTAGTGCATTCACTATGTTATGTATTGCATTCACCATGTCATGTAGTGTATTCACCATGGTATGTTTGGCATTTACCATGTTATGCATTGCATTCACTATGCTATGCATTGCATTCCCCATGTCATGTAGTGTATTCACCATGGTATGTAGTGCACTCAAAATGTTATGTATTGCATTCACCATGTCATGTAGTGTATTAACCATGGTATGTAGTGCATTTACTATGCTATGTATTGCATTCACTGTGCTATGTATTGCATTCACCGAGGTATATAGTGCATTCACCATGGTATGTAGTGTATTCACCATGGTATGTAGTGCATTCACCATGCTATGTAGTGCATTCACTATGATATGTATTGCATTCACCATGTCATGTAGTGTATTCACCATGGTATGTAGTGCATTCACCATGTTATGTATTGCATTCACCATGTCATGTAGTGTATTCACCATGGTATGTATTGCATTTACCATGTTATGCATTGCATTCACTATGCTATGCATTGCATTCCCCATGTCATGTAGGGTATTCACCATGGTATGTAGTGCAGTCACAATGTTATGTATTGCATTCACCATGTCATGTAGTGTATTCACCATGGTATGTAGTGCATTCACTATGCTATGTAGTGCATTCACTATGCTATGTATTACATTCACTATCCTATGTAGTGCATTCATCATGTTATGCAGTGTATTCACCATGTTATGTAGTGCATTCACCATGTTATGTAGTGCATTCACAATGTTATGTATTGCATTCGCCATGTCATGTAGTGTATTCACCATGGTATGTAGTGCATTCACCATGTTATGTAGTGCATTCACCATGTTATGTAGTGCATTTACTATGCTATGTATTGCATTCACTGTGCTATGTATTGCATTCACCGAGGTATATAGTGCATTCACCATGGTATGTAGTGTATTCACCATGGTATGTAGTACATTCACCATGCTATGTAGTCCATTCACCATGGTATGTAGTGCATTCACTATACTATGTAGTGCTTTCACTATGCTATGTAGTACATTCACTATCCTATGTAGTGCATTCACCATGTTATGCAGTGTATTCACCATGTTATGTAGTGCATTCACCATGTTATGTAGTGCATTCACCATGTTATGTAGTGCATTTACTATGCTATGTAGTGTATTCACCATGTATGTAGTGTATTCACCATGTTATGTATTGCATTCACTATGCTATGTATTGTATTCACCATGGTATATAGTGCATTCGCCATGGTATGTAGTGTATTCACCATGGTATGTAGTGCATTCACCATGGTATGTAGTGCATTCACCATGGTATGTAGTGCATTCACTATGCTATGTAGTGCATTCACTATGCGATGTAGTGCATTCTCTATGCTATGTAGTGCATTCACCATGTTATGTAGTGCATTCACCATGTTATGTATTGCATTCACTATGATATGTATTGCATTCACCATGTCATGTAGTGTATTCACCATGGTATGTAGTGCATTCACCATGGTATGTAGTGCATTCACTATGCTATGTAGTGTATTCACTATGCGATGTAGTGCATTCTCTATGCTATGTAGTGCATTCACCATGTTATGTAGTGCATTCACCATGTTATGTATTGCATTCACTATGATATGTATTGCATTCACCATGTCATGTAGTGTATTCACCTTGGTATGTAGTGCATTCACTATGTTATGTATTGCATTCACCATGTCATGTAGTGTATTCACCATGGTATGTTTGGCATTTACCATGTTATGCATTGCATTCACCATGTCATGTAGTGTATTCACCATGGTATGTAGTGCATTTACTATGCTATGTATTGCATTCACTGTGCTATGTATTGCATTCACCGAGGTATATAGTGCATTCACCATGGTATGTAGTGTATTCACCATGGTATGTAGTGCATTCACCATGCTATGTAGTGCATTCACTATGATATGTATTGCATTCACCATGTCATGTAGTGTATTCACCATGGTATGTAGTGCATTCACCATGTTATGTATTGCATTCACCATGTCATGTAGTGTATTCACCATGGTATGTATTGCATTTACCATGTTATGCATTGCATTCACTATGCTATGCATTGCATTCCCCATGTCATGTAGGGTATTCACCATGGTATGTAGTGCAGTCACAATGTTATGTATTGCATTCACCATGTCATGTAGTGTATTCACCATGGTATGTAGTGCATTTACTATGCTATGTATTGCATTCACTGTGCTATGTATTGCATTCACCGAGGTATATAGTGCATTCACCATGGTATGTAGTGTATTCACCATGGTATGTAGTGCATTCACCATGCTATGTAGTCCATTCACCATGGTATGTAGTGCATTCACTATGCTATGTAGTGCATTCACTATGCTATGTAGTACATTCACTATCCTATGTAGTGTATTCATCATGTTATGCAGTGTATTCACCATGTTATGTAGTGCATTCACCATGTTATGTAGTGCATTCACCATGTTATGTATTGCATTTACCATGTTATGTATTGCATTCACTATGCTATACATTGCATTCACCATGTCATGTAGTGTATTCACAATGGTATGTAGTGCACTCACAATGTTATGTATTGCATTCACCATGTCATGTAGTGTATTCACAATGGTATGTAGTGCATTCACCATGTTATGTAGTGCATTCACCATGTTATGTAGTGCATTTACTATGCTATGTATTGCATTCACTGTGCTATGTATTGCATTCACCGAGGTATATAGTGCATTCACCATGGTGTGTAGTGTATTCACCATGGTATGTAGTGCATTCACCATGCTATGTATTCCATTCACCATGGTATGTAATGCATTCACCATGCTATGTAATCCATTCACCATGGTATGTAGTGCATTCACTATACTATGTAGTGCTTTCACTATGCTATGTAGTACATTCACTATCCTATGTAGTGCATTCACCATGTTATGCAGTGTATTCACCATGTTATGTAGTGCATTCACCATGTTATGTAGTGTATTCACCAATGTATGTAGTGCACTCACAATGTTATGTATTGCATTCACCATGTCATGTAGTGTATTCACCATCGTATGTAGTGCATTCACCATGTTATGTAATGCATTTACTATGCTATGTATTTCATTCACTGTGCTATGTATTGCATTCACCGAGGTATATAGTGCATTCACCATGGTATGTAGTGTATTCACCATGGTATGTAGTGCATTCACCATGCTATGTAGTCCATTCACCATGGTATGTAGTGCATTCACTATGCTATGTTGTACTTTCACTATGCTATGTAGTACATTCACTATCCTATGTAGTGCATTCACCATGTTATGCAGTGTATTCACCATGTTATGTAGTGCATTCGCCATGTTATGTAGCGCATTCACCATGTTATGTATTGCATTCACCATGTTATGTATTGCATTCACTATGCTATGTATTGTATTCACCGTGGTATATAGTGCATTCGCCATGGTATGTAGTGTATTCACCATGGTATGTAGTGCATTCACCATGGTATGTATTGCATTCACCATGGTATGTAGTGCATTCACTATGCTATGTAGTGCATTCACTAAGCTATGTAGTGCATTCTCTATGCTATGTAGTGCATTCACCATGTTATGTAGTGCAATCACCATGTTATGTATTCCATTCACCATGTCATGTAGTGTATTCACCATGGTATGTATTGAATTTACCATGTTATGCATTGCATTCACTATGCTATGCATTGCCTTCCCCATGTCATGTAGTGTATTCACCATGGTATGTAGTGCATTTACTATGCTATGGATAGCATTCACTGTGCTATGTATTGCATTCACCGAGGTATATAGTTCATTCACCATGGTATGTAGTGTATTCACCATGTTATGTAGTGCATTCACAATGTTATGTATTGCATTCGCCATGTCATGTAGTGTATTCACCATGGTATGTAGTGCATTCACCATGTTATGTAGTGCATTCACCATGTTATGTAGTGCATTCACAATGTTATGTATTGCATTCGCCATGTCATGTAGTGTATTCACCATGGTATGTAGTGCATTCACCATGTTATGTAGTGCATTCACCATGTTATGTAGTGCATTTACTATGCTATGTATTGCATTCACTGTGCTATGTATTGCATTCACCGAGGTATATAGTGCATTCACCATGGTATGTAGTGTATTCACCATGGTATGTAGTACATTCACCATGCTATGTAGTCCATTCACCATGGTATGTAGTGCATTCACTATACTATGTAGTGCTTTCACTATGCTATGTAGTACATTCACTATCCTATGTAGTGCATTCACCATGTTATGCAGTGTATTCACCATGTTATGTAGTGCATTCACCATGTTATGTAGTGCATTCACCATGTTATGTAGTGCATTTACTATGCTATGTAGTGTATTCACCATGTATGTAGTGTATTCACCATGTTATGTATTGCATTCACTATGCTATGTATTGTATTCACCATGGTATATAGTGCATTCGCCATGGTATGTAGTGTATTCACCATGGTATGTAGTGCATTCACCATGGTATGTAGTGCATTCACCATGGTATGTAGTGCATTCACTATGCTATGTAGTGCATTCACTATGCGATGTAGTGCATTCTCTATGCTATGTAGTGCATTCACCATGTTATGTAGTGCATTCACCATGTTATGTATTGCATTCACTATGATATGTATTGCATTCACCATGTCATGTAGTGTATTCACCATGGTATGTAGTGCATTCACCATGGTATGTAGTGCATTCACTATGCTATGTAGTGTATTCACTATGCGATGTAGTGCATTCTCTATGCTATGTAGTGCATTCACCATGTTATGTAGTGCATTCACCATGTTATGTATTGCATTCACTATGATATGTATTGCATTCACCATGTCATGTAGTGTATTCACCTTGGTATGTAGTGCATTCACTATGTTATGTATTGCATTCACCATGTCATGTAGTGTATTCACCATGGTATGTTTGGCATTTACCATGTTATGCATTGCATTCACCATGTCATGTAGTGTATTCACCATGGTATGTAGTGCATTTACTATGCTATGTATTGCATTCACTGTGCTATGTATTGCATTCACCGAGGTATATAGTGCATTCACCATGGTATGTAGTGTATTCACCATGGTATGTAGTGCATTCACCATGCTATGTAGTGCATTCACTATGATATGTATTGCATTCACCATGTCATGTAGTGTATTCACCATGGTATGTAGTGCATTCACCATGTTATGTATTGCATTCACCATGTCATGTAGTGTATTCACCATGGTATGTATTGCATTTACCATGTTATGCATTGCATTCACTATGCTATGCATTGCATTCCCCATGTCATGTAGGGTATTCACCATGGTATGTAGTGCAGTCACAATGTTATGTATTGCATTCACCATGTCATGTAGTGTATTCACCATGGTATGTAGTGCATTTACTATGCTATGTATTGCATTCACTGTGCTATGTATTGCATTCACCGAGGTATATAGTGCATTCACCATGGTATGTAGTGTATTCACCATGGTATGTAGTGCATTCACCATGCTATGTAGTCCATTCACCATGGTATGTAGTGCATTCACTATGCTATGTAGTGCATTCACTATGCTATGTAGTACATTCACTATCCTATGTAGTGTATTCATCATGTTATGCAGTGTATTCACCATGTTATGTAGTGCATTCACCATGTTATGTAGTGCATTCACCATGTTATGTATTGCATTTACCATGTTATGTATTGCATTCACTATGCTATACATTGCATTCACCATGTCATGTAGTGTATTCACAATGGTATGTAGTGCACTCACAATGTTATGTATTGCATTCACCATGTCATGTAGTGTATTCACAATGGTATGTAGTGCATTCACCATGTTATGTAGTGCATTCACCATGTTATGTAGTGCATTTACTATGCTATGTATTGCATTCACTGTGCTATGTATTGCATTCACCGAGGTATATAGTGCATTCACCATGGTGTGTAGTGTATTCACCATGGTATGTAGTGCATTCACCATGCTATGTATTCCATTCACCATGGTATGTAATGCATTCACCATGCTATGTAATCCATTCACCATGGTATGTAGTGCATTCACTATACTATGTAGTGCTTTCACTATGCTATGTAGTACATTCACTATCCTATGTAGTGCATTCACCATGTTATGCAGTGTATTCACCATGTTATGTAGTGCATTCACCATGTTATGTAGTGTATTCACCAATGTATGTAGTGCACTCACAATGTTATGTATTGCATTCACCATGTCATGTAGTGTATTCACCATCGTATGTAGTGCATTCACCATGTTATGTAATGCATTTACTATGCTATGTATTTCATTCACTGTGCTATGTATTGCATTCACCGAGGTATATAGTGCATTCACCATGGTATGTAGTGTATTCACCATGGTATGTAGTGCATTCACCATGCTATGTAGTCCATTCACCATGGTATGTAGTGCATTCACTATGCTATGTTGTGCTTTCACTATGCTATGTAGTACATTCACTATCCTATGTAGTGCATTCACCATGTTATGCAGTGTATTCACCATGTTATGTAGTGCATTCACCATGTTATGTAGCGCATTCACCATGTTATGTATTGCATTCACCATGTTATGTATTGCATTCACTATGCTATGTATTGTATTCACCGTGGTATATAGTGCATTCGCCATGGTATGTAGTGTATTCACCATGGTATGTAGTGCATTCACCATGGTATGTATTGCATTCACCATGGTATGTAGTGCATTCACTATGCTATGTAGTGCATTCACTAAGCTATGTAGTGCATTCTCTATGCTATGTAGTGCATTCACCATGTTATGTAGTGCAATCACCATGTTATGTATTCCATTCACCATGTCATGTAGTGTATTCACCATGGTATGTATTGAATTTACCATGTTATGCATTGCATTCACTATGCTATGCATTGCCTTCCCCATGTCATGTAGTGTATTCACCATGGTATGTAGTGCATTTACTATGCTATGGATAGCATTCACTGTGCTATGTATTGCATTCACCGAGGTATATAGTTCATTCACCATGGTATGTAGTGTATTCACCATGGTATGTAGTGCATTCACTATCCTATGTAGTGCGTTCATCATGTTATGCAGTGTATTCACCATGTCATGTAGTGTATTCACAATGGTATGTAGTGCATTCACCATGTTATGTATTGCATTCACCATGTCATGTAGTGTATTCACCATGGTATGTATTGCATTTACCATGTTATGCATTGCATTCACTATGCTATGCATTGCATACCCCATGTCATGTAGTGTATTCACCATGGTATGTAGTGCACTCACAATGTTATGTATTGCATTCACCATGTCATGTGGTGTATTCACCATGGTATGTAGTGCATTTACTATGCTATGTATTGCATTCACTGTGCTATGTATTGCATTCACCGAGGTATATAGTGCTTTCACCATGGTATGTAGTGTATTCACCATGGTATGTAGTGCATTCACCATGCTATGTAGTCCATTCACCATGGTATGTAGTGCATTCACTATGCTACGTAGTGCAATCACTATGCTATGTATTACATTCACTATCCTATGTAGTGCATTCATCATGTTATGCAGTGTATTCACCATGTTATGTAGTGCATTCACCATGTTATGTAGTGCATTCACAATGTTATGTATTGCATTCGCCATGTCATGTAGTGTATTCACCATGGTATGTAGTGCATTCACCATGTTATGTAGTGCATTCACCATGTTATGTAGTGCATTTACTATGCTATGTATTGCATTCACTGTGCTATGTATTGCATTCACCGAGGTATATAGTGAATTCACCATGGTATGTAGTGTATTCACCATGGTATGTAGTACATTCACCATGCTATGTAGTCCATTCACCATGGTATGTAGTCCATTCACTATACTATGTAGTGCTTTCACTATGCTATGTAGTACATTCACTATCCTATGTAGTGCATTCACCAAGTTATGCAGTGTATTCACCATGTTATGTAGTGCATTCACCATGTTATGTAGTGCATTCACCATGTTATGTAGTGCATTTACTATGCTATGTAGTGTATTCACCATGTATGTAGTGTATTCACCATGTTATGTATAGCATTCACTATGCTATGTATTGTATTCACCATGGTATATAGTGCATTCGCCATGGTATGTAGTGTATTCACCATGGTATGTAGTGCATTCACCATGGTATGTAGTGCATTCACCATGGTATGTAGTGCATTCACTATGCTATGTAGTGCATTCACTATGCGATGTAGTGCATTCACTATGCTATGTAGTGCATTCACCATGTTATGTAGTGCATTCACCATGTTATGTATTGCATTCACTATGATATGTATTGCATTCACCATGTCATGTAGTGTATACACCAAGGTATGTTTGGCATTTACCATGTTATGCATTGCATTCACTATGCTATGCATTGCATTCCCCATGTCATGTAGTGTATTCACCATGGTATGTAGTGCACTCAAAATGTTATGTATTGCATTCACCATGTCATGTAGTGTATTCACCATGGTATGTAGTGCATTTACTATGCTATGTATTGCATTCACTGTGCTATGTATTGCATTCACCGAGGTATATAGTGCATTCACCATGGTATGTAGTGTATTCACCATGGTATGTAGTGCATTCACCATGCTATGTAGTGCATTCACTATGCTATGTAGTGCATTCACTATGCTATGTATTACATTCACTATCCTATGTAGTGCATTCATCATGTTATGCAGTGTATACACCATGTTATGTAGTGCATTCACCATGTTATGTAGTGCATTCACAATGTTATGTATTGCATTCGCCATGTCATGTAGTGTATTCACCATGGTATGTAGTGCATTCACCATGTTATGTAGTGCATTCACCATGTTATGTAGTGCATTTACTATACTATGTATTGCATTCACTCTGCTATGTATTGCATTCACCGAGGTATATAGTGCATTCACCATGGTATGTAGTGTATTCACCATGGTATGTAGTGCATTCACCATGCTATGTAGTCCATTCACCATGGTATGTAGTGCATTCACTATACTATGTAGTGCTTTCACTATGCTATATAGTACATTCACTATCCTATGTAGTGCATTCACCATGTTATGCAGTGTATTCACCATGTTATGTAGTGCATTCACCATGTTATGTAGTGCATTCACCATGTTATGTAGTGCATTTACTATGCTATATAGTGTATTCACCATGTATGTAGTGTATTCACCATGTTATGTATTGCATTCACTATGCTATGTATTGTATTCACCGTGGTATATAGTGCATTCACTATGCTATGTAGTGCATTCACTATGCTATGTAGTGCATTCACTATGCTATGTAGTGCACTCACCATGTTATGTAGTGCATTCACCATGTTATGTATTGCATTCACTATGTTATGTATTGCATTCACCATGTCATGTAGTGTATTCACAATGGTATGTAGTGCATTCACCATGTTACGTAGTGCATTCACCATGTTATGTAGTGCATTTACTATGCTATGTATTGCATTCACTGTGCTATGTATTGCATTCACCGAGGTATATAGTGCATTCACCATGGTATGTAGTGCATTCACCATGCTATGTAGTCCATTCACCATGTTATGTAGTGCATTCACCATGTTATGTATTGCATTCACCATGTTGTGTATTGCATTCACTATGTTTTGTAGTGCATTCACTATGCTATGTATTGCATTCACCATATCATGTAGTGTATTCACCATGGTATGTAGTGCACTCACCATGTTATGTATTGCATTTACTATGTTATGTAGTGCATTCACCATGTTATGTATTGCATTCACTATGCTATGTATTGCATTCACCGTGGTATATAGTGCATTCACCATGGTAGGTAGTGTATTCACCATGGTATGTAGTACATTCACCATGTTATGTAGTGCATTCACCATGTTATGTATTGCATTCACCATGGTATGTTTGGCATTTACCATGTTATGCATTGCATTCACCATGTCATGTAGTGTATTCACCATGGTATGTAGTGCATTTACTATGCTATGTATTGCATTCACTGTGCTATGTATTGCATTCACCGAGGTATATAGTGCATTCACCATGGTATGTAGTGTATTCACCATGGTATGTAGTGCATTCACCATGCTATGTAGTGCATTCACTATGATATGTATTGCATTCACCATGTCATGTAGTGTATTCACCATGGTATGTAGTGCATTCACCATGTTATGTATTGCATTCACCATGTCATGTAGTGTATTCACCATGGTATGTATTGCATTTACCATGTTATGCATTGCATTCACTATGCTATGCATTGCATTCCCCATGTCATGTAGGGTATTCACCATGGTATGTAGTGCAGTCACAATGTTATGTATTGCATTCACCATGTCATGTAGTGTATTCACCATGGTATGTAGTGCATTTACTATGCTATGTATTGCATTCACTGTGCTATGTATTGCATTCACCGAGGTATATAGTGCATTCACCATGGTATGTAGTGTATTCACCATGGTATGTAGTGCATTCACCATGCTATGTAGTCCATTCACCATGGTATGTAGTGCATTCACTATGCTATGTAGTGCATTCACTATGCTATGTAGTACATTCACTATCCTATGTAGTGTATTCATCATGTTATGCAGTGCATTCACCATGTTATGTAGTGCATTCACCATGTTATGTAGTGCATTCACCATGTTATGTATTGCATTTACCATGTTATGTATTGCATTCACTATGCTATACATTGCATTCACCATGTCATGTAGTGTATTCACAATGGTATGTAGTGCACTCACAATGTTATGTATTGCATTCACCATGTCATGTAGTGTATTCACAATGGTATGTAGTGCATTCACCATGTTATGTAGTGCATTCACCATGTTATGTAGTGCATTTACTATGCTATGTATTGCATTCACTGTGCTATGTATTGCATTCACCGAGGTATATAGTGCATTCACCATGGTGTGTAGTGTATTCACCATGGTATGTAGTGCATTCACCATGCTATGTATTCCATTCACCATGGTATGTAATGCATTCACCATGCTATGTAATCCATTCACCATGGTATGTAGTGCATTCACTATACTATGTAGTGCTTTCACTATGCTATGTAGTACATTCACTATCCTATGTAGTGCATTCACCATGTTATGCAGTGTATTCACCATGTTATGTAGTGCATTCACCATGTTATGTAGTGTATTCACCAATGTATGTAGTGCACTCACAATGTTATGTATTGCATTCACCATGTCATGTAGTGTATTCACCATCGTATGTAGTGCATTCACCATGTTATGTAATGCATTTACTATGCTATGTATTTCATTCACTGTGCTATGTATTGCATTCACCGAGGTATATAGTGCATTCACCATGGTATGTAGTGTATTCACCATGGTATGTAGTGCATTCACCATGCTATGTAGTCCATTCACCATGGTATGTAGTGCATTCACTATGCTATGTTGTGCTTTCACTATGCTATGTAGTACATTCACTATCCTATGTAGTGCATTCACCATGTTATGCAGTGTATTCACCATGTTATGTAGTGCATTCACCATGTTATGTAGCGCATTCACCATGTTATGTATTGCATTCACCATGTTATGTATTGCATTCACTATGCTATGTATTGTATTCACCGTGGTATATAGTGCATTCGCCATGGTATGTAGTGTATTCACCATGGTATGTAGTGCATTCACCATGGTATGTATTGCATTCACCATGGTATGTAGTGCATTCACTATGCTATGTAGTGCATTCACTAAGCTATGTAGTGCATTCACTATGCTATGTAGTGCATTCACCATGTTATGTAGTGCAATCACCATGTTATGTATTCCATTCACCATGTCATGTAGTGTATTCACCATGGTATGTATTGAATTTACCATGTTATGCATTGCATTCACTATGCTATGCATTGCCTTCCCCATGTCATGTAGTGTATTCACCATGGTATGTAGTGCATTTACTATGCTATGGATAGCATTCACTGTGCTATGTATTGCATTCACCGAGGTATATAGTTCATTCACCATGGTATGTAGTGTATTCACCATGGTATGTAGTGCATTCACTATCCTATGTAGTGCGTTCATCATGTTATGCAGTGTATTCACCATGTCATGTAGTGTATTCACAATGGTATGTAGTGCATTCACCATGTTATGTATTGCATTCACCATGTCATGTAGTGTATTCACCATGGTATGTATTGCATTTACCATGTTATGCATTGCATTCACTATGCTATGCATTGCATACCCCATGTCATGTAGTGTATTCACCATGGTATGTAGTGCACTCACAATGTTATGTATTGCATTCACCATGTCATGTAGTGTATTCACAATGGTATGTAGTGCATTCACCATGTTATGTAGTGCATTCACCATGTTATGTAGTGCATTTACTATGCTATGTATTGCATTCACTGTGCTATGTATTGCATTCACCGAGGTATATAGTGCATTCACCATGGTGTGTAGTGTATTCACCATGGTATGTAGTGCATTCACCATGCTATGTATTCCATTCACCATGGTATGTAATGCATTCACCATGCTATGTAATCCATTCACCATGGTATGTAGTGCATTCACTATACTATGTAGTGCTTTCACTATGCTATGTAGTACATTCACTATCCTATGTAGTGCATTCACCATGTTATGCAGTGTATTCACCATGTTATGTAGTGCATTCACCATGTTATGTAGTGTATTCACCAATGTATGTAGTGCACTCACAATGTTATGTATTGCATTCACCATGTCATGTAGTGTATTCACCATCGTATGTAGTGCATTCACCATGTTATGTAATGCATTTACTATGCTATGTATTTCATTCACTGTGCTATGTATTGCATTCACCGAGGTATATAGTGCATTCACCATGGTATGTAGTGTATTCACCATGGTATGTAGTGCATTCACCATGCTATGTAGTCCATTCACCATGGTATGTAGTGCATTCACTATGCTATGTTGTGCTTTCACTATGCTATGTAGTACATTCACTATCCTATGTAGTGCATTCACCATGTTATGCAGTGTATTCACCATGTTATGTAGTGCATTCACCATGTTATGTAGCGCATTCACCATGTTATGTATTGCATTCACCATGTTATGTATTGCATTCACTATGCTATGTATTGTATTCACCGTGGTATATAGTGCATTCGCCATGGTATGTAGTGTATTCACCATGGTATGTAGTGCATTCACCATGGTATGTATTGCATTCACCATGGTATGTAGTGCATTCACTATGCTATGTAGTGCATTCACTAAGCTATGTAGTGCATTCACTATGCTATGTAGTGCATTCACCATGTTATGTAGTGCAATCACCATGTTATGTATTCCATTCACCATGTCATGTAGTGTATTCACCATGGTATGTATTGAATTTACCATGTTATGCATTGCATTCACTATGCTATGCATTGCCTTCCCCATGTCATGTAGTGTATTCACCATGGTATGTAGTGCATTTACTATGCTATGGATAGCATTCACTGTGCTATGTATTGCATTCACCGAGGTATATAGTTCATTCACCATGGTATGTAGTGTATTCACCATGGTATGTAGTGCATTCACTATCCTATGTAGTGCGTTCATCATGTTATGCAGTGTATTCACCATGTCATGTAGTGTATTCACAATGGTATGTAGTGCATTCACCATGTTATGTATTGCATTCACCATGTCATGTAGTGTATTCACCATGGTATGTATTGCATTTACCATGTTATGCATTGCATTCACTATGCTATGCATTGCATACCCCATGTCATGTAGTGTATTCACCATGGTATGTAGTGCACTCACAATGTTATGTATTGCATTCACCATGTCATGTGGTGTATTCACCATGGTATGTAGTGCATTTACTATGCTATGTATTGCATTCACTGTGCTATGTATTGCATTCACCGAGGTATATAGTGCTTTCACCATGGTATGTAGTGTATTCACCATGGTATGTAGTGCATTCACCATGCTATGTAGTCCATTCACCATGGTATGTAGTGCATTCACTATGCTATGTAGTGCAATCACTATGCTATGTATTACATTCACTATCCTATGTAGTGCATTCATCATGTTATGCAGTGTATTCACCATGTTATGTAGTGCATTCACCATGTTATGTAGTGCATTCACAATGTTATGTATTGCATTCGCCATGTCATGTAGTGTATTCACCATGGTATGTAGTGCATTCACCATGTTATGTAGTGCATTCACCATGTTATGTAGTGCATTTACTATGCTATGTATTGCATTCACTGTGCTATGTATTGCATTCACCGAGGTATATAGTGCATTCACCATGGTATGTAGTGTATTCACCATGGTATGTAGTACATTCACCATGCTATGTAGTCCATTCACCATGGTATGTAGTCCATTCACTATACTATGTAGTGCTTTCACTATGCTATGTAGTACATTCACTATCCTATGTAGTGCATTCACCAAGTTATGCAGTGTATTCACCATGTTATGTAGTGCATTCACCATGTTATGTAGTGCATTCACCATGTTATGTAGTGCATTTACTATGCTATGTAGTGTATTCACCATGTATGTAGTGTATTCACCATGTTATGTATAGCATTCACTATGCTATGTATTGTATTCACCATGGTATATAGTGCATTCGCCATGGTATGTAGTGTATTCACCATGGTATGTAGTGCATTCACCATGGTATGTAGTGCATTCACCATGGTATGTAGTGCATTCACTATGCTATGTAGTGCATTCACTATGCGATGTAGTGCATTCACTATGCTATGTAGTGCATTCACCATGTTATGTAGTGCATTCACCATGTTATGTATTGCATTCACTATGATATGTATTGCATTCACCATGTCATGTAGTGTATACACCAAGGTATGTTTGGCATTTACCATGTTATGCATTGCATTCACTATGCTATGCATTGCATTCCCCATGTCATGTAGTGTATTCACCATGGTATGTAGTGCACTCAAAATGTTATGTATTGCATTCACCATGTCATGTAGTGTATTCACCATGGTATGTAGTGCATTTACTATGCTATGTATTGCATTCACTGTGCTATGTATTGCATTCACCGAGGTATATAGTGCATTCACCATGGTATGTAGTGTATTCACCATGGTATGTAGTGCATTCACCATGCTATGTAGTGCATTCACTATGCTATGTAGTGCATTCACTATGCTATGTATTACATTCACTATCCTATGTAGTGCATTCATCATGTTATGCAGTGTATACACCATGTTATGTAGTGCATTCACCATGTTATGTAGTGCATTCACAATGTTATGTATTGCATTCGCCATGTCATGTAGTGTATTCACCATGGTATGTAGTGCATTCACCATGTTATGTAGTGCATTCACCATGTTATGTAGTGCATTTACTATACTATGTATTGCATTCACTCTGCTATGTATTGCATTCACCGAGGTATATAGTGCATTCACCATGGTATGTAGTGTATTCACCATGGTATGTAGTGCATTCACCATGCTATGTAGTCCATTCACCATGGTATGTAGTGCATTCACTATACTATGTAGTGCTTTCACTATGCTATGTAGTACATTCACTATCCTATGTAGTGCATTCACCATGTTATGCAGTGTATTCACCATGTTATGTAGTGCATTCACCATGTTATGTAGTGCATTCACCATGTTATGTAGTGCATTTACTATGCTATATAGTGTATTCACCATGTATGTAGTGTATTCACCATGTTATGTATTGCATTCACTATGCTATGTATTGTATTCACCGTGGTATATAGTGCATTCACTATGCTATGTAGTGCATTCACTATGCTATGTAGTGCATTCACTATGCTATGTAGTGCACTCACCATGTTATGTAGTGCATTCACCATGTTATGTATTGCATTCACTATGTTATGTATTGCATTCACCATGTCATGTAGTGTATTCACAATGGTATGTAGTGCATTCACCATGTTACGTAGTGCATTCACCATGTTATGTAGTGCATTTACTATGCTATGTATTGCATTCACTGTGCTATGTATTGCATTCACCGAGGTATATAGTGCATTCACCATGGTATGTAGTGCATTCACCATGCTATGTAGTCCATTCACCATGTTATGTAGTGCATTCACCATGTTATGTATTGCATTCACCATGTTGTGTATTGCATTCACTATGTTTTGTAGTGCATTCACTATGCTATGTATTGCATTCACCATATCATGTAGTGTATTCACCATGGTATGTAGTGCACTCACCATGTTATGTATTGCATTTACTATGTTATGTAGTGCATTCACCATGTTATGTATTGCATTCACTATGCTATGTATTGCATTCACCGTGGTATATAGTGCATTCACCATGGTAGGTAGTGTATTCACCATGGTATGTAGTACATTCACCATGTTATGTAGTGCATTCACCATGTTATGTATTGCATTCACCATGTTGTGTATTGCATTCATCATGTCATGTAGTGTATTCACAATGGTATGTAGTGCATTCACCATGTTATGTATTGCATTCACCATGTCATGTAGTGTATTCACCATGGAATGTATTGCATTTACCATGTTATGCATTGCATTCACTATGCTATGCATTGCATTCACCATGTCATGTAGTGTATTCACAATGGTATGTAGTGCATTCACCATGTTATGTATTGCATTCACCATGTCATGTAGTGTATTCACCATGGTATGTATTGCATTCACTATGCTATGTATTGCATTCACCGTGGTATATAGTGCATTCACCATGGTATGTAGTGTATTCACCATGGTATGTAGTGCATTCACCATGCTATGTAGTGCATTCACCATGGAATGTAGTGTATTCACCACGGTATGTAGTGCATTCACTATGCTATGTAGTGTATTCACCATGTTATGTAGTGTATTCACCATGTTACGTAATGCATTCACCATGTTATTCACTATGTTATGTAGTACATTTATTATGCTTTATTATTATGTAGTGTATTCATCATGTTATGTATTGCATTCACCATGTTATGTATTGCATTCACCATGTCATGTAGTGTATTCACCATGTTAAGTATTGCATTCACCATGTTATGTAGTGCATTTACTATGCTATGTAGTGTATTCACCATGTTATATAGTGCATTCACCATGTTATGTAGTGAATTCACCATGTTAGGTATTGCATTCACCATGTTATTCACTATGTTATGTAGTGCATTTATTATGCTATGTAGTGTATTCACCATGTTATGTAGTGCATTCACTATGTTATGTATTGCATTCACTATGTTATGTATTGCATTCACCATGTTATGTATTGCATTCACTATGCTATGTATTGCATTCACCATGTCATGTAGTGTATTCACCATGTTATGTATTGCATTCACCATGTCAGGTAGTGTATTCACCATGGTATGCAGTGCATTGATCATGTTATGTAGTGCATTTACTATGTTATGTAGTGCATTCACCATGTTATTTATTGCATTCACTATGCTATGTATTGCATTCACCGTGGTATATAGTGCATTCACCATGGTATGTAGTGTATTCACCATGGTATGTAGTGCATTCACCATGTTATGTAGTGCATTCACCATGTTATGTATAGCATTCACCATGTTATGTATTGCATTCACTATGTTATGTATTGCATTCACTATGCTATGTATTGCATTCACCGTGGTATATAGTGCATTCACCATGGTATGTAGTGTATTCACCATGGTATGTAGTGCATTCACCATGCTATGTAGTGCATTCACCATGGTATGTAGTGCATTCACTATGCTATGTAGTACATTCACTATGCTATGTAGTACATTCACTATGCTATGTAGTGCATTCACCATGTTATGTAGTGCATTCACCATGTTATGTAGTGAATTCACCATGTTATGTATTGCATTCACCATGTTATGTAGTGCATTCACTATGCTATGTAGTGTATTCACAATGTTATGTAGTGCATTCACCATGTTATGTAGTGTATTCACCATGTTATGTATTGCATTTACCATGTCATGTAGTGTATTCACCATGGTATGTAGTGCATTCACCATGTTATGTAGTGCATTCACCATGTTATGTAGTGCATTTACTATGCTATGTATTGCATTCACTGTGCTATGTATTGCATTCACCGAGGTATATAGTGCATTCACCATGGTATGTAGTGTATTCACCATGGTATGTAGTGCATTCACCATGCTATGTAGTCCATTCACCATGGTGTGTAGTGCATTCACTATGCTATGTAGTGCATTCACTATGCTATGTAGTACATTCACTATCCTATGTAGTGCATTTATCATGTTATGCATTGCATTCACTATGCTATGCATTGCATTCACCATGTCATGTAGTGTATTCACCATGGTATGTAGTGCACTCACAATGTTATGTATTGCATTCACCATGTCATGTAATGTATTCACCATGGTATGTAGTGCACTCACAATGTTATGTATTGCATTCACCATGTCGTGTAGTGTATTCACCATGGTATGTAGTGCATTCACCATGTTATGTAGTGCATTCACCATGTTATGTAGTGCATTTACTATGCTATGTATTGCATTCACTGTGCTATGTATTACATTCACCGAGGTATATAGTGCATTCGCCATGGTATGTAGTGTATTCACCATGTTATGTATTGCATTCACTATGATATGTATTGCATTCACCATGTCATGTAGTGTATTCACCATGGTATGTAGTGCATTCACCATGTTATGTATTGCATTCACCATGTCATGTAGTGTATTCACCATGGTATGTATTGCATTTACCATGTTATGCATTGCATTCACTACGCTATGCATTGCATTCCCCATGTCATGTAGTGTATTCACCATGGTATGTAGTGCACTCACCATGTTATGTATTGCATTTACTATGTTATGTAGTGCATTCACCATGTTATGTATTGCATTCACTATGCTATGTATTGCATTCACCGTGGTATATAGTGCATTCACCATGGTAGGTAGTGTATTCACCATGGTATGTAGTACATTCACCATGTTATGTAGTGCATTCACCATGTTATGTATTGCATTCACCATGTTGTGTATTGCATTCATCATGTCATGTAGTGTATTCACAATGGTATGTAGTGCATTCACCATGTTATGTATTGCATTCACCATGTCATGTAGTGTATTCACCATGGAATGTATTGCATTTACCATGTTATGCATTGCATTCACTATGCTATGCATTGCATTCACCATGTCATGTAGTGTATTCACAATGGTATGTAGTGCATTCACCATGTTATGTATTGCATTCACCATGTCATGTAGTGTATTCACCATGGTATGTATTGCATTCACTATGCTATGTATTGCATTCACCGTGGTATATAGTGCATTCACCATGGTATGTAGTGTATTCACCATGGTATGTAGTGCATTCACCATGCTATGTAGTGCATTCACCATGGAATGTAGTGTATTCACCACGGTATGTAGTGCATTCACTATGCTATGTAGTGTATTCACCATGTTATGTAGTGTATTCACCATGTTACGTAATGCATTCACCATGTTATTCACTATGTTATGTAGTACATTTATTATGCTTTATTATTATGTAGTGTATTCATCATGTTATGTATTGCATTCACCATGTTATGTATTGCATTCACCATGTCATGTAGTGTATTCACCATGTTAAGTATTGCATTCACCATGTTATGTAGTGCATTTACTATGCTATGTAGTGTATTCACCATGTTATATAGTGCATTCACCATGTTATGTAGTGAATTCACCATGTTAGGTATTGCATTCACCATGTTATTCACTATGTTATGTAGTGCATTTATTATGCTATGTAGTGTATTCACCATGTTATGTAGTGCATTCACTATGTTATGTATTGCATTCACTATGTTATGTATTGCATTCACCATGTTATGTATTGCATTCACTATGCTATGTATTGCATTCACCATGTCATGTAGTGTATTCACCATGTTATGTATTGCATTCACCATGTCAGGTAGTGTATTCACCATGGTATGCAGTGCATTGATCATGTTATGTAGTGCATTTACTATGTTATGTAGTGCATTCACCATGTTATTTATTGCATTCACTATGCTATGTATTGCATTCACCGTGGTATATAGTGCATTCACCATGGTATGTAGTGTATTCACCATGGTATGTAGTGCATTCACCATGTTATGTAGTGCATTCACCATGTTATGTATAGCATTCACCATGTTATGTATTGCATTCACTATGTTATGTATTGCATTCACTATGCTATGTATTGCATTCACCGTGGTATATAGTGCATTCACCATGGTATGTAGTGTATTCACCATGGTATGTAGTGCATTCACCATGCTATGTAGTGCATTCACCATGGTATGTAGTGCATTCACTATGCTATGTAGTACATTCACTATGCTATGTAGTACATTCACTATGCTATGTAGTGCATTCACCATGTTATGTAGTGCATTCACCATGTTATGTAGTGAATTCACCATGTTATGTATTGCATTCACCATGTTATGTAGTGCATTCACTATGCTATGTAGTGTATTCACAATGTTATGTAGTGCATTCACCATGTTATGTAGTGTATTCACCATGTTATGTATTGCATTTACCATGTCATGTAGTGTATTCACCATGGTATGTAGTGCATTCACCATGTTATGTAGTGCATTCACCATGTTATGTAGTGCATTTACTATGCTATGTATTGCATTCACTGTGCTATGTATTGCATTCACCGAGGTATATAGTGCATTCACCATGGTATGTAGTGTATTCACCATGGTATGTAGTGCATTCACCATGCTATGTAGTCCATTCACCATGGTGTGTAGTGCATTCACTATGCTATGTAGTGCATTCACTATGCTATGTAGTACATTCACTATCCTATGTAGTGCATTTATCATGTTATGCATTTCATTCACTATGCTATGCATTGCATTCACCATGTCATGTAGTGTATTCACCATGGTATGTAGTGCACTCACAATGTTATGTATTGCATTCACCATGTCATGTAATGTATTCACCATGGTATGTAGTGCACTCACAATGTTATGTATTGCATTCACCATGTCGTGTAGTGTATTCACCATGGTATGTAGTGCATTCACCATGTTATGTAGTGCATTCACCATGTTATGTAGTGCATTTACTATGCTATGTATTGCATTCACTGTGCTATGTATTACATTCACCGAGGTATATAGTGCATTCGCCATGGTATGTAGTGTATTCACCATGTTATGTATTGCATTCACTATGATATGTATTGCATTCACCATGTCATGTAGTGTATTCACCATGGTATGTAGTGCATTCACCATGTTATGTATTGCATTCACCATGTCATGTAGTGTATTCACCATGGTATGTATTGCATTTACCATGTTATGCATTGCATTCACTACGCTATGCATTGCATTCCCCATGTCATGTAGTGTATTCACCATGGTATGTAGTGCACTCACAATGTTATGTATTGCATTCATCATGTCATGTAGTGTATTCACCATGGTATGTAGTGCACTCACAATGTTATGTATTGCATTCACCATGTCATGTAGTGTATTCACCATGGTATGTAGTGCATTCACCATGTTATGTAGTGCATTCACCATGTTATGTAGTGCATTTACTATGCTATGTATTGCATTCACTGTGCTATGTATTGCATTCACCGAGGTATATAGTGCATTCACCATGGTATGTAGTGTATTCACCACGGTATGTAGTGCATTCACCATGCTATGTAGTCCATTCACCATGGTGTGTAGTGCATTCACTATGCTATGTAGTGCATTCACTATGCTATGTAGTACATTCACTATCCTATGTAGTGCATTCACCATGTTATGCAGTGTATTCACCATGTTATGTAGTGCATTCACCATGTTATGTAGTGCATTCACCATGTTATGTATTGCATTTACCATGTTATGCATTGCATTCACTATGCTATGCATTGCATTCACCATGTCATGTAGTGTATTCACCATGGTATGTAGTGCACTCACAATGTTATGTATTGCATTCACCATGTCATGTAGTGTATTCACCATGGTATGTAGTGCACTCACAATCTTATGTATTGCATTCACCATGTCATGTAGTGTATTCACCATGGTATGTAGTGCATTCACCATGTTATGTAGTGCATTTACTATGCTATGTATTGCATTCACTGTGCTATGTATTGCATTCACCGAGGTATATAGTGCATTCACCATGGTATGTAGTGCATTCACCATGCTATGTAGTCCATTCACCATGGTATGTAGTGCATTCACTATACTATGTAGTGCTTTCACTATGCTATGTAGTACATTCACTATCCTATGTAGTGCATTCACCATGTTATGCAGTGTATTCACCATGTTATGTAGTGCATTCACCATGTTATGTAGTGCATTCACCATGTTATGTAGTGCATTTACTATGCTATGTAGTGTATTCACCATGCATGTAGTGTATTCACAATGTTATGTATTGCATTCACCATGTTATGTATTGCATTCACTATGCTATGTATTGTATTCTGCGTGGTATATAGTGCATTCGCCATGGTATGTAGTGCATTCACCATGGTATGTAGTGCATTTACCATGGTATGTAGTGCATTTACCATGGTATGTAGTGCATTCACCATGGTATGTAGTGCATTCACTATGCTATGTAGTGCATTCACTATGCTATTTAGTGCATTCACTATGCTATGTAGTGCATTCACCATGTTATGTAGTGCATTCACCATGTTATGTATTGCATTCACTATGATATGTATTGCATTCACCATGTCATGTAGTGTATTCACCATGGTATGTAGTGCATTCACCATGTTATGTATTGCATTCACCATGTCATGTAGTGTATTCACCATGGTATGTATTGCATTTACCATGTTATGCATTGCATTCACTATGCTATGCATTGCATTCCCCATGTCATGTAGGGCATTCACCATGGTATGTAGTGCAGTCACAATGTTATGTATTGCATTCACCATGTCATGTAGTGTATTCACCATGGTATGTAGTGCATTTACTATGCTATGTATTGCATTCACTGTGCTATGTATTGCATTCACCGAGGTATATAGTGCATTCACCATGGTATGTAGTGTATTCACCATGGTATGTAGTGCATTCACCATGCTATGTAGTCCATTCACCATGGTATGTAGTGCATTCACTATGCTATGTAGTGCATTCACTATGCTATGTAGTACATTCACTATCCTCTGTAGTGTATTCATCATGTTATGCAGTGTATTCACCATGTTATGTAGTGCATTCACCATGTTATGTAGTGCATTCACCATGTTATGTATTGCATTTACCATGTTATGCATTGCATTCACTATGCTATACATTGCATTCACCATGTCATGTAGTGTATTCACAATGGTATGTAGTGCACTCACAATGTTATGTATTGCATTCACCATGTCATGTAGTGTATTCACAATGGTATGTAGTGCATTCACCATGTTATGTAGTGCATTCACCATGTTATGTAGTGCATTCACTATGCTATGTAGTGCTTTCACTATGCTATGTAGTACATTCACTATCCTATGTAGTGCATTCACCATGTTATGCAGTGTATTCACCATGTTATGTAGTGCATTCACCATGTTATGTAGTGCATTCACCATGTTATGTATTGCATTCACCATGTTATGTATTGCATTCACTATGCTATGTATTGTATTCACCGTGGTATATAGTGCATTCGCCATGGTATGTAGTGTATTCACCATGGTATGTAGTGCATTCACCATGGTATGTATTGCATTCACCATGGTATGTAGTGCATTCACTATGCTATGTAGTGCATTCACTAAGCTATGTAGTGCATTCACTATGCTATGTAGTGCATTCACCATGTTATGTAGTGCAATCACCATGTTATGTATTGCATTCACCATGTCATGTAGTGTATTCACCATGGTATGTATTGAATTTACCATGTTATGCATTGCATTCACTATGCTATGCATAGCCTTCCCCATGTCATGTAGTGTATTCACCATGGTATGTAGTGCACTCACAATGTTATGTATTGCATTCACCATGTCATGTAGTGTATTCACCATGGTATGTAGTGCATTTACTATGCTATGGATAGCATTCACTGTGCTATGTATTGCATTCACCGAGGTATATAGTTCATTCACCATGGTATGTAGTGTATTCACCATGGTATGTAGTGCATTCACTATGCTATGTAGTACATTCACTATCCTATGTAGTGCGTTCATCATGTTATGCAGTGTATTCACCATGTCATGTAGTGTATTCACAATGGTATGTAGTGCATTCACCATGTTATGTATTGCATTCACCATGTCATGTAGTGTATTCACCATGGTATGTATTGCATTTACCATGTTATGCATTGCATTCACTATGCTATGCATTACATACCCCATGTCATGTAGTGTATTCACCATGGTATGTAGTGCACTCACAATGTTATGTATTGCATTCACCATGTCATGTGGTGTATTCACCATGGTATGTAGTGCATTTACTATGCTATGTATTGCATTCACTGTGCTTTGTATTGCATTCACCGAGGTATATAGTGCTTTCACCATGGTATGTAGTGTATTCACCATGGTATGTAGTGCATTCACCATGCTATGTAGTCCATTCACCATGGTATGTAGTGCATTCACTATGCTATGTAGTGCATTCACTATGCTATGTATTACATTCACTATCCTATGTAGTGCATTCATCATGTTATGCAGTGTATTCACCATGTTATGTAGTGCATTCACCATGTTATGTAGTGCATTCACAATGTTATGTATTGCATTCGCCATGTCATGTAGTGTATTCACCATGGTATGTAGTGCATTCACCATGTTATGTAGAGCATTCACCATGTTATGTAGTGCATTTACTATGCTATGTATTGCATTCACTGTGCTATGTATTGCATTCACCGAGGTATATAGTGCATTCACCATGGTATGTATTGTATTCACCATGGTATGTAGTACATTCACCATGCTATGTAGTCCATTCACCATGGTATGTAGTGCATTCACTATACTATGTAGTGCTTTCACTATGCTATGTAGTACATTCACTATCCTATGTAGTGCATTCACCATGTTAAGCAGTGTATTCACCATGTTATGTAGTGCATTCACCATGTTATGTAGTGCATTCACCATGTTATGTATTGCATTTACTATGCTATGTAGTGTATTCACCATGTATGTAGTGTATTCACCATGTTATGTATTGCATTCACTATGCTATGTATTGTATTCACCATGGTATATAGTGCATTCGCCATGGTATGTAGTGTATTCACCATGGTATGTAGTGCATTCACCATGGTATGTAGTGCATTCACCATGGTATGTAGTGCATTCACTATGCTATGTAGTGCATTCACTATGCGATGTAGTGCATTCACTATGCTATGTAGTGCATTCACCATGTTATGTAGTGCATTCACCATGTTATGTATTGCATTCACTATGATATGTATTGCATTCACCATGTCATGTAGTGTATTCACCTTGGTATGTAGTGCATTCACTATGTTATGTATTGCATTCACCATGTCATGTAGTGTATTCACCATGGTATGTTTGGCATTTACCATGTTATGCATTGCATTCACTATGCTATGCATTGCATTCCCCATGTCATGTAGTGTATTCACCATGGTATGTAGTGCACTCAAAATGTTATGTATTGCATTCACCATGTCATGTAGTGTATTCACCATGGTATGTAGTGCATTTACTATGCTATGTATTGCATTCACTGTGCTATGTATTGCATTCACCGAGGTATATAGTGCATTCACCATGGTATGTAGTGTATTCACCATGGTATGTAGTGCATTCACCATGCTATGTAGTGCATTCACTATGCTATGTAGTGCATTCACTATGCTATGTATTACATTCACTATCCTATGTAGTGCATTCATCATGTTATGCAGTGTATACACCATGTTATGTAGTGCATTCACCATGTTATGTAGTGCATTCACAATGTTATGTATTGCATTCGCCATGTCATGTAGTGTATTCACCATGGTATGTAGTGCATTCACCATGTTATGTAGTGCATTCACCATGCTATGTAGTCCATTCACCATGGTATGTAGTGCATTCACTATACTATATAGTGCTTTCACTATGCTATGTAGTACATTCACTATCCTATGTAGTGCATTCACTATGTTATGCAGTGTATTCACCATGTTATGTAGTGCATTCACCATGTTATGTAGTGCATTCACCATGTTATGTAGTGCATTTACTATGCTATGTAGTGTATTCACCATGTATGTAGTGTATTCACCATGTTATGTATTGCATTCACTATGCTATGTATTGTATTCACCGTGGTATATAGTGCATTCACTATGCTATGTAGTGCATTCACTATGCTCTGTATTACATTCACTATCCTATGTAGTGCATTCATCATGTTATGCCGTGTATTCACCATGTTATGTAGTGCATTCACCATGTTATGTAGTGCACTCACAATGTTATGTATTGCATTCACCATGTCATGTGGTGTATTCACCATGGTATGTAGTGCATTCACTATGCTATGTATTGTATTCACTGTGCTATGTATTGCATTCACCGAGGTATATAGTGCTTTCACCATGGTATGTAGTGTATTCACCATGGTATGTAGTGCATTCACCATGCTATGTAGTCCATTCACCATGGTATGTAGTGCATTCACTATGCTATGTAGTGCATTCACTATGCTATGTATTACATTCACTATCCTATGTAGTGCATTCATCATGTTATGCAGTGTATTCACCATGTTATGTAGTGCATTCACCATGTTATGTAGTGCATTCACAATGTTATGTATTGCATTCGCCATGTCATGTAGTGTATTCACCATGGTATGTAGTGCATTCACCATGTTATGTAGTGCATTCACCATGTTATGTAGTGCATTTACTATGCTATGTATTGCATTCACTGTGCTATGTATTGCATTCACCGAGGTATATAGTGCATTCACCATGGTATGTATTGTATTCACCATGGTATGTAGTACATTCACCATGCTATGTAGTCCATTCACCATGGTATGTAGTGCATTCACTATACTATGTAGTGCTTTCACTATGCTATGTAGTACATTCACTATCCTATGTAGTGCATTCACCATGTTATGCAGTGTATTCACCATGTTATGTAGTGCATTCACCATGTTATGTAGTGCATTCACCATATTATGTAGTGCATTTACTATGCTATATAGTGTATTCACCATGTATGTAGTGTATTCACCATGTTATGTATTGCATTCACTATGCTATGTATTGTATTCACCATGGTATATAGTGCATTCGCCATGGTATGTAGTGTATTCACCATGGTATGTAGTGCATTCACCATGGTATGTAGTGCATTCACCATGGTATGTAGTGCATTCACTATGCTATGTAGTGCATTCACTATGCGATGTAGTGCATTCACTATGCTATGTAGTGCATCCACCATGTTATGTAGTGCATTCACCATGTTATGTATTGCATTCACTATGATATGTATTGCATTCACCATGTCATGTAGTGTATTCACCTTGGTATGTAGTGCATTCACTATGTTATGTATTGCATTCACCATGTCATGTAGTGTATTCACCATGGTATGTTTGGCATTTACCATGTTATGCATTGCATTCACTATGCTATGCATTGCATTCCCCATGTCATGTAGTGTATTCACCATGGTATGTAGTGCACTCAAAATGTTATGTATTGCATTCACCATGTCATGTAGTGTATTCACCATGGTATGTAGTGCATTTACTATGCTATGTATTGCATTCACTGTGCTATGTATTGCATTCACCGAGGTATATAGTGCATTCACCATGGTATGTAGAGTATTCACCATGGTATGTAGTGCATTCACCATGCTATGTAGTGCATTCACTATGCTATGTAGTGCATTCACTATGCTATGTATTACATTCACTATCCTATGTAGTGCATTCATCATGTTATGCAGTGTATACACCATGTTATGTAGTGCATTCACCATGTTATGTAGTGCATTCACAATGTTATGTATTGCATTCGCCATGTCATGTAGTGTAATCACCATGGTATGTAGTGCATTCACCATGTTATGTAGTGCATTCACCATGTTATGTAGTGCATTTACTATACTATGTATTGCATTCACTCTGCTATGTATTGCATTCACCGAGGTATATAGTGCATTCACCATGGTATGTAGTGTATTCACCATGGTATGTAGTGCATTCACCATCCTATGTAGTCCATTCACCATGGTATGTAGTGCATTCACTATACTATATAGTGCTTTCACTATGCTATGTAGTACATTCACTATCCTATGTAGTGCATTCACCATGTTATGCAGTGTATTCACCATGTTATGTAGTGCATTCACCATGTTATGTAGTGCATTCACCATGTTATGTAGTGCATTTACTATGCTATGTAGTGTATTCACCATGTATGTAGTGTATTCACCATGTTATGTATTGCATTCACTATGCTATGTATTGTATTCACCGTGGTATATAGTGCATTCACTATGCTATGTAGTGCATTCACTATGCTATGTAGTGCATTCACTATGCTATGTAGTGCACTCACCATGTTATGTAGTGCATTCACCATGTTATGTATTGCATTCACTATGATATGTATTGCATTCACCATGTCATGTAGTGTATTCACCTTGGTATGTAGTGCATTCACTATGTTATGTATTGCATTCACCATGTCATGTAGTGTATTCACAATGGTATGTAGTGCATTCACCATGTTATGTAGTGCATTCACCATGTTATGTAGTGCATTTACTATGCTATGTATTGCATTCTCTGTGCTATGTATTGCATTCACCGAGGTATATAGTGCATTCACCATGCTATGTAGTCCATTCACCATGCTATGTAGTCCATTCACCATGGTATGTAGTGCATTCACTATGCTATGTATTGCATTTACCATGTTATGCATTGCATTCACTATGCTATGCATTGCATTCACCATGTCATGAAGTGTATTCACCAATGTATGTAGTGCACTCACAATGGTATGTATTGCATTCACCATGTCATTTAGTGTATTCACCATGGTATGTAGTGCATTCACCATGTTATGTAGTGCATTCACCATGTTATGTAGTGCATTTACTATTCTATGTATTGCATTCACTGTGCTATGTATTGCATTCACCGAGGTATAAAGTGCATTCACCATGGTATGTAGTGTATTCACCATGGTATGTAGTGCATTCACCATGCTATGTAGTCCATTCACCATGGTATGTAGTGCATTCACTATGCTATGTAGTGCTTTCACTATGCTATGTAGTACATTCACTATCCTATGTAGTGCATTCACCATGTTATGCAGTGTATTCACCATGTTATGTAATGCATTCACCATGTTATGTAGTGTATTCACCAATGTATGTAGTGCACTCACAATGTTATGTATTGCATTCACCATGTCATGTAGTGTATTCACCATGGTATGTAGTGCATTCACCATGTTATGTAGTGCATTTACTATGCTATGTATTGCATTCAGAGTGCTATGTATTGCATTCACCGAGGTATATAGGGCATTCGCCATGGTATGTAGTGTATTCACCATGGTATGTAGTGCATTCACCATGGTATGTAGTGCATTCACCATGGTATGTAGTGCATTCACTATGCTATGTAGTGCATTCACTATGCTATGTAGTGCATTCACTATACTATGTAGTGCATTCACTATGCTATGTAGTGCATTCACCATGTTATGTAGTGCATTCACCATGTTATGTGTTGCATTCACTATGATATGTATTGCATTCACCATGTCATGTAGTGTATTCACCTTGGTATGTAGTGCATTCACTATGTTATGTATTGCATTCACCATGTCATGTAGTGTATTCACCATGGTATGTAGTGCACTCACAATGTTATGTATTGCATTCACCATGTCATGTAGTGTATTCACCATGGTATGTAGTGCATTTACTATGCTATGTATTGCATTCACTGTGCTATGTATTGCATTAACCGAGGTATATAGTGCATTCACCATGGTATGTAGTGTATTCACCATGGTATGTAGTGCATTCACCATGCTATGTAGTGCATTCACTATGCTATGTAGTGCATTCACTATGCTATGTATTACATTCACTATCCTATGTAGTGCATTCATCATGTTATGCAGTGCATTCACCATGTTATGTATTGCATTCACTATGATATGTATTGCATTCACCATGTCATGTAGTGTATTCACCATGGTATGTAGTGCATTCACCATGTTTTGTATTGCATTCACCATGTCATGTAGTGTATTCACCATGGTATGTATTGCATTTACCATGTTATGCATTGCATTCACTATGCTATGCATTGCATTCCCCATGTCATGTAGTGTATTCACCATGGTATGTAGTGCACTCACAATGTTATGTATTGCATTCACCATGTCATGTAGTGCATTCACCATGCTATGTAGTGTATTCACCATGGTATGTAGTGCATTCACCATGCTATGTAGTCCATTCACCATGGTATGTAGTGCATTCACTATGCTATGTAGTGCATTCACTATGCTATGTAGTACATTCACTATCCTATGTAGTGCATTCATCATGTTATGCAGTGTATTCACCATGTTATGTAGTGCATTCACCATGTTATGTAGTGCAATCACCATGTTATGTATTGCATTTACCATGTTATGCATTGCATTCACTATGCTATACATTGCATTCACCATGTCATGTAGTGTATTCACAATGGTATGTAGTGCACTCACAATGTTATGTATTGCATTCACCATGTCATGTAGTGTATTCACAATGGTATGTAGTGCATTCACTATGTTATGTAGTACATTTACTATGTTATGTAGTGCATTCACTATGTTACGTAGTGCATTTACCATGTTATGTAGTGCATTCACCATGGTATGTAGTGCATTCACTATGCTATGTAGTGCATTCACTATGCTATGTAATGCATTCACTATGCTATGTAGTGCATTCACCATGTTATGTAGTGCATTCACCATCTTATGTATTGCATTCACTATGATATGTATTGCATTCACCATGTCATGTAGTGTATTCACCATGGTATGTAGTGCATTCACCATGTTTTGTATTGCATTCACCATGTCATGTAGTGTATTCACCATGGTATGTATTGCATTTACCATGTTATGCATTGCATTCACTATGCTATGCATTGCATTCCCCATGTCATGTAGTGTATTCACCATGGTATGTAGTGCACTCACAATGTTATGTATTGCATTCACCATGTCATGTAGTGCATTCACCATGCTATGTAGTGTATTCACCATGGTATGTAGTGCATTCACCATGCTATGTAGTCCATTCACCATGGTATGTAGTGCATTCACTATGCTATGTAGTGCATTCACTATGCTATGTAGTACATTCACTATCCTATGTAGTGCATTCATCATGTTATGCAGTGTATTCACCATGTTATGTAGTGCATTCACCATGTTATGTAGTGCAATCACCATGTTATGTATTGCATTTACCATGTTATGCATTGCATTCACTATGCTATACATTGCATTCACCATGTCATGTAGTGTATTCACAATGGTATGTAGTGCACTCACAATGTTATGTATTGCATTCACCATGTCATGTAGTGTATTCACAATGGTATGTAGTGCATTCACTATGTTATGTAGTACATTTACTATGTTATGTAGTGCATTCACTATGTTACGTAGTGCATTTACCATGTTATGTAGTGCATTCACCATGGTATGTAGTGCATTCACTATGCTATGTAGTGCATTCACTATGCTATGTAATGCATTCACTATGCTATGTAGTGCATTCACCATGTTATGTAGTGCATTCACCATCTTATGTATTGCATTCACTATGATATGTATTGCATTCACCATGTCATGTAGTGTATTCACCATTGTATGTATTGCATTTACCATGTCATGCATTGCATTCACTATGCTATGCATTGCATTCCCCATGTCATGTAGTGTATTCACCATGGTATGTAGTGCACTCACAATGTTATGTATTGCATTCACCATGTCATGTAGTGCATTCACCATGCTATGTAGTGTATTCACCATGGTATGTAGTGCATTCACCATGCTATGTAGTCCATTCACCATGGTATGTAGTGCATTCACTATGCTATGTAGTGCATTCACTATGTTATGTAGTACATTCACTATCCTATGTAGTGCATTCATCATGTTATGCAGTGTATTCACCATGTTATGTAGTGCATTCACCATGTTATGTAGTGCATTCACCATGTTATGTATTGCATTTACCATGTTATTCATTGCATTCTCTATGCTATACATTGCATTCACCATGTCATGTAGTGTATTCACAATGGTATGTAGTGCACTCACAATGTTATGTATTGCATTCACCATGTCATGTAGTGTATTCACAATGGTATGTAGTGCATTCACCATGTTATGTAGTGCATTTACTATGCTATGTATTGCATTCACTGTGCTATGTATTGCATTCACCGAGGTATATAGTGCATTCACCATGGTATGTAGTGTATTCACCATGGTATGTAGTGCATTCACCATGCTATGTAGTCCATTCACCATGGTATGTAGTGCATTCACTATGCTATGTAGTGCATTCACTATGCTATGTAGTACATTCACTATCCTACGTAGTGCATTCACCATGTTATGCAGTGTATTCACTATGTTATGTAGTGAATTCACCATGTTATGTAGTGCATTCACCATGTTATGTAGTGCATTTACTATGCTATGTAGTGTATTCACCATGTATTTAGTGTATTCACCATGTTATGTATTGCATTCAACATGTTATGTATTGCATTCACCGTGGTATATAGTGCATTCGCCATGGTATGTAGTGTATTCACCATGGTATGTAGTGCATTCACCATGGTATGTAGTGCATTCACCATGGTATGTAGTGCATTCACTATGCTATGTAGTGCATTCACTATGCTATGTAGTGCATTCACTATGCTATGTAGTGCATTCACCATGTTATGTAGTGCATTCACCATGTTATGTAGTGCATTCACTATGCTATGTAGTGCATTCACTATGCTATGTAGTGCATTCACCACGTTATGTAGTGCATTCACCATGTTATGTAGTGTATTCACCATGATATGTAGTGCATCGCCATGTTATGTAGTGCATTCACCATGTTATGTAGTGCATTCACTATGCTATGTATTGTATTCACCATGTTATGTAGTGCATTCACCATGTTACGTTGTGTATTCACCATGGTATGTAGTGCATTCACTATGTTATGTAGTGCATTTACAATGTTATGTCGTGCATTTACTATGCTATGTAGTGTATTCACCATGATATGTAGTGCATTCACTATGTTATGTAGTGTATTCACCATGGTATGTAGTACATTCACTATGTTATATATTGCATTCACCATGTTATGTATTGCATTCACTATGCTATGTAGTGCATTCACCATTTTATGTAGTGCATTCACCATGTCATGTAGCGCATTCGTCATTTTATGTAGTGTAGTTATGTAGTGCATTCACCATGTTATGTAGTGTAGTTATGTAGTGCATTCACCATGGGATGTAGTGCATTCACTATGTTATGTAGTGCATTCAATATGTTATGTAGTGCATTCACCATGTTATGTAGTGCAATCACTATGTTATGTAGTGCATTCACTATGTTATGTAGTGCATTCACCATGTAATATAGTGCAGTCACTATTTTATGTAGTGTATTCACCATGGTATGTAGTGCATTCACCATGTTATGTAGTGCATTCACTATGTTATGTAGTGCATTCACTATGTTATGTAGTGCATTCACCATGTATGTAGTGTATTCACTATGTTATGTAGTGTATTCACTATGTTATGTAGTGCATTCACCATGTTATGTAGTGCAGTCACTATATTATGTAGTGTATTCACCATGGCATGTAGTGCATTCACCATGGTACATTGTATGTAGTGCATTCACCATGTTATGTAGTGCATTCACTATGTTATGTAGTGCATTCACCATGTTGTGTAGTGCATTCACTATGTTATGTAGTGCATTCACCATGTTATGTAGTGCATTCACCATGTTATGTAGTGCATTCACCATGTCATGTAGCGCATTCGTCATTTTATGTAGTGAATTCACCATGTTATGTTGTGTATTCACCATGTTATGTAGTGCGTTCACCATGCTATGTAATGCGTTCACCATGCTATGTAGTGCATTCACCATGTTATGAAGTGTATTCACCTTGTCATGTAGCGCATTCGTCATTTCATGTAGTGAATTCACCATGTTATGTAGTGCATTCACTATGTTATGTAGTGCATTCACTATGCTATGTAGTGCATTCACTATGCTATGTAGTGCATTCACCACGTTATGTAGTGCATTCACAATGTTATGTAGTGTATTCACCATGGTATGTAGTGCATCGCCATGTTATGTAGTGCATTCACCATGTTATGTAGTGCATTCACTATGCTATGTATTGTATTCACCATGTTATGTAGTGCATTCACCATGTTACGTAGTGTATTCACCATGGTATGTAGTGCATTCACTATGTTATGTAGTGCATTTAACATGTTATGTAGTGCATTTACTATGCTATGTAGTGTATTCACCATGTTATGTAGTGCATTCACTATGTTATGTAGTGTATTCACCATGGTATGTAGTGCATTCACTATGTTATATATTGCATCACCATGTTATGTATTGCATTCACTATGCTATGTAGTGCATTCACCATTTTATGTAGTGCATTCACCATGTCATGTAGCGCATTCGTCATTTTATGTAGTGTAGTTATGTAGTGCATTCACCACGTTATGTAGTGTAGTTATGTAGTGCATTCACTATGTGATGTAGTGCATTCACTATGTTATGTAGTGCATTCAATATGTTATGTAGTGCATTCACCATGTTATGTAGTGCATTCACTATGGTATGTAGTGCATTCACTATGTTATGTAGTGCATTCACCATGTTATATAGTGCAGCCTCTATTTTATGTAGTGTATTCACCATGGTATGTAGTGCATTCACCATGTTATGTAGTGCATTCACTATGTTATGTAGTGCATTCACTATGTTATGTAGTGCATTCACCATGTTGTGTATTGCATTCATCATGTCATGTAGTGTATTCACAATGGTATGTAGTACATTCACCATGTTATATAGTGCAGTCACTATATTATATAGTGTATTCACCATGGCATGTAGTGCATTCACCATGGTACATTGTATGTAGTGCATTCACCATGTTATGTAGTGCATTCACTATGTTATGTAGTGCATTCACTATGTTATGTAGTGCATTCACTATGTTATGTAGTGCATTCACCATGTTATGTAGTGTATTCACTATGTTATGTAGTGTATTCACTATGTTATGTAGTGCATTCACCATGTTATGTAGTGCAGTCACTATATTATGTAGTGTATTCACCATGGCATGTAGTGCATTCACCATGGTACATTGTATGTAGTGCATTCACCATGTTATGTAGTGCATTCACTATGTTATGTAGTGCATTCACCATGTTGTGTAGTGCATTCACTATGTTATGTAGTGCATTCACCATGTTATGTAGTGCATTCACCATGTTATGTAGTGCATTCACCATGTCATGTAGCGCATTCGTCATTTTATGTAGTGAATTCACCATGTTATGTTGTGTATTCACCATGTTATGTAGTGCGTTCACCATGCTATGTAATGCGTTCACCATGCTATGTAGTGCATTCACCATGTTATGAAGTGTATTCAACTTGTCATGTAGCGCATTCGTCATTTCATGTAGTGAATTCACCATGTTATGTAGTGCATTCACTATGTTATGTAGTGCATTCACTATGCTATGTAGTGCATTCACTATGCTATGTAGTGCATTCACCACGTTATGTAGTGCATTCACAATGTTATGTAGTGTATTCACCATGGTATGTAGTGCATCGCCATGTTATGTAGTGCATTCACCATGTTATGTAGTGCATTCACTATGCTATGTATTGTATTCACCATGTTATGTAGTGCATTCACCATGTTACGTAGTGTATTCACCATGGTATGTAGTGCATTCACTATGTTATGTAGTGCATTTAACATGTTATGTAGTGCATTTACTATGCTATGTAGTGTATTCACCATGTTATGTAGTGCATTCACTATGTTATGTAGTGTATTCACCATGGTATGTAGTGCATTCACTATGTTATATATTGCATCACCATGTTATGTATTGCATTCACTATGCTATGTAGTGCATTCACCATTTTATGTAGTGCATTCACCATGTCATGTAGCGCATTCGTCATTTTATGTAGTGTAGTTATGTTGTGCATTCACCACGTTATGTAGTGTAGTTATGTAGTGCATTCACTATGTGATGTAGTGCATTCACTATGTTATGTAGTGCATTCAATATGTTATGTAGTGCATTCACCATGTTATGTAGTGCATTCACTATGGTATGTAGTGCATTCACTATGTTATGTAGTGCATTCACCATGTTATATAGTGCAGCCTCTATTTTATGTAGTGTATTCACCATGGTATGTAGTGCATTCACCATGTTATGTAGTGCATTCACTATGTTATGTAGTGCATTCACTATGTTATGTAGTGCATTCACCATGTTGTGTATTGCATTCATCATGTCATGTAGTGTATTCACAATGGTATGTAGTACATTCACCATGTTATATAGTGCAGTCACTATATTATATAGTGTATTCACCATGGCATGTAGTGCATTCACCATGGTACATTGTATGTAGTGCATTCACCATGTTATGTAGTGCATTCACTATGTTATGTAGTGCATTCACCATGTTATGCAGTGCATTCACTATGTTATGTATTGCATTCACCATGTTATGTAGTGCATTCACCATGTCATGTAGCGCATTCGTCATTTTATGTATTGAATTCACCATGTTATGTTGTGTATTCACCATGTTATGTAGTGCGTTCACCATGCTATGTAGTGCGTTCACCATGCTATGTAGTGCATTCACCATGTTATGTAGTGTATTCACCTTGTCATGTAGCGCATTCGTCATTTCATGTAGTGAATTCACGATGTTATGTAGTGCGTTCACCATGCTATGTAGTGCGATCACCATGCTATGTAGTGCATTCACCATGTTATGCAGTGTATTCACCATGTCATGTAGCGCATTCGTCATTTCATGTAGTGTATTTATAATGTTATGTGGTGAATTCACCATGCTGTGTAGTGCCTTTACCATGTTATGTAGTGCATTCACAATGCTATGTAGTGTATTCACCATGTTATGTAGTGCATTCACCATGTTATGTAGTGTATTCACCATGTTATATATTGCATTCACCATGTTATGTATTGCATTCACTATGTTATGTATTGCATTCACCAAGTCATGTAGTGTATACTCCATGGTATGTAGTACATTCACTATGTTATTTAGTGCATTCACTATGTTATGTAGTGCATTCACCATGATATGTAGTGCATTCACCATGGTATGTAGTGCATTCACCATGTGATGTAGTGCATTCACTATGTTATGTAGTGCATTCACTATGTTATGTAGTGCATTCACCATGTTATGTAATGCATTCACTATGTTATGTAGTGCATTCACTATGTTAGGTAGTGCATTCACCATGTTATATTGTGCAGTCACTATATTATGTAGTGTATTCACTATGGTATGTATTGCATTCACCATGGTATGTAGTACATTCACCATGTTATGTAGTGCATTCACTATGTTATGTAGTGCATTCACCATGTTATGTAGTGCATTCACCATGTCATGTTGCGCATTCGTCATTTTATGTAGTGAATTCACCATGTTATGTAGTGTATTCATCATGTTATGTAGTGCGTTCACCATGCTATGTAGTGCGATCACCATGCTATGTAGTGCATTCACCATGTTATGCAGTGTATTCACCATGTCATGTAGCGCATTCGTCATTTCATGTAGTGCATTTATCATGTTATGTAGTGAATTCACCATGCTATGTAGTGCATTCACCATGGTATGTAGTGCATTCACCATGGTATGTAGTGCATTCACTATGTTACGTAGTGCATTCACCATGGTATGTAGTGCATTCACCATGTCATGTAGTGCATTCACCGTGGAATGTAGTGCATTCAGTATGTTATGTAGTGCATTCACCATGTTATGTAGTGCATTCACTATGTTATGTAGTGCATTCACCATCGTATGTAGTGCATTCACCATCGTATGTAGTGCATTCAATATGTTACGTAGTGCATTCACCGTCGTATGTAGTGCATTCACCATGGTATGTAGTGCATTCACCATGCTGTGTAGTGCCTTTACCATGTTATGTAGTGCATTCACAATGCTATGTAGTGTATTCACCATGTTATGTAGTGCATTCACCATGTTATGTAGTGTATTCACCATGTTATATATTGCACTCACCATGTTATGTATTGCATTCACTATGCTATGTATTGCATTCACCAAGTCATGTAGTGTATTCTCCATGGTATGTAGTACATTCACTATGTTATTTAGTGCATTCACTATGTTATGTAGTGCATTCACCATGATATGTAGTGCATTCACCATGGTATGTAGTGCATTCACCATGTGATGTAGTGTATTCACTATGGTATGTAGTGCATTCACCATGGTATGTAGTACATTCACCATGTTATGTAGTGCATTCACTATGTTATGTAGTGCATTCACCATGTTATGTAGTGCATTCACTATGTTATGTAGTGCATTCACTATGTTATGTAGTGCATTCACCATGTTATGTAGTGCAGTCACTATATTATGTAGTGTATTCACCATGGCATGTAGTGCATTCACCATGGTATATTGTATGTAGTGCATTCACCATGTTATGTAGTGCATTCACTATGTTATGTAGTGCATTCACCATGTTATGTAGTGCATTCACCATGTCATGTAGCGCATTCGTCATTTTATGTAGTGAATTCACCATGTTATGTAGTGTATTCATCATGTTATGTAGTGCGTTCACCATGCTATGTAGTGCGTTCACCATGCTATGTAGTGCATTCACCATGTTATGTAGTGTATTGACCATGTCATATAGCGCATACGTCATTTCATGTAGTGAATTCACCATGTTATGTAGTGCGTTCACCATGCTATGTAGTGCGTTCACCATGCTATGTAGTGCGATCACCATGCTATGCAGTGCATTCACCATGTGATGTAGTGCATTCACCATGTTATGTAATGCATTCACTATGTTATGTAGTGCATTCACTATGTTAGGTAGTGCATTCACCATGTTATATTGTGCAGTCACTATATTATATAGTGTATTCACTATGGTATGTAGTGCATTCACCATGGTATGTAGTACATTCACCATGTTATGCAGTGTATTCACCATGTCATGTAGCGCATTCGTCATTTCATGTAGTGCATTTATCATGTTATGTAGTGAATTCACCATGCTATGTAGTGCATTCACCATGGTATGTAGTGCATTCACCATGGTATGTAGTGCATTCACTATGTTACGTAGTGCATTCACCATGGTATGTAGTGCATTCACCATGTCATGTAGTGCATTCACCGTGGTATGTAGTGCATTCAGTATGTTATGTAGTGCATTCACCATGTTATGTAGTGCATTCACTATGTTATGTAGTGCATTCACCATCGTATGTAGTGCATTCACCATCGTATGTAGTGCATTCAATATGTTACATAGTGCATTCACCGTCGTATGTAGTGCATTCACCATGGTATGTAGTGCATTCACTATGCTATGTAGTGCATTCACTATGTTACGTAGTGCATTCACCATGTTATGCAGTGTATTCACCATGTCATGTAGCGCATTCGTCATTTCATGTAGTGTATTTATAATGTTATGTGGTGAATTCACCATGCTGTGTAGTGCCTTTACCATGTTATGTAGTGCATTCACAATGCTATGTAGTGTATTCACCATGTTATGTAGTGCATTCACCATGTTATGTAGTGTATTCACCATGTTATATATTGCACTCACCATGTTATGTATTGCATTCACTATGCTATGTATTGCATTCACCAAGTCATGTAGTGTATTCTCCATGGTATGTAGTACATTCACTATGTTATTTAGTGCATTCACTATGTTATGTAGTGCATTCACCATGATATGTAGTGCATTCACCATGGTATGTAGTGCATTCACCATGTGATGTAGTGTATTCACTATGGTATGTAGTGCATTCACCATGGTATGTAGTACATTCACCATGTTATGTAGTGCATTCACTATGTTATGTAGTGCATTCACCATGTTATGTAGTGCATTCACTATGTTATGTAGTGCATTCACTATGTTATGTAGTGCATTCACCATGTTATGTAGTGCAGTCACTATATTATGTAGTGTATTCACCATGGCATGTAGTGCATTCACCATGGTATATTGTATGTAGTGCATTCACCATGTTATGTAGTGCATTCACTATGTTATGTAGTGCATTCACCATGTTATGTAGTGCATTCACCATGTCATGTAGCGCATTCGTCATTTTATGTAGTGAATTCACCATGTTATGTAGTGTATTCATCATGTTATGTAGTGCGTTCACCATGCTATGTAGTGCGTTCACCATGCTATGTAGTGCATTCACCATGTTATGTAGTGTATTGACCATGTCATATAGCGCATACGTCATTTCATGTAGTGAATTCACCATGTTATGTAGTGCGTTCACCATGCTATGTAGTGCATTTACTATGCTATGTAGTGCGATCACCATGCTATGCAGTGCATTCACAATGTTATGCAGTGTATTCACCATGTCATGTAGCGCATTCGTCATTTCATGTAGTGAATTCACCATGTTATGTAGTGCGTTCACCATGCTATGTAGTGCATTCACCATGCTATGTAGTGCATTCACCATGTTATGTAATGCATTCACTATGTTATGTAGTGCATTCACTATGTTAGGTAGTGCATTCACCATGTTATATTGTGCAGTCACTATATTATGTAGTGTATTCACTATGGTATGTAGTGCATTCACCATGGTATGTAGTACATTCACCATGTTATGCAGTGTATTCACCATGTCATGTAGCGCATTCGTCATTTCATGTAGTGCATTTATCATGTTATGTAGTGAATTCACCATGCTATGTAGTGCATTCACCATGGTATGTAGTGCATTCACCATGGTATGTAGTGCATTCACTATGTTACGTAGTGCATTCACCATGGTATGTAGTGCATTCACCATGTCATGTAGTGCATTCACCGTGGTATGTAGTGAATTCAGTATGTTATGTAGTGCATTCACCATGTTATGTAATGCATTCACTATGTTATGTAGTGCATTCACCATCGTATGCAGTGCATTCACCATCGTATGTAGTGCATTCAATATGTTACGTAGTGCATTCACCGTCGTATGTAGTGCATTCACCATGGTATGTAGTGCATTCACTATGCTATGTAGTGCATTCACTATGTTACGTAGTGCATTCACCATGTTATGTAGTGTATTCAGCATGGTATGTAGTGCATTCACCATGGCATGTAGTGCATTCACCATGGTATGTATTGCATTCACTATGTTATGTAGTGCACTCACCATGTTATGTAGTGCATTCACTATGTTATGTAGTGCATTCACTATGTTATGTAGTGCATTCACCATGTTATGTAGTGTATTCACATAGGTATGTAGTGCATTCACCATGGTATGTAGTGCATTAACCATGGTATGTAGTGCATTCACTATGTTATGTAGTGCATTCACTATGTTATGTAGTGCATTCACTGTTTTATGTAGTGCATTCACTATGTTTTGTAGTGTATTCAACATGGTATGTAGTGCATTCACTATGTTATGTAGTGCATTCACTATGTTAGGTAGTGCATTCACCATGTTATATTGTGCAGTCACTATATTATGTAGTGTATTCACTATGGTATGTAGTGCATTCACCATGGTATGTAGTACATTCACCATGTTATGCAGTGTATTCACCATGTCATGTAGCGCATTCGTCATTTCATGTAGTGCATTTATCATGTTATGTAGTGAATTCACCATGCTATGTAGTGCATTTACCATGGTATGTAGTGCATTCACCATGGTATGTAGTGCATTCACTATGTTACGTAGTGCATTCACCATGGTATGTAGTGCATTCACCATGTCATGTAGTGCATTCACCGTGGTATGTAGTGCATTCAGTATGTTATGTAGTGCATTCACCATGTTATGTAGTGCATTCACTATGTTATGTAGTGCATTCACCATCGTATGTAGTGCATTCACCATCGTATGTAGTGCATTCAATATGTTACGTAGTGCATTCACCGTCGTATGTAGTGCATTCACCATGGTATGTAGTGCATTCACTATGCTATGTAGTGCATTCACTATGTTACGTAGTGCATTCACCATGTTATGCAGTGTATTCACCATGTCATGTGGCGCATTCGTCATTTCATGTAGTGTATTTATAATGTTATGTGGTGAATTCACCATGCTGTGTAGTGCCTTTACCATGTTATGTAGTGCATTCACAATGCCATGTAGTGTATTCACCATGTTATGTAGTGCATTCACCATGTTATGTAGTGTATTCACCATGTTATATATTGCACTCACCATGTTATGTATTGCATTCACTATGCTATGTATTGCATTCACCAAGTCATGTAGTGTATTCTCCATGGTATGTAGTACATTCACTATGTTATTTAGTGCATTCACTATGTTATGTAGTGCATTCACCATGATATGTAGTGCATTCACCATGGTATGTAGTGCATTCATCATGTGATGTAGTGTATTCACTATGGTATGTAGTGCATTCACCATGGTATGTAGTACATTCACCATGTTATGTAGTGCATTCACTATGTTATGTAGTGCATTCACCATGTTATGTAGTGCATTCACTATGTTATGTAGTGCATTCACTATGTTATGTAGTGCATTCACCATGTTATGTAGTGCAGTCACTATATTATGTAGTGTATTCACCATGGTATGTAGTGCATTCACTATGTTACGTAGTGCATTCACCATGGTATGTAGTGCATTCAGTATGTTATGTAGTGCATTCACCATGTTATGTAGTGCATTCACTATGTTATGTAGTGCATTCACTATGTTAGGTAGTGCATTCACCATGTTATATTGTGCAGTCACTATATTATGTAGTGTATTCACTATGGTATGTAGTGCATTCACCATGGTATGTAGTACATTCACCATGTTATGTAGTGCATTCACTATGTTATGTAGTGCAATCACCATGTTATGTAGTGCATTCACTATGTTATGTAGTGCATTCACTATGTTATGTAGTGCATTCACCATGTTATGTAGTGCAGTCACTATATTATGTAGTGTATTCGCCATGGCATGTAGTGCATTCACCATGGTATATTGTATGTAGTGCATTCACCATGTTATGTAGTGCATTCACTATGTTATGTAGTGCATTCACCATGTTATGTAGTGCATTCACCATGTCATGTAGCGCATTCGTCATTTTATGTATTGAATTCACCATGTTATGTAGTGTATTCATCATGTTATGTAGTGCGTTCACCATGCTATGTAGTGCGTTCACCATGCTATGTAGTGCATTCACCATGTTATGTAGTGTATAGACCATGTCATATAGCGCATACGTCATTTCATGTAGTGAATTCACCATGTTATGTAGTGCGTTCACCATGCTATGTAGTGCGATCACCATGCTATGCAGTGCATTCACCATGTTATGCAGTGTATTCACCATGTCATGTAGCGCATTCGTCATTTCATGTAGTGCATTTATCATGTTATGTAGTGAATTCACCATGCTATGTAGTGCATTCACCATGGTATGTAGTGCATTCACCATGGTATGTAGTGCATTCACTATGTTACGTAGTGCATTCACCATGGTATGTAGTGCATTCACCATGTCATGTAGTGCATTCACCGTGGTATGTAGTGCATTCAGTATGTTATGTAGTGCATTCACCATGTTATGTAATGCATTCACTATGTTATGTAGTGCATTCACCATCGTATGTAGTGCATTCACCATCGTATGTAGTGCATTCAATATGTTACGTAGTGCATTCACCGTCGTATGTAGTGCAATCACCATGGTATGTAGTGCATTCACTATGCTAAGTAGTGCATTCACTATGTTACGTAGTGCATTCACCATGTTATGTAGTGTATTCAGCATGGTATGTAGTGCATTCACCATGGTATGTATTGCATTCACTATGTTATGTAGTGCACTCACCATGTTATGTAGTGCATTCACTATGTTATGTAGTGCATTCACTATGTTATGTAGTGCATTCACCATGTTATGTAGTGCATTCACTATGTTATGTAGTGCATTCACTATGTTAGGTAGTGCATTCACCATGTTATATTGTGCAGTCACTATATTATGTAGTGTATTCACTATGGTATGTAGTGCATTCACCATGGTATGTAGTACATTCACCATGTTATGTAGTGCATTCACTATGTTATGTAGTGCATTCACCATGTTATGTAGTGCATTCACTATGTTATGTAGTGCATTCACTATGTTATGTAGTGCATTCACCATGTTATGTAGTGCAGTCACTATATTATGTAGTGTATTCACCATGGCATGTAGTGCATTCACCATGGTATATTGTATGTAGTGCATTCACCATGTTATGTAGTGCATTCACTATGTTATGTAGTGCATTCACCATGTTATGTAGTGCATTCACCATGTCATGTAGCGCATTCGTCATTTTATGTAGTGAATTCACCATGTTATGTAGTGTATTCATCATGTTATGTAGTGCGTTCACCATGCTATGTAGTGCGTTCACCATGCTATGTAGTGCATTCACCATGTTATGTAGTGTATTGACCATGTCATATAGCGCATACGTCATTTCATGTAGTGAATTCACCATGTTATGTAGTGCGTTCACCATGCTATGTAGTGTATTCACCATGTCATGTAGCGCATTCGTCATTTCATGTAGTGCATTTATCATGTTATGTAGTGAATTCACCATGCTATGTAGTGCATTCACCATGGTATGTAGTGCATTCACCATGGTATGTAGTGCATTCACTATGTTACGTAGTGCATTCACCATGGTATGTAGTGCATTCACCATGTCATGTAGTGCATTCACCGTGGTATGTAGTGCATTCAGTATGTTATGTAGTGCATTCACCATGTTATGTAATGCATTCACTATGTTATGTAGTGCATTCACCATCGTATGTAGTGCATTCACCATCGCATGTAGTGCATTCAATATGTTACGTAGTGCATTCACCGTCGTATGTAGTGCAATCACCATGCTAAGTAGTGCATTCACTATGTTACGTAGTGCATTCACCATGTTATGTAGTGTATTCAGCATGGTATGTAGTGCATTCACCATGGTATGTAGTGCATTCACCATGGTATGTATTGCATTCACTATGTTATGTAGTGCACTCACCATGTTATGTAGTGCATTCACTATGTTATGTAGTGCATTCACTATGTTATGTAGTGCATTCACCATGTTATGTAGTGGATTCACATAGGTATGTAGTGCATTCACCATGGTATGTAGTGCATTAACCATGGTATGTAGTGCATTCACTATGTTATGTAGTGCAATCACTATGTTATGTAGTGCATTCACTGTTTTATGTAGTGCATTCACTATGTTTTGTAGTGTATTCAACATGGTATGTAGTGCATTAACCATGGTATGTAGTGCATTCACTATGTTATGTAGTGCATTCACCATGTTATGTAGTGTATTCACCATGTTATGTATTGCATTCACCATGTCATGTAGTGTATTCACCATGGTATGTAGTGCATTCGCCATGTTATGTATTGCATTCACCATGTCATGTAGTGTATTCACCATGGTATGTAGTGCATTCGCCATGTTATGTAGTGCAATCACTATGCTATGTAGTGTATTCACCATGTTATGTAGTGCATTCACCATGTTATGTAGTGTATTCACCATGTTATATATTGCATTCACCATGTTATGTATTGCATCGCTATGCTATGTATTGCATTCACCATGGTATGTAGTGCATTCACCGTGTTATGTATTGCATTCACTATGCTGTGTAGTGCATTCGCCATGGTATGTTGTGCATTCACCATGTTATGTATTGCATTCACTATGTTATGTAGTGCATTCACTATGTTATGTAGTGCATTCACTATGTTATGTAGTGTATTCACCATAGTATGTAGTGCATTCACTATGTTATGTAGTGCATTCACCATGTTATATTGTGCAGTCACTATATTATGTAGTGTATTCACCATGGTATGTAGTGCATTCACCATGGTATGTAGTACATTCACCATGTTATGTAGTGCATTCACTATGTTATGTAGTGCATTCACCATGTTATGTAGTGCATTCACTATGTTATGTAGTGCATTCACTATGTTATGTAGTGCATTCACCATGTTATGTAGTGCAGTCACTATATTATGTAGTGTATTCACCATGGCATGTAGTGCATTCACCATGGTACATTTTATGTAGTGCATTCACCATGTTATGTAGTGCATTCACTATGTTATGTAGTGCATTCACCATGTTATGTAGTGCATTCACCATGTCATGTAGCGCATTCGTCATTTTATGTAGTGAATTCACCATGTTATGTAGTGTATTCACCATGTTATGTAGTGCGTTCAACATGCTATGTAGTGGGTTCACCATGCTATGTAGTGCATTCACCATGTTATGTAGTGTATTGACCATGTCATGTAGCGCATTCGTCATTTCATGTAGTGCATTTATCATGTTATGTAGTGAATTCACCATGCTATGTTGTGCATTCACCATGGTATGTAGTGCATTCACCACGGTATGTAGTGCATTCACTATGTTACGTAGTGCATTCACCATGGTATGTAGTGCATTCACCATGTCATGTAGTGCATTCACCGTGGTATGTAGTGCATTCAGTATGTTATGTAGTGCATTCACCATGTTATGTAGTGCATTCACTATGTTATGTAGTGCATTCACCATCGTATGTAGTGCATTCACCATCGTATGTAGTGCATTCAATATGTTACGTAGTGCATTCACCGTCGTATGTAGTGCATTCACCATGGTATGTAGTGCATACACTATGCTATGTAGTGCATTCACTATGTTACGTAGTGCATTCACCATGTTATGTAGTGTATTCAGCATGGTATGTAGTGCATTCACCATGGTATGTAGTGCATTCACCATGGTATGTATTGCATTCACTATGTTATGTAGTGCACTCACCATGTTATGTAGTGCATTCACTATGTTATGTAGTGCATTCACTATGTTATGTAGTGCATTCACCATGTTATGTAGTGTATTCACATAGGTATGTAGTGCATTCACCATGGTATGTAGTGCATTAACCATGGTATGTAGTGCATTCACTATGTTATGTAGTGCAATCACTATGTTATGTAGTGCATTCACTGTTTTATGTAGTGCATTCACTATGTTTTGTAGTGTATTCAACATGGTATGTAGTGCATTAACCATGGTATGTAGTGCATTCACTATGTTATGTAGTGCATTCACCATGTTATGTAGTGTATTCACCATGTTATGTATTGCATTCACCATGTCATGTAGTGTATTCACCATGGTATGTAGTGCATTCGCCATGTTATGTATTGCATTCACCATGTCATGTAGTGTATTCACCATGGTATGTAGTGCATTCGCCATGTTATGTAGTGCAATCACTATGCTATGTAGTGTATTCACCATGTTATGTAGTGCATTCACCATGTTATGTAGTGTATTCACCATGTTATATATTGCATTCACCATGTTATGTATTGCATCGCTATGCTATGTATTGCATTCACCATGGTATGTAGTGCATTCACCGTGTTATGTATTGCATTCACTATGCTGTGTAGTGCATTCGCCATGGTATGTTGTGCATTCACCATGTTATGTATTGCATTCACTATGTTATGTAGTGCATTCACTATGTTATGTAGTGCATTCACTATGTTATGTAGTGTATTCACCATAGTATGTAGTGCATTCACTATGTTATGTAGTGCATTCACCATGTTATATTGTGCAGTCACTATATTATGTAGTGTATTCACCATGGTATGTAGTGCATTCACCATGGTATGTAGTACATTCACCATGTTATGTAGTGCATTCACTAAGTTATGTAGTGCATTCACCATGTTATGTAGTGCATTCACTATGTTATGTAGTGCATTCACTATGTTATGTAGTGCATTCACCATGTTATGTAGTGCAGTCACTATATTATGTAGTGTATTCACCATGGCATGTAGTGCATTCACCATGGTACATTTTATGTAGTGCATTCACCATGTTATGTAGTGCATTCACTATGTTATGTAGTGCATTCACCATGTTATGTAGTGCATTCACCATGTCATGTAGCGCATTCGTCATTTTATGTAGTGAATTCACCATGTTATGTAGTGTATTCACCATGTTATGTAGTGCGTTCAACATGCTATGTAGTGGGTTCACCATGCTATGTAGTGCATTCACCATGTTATGTAGTGTATTGACCATGTCATGTAGCGCATTCGTCATTTCATGTAGTGCATTTATCATGTTATGTAGTGAATTCACCATGCTATGTTGTGCATTCACCATGGTATGTAGTGCATTCACCACGGTATGTAGTGCATTCACTATGTTACGTAGTGCATTCACCATGGTATGTAGTGCATTCACCATGTCATGTAGTGCATTCACCGTGGTATGTAGTGCATTCAGTATGTTATGTAGTGCATTCACCATGTTATGTAGTGCATTCACTATGTTATGTAGTGCATTCACCATCGTATGTAGTGCATTCACCATCGTATGTAGTGCATTCAATATGTTACGTAGTGCATTCACCGTCGTATGTAGTGCATTCACCATGGTATGTAGTGCATACACTATGCTATGTAGTGCATTCACTATGTTACGTAGTGCATTCACCATGTTATGTAGTGTATTCAGCATGGTATGTAGTGCATTCACCATGGTATGTAGTGCATTCACCATGGTATGTATTGCATTCACTATGTTATGTAGTGCACTCACCATGTTATGTAGTGCATTCACTATGTTATGTAGTGCATTCACTATGTTATGTAGTGCATTCACCATGTTATGTAGTGTATTCACATAGGTATGTAGTGCATTCACCATGGTATGTAGTGCATTAACCATGGTATGTAGTGCATTCACTATGTTATGTAGTGCATTCACTATGTTATGTAGTGCATTCACTGTTTTATGTAGTGCATTCACTATGTTTTGTAGTGTATTCAACATGGTATGTAGTGCATTAACCATGGTATGTAGTGCATTCACTATGTTATGTAGTGCATTCACCATGTTATATAGTGTATTCACCATGTTATGTATTGCATTCACCATGTCATGTAGTGTATTCACCATGGTATGTAGTGCATTCGCCATGTTATGTATTGCATTCACCATGTCATGTAGTGTATTCACCATGGTATGTAGTGCATTCGCAATGTTATGTAGTGCAATCACTATGCTATGTACTGTATTCACCATGTTATGTAGTGCATTCACCATGTTATGTAGTGTATTCACCATGTTATATATTGCATTCACCATGTTATGTATTGCATCGCTATGCTATGTATTGCATTCACCATGGTATGTAGTGCATTCACCATGTTATGTATTGCATTCACCATGTTATGTAGTGCATTCACTATGTTATGTAGTGCATTCACCATGTTATGTAGTGTATTTACATTGGTATGTAGTGCATTCACCATGTTATGTAGTGCATTCACCATGGTATGTAGTGCATTCACTATGCTATGTAGTGCATTCACTATGTTATGTAGTGCATTCACCATGTTATGTAGTGTATTCACCATGTTATGTATTGCATTCACCATGTCATGTAGTGTATTCACCATGGCATGTAGTGCATTTGCCATGTTATGTATTGCATTCACCATGTCATGTAGTGTATTCACCATGGTATGTAGTGCATTCGCCATGTTATGTAGTGCAATCACTATGCTATGTAGTGTATTCACCATGTTATGTAGTGCATTCACCATGTTATGTATTGTATTCACCATGTTATATATTGCATTCACCATGTTATGTATTTCATCGCTATGCTATGTATTGCATTCACCATGGTTTGTAGTGCATTCACCATGTTATGCATTGCATTCACTATGCTGTGTAGTGCATTCACTATGTTACGTAGTGTATTCACCATGTTATGTAGTGTATTCACCATGGTATGTAGTGCATTCACTATGGTATGTAGTGCATTCACCATGGTATGTATTGCATTCACTATGTTGTGTAGTGCATTCACTATGTTATGTAGTGTATTCACCATGGTATGTAGTGCATTCACCATGTTGTGTAGTGCATTCACCATGTTATGTAGTGCATTCACTATGTTATGTAGTGCATTCACTATGTTATGTAGTGCATTCACTGTTTTATGCAGTACATTCACTATGTTTTGTAGTGTATTCAACATGGTATGTAGTGCACTAACCATGGTATATAGTGCATTCACTATGTTATGTAGTGCATTCACCATGTTATGTAGTGTATTCACCATGTTATGTATTGCATTCACCATGTCATGTAGTGTATTCACCATGGCATGTAGTGCATTCGCCATGTTATGTATTGCATTCACCATGTCATGTAGTGTATTCACCATGGTATGTAGTGTATTCACCATGTTATGTAGTGCATTCACCATGTTATGTATTGTATTCACCATGTTATATATAGCATTCACCATGTTATGTATTTCATCGCTATGCTATGTATTGCATTCACCATGGTATGTAGTGCATTCACCATGTTATGCATTGCATTCACTATGCTGTGTAGTGCATTCACTATGTTACGTAGTGTATTCACCATGTTATGTAGTGTATTCACCATGGTATGTAGTGCATTCACTATGGTATGTAGTGCATTCACCATGGTATGTATTGCATTCACCATGTTGTGTAGTGCATTCACTATGTTATGTAGTGTATTCACCATGGTATGTAGTGCATTCACCATGTTATGTAGTGCATTCACCATTTTATGTAGTGTATTCACCATGTTATATATTGCATTCACCATGTTATGTATTGCATTCACTATGCTATGTATTGCATTCACCATGGTATGTAGTGCATTCACCATGGTATGTAGTGCATTCACTATGCTATGTAGTGCATTCACTATGTTACGTAGTGTATTCACAATGTTATGTAGTGTATTCACCATGGTATGTAGTGCATTCACCATGGTATGTTGTGCATTCACCATGTTATGTATTGCATTCACTATGTTATGTAGTGCATTCACTATGTTATGTAGTGCATTCACTATGGTATGTATTGCATTCACCATGTTATGTAGTGTATTCATCATGTTATGTAGTGCATTCACCATGTTATGTAGTGTATTCACCATGATATATATTGCATTGACCATGTTATGTATTGCATTCACTATGCTATGTATTGCATTCACCATGGTATGTAGTACATTCACCATGGTATGTAGTGCATTCACTATGCCATGTAGTGCATTCACTATGTTACGTAGTGTATTCACCATGTTATGTAGTGTATTCACCATGGTATGTAGTGCATTCACCATGGTAAGTAGTACATTCACCATGTTATGTATTGCATTCACTATGCTATGTATTGCATTCACCATGGTATGTAGTGCATTCACCATGGTATGTAGTGCATTCACTATGCTATGTAGTGCATTCACTATGTTACGTAGTGTATTCACAATGTTATGTAGTGTATTCAGCATGGTATGTAGTGCATTCACCATGGTATGTTGTGCATTCACCATGTTATGTATTGCATTCACTATGTTATGTAGTGCATTCACTATGTTATGTAGTGCATTCACTATGGTATGTATTGCATTCACCATGTTATGTAGTGTATTCATCATGTTATGTAGTGCATTCACCATGTTATGTAGTGTATTCACCATGATATATATTGCATTGACCATGTTATGTATTGCATTCACTATGCTATGTATTGCATTCACCATGGTATGTAGTACATTCACCATGGTATGTAGTGCATTCACTATGCCATGTAGTGCATTCACTATGTTACGTAGTGTATTCACCATGTTATGTAGTGTATTCACCATGGTATGTAGTGCATTCACCATGGTAAGTAGTACATTCACCATGGTATGTATTGCATTCACTATGTTATGTTGTGCATTCACTATGTTTTGTAGTACATTTACTATGTCATGTAGTGCATTCACTATGTTACGTAGTGCATTTACCATGTTATGTAGTGTATTCACCATGGTATGTAGTGCATTGACCATGGTATGTAGTGCATTCACTATGTTACGTAGTGTATTCACCATGTTATGTAGTGTATTCACCATGGTATGTAGTGCATTCACCATGGTATGTAGTGCATTCACCATGGTATGTATTGCATTCACTATGTTATGTAGTGCATTCACTATGTTATGTAGTACATTTACTATGTTATGTAGTGCATTCACTATGTTACATAGTGCATTTACCATGTTATGTAGTGCATTCACCATGGTATGTAGTGCATTCACTATGTTATGTAGTGCATTCACCATGTTATATAGTGTATTCACCATGTTATGTATTGCATTCACCATGTCATGTAGTGTATTCACCATGGTATGTAGTGCATTCGCCATGTTATGTATTGCATTCACCATGTCATGTAGTGTATTCACCATGGTATGTAGTGCATTCGCAATGTTATGTAGTGCAATCACTATGCTATGTACTGTATTCACCATGTTATGTAGTGCATTCACCATGTTATGTAGTGTATTCACCATGTTATATATTGCATTCACCATGTTATGTATTGCATCGCTATGCTATGTATTGCATTCACCATGGTATGTAGTGCATTCACCATGTTATGTATTGCATTCACCATGTTATGTAGTGCATTCACTATGTTATGTAGTGCATTCACCATGTTATGTAGTGTATTTACATTGGTATGTAGTGCATTCACCATGTTATGTAGTGCATTCACCATGGTATGTAGTGCATTCACTATGCTATGTAGTGCATTCACTATGTTATGTAGTGCATTCACCATGTTATGTAGTGTATTCACCATGTTATGTATTGCATTCACCATGTCATGTAGTGTATTCACCATGGCATGTAGTGCATTTGCCATGTTATGTATTGCATTCACCATGTCATGTAGTGTATTCACCATGGTATGTAGTGCATTCGCCATGTTATGTAGTGCAATCACTATGCTATGTAGTGTATTCACCATGTTATGTAGTGCATTCACCATGTTATGTATTGTATTCACCATGTTATATATTGCATTCACCATGTTATGTATTTCATCGCTATGCTATGTATTGCATTCACCATGGTTTGTAGTGCATTCACCATGTTATGCATTGCATTCACTATGCTGTGTAGTGCATTCACTATGTTACGTAGTGTATTCACCATGTTATGTAGTGTATTCACCATGGTATGTAGTGCATTCACTATGGTATGTAGTGCATTCACCATGGTATGTATTGCATTCACTATGTTGTGTAGTGCATTCACTATGTTATGTAGTGTATTCACCATGGTATGTAGTGCATTCACCATGTTGTGTAGTGCATTCACCATGTTATGTAGTGCATTCACTATGTTATGTAGTGCATTCACTATGTTATGTAGTGCATTCACTGTTTTATGCAGTACATTCACTATGTTTTGTAGTGTATTCAACATGGTATGTAGTGCACTAACCATGGTATATAGTGCATTCACTATGTTATGTAGTGCATTCACCATGTTATGTAGTGTATTCACCATGTTATGTATTGCATTCACCATGTCATGTAGTGTATTCACCATGGCATGTAGTGCATTCGCCATGTTATGTATTGCATTCACCATGTCATGTAGTGTATTCACCATGGTATGTAGTGTATTCACCATGTTATGTAGTGCATTCACCATGTTATGTATTGTATTCACCATGTTATATATAGCATTCACCATGTTATGTATTTCATCGCTATGCTATGTATTGCATTCACCATGGTATGTAGTGCATTCACCATGTTATGCATTGCATTCACTATGCTGTGTAGTGCATTCACTATGTTACGTAGTGTATTCACCATGTTATGTAGTGTATTCACCATGGTATGTAGTGCATTCACTATGGTATGTAGTGCATTCACCATGGTATGTATTGCATTCACCATGTTGTGTAGTGCATTCACTATGTTATGTAGTGTATTCACCATGGTATGTAGTGCATTCACCATGTTATGTAGTGCATTCACCATGTTATGTAGTGTATTCACCATGTTATATATTGCATTCACCATGTTATGTATTGCATTCACTATGCTATGTATTGCATTCACCATGGTATGTAGTGCATTCACCATGGTATGTAGTGCATTCACTATGCTATGTAGTGCATTCACTATGTTACGTAGTGTATTCACAATGTTATGTAGTGTATTCACCATGGTATGTAGTGCATTCACCATGGTATGTTGTGCATTCACCATGTTATGTATTGCATTCACTATGTTATGTAGTGCATTCACTATGTTATGTAGTGCATTCACTATGTTATGTAGTGTATTCACCATGGTATGTAGTGCATTCACCATGTTATGTAGTGTATTCATCATGTTATGTAGTGCATTCACCATGTTATGTAGTGTATTCACCATGTTATATATTGCATTGACCATGTTATGTATTGCATTCACTATGCTATGTATTGCATTCACCATGGTATGTAGTACATTCACCATGGTATGTAGTGCATTCACTATGCCATGTAGTGCATTCACTATGTTACGTAGTGTATTCACCATGTTATGTAGTGTATTCACCATGGTATGTAGTGCATTCACCATGGTAAGTAGTACATTCACCATGGTATGTATTGCATTCACTATGTTATGTTGTGCATTCACTATGTTTTGTAGTACATTTACTATGTCATGTAGTGCATTCACTATGTTACGTAGTGCATTTACCATGTTATGTAGTGTATTCACCATGGTATGTAGTGCATTGACCATGGTATGTAGTGCATTCACTATGTTACGTAGTGTATTCACCATGTTATGTAGTGTATTCACCATGGTATGTAGTGCATTCACCATGGTATGTAGTGCATTCACCATGGTATGTATTGCATTCACTATGTTATGTAGTGCATTCACTATGTTATGTAGTACATTTACTATGTTATGTAGTGCATTCACTATGTTACATAGTGCATTTACCATGTTATGTAGTGCATTCACCATGGTATGTAGTGCATTAACCATGGTATGTAGTGCATTCACTATGTTATGTAGTGTATTCACCATGGTATGCAGTGCATTCACCATGGTATGTAGTGCATTAACCATGGTATGGAGTGCATTCACTATGTTATGTAGTGCATTCACTATGTTTTGTAGTGCATTCACTATGTTATGTAGTGCATTCACCATGTTATGTAGTGCATTAACCATGGTGTGTAGTGCATTCACCATGTTATGTAGTGCATTCACCATGTTATGTAGTGCATTAACCATGGTGTGTAGTGCATTCACCATGGTATGTAGTGCATTCACCATGTTATGTAGTGCATTCACTATATTACATAGTGCATTCACCATGCTATGTAGTGTAGTTATGTAGTGCATTCACCATGTTATGTAGTGCATTCACTATGTTATGTAGTGCATTCACTATGTTATGTAGGCCATTCACCATGTTATGTAGTGCATTCACTATGTTATGTAGTGCATTCACTATATTACATAGTGCATTCACCATGCTATGTAGTGTAGTTATGTAGTGCATTCACCATGTTATGTAGTGCATTCACTATGTTATGTAGTGTATTTACCATGTTATGTAGTGAATTTACCATGTTATGTAGTGTATTTACCATGTTATGTAGTGAATTCACCATGTTATGTAGCGCATTCACCATGTTATGTAGTGCATTTACCATGTCATGTAGCGCATACGTCATTTTAGGTAGTGAAGAAACCATGTTATGTAGTGAAGAAACCATGTTATGTAGTGTATTTACCATGTTATGTAGTGAATTCACCATGTTATGTAGTGTATTTACCATGTTATGTAGTGAATTCACCATGTTATGTAGTGTATTTACTATGTTTTGTAGTGAATTCACCATGTTATGTAGTGTATTCACCATGTGTTGTAGCGCATTCGTCATTTTATGTAGTGAATTCACCATGTTATGTAGTGTATTTGCCATGTTATGTAGTGAATTCACCATGTTATGTAGTGTATTTACCATGTTATGTAGTGAATTCACCATGGTATGTAGTGCATTTACCTTGTTATGTAATGCATTTACCATGTTGTGTAGTACATTTACCATGTTATGTAGCGAATTCACCATGTTATGTAGTGTACTCACCATGTCATGTAGCGCATTCGTAGTTATGTAGTGATTTCACCATGTTATGTAGTGTGTTATGTAGTGAATTCACCATGTTATGTAGTGTATTTAACATGTTATGTAGTGAATTCACCATGGTATGTAGTGCATTTACCTTGTTATGTAATGCATTTACCATATTATGTAGTGAATTCACCATGTTATGTAGTGTACTCACCATGTCATGTAGCGCATTCGTCATTTCATGTAGTGATTTCACCATGTTATGTAGTGTATTTACCATGTTATGTAGTGATTTCACCATGTTATGTAGTGTATTTACCATGTTATGTAGTGAATTCACCATGTTATGTACTGTATTTACCATGTTATGTAGTGAATTCTCCATGGTATGTAGTGCATTAACCATGGTATGTAATACATTCACCATGGTATGTATTGCATTCACTATGTCATGTAGTGCATTCACTATGTTATGTAGTACATTTACTATGTTATGTAGTGCATTCACTATGTTACGTAGTGCATTTACCATGTTATGTAGTGCATTCACCATGGTATGTAGTGCATTAACCATGGTATGTAGTGCATTCACTATGTTATATAGTGTATTCACCATGGTATGTAGGGCATTCACCATGGTATGTAGTGCATTAACCATGGTATGGAGTGCATTCACTATGTTATGTAGTGCATTCACCGTGTTATGTATTGCATTCACCATGTTATGTAGTGCATTCACTATATTACGTAGTACATTCACCATGCTATGTAGTGTAATTATGTAGTGCATTCACCATGTTATGTAGTGCATTCACTATGTTATGTAGGCCATTCACCATGTTACGTAGTGTATTCACTATGTTATGGAGTGTATTTACCATGTTATGTAGTGAATTTACCATGTTATGTAGTGTATTTACCATGTTATGTAGTGAATTCACCGTGTTATGTAGCGCATTCACCATGTTATGTAGTGCATTTACCATGTCATGTAGCGCATTCGTCATTTTATGTAGTGAATTCACCATGTCATGTAGCACATTCGTCATGTCATGTAGCGCATGCACCATATTATGTAGTGAATTCACCATGTTATGTAGTGAAGAAACCGTGTTATGTAGTGTATTCACCATGTCATGTAGCGCATTCGTCATTTTATGTAATGAATTCACCATGTTATGTAGTGAAGAAACCATGTTATGTAGTGTATTCACCATGTCATGTAGCGCATTCGTCATTTCATGTAGTGATTTCACCATGTTATGTTGTGTATTTACCATGTTATGTAGTGAATTCACCATGTTATGTAGTGTATTTACCATGTTATGTAGTGAATTCACCATGTTATGTAGTGTATTTACCATGTTATGTAGTGAATTCACCATGTTATGTAGTGTATTTACCATGTTATGTAGTGAATTCACCATTTTATGTAGTGAATTCACCATGTTATGTAGTGTATTTGCCATGTTATGTAGTGAATTCACCATGTTATGTAGTGTATTTACCATGTTATGTCGTGAATTCACCATGGTATGTAGTGTATTCACCATGTCATGTAGCGCATTCGTCATTTCATGTAGTGATTCACCATGTTATGTAGTGTATTTACCATTTTATGTAGTGCATTCACCGTGTTATGTATATGCATTCACCATGTTATGTAGTGCATTCACTATATTACGTAGTACATTCACCATGCTATGTAGTGTAGTTATGTAGTGCATTCACCATGTTATGTAGTGCATTCACTATGTTATGTAGGCCATTCACCATGTTACGTAGTGCATTCACTATGTTATGGAGTGTATTTACCATGTTATGTAGTGAATTTACCATGTTATGTAGTGTATTTACCATGTTATGTAGTGAATTCACCGTGTTATGTAGCGCATTCACCGTGTTATGTAGTGCATTTACCATGTCATGTAGCGCATTCGTCATTTTATGTAGTGAATTCACCATGTCATGTAGCACATTCGTCATGTCATGTATCGCATGCACCATATTATGTAGTGAAGAAACCATGTTATGTAGTGAAGAAACCGTGTTATGTAGTGTATTCACCATGTCATGTAGCGCATTCGTCATTTTATGTAGTGAATTCACCATGTTATGTAGTGAAGAAACCATGTTATGTAGTGTATTCACCATGTCATGTAGCGCATTCGTCATTTCATGTAGTGATTTCACCATGTTATGTTGTGTATTTACCATGTTATGTAGTGAATTCACCATGTTATGTAGTGTATTTACCATGTTATGTAGTGAATTCACCATGTTATGTAGTGTATTTACCATGTTATGTAGTGAATTCACCATGTTATGTAGTGTATTTACCATGTTATGTAGTGCATTCACCATGTTATGTAGTGTATTTACCATGTTTTGTAGTGAATTCACCATGTTATGTAGTGTATTCACCATGTCATGTAGCGCATTCGTCATTTTATGTAGTGAATTCACCATGTTATGTAGTGTATTTGCCATGTTATGTAGTGAATTCACCATGTTATGTAGTGTATTTACCATGTTATGTAGTGAATTCACCATGGTATGTAGTGTATTCACCATGTCATGTAGCGCATTCGTCATTTCATGTAGTGATTTCACCATGTTATGTAGTGTATTTACCATTTTATGTAGTGAATTCACCATGTTATGTAGTGTATTCACCATTTTATGTAGTGAATTCACCATGTTATGTAGTGTATTTACCATGTTATGTAGTGAATTCACCATGTCATGTAGCGCGTTCGTCATTTCATGTAGTGATTTCACCATGTTATGTAGTGTGTTATGTAGTGAATTCACCATGGTATGTAGTGCATTTACCTTGTTATGTAATGCATTTACCATGTTGTGTAGTACATTTACCATGTTATGTAGTGCATTCACTATGTTATGTAGTGAATTCACCATGTTATGTAGTGTACTCACCATGTCATGTAGCGCATTCGTCATTTCATGTAGTGATTTCACCATGTTATGTAGTGTATTTACCATGTTATGTAGTGATTTCACCATGTTATGTAGTGTATTTACCATGTTATGTAGTGCATTCACCATGTTATGTAGTGCATTCACTATGTTATGTAGTGCATTCACCATGTTATGTAGTGCATTTACCATATAATGTAGTGCATTCACCATGTTATGTAGTGCATTAACCATATAATGTAGTGCAAAGTACGAAAACGCAATCTATTGATTAAAGTTTCACTTATTATTACATAAAAAATTATGATGCATACTTCAAATATATATGTTGTAGGATGCATGTAGTTGTGCATGGTAGATGCTTGTTCGACGCTATATAATAAATAACACATACAGTGGTCATTACCATAATAATGATGATGCCCTCGCATTCTGCCACAATCCCCTGGGCAAGTAACAAATCGTGATATTGTTATTATTTATCTAGTTAGTTAAACTATAACGAACCTAATATAATCTATGGGAGGCAATGGTGAATGCATCACATAGATGACATGGTGAATAATGTACCATACACCATGATATTGTACGACTTATAATAGCTGTGGCTTTCCAGAGAAACCTATGCCAGAAACCCGATTCCAACGTTGATGAGAGCTTCAGTAGGTCAACTAATACAGTAATAATATATTATAACAACCTACAAGCCTGTCTCACACCATTTAGGATATGCACGCTTTCTGACAGAAACAAAACAACATCTGGCATGAAATTGTTGATTTCTATAAGAATACACAATTATATCGGTTACTCAGCAAAATTGATATTATTTTACATTCTGTCATATTAAGTTTAAATAAATGTTATGGCTGCAATGTAGATTGTTTGATGATGGAAATATGTATATTCGAAATGAATGAATATATTTTAATGTAACAAGCTAACAAGTTAACTTAGTCTGACTTAGTCTTGTGTATCACGTCAGTAGTGACGCAATCATTGATGCTTCCTTGGCAGCCTATACACGGTCGATTAGACCAAACCGGAGCGGTTAAACTGTTCACTGCGAAAATAGTAAGTAAGTCTTTCACTAAATTTAGATTGTTGAAAAACATTGAAGTCATACCCCACTTGAAATAATATGTCATTTCAAATTTCTTAATACATTAACGATAGTCGATAATGATCATGCCTGATCCTCTGAGAGTTCTCAAAGGTGCCATTGTTAGTTCTGCGTAAAAACGAACACGCCGATGTCACATTTTTGCCGAGATGAAGCATTTATTATTTACAGACACGTTTCAACTGTGGGCGCACAATGCGTATCACAGGGTAAAACGCACGATCAGCTTCAATTCTATTTGCTGTTATAATGAGAGTGGAGTTTTACCAACGGATATACTTGCGCTTTCGTATTCGCCGGTCTGTTTTTGTATATTGACAGGTCAGACTATTTATATTCGCGGCCAAGGTAAAGTCAAAGGTCTTTTCGCAGAATCTGCAATCGTCATCAAATCAGAAAACATCGGAAAGAACAGGGATAACGTGTAAGAAAACATGCAATATACTTTCTTGCAATTGACCATGGTGGTATTTGTTATGTGGACTGTTGGATCTGTGAAAGCTACATTGAGGTAAGGTATCTTAAAACATAGCAGCGCGAATTATATGACTGGTGAACACTAAGTACATAACCTTGTAAAAAGACGTATGTCGTTTCCGTGTGAATATTTGTGGTTGACACATAAAAAATAATCAGTGTTTTTTCAGGCGATTTGTCATCCTTGTGAAAAAGGATGCGATTCGATGAATTAGTTATCGTGAGCATGTACACATGTTTATATATATAGTGGGATGAAAAAAAAATACGTAATACGTATTTGCAGAGAAAATCGTGTATAACATGAATAATTATTTTTGTTAGCTTCTTTGGTGTGTAAACTATTTTGGGATAAGGAATCCTTAATCAATATTACAGAGCCAATTAAACTATTGATTGAATATTTAATAATGTTGACTACAATTAGTTCCACATCGTAGTTAATGTAAATGTGAATGTGAGAATGTTGACTGTGAACGTTGAAGCACTAATTGGTTCACTTTTGGGCTTTTTAATCTAACGGATCTGATACGATAAGGAATTCTAAGTTCACGATTTAATTAGCAAGCACTTGTATGTCCAGGTCATAGAACATCATGCCTTCGTATATAATGACAGATTAGTATAACTCACGTGTTCCTGTGATTTAATATAATACTGCATATGGCTGATGTTAGATAGTGAATATTCGTGAGTGGCAGTGTGCGATATACTCACTCGATGATATATGTATAATGCCTATGTTTATAATGTGAAACGTTTTAAATGTATTAAGATATGCATTTTGTCTTACCCATATCAAGCTAATATTGTATTTATATGTATTTGTAACAATTTATTACGATTAAAAAGAATTGAGGCGCCGGTGGAAAATTAGAAACAAATTATTGCCAAAACCAAATATTGTTCCAATTCAATTCAATAATTTTCTTCGTAATAACGTGTATTTTTTTAATGTAAACATCTATGTTTCATTGTGTAGCTATTATTGTTTTATTTTATTTTATTTGCTCTGTGTTTACTGGTTGTAAATAGAATCCATTTTCGGGATGTTTCTAACATAATGAATGAAAGCCATCCAGTTACTCAATCTTCAACTGTCAATTGTCTTTCTATGGAGAAATGTTTTTTTATAGAAGGAAATAATCCATGGTTGATTTTTGAAAATACTCAATAGCGTAACCCCTGATCTTATCAGACTCACACGCCATTATTAGATGTTTTGATCCGAAATGCAAAACGATTAATTGCCAGTCTTAAATATTGTCATTATGAGATAAAAATATAATTTTTTTTTCGCCGTATTGTGTTATTTTTTTTTTTACCACATTTACAAAATAATTGTTTCACCATGTATTTTCGATGACTGACCTCCATTTACTGGGCAGCCGAACATTTACAAAGATTAGGATCCATGTATAACATGTGCTGACAATTTGCAAACATTGACCTTCATGTACGAGGTATTTGACAATTTGCGACAATTGGCCACCATGCCACAAATTTGCGATTAAACAGGTGAATATATCTCCAGGAAGCTGTATGGAGAGGTTGTCGTTATTATTTGCGATAATAATATTATATTGAAATAATCCGAAATATTTCATGACTTGGTTAGGGGGTCTGTATAGCGTGTGAAACATTTCAGTGATAAAACAGCACGTACAGCTTGACACGACACGGAATATCCATTATTAAAAGACAACGTTTGACTGGCGCTTTTAAGATTTTTTGGAATACACACAATTATCGATCATCACATTATATAAATGAACCGTTACAGTTTATTTATACGTGCTTTCATATATATATATATATATATATATATATATATATATATATATATATATATATATATATATATATATATATATATATATATATATATACGTAAGTGTTTTCTTCACAATGTGGTAATGAGCAGTGGCTAAAATAGTACTATGACCAAACAAATAAATAAATAAACTGCAAGTAATAACATTTATAAATTTATGACAAACCCCAGTTACAGTCTTTCGAACAAATAACAAATCTTTCCACAATTCTCATTCCAGAGCACATGATATGCTAGTTACGATGATAGAAGAACAGAACTACGATGAACAATCTAGACCGAACTTATCCGGTATAACTAAAATTGTTATTTTTGAAAACATTGTCACTTCGTGAACTTAACTTAATTGGTTATAATTTATAGAGGATCGTTACACAGTACTCTCACATATTGTGCTTCGTTTAACAAAATAAAATGCGGTTGGCATAAAGTCCATGTTTAAAGCACAGGACATGGGGACTCTCATGTCGGAATAACTTATTTGTATTACATTATTTCAGGCGATCCAGTGAACGTATCAGTGGGTATTCTAATTACCAGTATTCACTCTATTTCAGAGATATCGATGGTAAGTGCGATATTGTATTCAGGTCAATATAAGGCTAATACGTTTAATTTAATGTTATTTGGGTTAGAAATATACTTTATAGTCAACAAAATTATAAGGACATAAAGTATTCTATGCGACAATGTATTTTTTATTGTTAAATTATCCAATTTGATGTATTAATCAGTATTATTTCAAAGTGATGATACTAACTAGGGGACAGCAATTTGACATTATTATTATTTGACATATTTATGCTTAGGCATAAAACTTAATTGACGCAATGAAAGATAACACAATACCAACTATCAGTAAATTACTGTGTTCGTATGAACAGGGACTAATACGTAAGATACGTAATCGGTGTAACAATCAACCAAAAAAGCGTTGACATTAAAAGTGTATGTATTTATTTTCTATTTACCTCCATGTGTGTCATCTGTCACATCATCGCTAAAACACAAATGTATATATATATCCCACAAGATGAATTTGGGATGAATCTAAGTTTATGTACCTTGCTTGGTCTGATGAAATCACAAATAGCGACATGGATACTAATATAACCTGGTATGACCCAAGTATCTTGCTAAACAATGACAAAATTGGGAAGTATCAAGTATAGAAGTAAAATAAAGACTGCATAAAACGAATATACATGCTACCAATAATTCACCACAATACACCATACACTCCAAAAACAGCATGTGACATATCATATGTAGAATCCAACTCCGAAATAGAATCATAGATCTGAGTTTTTTTCATTAAACAAAGCAATTTGTTTTAGATTTTTTCATGAATTAATTATACTAATTAATATATTGTTATTTGTAACCCAACACCAGAGTTTTATATATCAAAAGAAATGTAATTGTATGTCCAATATGTCCAAGTCCAATATGCTGAGAGCTGATTAGAAATTTGACGGTTAAATAATAAAGTTATAATATGTTATAATTCCATTTTATGTGCATGAACAAGGAAATAGTCAATATAAACCTATAGGCAACGAAGATTAAAACACAACTGATACTCACTTCTTTGCGTTTAGTGTTTTCCGTGTCCGCCATCATTGAAGTATTAAAACAGTAACAAATCACATATATATCATTTACATCTGTAACTGTTTACCTAGAAATGCCGTAATCGGCATATTCGTTTGATAATTAGGTATATTTTAATATTAAAAACAAAATTATATATTCAATAGAAGGTGATTATTTAATGAATAATTAATTCTGAAATACAATAATGAATCAGTTGATAGAAATTGTTATGTTAGTTATACATGTTTTCCATGCCCACGTATAAATCTTATGTCTAGTGACTCAAGTAACATATATCTATTGTTACCATAGTAATAAACAAAAATACAGTAAAAAATGCACATCCGGTATCTTATGTATATTATATTAATATTCTATTCCAATCCACATCTGTATATAAACTAGATGAAAATGTATGAACAATAATAATGATTTTTTATGGAACAGACTAAAAAATGTAATTTAATTATCAACATTTGGATAGTAGAAATTGTTTAAGACTTATACATTTAAATCAAATAAAACTGAAAGACAAGATGAAGGCATTGTTACCAATTATTGTAACAAGAAGCACCATATATTTTTACCGAATATGATAAACACGTTTATAGTAAAAGCGCAGCTTTTTTGATTGTGTATACTCATGGGGATTGGTTAATATAGTCAAACTATAATGTCGATGTATGCTTCATATTCGTGGTACATTTCGCCCTGGCATATCAATATCATATTTCATGCAGCCACTGGGAATGGGACAAGTGTGAATTAATTTGCAAGGTACCATCATCCCCTAACAGTATATACACTATGAAACGTTGACATTTTAGTTTTGTCATAACTAATAAGTAATAAAAACTTTATCAAAAATTTACCAAGACCAATGGGTTACTCAGTAACCATAACAACCCATGGGCTAATAGTACAATATATCTCATAGAATCGATTTATCGTCAAATATAGCGCTATGGGTCGCACACTATTTTGCATAGAAACTCAAAATCCTACCACACAAATGTTGTCACAGTACGTCATTTTATTTTCGATGGTATGGGCCATTCGTAAAATTGTGTAGTACCAAGAGAACGAGATAGTAGACCAGTTACGTGGCAGTAAACCATGTCTACACATTGTATTTTTAGACAAGCTATAATGTATCAATGGCTTGCAAACGCACACAAAAGAAATTCATAACATCGGCTTGTCTGAATGAAATCCACTAAATGTGGAATGGTTTGTTCCAAAAAATAAAACCTGCAATTATATTGACTTGTTTGACTAAATACTTCTATTTATGCAATGCACGTTTAGGTTTTACATAATCCACTATTTAAATTGATTTATCAATGCATATGTGCAATGTATTGATTGAAAGTATGAAGTATGTTTAAAAAAACTGAACGCAGTGTAGAAAACTCAAAATATAGAAATATAGCTTGTTGAACAACTGGCTAGGCATACGGTTTTGTTTAACTTTACAAAGTTGTCTGGTAATTTTTTGAACATTAGTGGCATGTTTATAAATTTTAATTGTTTTTATTTATTTTGTTATTTTTTACCTTTTCAAAATGGTTCTCAAAACCCTTCAATTTGCTGGTTGTGTACCTTGCCATGATATATAGCTAGCTTAATATTAATCTAACGAAAGGTTTGTTGATAAAAGATGTAAGTTTTAGTCTGGCTTGCCGGAAGCCATTATACTAAACCGTGTCTACCTTATATTAAACAATATTACACAAGTGGCGTGTGGGTAAGCGTTATAAACTGTTGTGTATGTTATTATTATAATAATAATCAAATGGCTTGTTTTCAAGCCATATAATCACTTTGAATAGTTTGCAAGTGAATCAGAATAATAAACAAGTAGCTTGTGTGTTTGCCATATAAAGCCTTGACTGGTTTGCCAGTATATCCGAACAACGAAAAATGGTTCAAAGGTAAGTACTGGAAAACCATAATATTAAATAAGTGTCTTCTAATCTAACGCTTTTATGGCTTACTTATAAAAGTGTACACTAGCACAGGAGTGCAGATGTCAGATATTGCTTGACATTTTTCATAAACACATTTCACATTTTATATGTAATGTATGATACAATGTAAAATATATTCTTATATGATAATATATAGCGTTACAGCAGTGTTTTGTTCAGTGTATTGTTGTAAACAGGTACTGATATACGCTACATAGTATATATTCATACACAATCAGTCATATTGTCATTTACCCATGCCTCACCAAATACAATCAAATGCGTACGTAATACTCTCGACATAAACCACTAGGTAGCGTCACTTTTTTTTTTATAAAATATCAAAAATTCATGCAAATCCAATGTTTGTAATGTCACAACTATAATATATATTTATTGGGTATATTAATCCTTCATTTTAAGGCCAAGCAACCTCTATGTCTATTATTTGTCACTATTACAATTTGTTAATACTATTTGCGGGGAAAACAAGTCACACAACGTAATTAGTATATGCACGTACAAGGAAGATAGAATATCTAGTTTATACAGTACACCACTTCAATGTGTGTTTTATTATGGAAACAACTGATGTACTGAAAAAATGTACACAATTTATTATACGATAAAGTGAGACTCACATAATTCTTCATTGATGACGATCGCGAATGTATTAAATACATATAAACATCACCTTGAAAAGGTATTGGTAATTTGAATAAACAAATTTTAATATGTTCTTATAATTGACAAATAAAGAAGAATTCAATCTTTAATTCCTTAAAACAACGACTGACACGTCATTTACAATGCGTTAAATGTACTTGTAATATTTCCCAGAAAAACGAATGCGATTATAGTGATATTAATTCATTGCCTTACTTTAAGAATCTGTGTGGATTTTAAATTGATTTCACTATCTAGATATTTCAGCACTACGTTCGTGCTATAGAAACCAGATTTCTACGGTTGATTTAGCTTACGAAAATGTCATTATATTTTGTTAATTTATTTCCTGGGCAATCTTGATATGAGTCAGTCGTCTATCGGATTTGTATTGAATTAACACAATAGACATCTCTTGCGTGCATAGGTTAGTATGGATTCACCTTTAGAGGAACAATTCAAAATGTAGTACATTGTATTGATGACATATGACTGAAATTCATATGCTGTATTCGAACAAAGTACTCTTATACAATAACACTATAAAACATTGTATTATATTGCTAACCGAACACACGAGGAATGTGAATGCAGTCTTCGTAACACTGGGACTGTACACAAGGCAGAAAGTGATAAGCAAACTCTCTGTGGTAAATTAAACTCCTAAACCTACAAAGAAATATTTATTCAGGGGGTCAAATGATAATATTCATAGTTTTTCAGAGGCCCACTACACCGCAAAATATGTATGTTATATTTACTAATACAGCACGGTGTGTCAAAGTTTAAGTCTTCAGCGGAAATGATGCTTCGGATTGAGTGTATTGTGTGTTCGTTGAGCAGCATGTAGGTAATACCGGAATAGTACAGCCCCGGGTACTGCATACGTCTGATGCCTCTCATAGCTGTAAACCAATTATGTTGCGTATTGTTACTGAGTAAGGATGACTATGGGTGTTCCCAGTTGGCTTTTATCAATCCCGAGCTGCACGAAATGATTATTTAATGGAGTTTGAGGGGGAGGGGGGACTTATTGATTTTTTATATACAGGTTAATGCCTTTTTACTAACTCAAGCAGCATGAAGGAAAGATGAATTCATTATTAAAGTGACTGAAAGTTCTATGATTTCGATATTTAACCTTTTACAATACTTATTTTATTAATCCATAAGTTGAAAATACCAATTAAATTTGAATATACGATGAATACACGTCTCACCCTATACAGTGACGACGTGTTTCTATGGCGTCATTGGTTGACACAAAAGCCATTCAAAGCATTATTGTTTTTATCTACATTTCAGCAATGTTTACTATGTGACAAACGACTACACATTTAATTAGCAATTAATGTTTTTGTTCATGAATTTGATGGTGTTTCACTATGATGATGTGGTCTGATCTAACTGCGGATCAACATTTGTTATCAGTTACAACATTTACAAAATAGATCTGCCAGTTTAAACTTAGGTCACAGTCACTTGATATGCTGAAATGTTTGAAATGGTTATCATCTAAAGGACGAACCGACTTCCACAAGGCATATACTTACAAATAGTGCTATTTCTATTCTCTTCCATACAGTAATACAGTAATTTTCCGCAGCTGTTTTATCCAGTTACGGAATGCAACAAATGCTTGCATATTTCTATTATTTATTCCTACATTTTTGATTGATTGAAAGAGCACCATTTCTTACCATAAATTACCTCAGACTGGTGACCGACTTTAAATCCTAGAAAATCCCTCATCAAGTTTATTTCAGTTGCCAGACTAGCATGGATAATCGGCAATACACTCCCATCGGTATTTTCAATGACAACCACTGTTAGTACGACTTCAAAACACTGTATTATAACTATTACTGCATAAACGCAGGCAGACACTGTTTCTTATGGGACACGAAACAACAAGCGACAAATATTTATTTGTAATGAAAGATACAAAGGAATAACAAGCGAAACAGGTTTAGTTTTTTTTTTTTTTACTTACGCTCAACAGCTCTGTCATACTGCTGAAAAAAGGTGGACAACATTACAGAACCCTTTGTCCCGACAGAAAACTTGATGGTCCGGTAATTTCTAGCACTGATATTCGTGAATGGGGTCATTAAATCAATGACCCCTATAATTTTATATTATTTTTGTTACATTGATAACAGACTTTCAAAATTGTTACAGATTTGTCAATAAAAACAAAGCACAACCCTGTCGTTTTTTTACAACATTAAAATGAGAAAGAACATCGGGCTTTTAATGTATGGATTCTTCTCACATAGATGCACATTATGATTGCATTATAATAGATACTGCAATACTGCCAGCAAAGAAACCCATTACAGGGATCATATTGTATTCGTCTATATTTACAATTGTGGTTGGATATATTTTGTTGTTAATCTGTTCCCAGCTGTTATTTTACACCGCCTTCATAATTATGTGATATTTTGTTATATCGGGGTCAATTAAAGTAAAAACATTATGGCAATATTGTGTACAATCTCTATTTGTTATAAGTACGAAGACCTGTATTATTGATTGTACAATAATCTTAATTTGTTACAAAGTATTCCACGAACAGAACAATGACTGACTTTCAATGTATATTATATTTCCTATTTAATTGTCACGTGTCTACTAGGACTATGGATCTACTCTATTTATGTCGATTCACTGGTCAGATCCACGTTTACAATTCAAAGGGGATGAACCAATCCGATTGCGTTCTGGCTCGGAGTTATATAAACGTGTATGGATTCCTGATCTTTATTTTGTAAATGTCAAGAAAGCGGCTCTGCATGACGTGACAGAGACGAACACACATATACGAATATATCCCGATGGCTGGATTGTCTACGATTTGAGGTGAATAAACTTTTCTTTTGTTACAGTCATGCATGTCTAATGTTGTGCATGATCAATCTGATTAAAATAAGATCCTGTTTGGCTTAATTGTTTTTAATTTTTTTATATATATAATTACTATAATTATTTTAGTTATTTACTATAATGATTATTATTTATTTTAATTATTTTTTAACGTTACAATTATTTTGCTGCAAGAATGGTTTTGTTCGTGAAAGCCACCTGGATCTGAACAACCCGCATAGGAACTCTCGTTTCAGTCTCATAATTTACGAGAAAAACAGCAGCCAATCAAATTCGTTGTAACATGTGCAAGATTACGCGAGTGTAATTGTTTTTGTTATGGTCGCCATTTTGTTTTTCGTCAGCGTGAAGATTCCGGAGTTGTTATTGGTAAGTATATTGTGTATTTTATATAGATTCGTTTCTTGGTAAAAAAAAAACAAAAAACGACAGACAACTTTAGTCAGCTGACAGTGTATGTATGAGATGATATTGTGAAAATTGAAGCAATTTTGTTTGTATTCATTCGTAATGATGGATCTAATTCAATCACTTTTTGTTATTTTGCGTCGGATGTTAGCTGCAGTTCTGTAGCTCGCTTGGTTTCGCTGTCGGGTACTTCGTTCGTCGTGGTGTTAACGCGAAACCAGAAAGCTTCAGTTCTATCCTATGCGAGTTGCTCTATTTTGCCGACCTGATATCAGGTCGGGCCGTAACAGCAGTTTTTTTTTTCCATTATTTTCGCCTCAAGTTTCTACTGTCGATGGGTTCCGAAACATTTTCATCAATTATTTTGAGGACGATGGTCCAAAAACTACAGCGAAATCGTGACGTGAATAAGAGCTGTAAATACAAGTGAACTAATTATTAATTTTGTTTCTTTTAGTTTCAGATTGTTTCTGTTTGTTAGCTACTATGTCGTATGTAGTTGGAGTTTTTGAATAAAGCTGGAAACCTCCCAGTGGATACACCAGAAAAAAGATTCTCCGGAATAGAGATGAAATTATTGGATTGAAAAATGGTTGGCTGTGCCCAGCAGAGCTGATATGATTGTTTTTAGCCTTTTAGAATCATTTTTTTTGGTCAAAAAATGAAATGCAGTTGTATTGTCTACAAGGATCACCCCCTAGGAACATGGTTTATAGTTCTAAATGTGTGTAGGGAACAAAATATAAAACTGTTTTCACAGCAATTAAGACACATTGGCAATTGTTAATAATTTATTAAAAAATATAACTGATGTCTCTGTACATGTTTTCCCAGCATGAGGACAGATCCAATAAAGGAAATTTTGTACTACAAGTAATAATTCATATGCAAGATAGAGCTTTTAACTACAATTTCTGTAATCAATCACAAATAACATGTCTGACTCGTACTGAGAGAAAAAAATGGGTAAAAAAAAAGGTTTTACAAATTTAATTAGTTATTTATTATTGAAGTTTGTCAAAATCTACGTGACATCGTATCAACATTGGATTAAAAATATCCCCAAAATAAGAATTTTCACATATTCAGAGATATTTGTTTGAATCTGTTGGACAACAAATACAGATCCTTATGTCACACTTGTAAATTATGACAATGTGATCAATTCTCAATTACCACTAAATAACATAAAATGCTTATTATTCTTCAAATGTTTTTAATCAGATGACAATAAAATTCAAAGCCAATCTGATTATACCAACTTCACACTGCTATTATCAATGGCACATTCAGTCCTCTGTACCAGTGCTTGATGAGCTATTCTCAATTATTGCATCAGACCCTATACTGTCACTGCTAACACTATCACTATCTGTATCAGCACAGTAATGAATAAGATGTCTTTCAATATAACTACTCTCATCTTACAACTGTGATATAATACTGTCTTTCAATTGATTTATTTCCAGACTTGAAGCAAAATCTTCATAAAGTTTCACCCGTCTGCATACATTGTGTGTTTCTTAAGTATGATACAAAATAACGGAATGAGATGGTTTGTCATCTCTCCCAAATTCCTGTACATACAATTCTATCAAATAAAGGACCATAGTGAATAACATGATGAAATTAACACCCCATTCTAAGAGCTGTTGTACAAAAAATAATATGCAACTCTGTATGCGACACTTTCGTCATTTCTTTTAAGTGAGACTCTTATACAACAGAATCAGTTTCGCTGTGGTACTTCCCAATGTAAGAAATTGAGGCAGGATATTCCCTTCAAAGTAATCATAGAATCTAGATGTATAATCAAGTGATGAACAGTAGACAAGTGTATGTGGAAACTGATCAGTTTCCTCTCTCAACTTATCAACCATCCAGTAAAAAGTTGAGGGGATATCACATACAATTTTCAAAACACCATGTATAACATTAGTCTTAAACATTTATATTATTACAGTCTGAAATGGAGACTGTCCAATTTGGATGCTGTTGCGGTCAATGCACATCAGGAAAATAGGATCATAGTTCTCCTAAATAGGAAAAATACACTCTAAGTGCACATTCCTGCTCTTTGCGCCTGTCTTTGTTACTTTGAGCAATAGTCGGCTTTCCCCTGTAAAGAGCAAAAAAGAAGATACTCAACATGTGTAACTTAATTTAATATAGATACTGGTAATTCATTTTTCCTCTGTCTTAGGGGCTTGAGAATTTGAAACTTGGAAGGAGTGTGAACAAATTTTTGTTTGTACCATGGCTGTCACAAATTGGGCAGTTTTGGCAAATCAAATAGTTAGACGTGTAGTTTAAAGTAGAGAATAATCACCTGCGCATGGCAGATGGCCATAGCGTGTCATTGTTCACAAATGAGCATCTACTCATAAGCCTACGCATTTTTAACGTGTTGTTTATTACACTTGAGCCTCAATTCCTACATTTGCACAGGTGACAATCCTCCTGCTTTAATTTGTAGCAAATTTGATGATGCCTATGCTTTGATCTCATGTTCGATGGTTATGGCTTTAAACAACAAATTCTAAAACGCTGTGGTACAATGTGTTGTTAATGAGTGATATACTCACCACTTTGGAACTGTATGAACTTCATCAACCACTAATAAAATGATCTTGTTACCATGTTTTTCCTTTAATATTTCAATATTTTGTGTATTCTTTAAGTAAGCCTTTGGCGACCAAAAATATATTTTGGCAGGTCAGCATCGAGATTTAATTTTGTTATTGTTGCTGCTGACAAACCACAATTTCTGATGAAAAATATCTAAAGAAAAAAAGGAGCACATTAACATTAATTTGTAATTAATCAAGTTTGTATCAATCAACTGAATTATTTTTTTTAGGGGGAAGTAAAGTAGAATCAGGGTTCTCCACGAGGGGTTTTTACAGGGCGCCGCGCCCTGTTATCTGAAATTGGCGCCCTGTTTAAATTGTCAGCGCCCTGTTATATTTCCTGTGCGCCCTGCATGGTCCTAGACAAAGAATTGTTTACAAAACAGGCCAACACTCATTGTCTTCCGAAGATGATTCATCGTGCTCAGGGTAACTGGTTCATTGTTTTAAGGTGCAACTGTGAAAATTCCGGTTTGTTATCGTAGCAGGTCACCGTGAGGTGATAACACCACCAAACAAAAAGTTACAAGTTTTTTCAACACGATTAAAAATGAACATGTGGCCTAGAAAAGTGCATTACTGTACCCATATTTTTACTGCCAGGGTGACATCAAATATATAAAATCGTTATCGGTAAAACCATTCGTTAAACATAAGTTCTATGGTTAAAACCAAGTTCACGCCATGACTAGGTAGCGGCAACATCGTCACCGCCGAGTGGAACAAAGACAGCAACCGGGCAGCTATGCACTTGCATGATCGGTAAACGACCAGCGCAGCCGACGTACCATCACAGACATTGCTGATCACCAAAAAGTCCACACGAATGCTTGCTTGAACATGTAAATGTTTATATTTAAATGTCACTATTTAAAGTTGAATTTTCTTTAAATCACGATTTAACAAGTCATTGTCAATGACACGTCCCCGTTCCGTTCATATTTGAGTGACATATACATTCAAAGCAGATCATGACCGAAATGCACCTGCATATGTACAACACATTGTGCTAAATCTGAACAAAATCCATCCATGCATGACTGAGATCCGGTTCTGGAATTGTGAAAATATGTGATTTTGATGCATTTTCGGCCTTAAAATGGCCATCATTCCGCTATTGTTAAGCAGATCATGAAACAAATGCACATAGCTATTTGTGACATGATGTACCATGTGTGTGTGAAGTTTGAACTTGATCAATCCAGACATGTCTTGGATACGGATCCAACTGAATTCTTTAACAAAATGGCCGCCAGTCGGCCATTTCGAACTTGATCCGAAAAAAAAAAAGACGTGCATCAAGGTCCTATTATGTTTAATGTATGTACCAAATTTGAACAAAATCCATCCATGCATAACTGAGATACGGGTCCGGAATGGTGAAAATGTGCGATTTCAATGCATTTTCGGCCTTAAAGCGGCCCCCATTTGGCTATCGTTAATGAGATCATGAAACAAATGCACATACATATTTGTGACATGATGTACCTTGTGTGTGTGAAGTTTGAACTTGATCAATCCAGACATGTCTCACATACGGATCCAGAACTGAATTCTTTAAAACAAAATGGCCGCCAGTCGGCTATTTCGAACTTGATCCGAAAAAAAAAATGACGTGCATCAAGGTCCTATTATGTTTAATGTATGTACCAAATTTGAACAAAATCCGTCCATGCATAACTGAGATCCGGGTCCGGAATGGTGAAAATGTGCGATTTTGATGCATTTTCGGCCTTAAAATGGCCGCTATTCGGCTATCGTTAATCGGATCATGAAAAAAATGCATGTGCATATGTCCCATATAATGTGTGATGCATGAGTTAAGCTTGAACTTAATCGGTCCATGCATGTTCGAGATACAGGTGATCACGGACGAACGGACGCACACAGGGCAAAACATAAGTCCCCGTTTTCGGACTGCGTCCGAACGGGAACTAAAAACCACGGTAAAACGGCCATGCTTTCAACTCGCATCATAAGTGGAGGAAATAAATTTACTTGTGTTCTTTTGGAACAAATATTCTGATTGGTTGTTTTTCGCGTCAATGCGTGGCTCTGGCCAATCAAAAGCATCGTTACATAGTATTAGGGTGCACACAGTAAAATGAACTGTTTCCGGGTCATAACTGTTTTCAACGAAGCAGACAACAAACTTTCGATTCGAATGAAAATTATTCTTTTAAGTATGTATTTTGTTTATTATACCTAATTCTATTATTTTTGATAGTAACTGTTAACTGCAGATCGAAAATCTTCTATTGTGTACATTTTATTTCGTTTGATCACCTTGGTTTTTGGTGCCATTCATGCAAGTTTTTTAATGAACCAATTACGAACGTTTGTGCGACATACATTTTATTTTGCTTCGTCCAAATGAATATAAATCATAAATGTAAATTTTTGCTAAAAATTAAATAAAGCATGTATAAATAAATATTTGGGAAAATAAATTAACAAACTTGTTACGTCTTTTTCTGGACGCGATCATTACTTGTAAACAACTGATGTCCCCACTTGAGGAATCGTGCAGCTAAAATCAGCTGATTGTACGTGCTGACATTTACTTAATAGCTCTTCAAAATTCCTATTCATTTTGTAATAATAAATATATATTATGCATATATAATAATATGTAGATTAATAGATTTTTTGGTTTCCATTTTTCAACATCCTTGCCAATGATGCACGTTACAAATGTGCCACGCCCACTTCACATTGGCGCGCCCTGTTTAATTTTCAAACCGTGGAGAACCCTGAGAATTCTACTAAAATCATTTTATTATGTACATAGGTACATATCTGGTCTTTTATCAGGGACACCAAGAGTGATACAATTATGATTGGTCCATCAGTTGGTGATTATATCATTGAAAACTTTTCCCATATCCAGTTGGCAGAATTGCAAGTACATCATTTTTACCTAAAAGATACTTTATAGCCAATTTTTGTTCTCCTTTCAACTGTGTGGGATCAACATTGAACTTCTCACAGACCTTAAAATTCAATAGTAAAAAAATAACATAGGTCACAGTCATGTATAAGTAGTACCACTCGAGCAGTGTATTACCAGGTTTTTAATAAGACAATAACACGAATCGAAAGATAACTCTGACTACTATAGAACAGATGAGCATTGGTCAGATGTATTTGTTTGGGGGCTTAACTTTTTAATCAAATAAACTGATGTGACTATAGCATAAGGGGATGTTTATTATTTTATCAAAAAATGTAAGATACCAGGTAGTGCGAGATGTACACATAGTCCCTCTATCCCTGGTCTGAAAATGAGGATAGAGGGATTGTGACAGGGAGTAGTATTAGTGAGATCCTAGTTTATTTCCTTTTTTTCTTGGTTAAAGATTGACAGTACTGGTAAACACTAGCCACTGTTAGATGCAGTAATACAAAATACTAGTAATTTGGAACTTGTGTATATTGAATAAAAAAGAAGAAAAAACATCAAAAACTGGACGGACCTAACCTGGATTTTACCCATCAAGCTTTGCAAAATTTTAGTGTTTGTCTTGCAATTTAGGGTAGATAATCAAATTTACCTAATTTTTCCCTTTGAAATATCTATGAAAACACCCTTTTTGTTATAGGTATGCTAATGTTGTATTTGTTCAAGTAAGCTCTTGTAAGGGTTGAACTGGCTGGACAACAGGAAGTGCTCTGCCTGCCAAGCTTCAAATAATGACATATGATAACATCAGTACTGTCTATATTTAAATAATCTCCACAATTGCGACAAAACATATACAAATTATTGCAGCTTCCTGCTGAATATTTAATGACTTCAATCGTTAATTGCGTGAGTATATCAAATTTTCAAACGCAATGTCCACAAAAAAACTACGAAACGTTCACACAACACTGTCGACGCCATTTGACCTTTATATGCGAAAAATGAAAATAATGACAAATACTGCCATAAATTTGCTCACTGTGTATTCATATACATAGATATCGTAGACCAAAGTAGAAAATACTAAAAATGCTGTGACTCAGGCGAAAATTGGCCGACTTAAATGACATTACGAAATGACATTACGAAAACACATAAAACAGATAAATGCGAGTGCGTTCTGAAATCTTCGGGTTAACGTGTGTCAACAAAATAACAGCAAGTTCTGCCAAGGCACGCTTAAAGTTTCAAGTCTGAGAAGCAAAATAACCAGTCGGCCATCGAACGCAAAGTTACGCTGCAGGACAACAGCTACAAACAAGACAATATGCGAAGTATGCAAGGAAACAACGATTGTTTGTCAGTAACAATTACGAAATTCATCGAAACACGCATAAACCTACCTCGAACTTCACCTCTGCAGCAGTACATGTGTGGTCAGCCATTTTTTCATCTTGAGTTCTACGCTTGCGCAAAACATGAGTTTAACCGCTTTGTAAGACGCTCTGTGATTGGCTGAGTAAATTGCCTGGTACTGGAACGAGAGTTCCTATGCGGGTTTTTCAGAACATTGGTGCATGATGTGCTTTCTAGCTTATCATTTGTCTCGTTTTGATACTTTATTATTATTATGACGGCTTCTAGCAATACAAAATACTATTTCGTAATTTTAATTTACAATTATTGTCTTCTCTAAATCACCACCGGTCTGACACCCACTGTTTACAGTGTATTTTTGTTGTAAATAATTCATGTAATTATTCTTGTATTTTCATCAATACATAATTAAAAGATTGTATTAATCGTAATTAAAATATTTGCTACATTTGCTTGCATAATATAATATTTTAGATGGCAGGTAACAACAATAACAATAACCTTGTTATAAAAACCCATGACAGTGTGTTCAAAATTAGCACATTTTTGACACAGTAATTGGTTGATTTTGGGATATTCCCTATGATATTTGGAAATAAAAAAAGGAACACTAATTGTTGAAAAATTAACGTAAACAGTTTGACTAATTTTCAATTCAAAACGACCGAATGAGTTTGGTATAAGTCAATAGAGAAATCACAAAACAAAAGCATATTATGAAGTGCCCAACAAGCCTGGCTGGTAAATTCATATCTAATTTAATATTACATGCCAGACTGAATTTAATGGAATAACTGCAGGTGTTCGAAAGCGGAGTCAGAAGGTAAAGAAAACAGACTGAATGCAAAAAAAACGCAAAACAGATTCAAAGTTTCAAGCAAAATTCGACATTTTAATAACACTGCACGAATTTCGAGATGATGCTTCTATTTTCAAATGGAATATGCTCTAAAAACCTTAACAACGTCTATTAAGCCATACATGAATGCAGAACACTTGTGTCTTCACATGGACACTTGTGTGTCCTGTAGTCCTTGGTCGTACTTGTGAGACGCCCACTAGTATAGTATAGATGATTTCAAATAACCCCTAACATGCGATGAAGGTTATTCTCATCACTGACTACTTGTCGTGATGTTGGCCTTGATGCATCAACTTATGTGAACGATTGACAACGAGTGACTTGACTGAATACATTACACACCCAATCAATGGCAGTAGGATATTTTATATTTTATAGAGTGAGTTTGCTACTGGTGTGCCATATGTATCTTGAACGATTTCCCATGGACTCGCAGTCATGCACTATAAAGATTGAAAGTTGTAAGTCATATCAGCCATTCAATGATCAGTATCAAAGAGAGGCGAACAAATATTCACATTAAGGTGGAGATGCAGGTTCGTGGGCACTTGGGAGTGAAATTTTTTTTTTTGCTTTTTATTATCCAAACAGTCTTGGCTATAGACTGTTAAAATTTTGTAGAATTGTGAATAGTGGAACATACTCAAAAACCGATTTTAAAATATAGATAACAGGTGCAAACATTATCTCTTTTGAATGCTTAGCAAGATTTAGCAAGGCTGTACATAAATAATAAAAAAGAAACATGGTGAAAAAAAGAAATGACGAGATCTCCATATTATGCACTATATTTAACTTTTAACAAAACGATAATACATTTAAATTTAGAACTGTTACAACCATTTTAAATATGAGCATTAGCAAACTTCTTACTGAGTGAATTGTTATGCAAATTAGCAATTATCTCGGCTTATTTTTAGTGCACATCCCGGAACTATAAAAACATAGCTCCTAGACACTTTGACCTTTTGTTTTGAAATTTTCACAAATGATTGACAATGTGTTTATCTTCAAAACGCCGTTGAGGCATTGTTTTTGGTTGAACAGTGTTACAAAAATCGTACAGACAACTAGCCTGGGTGTTAATTTATGCATAAACTTGAAGTAGTGAAATTTGAGCTGCTGCCCTGCAAAATTGATAACTGGTAGACAGTTTTCAAAACGGCACTTTCTTCATAGTAAACAGTTGTACCCATAAACCAATTTTGACAGGAAACAGAAGCATGGTTTAGAAGCTAATTTTTTTAATTCGCTTTTGACCAAAAAAGCACATTTTTGTGCATATTTCAAACTACAGTGTCCATAAAAAAAATACTAACAACATTTTAAAATTCATACAATAAGCTTTCCGAAAATATATAGTTTTGTGGACAAGAGAAGTCATCTTGGTTTCCTAATTAACTAATTAAAATACCTGTCAGGTAAACTGCATCTCTACCTTAAGTCGCCTAATTTTTATTACTTACGTCATTGACTATGTCCATCAATCAATGTTATGTATGCTTTCTCCATTTTGATTCATATATAATGAAACTGACATTTTCTTTAGAGTAATGTTGAAATAAGCCAAACAAAGAGTCTGCGCGGAATGTAAGAAAATGTAAAAATAAATATTTTGCTGGTCCTTATTTTTAATATCCTATTTTGAACCCAAGTTATCTACAACACAGACGACATACGTCTGAACTGGGGATGGGGAAGAACCGGTAATGTTACAGCAATAATGGATAGCGAGGTGTCTTTGCCAGGCTTTACGTTACACGAGACAACTACGACCAAACAGGAGATACCATTTCCGATGGGTAAGTTCTCCCTTACAGTCTTATTCACAAACTTTAATATAAACACTAATGGATTCTCCACGAATAAAAACCAAATTAGACCTAGGAAACAATAAACTGTTACAAACAACGTGACGGTAGAACAGACAGGATAGTATTTGTCACTGATTTTGTATTTGTCAATCAATCTTCGACGTAATGAGAGAGATTTCGTGAGAATGTGTCTAATTTCCACGCATCCATTTTATATAACAAGCTATTGAAACTGAAATATGTTGACACATTTATATTACAAATATTATCCTGGACACATGCCTTATTATTCACAGTTTCGGAACCGCGTATTTTGTGTACATCAACTCATCCGGTCCGTGTTAATAACAATCGTAAAATAACACATCTTTTACTCAGACACTAGACCGCTATCATTATAGAAATATACAAGTCTCCGTGCGCAAAAACAGAATAACATTTTTTAATGGGATTATTCGTTTTTAAGTGCTAGTAATTACTTAGAAACGGAAATTAATTCTCTTCAAGTTCTTTAAAAAAAATCATTGAATCTAATCGCTAGCCAACTTTATCTGTATATTGACGACGGGATGCACATTTGGAGTATAATGTCAAAAAGTATATATATCGCTTTAACAATAATGAACGACCAACACCGTCATATTGGATAGGAAGCTGATTCTTTGAGCGATAGTGTGCGACCCACAGCGTCATATTGGGTGAGAAGTCAATTCTATACAAGATAGTGTGCGATCCACAGCACCATATTGGATGAAGAGCTGGTTCTTTATAAAATAGTGTGCGTCTCACAGCACCATATTTGATGAGGAGATGATTCTTTACAAGATAGTGTGATACCCACAGCGTCATATTGGATGAGAAGTCAATTCTATACAAGATAGTGTGCGATCCACAGCACCATATTGGATGAAGAGCTGGTTCTTTATAAAATAGTGTGCGTCTCACAGCACCATATTTGATGAGGAGATGATTCTTTACAAGATAGTGTGAGACCCACAGCGCCATATTGGATGAGAAGATGAATCAATACAAGATAGTGTGCGACCCACAGCGCCATATTGGACGAGGAGATGATTCAATATAAGATAGTGTGAAACCCACAACGCCATATTGGACGAGGAGATGATTCAATACAAGATAGTGTGAGACCTACAAAGCCATATTGGATGAGGAGATGATTCAATACAAGATAGTGTGCGACCCACAGCGCCATATTGGACGAGGAGATGATTCAATATAAGATAGTGTGAGACCCACAACGCCATATTGGACGAGGAGATGATTCAATACAAGATAGTGTGCGACCCACAACGCCATATTGGATGAGGAGATCATTCAACACAAGATAGTGTGCGACCCACAACGCCATATTGGATGAGGAGATGATTCAATACAAGATAGTGTGAGACCTACAAAGCCATATTGGATGAGGAGATCATTCAATACAAGATAGTGTGCGACCCACAACGTCATATTGGATGAGGATATGATTCAATACAAGATAGTGTGTGATCCACAGGACCATATTGGATGAGGAGATGATTCTTTACAAGATAGTGTGCGACCCACAACGCCATATTGGATGAGGAGATGATTCTTTACAAGATAGTGTGCGACCCACAGCGTCGTATTGGGCGAGTAGATGATTCTTTACAAGATAGTGTGCGACCCACAACGCCATATTGGATGAGGAGATGATTCTTTACAAGATAGTGTGAGACCCACAAAGCCATATTGGATGAGGAGATGATTCAATACAAGATAGTGTGCGACCCATAGCGCCATATTGGATGAGGAGATGATTTTTTTTACAAGATAGTGTGCGACCCACAGCGTCATATTTGATGGAGAGCTGATTTTATTCCCGATTGTGTTCGACCAACACCACTATATTGAACGGAGAGCGCCATATTGGATGAAGAGCTGATTCTTTACAAAACAGTGTGCATCCTAGAGCACCATATTTGATGAGAAGTCAATTCAATACAAGATAGTGTGCATCCCACAGCACCATATTGGATGAAGAGCTGGTTCTTTATATAATAGTGTGCATCCCACAGCACCATATTGGATGAGAAGTCAATTCAATACAAGATAATGTGCATCCCACAGCACCATATTGGATGAGAAGTCAATTCTATACAAGATAGTGTGCGATCCACAGCACCATATTGGATGAGAAGTCAATTCTATAGAAGATAGTGTGCGATCCACAGCACCATATTGGATGAAGAGCTGGTTCTTTATATAATAGTGTGCATCCCACAGCACCGTATTTGATGAGAAGTCAATTTTATACAAGATAGTGTGCGATCCACAGCACCATATTTGATGAGAAGTCAATTTTATACAAGATAGTGTGCGATCCACAGCACCATATTGGATGAGAAGTCAATTCTATACAAGATAGTGTGCGACCCACAGCACCATATTGGATGAGGAAATGATTATGATTCATTACAAGATAGAGTGAGACCCACAAAGCCATATTGGATGAGGATATGATTCAATACAAAATAGTGTGCGACCCCCAACGCCATATTGGATGAGGAGATGAATCAATACAAGATAGTGTGCGATCTACAGCACCATATTTGATGAGGAGATGATTCTTTACAAGATAGTGTGAGACCCACAAAGCCATATTGAATGAGAAGATGAGTCAATACAAGATAGCGTGCGACCCACAACGCCATATTGGACGAGGATATGATTCAATACAAGATAGCGTGTGATCCATTTCTTACAAGAAATGCACATTACTGAGGAAATAGTTCCATATTTTTATCGTGAATGGAAAGGTAATACATTCCATTGTTTTGGCACTCATAGCAGTAGAGGGGTTGCCATCCTTTTTCAAAAATAGCTATAAATGTTTTATCTTCTAACGTCTCATCAGATTACAGAATAAGTTTGGTAAATTATAAAATATTTAACGACTTTTACTCTTTCGATAATATCTATGCTCTTCATACTATTAATATTCAAAACACGTTTTTACGTAAGAAATTCCTAATCTAATTATCGCAGGTGACTTTAATTGCATTGTGGATAAATTCAAAGACAAAACAGGTGATATGGCAAGGTCTATTTCAAATTCAACATCTGCATTTAATTCATTTTGTTCAACACTACAAGTTATTGATATGTGGCGCTTTATGAACCCTGACCTACGCGAGTTCACCTATCGTCAATATATTCGCTTGTTCTAACCAGATTAGATTATTTTTTGATACCTAAACTCGCCTAAAATTCACTGCCGTCTTGTTTTATTAAACCAGCTATTCTTACCTATCATCGCGCAGTTCTAATCTCGGTTAAAAGTTCAGGACATGAAAGAGGACCAGGTGTTTGGAAACTGAACGTGAATTTACTACAAATTGATCATTATAAAGACGGTATCATATCGAAATACGAGAATAGAATGTACTGATATCACTGCTTCCGTCTAATTTCAATCTATTTTGCCAAAAATCGTATGCGTCAAAAACGTTAGTATTTAGAACCTAAAATAAATGATACACTCGATACAGAAATACTAAATGAGTATGAACACGTTAAAATGTAAATCGAACAATTGTCGGCCGATCTAAGTGGGCTACTGAAGGTGATAGACCTACAAAATTTGTTCTCAATTCGGAACAAAAACGAAACTCGACAAACGACATGCAGAATTAAAAGTCGGCGATAGAATTGAAAACACGCCAATGAAAATTCTCAAGTCAACTAGTGAATTCTATAATACGCTCTTCTCGTCAAATAATAATTAAATGGTAATGATATAAACAAATATGTACAAGATATTAATCTAGAAAATCTAATTAGCAAAGAAGAAAAACTTAAACATGGCACTCCTATATCGTGTGGAGAATGCACTAACGTCGTTCGGAACTTAAAAACGATACATCTACTGGTAACGATGGATTACCAGCCGAATTTTACAAATTTCATGAAACGATTATCATTGGGACAAATAAACATATACTTTTTATTTCGCAATGGAGTGCATTGTTGTGTTTGATACATAAAACGGCCTATTCGTCTTCTTAGCGTAGACTATAAAATTTTGTACTGGCAGCGACTACTACTACAACCAATTATGAATAGAATTATAAACGAAGACCAAACAGCAAAAATAAAGAAACGATTTATCAGACAGAATGTTAGGCTTATATACGCTGTAATTGATTACACAACAGTTCAGAAAATACCTGGTGCAATACTGTTCTTTGATATCAGGAAAGCGTTCGATAGTGTTGAATGGAGCCTTTTGTTTACAAATTTAACTTTAGGCTACATTAGTTATATTAAAACACTTTATTATGACTGCCGGGTGGTTATCACGGCCTATTCCGCTACAAAGATGCAAGGTTGCCCTATTTCGTCTTCACTCTTTCTACATGTAGTGGAGATCCATGCAATTAATATTAAAACTGATAATAAAATTAAAGGTATTACAAATACAAATTTCTCGCGTAGCTGATGATACTACTATTTTCGTATCAAATACAGATTCTATAGTTTAGTGAATACATTTAGCTCAGTGTCGGGGTTATGTCTAAACGTTGGAAAAACAAAAGGCATATGGATTGGGCCACGTAACAAACGACCCGATGATTTTGCTGGTTTGAGATGGTTAAAGATGCCAATACAATCTCTAGGTACCCTTATCTTATATGACACTCGTGCGGATATTTTTCTCGCTCTAAACAAAAACATGAATGCCATAGTACATATCCCATCGCTATGGTCACACAGAATTATCATTTTGTATGGTGAAATTGCAGTAATTAAATCACTGGCGTTCATGAAAATAGCTTACCTTCATGGCAAACACATTATTACAAATCATGGGTCAATTCAAACATCATATTTGTAAGCCATGTCATTGATGACTATGGTAATGAAATACTATAAAACTACTGCGAAATGTAAAAAAATGTAAAGCAAAGTCGTCGCGCCACGCATGCGCGGGATATATGGGCCTTATATAAACAAAGATGGCGACTTTGACTGTTACGCAGATCAACGAATACAAATTGAGACGTTACCAAGCTTTAATTAGGTATTTTCAAGTGATTGTAAGGTATCGAAGAAGTCATCGGCGGTAATTAGTGCACGTCGCGCCCAGGTCAATCCTCATACTTGTGATTTCAATTAGAAGAGCGCATTGGATTGTGGGAAAATCAATGTTTATCAACATAAATGTCACGCGACGAACTACCGCCCTTTAATCAATGGGTTACCGAAACAGTGGCTCAATATACCACTGGGAAACCGAATTTCAGATACTTCATGGCATACATCGGTTCTGTAATGTTAAACAATTGTTCAGTTTTATGTATAAATTTCTCCATGATATCTTGCCTCATAGATAAAATTTATACAAGTGGAAAATAACTAATGAAACATTATGTTCGTTATGTAATGTAAATAACGACATTGAACATCTCTTCACCAATTGTGAAAGAGTAAAGGAGTTTCTGGAAGCAAATATAAGCTCAAATACACAATTGTACAGCGACAATAACAATACCCACACTTACGTATGGAATGAATGGTTACAGTCAGCGTGAAAATCTGTTGAATGTAATTGCAATGTTCATAATATCATGGCTGCAAGTGACAGTGGTGAAAATTGCAATTTTGTACCTAGTGTTCTTATCTGAGCTCAAATTGAGATTGTAACAAAAAGCGAAAACTGTGAAATGTAATTTTTTTCCATTAGTGTAAACACGTATGTGACAAATTATCCTGTCTAACACATGTATTGTATTGTTACTATATATTTTTTTCATTTGTATATTATTTATACTTTCCAGGGATTTACGATCGCCTAATATGCAGATTCGACCTTTATCGGCAGATTATTTACTACGTTATGGAGTATTATGTACCATCATTCTTGCTAGTCATATTATCATGGGTGTCATTCTGGTTAAGCGTTGAATCCACTCCTGCTAGGGCAAGTCTGGGTATAACTACAGTTTTGACGCTAACTACTCTGAGCTCTCTGGCACGCACACAGTTACCAAGAATTACTTACCTGACGGTACTTGTTTATCTTTTTGTTTCTTTTCTTGTTCTTTATATAATCAGTTTCAGAGGCAATGTGCATAATTTCATTTCCTCATCTTTATTTTTGCCACAAAATATTATAAATGCATTGATATATGAGTTACCCATCAAAAGTAAACTCATGTATAAATAAAATGATATATAAGCAGTTTATTCATTGTACCATGTTATTATTTATAGATTAAGCAAACAATGAACGAATCGAAGACAACTATGATCTTGCATTTATGGAGGATAATGTATCATAGTGACTTCTATATGATATTGATGCATGGATACTTAATAATGTATTATTGTTACATCTACAGAAGATTGATATATGGATACTTAATAATGTATTATTGTTACATCAACAGAATATAGATATATGAATACTTAATAATGTATTATTGTTACATCTACAGAATATAGATATATGGATACTTAATAATGTATTATTGTTACATCTACAGAATATAGATATATGAATACTTAATAATGTATTATTGTTACATCTACAGAATATAGATATATGAATACTTAATAATGTATTATTGTTACATCTACATGATATTGATATATTGATACTTAATAATGTATTATTGTTACATCAACAGAATATAGATATATGAATACTTAATAATGTATTATTGTTACATCAACAGAATATAGATATATGAATACTTAATAATGTATTATTGTTACATCTACAGAAAATAGATATATAAATACTTAATAATGTATTATTGTTACATCTACAGAATATTGATATATGGATACTTAATAATGTATTATTGTTACATCTACATGATATTGATATATGGATACTTAATAATGTATTATTGTTACATCTACAGAATATTGATATATGGATACTTAATAGTGTATTATTGTTACATCTACATGATATTGATATATGGATACTTAATAATGTATTATCGTTACATCTACAGGATATTGATATATGGATACTTAATAATGTATTAATGTTACATCTACATGATATTGATATATGGATACTTAATAATGTATTATTGTTACATCTACATGATATTGATATATGGATACTTAATAATGTATTATTGTTACATCTACATGATATTGATATATGGATACTTAATAATGTATTATTGTTACATCTACAGAATATTGATATATGGATACTTAATAATGTATTATTGTTTCATCTACATGATATTGATATATGGATACTTAATAATGTATTATTGTTACATCTACATGATATTGATATATGGATACTTAATAATGTATTATTGTTACATCTACAGGATATTGATATATGGATACTAAATAATGTATTATTGTTACATCTACAGAATATTGATATATGGATACTTAATAATGTATTAATGTTACATCTACATGATATTGATGTATGGATACTTAATAATGTATTATTGTTACATCTACAGAATATAGATATATGAATATTTAATAATGTATTATTGTTACATCTACAGAATATTGATATATGGATACTAAATAATGTATTATTGTTACATCTACATGATGTTGATATATGGATACTTAATAATGTATTATTGTTACATCTACAGAATATAGATATATGAATACTTAATAATGTATTATTGTTACATCTACAGAATATAGATATATGAATACTTAATAATGTATTATTGTTACATCTACAGAATATTGATACATGGATACTTAATAATGTATTATTGTTACATCTACATGATATTGATATATGAATACTTAATAATGTATTATTGTTACATCTACATGATATTGATATATGGATATTTAATAATGTATTATTGTTACATCTACATGATATTGATATATGGATACTTAATAATGTATTATTGTTACATCAACAGAATATAGATATATGAATACTTAATAATGTATTATTGTTACATCTACATGATATTGATATATTGATACTTAATAATGTATTATTGTTACATCTACAGAATATAGATATATGGATACTTAATAATGTATTATTGTTACATCTACAGAATATTGATATATGGATACTTAATAATGTATTATTGTTACATCTACAGAATATAGATATATGGATACTTAATAATGTATTATTGTTACATCTACAGAATATAGATATATGGATACTTAATAATGTATTATTGTTACATCTACAGAATATAGATATATGGATACTTAATAATGTATTATTGTTACATCTACAGAATATTGATATATGGATACTTAATAATGTATTATTGTTACATCTACAGAATATTGATATATGGATACTTAATAATGTATTATTGTTACATCTACAGAATATAGATATATGGATACTTAATAATGTATTATTGTTACATCTACAGAATATAGATATATGGATACTTAATAATGTATTATTGTTACATCTACAGAATATAGATATATGGATACTTAATAATGTATTATTGTTACATCTACAGAATATTGATATATGGATACTTAATAATGTATTATTGTTACATCTACAGAATATTGATATATGGATACTTAATAATGTATTATTGTTACATCTACAGAATATAGATATATGGATACTTAATAATGTATTATTGTTACATCTACAGAATATAGATATATGGATACTTAATAATGTATTATTGTTACATCTACAGAATATTGATATATGGATACTTAATAATGTATTATTGTTACATCTACAGAATATAGATATATGGATACTTAATAATGTATTATTGTTACATCTACAGAATATAGATATATGGATACTTAATAATGTATTATTGTTACATCTACAGAATATAGATATATGGATACTTAATAATGTATTATTGTTACATCTACAGGATATTGATATATGGATACTTAATAATGTATTATTGTTACATCTACATGATATTGATATATGGATACTTAATAATGTATTATTGTTACATCTACAGGATATTGATATATGGATACTAAATAATGTATTATTATTACATCTACAGAATATTGATATATGGATACTTAATAATGTATTATTGTTACATCTACATGATATTGATGTATGGATACTTAATAATGTATTATTGTTACATCTACAGAATATAGATATATGAATATTTAATAATGTATTATTGTTACATCTACAGAATATTGATATATGGATACTAAATAATGTATTATTGTTACATCTACATGATGTTGATATATGGATACTTAATAATGTATTATTGTTACATCTACAGAATATAAATATATGAATACTTAATAATGTATTATTGTTACATCTACAGAATATAGATATATGGATACTTAATAATGTATTATTGTTACATCTACATGATATTGATATATGGATACTTAATAATGTATTATTGTTACATCTACATGATATTGATATATGGATACTTAATAATGTATTATTGTTACATCTACAGAATATAGATATATGGATACTTAATAATGTATTATTGTTACATCTACAGAATATAGATATATGGATACTTAATAATGTATTATTGTTACATCTACAGAATATAGATATATGGAAACTTAATAATGTATTATTGTTACATCTACAGAATATAGATATATGAATACTTAATAATGTATTATTGTTACATCTATAGAATATAGATATATGAATACTTAATAATGTATTATTGTTACATCTACATGATATTGATATATGAATACTTAATAATGTATTATTGTTACATCTACATGATATTGATATATGGATATTTAATAATGTATTATTGTTACATCAACAGAATATAGATATATGAATACTTAATAATGTATTATTGTTACATCAACAGAATATAGATATATGAATACTTAATAATGTATTATTGTTAAATCTACTGGATAATGATATATGGATACTTAATAATGTATTATTGTTACATCTACAGGATATTGATATATGGATACTTAATAATGTATTATTGTTACATCTACAGGATATTGATGTATGGATACTTAATAATGTATTATTGTTACATCTACAGGCTATTGATGTATGGATACTTAATAATGTATTATTGTTACATCTACAGGATATTGATATATGGATACTTAATAATGTATTAATGTTACATTTACAGGATATAGATATATGGATACTTAATAATGTATTATTGTTACATGATATTGATATATAGATACTTAATAATGTATTGTTACATCTACAGGCTATTGATGTATGGATACTGGTTTGCTCTTTGTTTGTATTTGCGGCATTATTGGAGTTCGCCGTCGCAAGCTACGTCGCTATACATTTCAATAAGTCATATTCGACGTCTCGTTCTTGTCACAATCGTGCTAAGTCATCGGCTGAACAAGTATCAGTCATGGTACCTATGATATTTACACTTTATTATGTTTATCGTGTATTGAATTTGTTTGATGGGATTAATACTGTGCATCGTTTCATGAAATGCATGGACAGACGATGTGTTGGTTTTTGATCAGATATCGTGTTATGCTGTTATCGTAAGAACATTTTGTTCGTCACTATCTTTTGTTGGATATTACTTCCACCTGACAGTGTTTGTGTATATGCGAACATATCAACAACAGAAAACAATTTGCTTGAAATTATATCTTGTTTAAACGACATTACGCGCTCATTGACGAATTATATCAATACTTTCCATATTTGACGCTGTGGTTTAATCAGAAATAACATATTTACGTAATTGTTCAGAGATTCCTCTTCCGATGAGTACGGCATAGTGATAAACATATGTGATTTATTAAAAAAATATCATGCTTGGAATATTTAGGGATACTAACCAGGTTCACTTAATCTCAATTTATATTTAACGTACAATACCACGATTGCGGTTGGGTATATCATGAAATATTTCATAATATGCACGATCAACATTTAGTTTCTCGGTAACAGTATACGTTGATATATGTAATGTCGTAAACACACAGACGCCTGTTAACACCTTGTGCCCGATTGTGTTTTGGTTATTGGCAAAACTTCCCGTTCCAAGAATAAAAATTATTTTTCTCATGCTTCACATTTGAAACCAAATGTTATTCCAAAGGGCAAGATATTATCATTGTAGATTTCATTTTACTTAGGATTTGGCGCTATTAAGTGTTATTTATGTTTGGAGCCTACTTAAAAGGCGTGGTATGTAGTCTTGTTAAACCACGACGAGCAAAATTAATTAACCCCCCCCCCTAATCATAACGTATTCGGGCTATTGAATAGCTGCTATAACACAATAGTGACTTCAAGGAAACTTGTTGTTTTTCAATAAATGTTAACATTCTTCGTTACGTTAAGAATGTTTGAATTTTTCCAAACCCAATAGACCTACGCAAACCATACAATATATATTTACTGACTGCGTGTCTGGCTTTTATCTTGTGAAACTTTGCTTTCTTGCAGTTAGTGTTCAAAGTGGTTCAAAAATTACAAAATAAATTACCACTATTCTCTTATTCTGATTCCGTTAATTCTCCCCGTAACATGCGATGCTATGTTAATAGTGTGATATGCAACGCACCAATTGATTACTGCGAAACATCAATTATTGTACACATAGTGCCAACACAGTAAGGTATAACATTAGTATATAATTTGCATAAACGTTATTTCTGACATCGCTCATGGGAGGAGATCATTATAATATTTGCACAAACATGCATACCCTACCTTGTTGACATCATTTCTTGTATTAAATATTTGTATTTTCTCTCAATAATTAATTTGAAATGAATTGACTTTAAAACGTAGAGGAACTAATATAACATAATACGTCTTTTAAAATCGCCTGCCAATGAACTAACTAATTGAACAAATACAACTATAACCAAATATGTTTACTTTTTCAGGCCACATTGTCATCATCAGATATGGAGGAAGGCAAAGCATCGTTGACCCGCCGCAGTTTCAGATCATCTAAAACCGGTTCAAGCAATTGTACAGCAACACTTATTGACAACTGCTCCAGAGTGTTATTCCCAGTTAGTTTCATACTATTCAATGTTGTGTATTGGCTCAAGTATGGATTAGTGTTGTAACACATTTCTAAAATTGCCTCAATATTTTCAACCAAGGTTTTGGAAGATGACAGTACAATTATTGTTACACTATTATGAACGGTTTGGTTTATGTATACATTTGACAACGCAAATTGACATATCAACATCGCATTCCGATCATGAAAATATGGAATGTCCGAACAATGTCTGTCGTTATGTTTACTTATCTGACTTGATTGCTTTAATTCTGCATTTTATTGATTTTACTGTTAATTTATATAATTATATATAACGATATATCCATATTATTATTTCGTTTTAACTAATAATTATATATTAACTATGACATTCCTTAACATATTACAATTATTACTCTGATGTGAAACACTTGTGTGTGTGTTATTCACTTCACAATCGTGAACCATGGACGTACATTAAATAATCGTAACTCAAACCAGGCATATAGTATATGTGAACACCAACATATTGTTCAAATGTCAACAATATGCAAAGTCAACACGTTTGTGTGTAACACATTTGTAGGTAATACTCTTTCTGAATTAAGTGTTGGATTTAATAAATTTATGTTTGCAAGTTGTTGTGTGATGATTATTTTTACGACAAATATATAATGGCGTGGATGGCGCTATTACTTTTATTTACACACCCGTGAAATTGTGGTCAGACGGTATTCAATAAAATGCAGAATTAAATTGTGGTCAGACGGTATTTTGACCCATTGATTGATTGATTCAACTTTTGTACAGATATCACAATAGTATACTAGTTTCAGATTTGTGTGATGATTATTTTTACGACAAATATATAATGGCGTGGATGGCGCTATTACTTTTATTTACACACCCGTGAAATTGTGGTCAGACAGTATTTTGACCCAGCGGTTAATCCACTGAAATATAACTAAGCGGCTTCTATTATACAACAGTTATTCTTTGGAACCTTGGATGAAAGAAATTTCCAAGCTGGAAATTTATTATTTTAAGGTTATAGGTTATTGAGGTGACAACTTGAATAACATCATTTGCTGTTTGTTATGTCAACGGAAGTATTTTGGATTAGTTTAATGTTATTATAATGAGTCTTTACAATGCGATTTGCTAATATAACAATAGTGGAAATAATTGAATGGGGAAGTGGATCTGTCCATAAGAAGATAGAGACTGAGTTTATCTTTTATGTGGGAGGCTTGACCATAAGGGCGAGAGAGGAGATGTTCATGAGAATTTACATGGCAAGAGCAACTCATAAAAGATGCGATATCAGAAAGATGTAACATCAGCACTCATCTGCTACATGGAATCGCCGTTCGGAAGCTAAGCTACTTTTGCCACATAGCACGACACGTTAGCTGTGATGAAATTGTTTACGCGTATCTGTTAATCGACTTAATTAGCTGATTACTAACGAATGGCTGTGTTATGTCTGTCATTGTTTCGGCCCATTTGAGGTTCTGGACGGAACTCGACTCAGTGATTTGGAACTAATTACGAGATAACCGTCGCTAATCGGACTACTATTTCTGACAGTTAGTATTTGCAGTTATTAATGTAGTAAACGATTAATCAAAAGATATGACGTGTTCAGTACTTAGTGTGATTGGCTTTATGAATGAAGGTTACGCCTTAGAGTCTTTTAACTGCTTTGTAATTGGTTAAGGTTTTGAAAATGAATAAAGTTGTTTTAGTTGGTCTTGGCGAGTACACCAGGACAGACGAGTCCAGTCCTGGAGAGTCTTGGGGCGAGTCTTGACGCAGTCTAGAGGCAGTCTTGGGTCAGCCTTGCGATAGTCTTGGGGACTTTTCCCCAGGGCGCTGTGTCTTATATAGTGCTCGACTGACCGACTAAGACAATAGTTGAAACGTATTTCGTTGTGTGTGTCTTATTTGACTGTAAAGTTTAAGTGACTTTCCCGGTCCCGTACCTCAAGGGGACGCGATAGAGAAAAGAGACGAGATTCCCCCTGGCACGTGTGGAGAACCTCAGAAGAGAAGAATTTCCCCCTTGATATAGCCTTGAAAAATATGGATTCGACTCTCGATGTTCTGATACTCCAATGATGGACGTGTTTGATAACGCGAGAAGTTGACATTAGCATGGCTTTATACTCCAATTAGTTGGATCAGGAATATGTATAATAATGTTATAACAAAGATATGAATGGCTAACAAATATAAGCATAACTTAAGTTGGTGATAAACTGATCGGTGAGTGTATAGCGCCACCGCATGACATATAATGGTAATTTTGAGTTTCCACCGTTTGAACTGCATTGAGTTGCGTTTTGTGTTGACATTCAATATGCCTCGCATGGAGCCTTGAGCAGCCACTAGTGGCGCTGTTTACAATTAAAACCTATTTAGGTCAGTCTACGCACATGCCAAACTACAGTGTAAAAGCGAGAAACAGTTGTTAAATTAGGTGACCAGTTTAGTATGATAGAAAGCGTGTAACATTCTGTAAAGTACCACAATAGACAGAGTGGGGGGTCAATACCAAATATACGTGATTCCGGCATTTCATAATAATTGTTTTCTATTAATAATTGCACTTTCAAATAATATTCATGAGATATGTCTACGTCACAACATCGTTGGAGGTTATTGGCATATTGTACGCAGTGCGCATACTTCGGTCCCTTTTTCCGTCTTCCACAACCAGGCGTCAACACGCAATTTACGTTTTATGTAAGTGACGTTCAGAACCGCCAATGAGGTTTGTCAAACAAACCTCATTGATGGTGCTGAACGTTGTGTTTGTATTCGAAGCCCACACATCAGCGACGCTACCAGACATATATACAAGCTAACAAGCCACACCAACCCAGCGACTGCTCAGATAGCAAGAGATTTGTTCACACTCCCACCATGTTATATTCTGTAATATGCAATTACAATTATGATTCCACAATAACACTGGATGGGAATGAGAGTGAGACTATATGTATTTCTGAGAAGTCAATTGCGCTGTAAGTGAACTCTCGACTTAAGGTTTCTATATCGTCGGACACTCAAATGTAGGGTAGTCAGTGCATCGAAATACTCCTCGAGACGAGTGAAGAATGTTCTACGACTTTACTTTCTGTATTTGCGACTTGAGAAACGAATTTAATAGTAACATATTTTCACATCTCTGGTTGCACTAATGAGAATATTACAACAACTCCAGATTGTCGAGAAAAAATAAAAATGAATATCATAAAAAACATACCAAGTGAACATGAAAGTACTTTGTGTTTCAAACACAGTGACAATGAGACAAATACTAGTGCTTGATCGTTTTTGGATTGCACAAATTTTATTTATAATTAATTGAGGCTATACTCCAAATTCCAGTTAAATTTGAAGGAATCAAAATTGGCGTCACATGTAACTACTAAAGTTTGTAGTCGTGAAACTGTCGGCTCGTATCTTCTACATCCAACTAATTGCAACAATGTCACCCCTAAAAGTACATGAAAATATTATTTCCTGATTAAATTATTTGAAATCGTTCTTGGGGAGACATTTACCTGCGATTTATACATTTGTCTCGGTGATATTTTAACTAAAATTAAGATGGTGGACAAACCACTTTGACCGGTCGTTTTCGATTTGAGTGAACTTGCCTGCAGTGGCGGATCCAGGGGGAGGCGGGGGGGGGGTTCCCCCCGCAAACGCATGACGATTCGTATTATCTGGATTACGCATAGCTTCTCTGCGATTTACGGTCCGTATATCTCATGAGCGTAGCTTGCCCCCCCCCCCCAATACATTTTGCTGGATCCGCCACTGCTTGCCTGTACATGACACATTGATCATATACTAGTAATTTGAGTTAAATAAGACTATATGTTTTTGGGAATAATTAGTAAACTGATTTTTTCGAGCTAAACCGAGATGGCGACCAAGTCATGTGACATCCGGATCGCTATAATTTGAGCAAATAATTTATTGAAGGTACACTGAGAATTTACATATATGTGGCAGGCACAGTCAGTTGGCGCACAACTGATATAATGAAATAAATGCGATATTTACTATATGGGGGCCGCCATCTTGAATGACGCATAAAACTAAATAAGAGACTAAGTAAATAATATTATCACGTGTGTGCCAGCTGACTGTGGTGACAGGCTACTTAGCTTTTAAAGAAGAAGCCTTTCAAGGGTTCCGACATAAAACAAGACGGATATGCAGCGGATTACAGTCAAACATATTGATGTAGCAAGTTTCGACGTATTGTTCAAAATCTGCTAAAATAATAATAAAAAAAAACAATACCAATAGGCTGAAATACATAGACTGCTTAATAATAATGAAACTGATATTATTAAAATCAACCATAAACAACATGCCACGCACGCTGAAAATAAAACCACACCCACTCCTGGTTATTTAATTCAACTTGCTGTCACGCTGGTGCTGCAGTGCTGTAACACAATTTTCGCTGACGTAACGGACAAAATCTAGGCCAAACTTGAATAGTGGACAGAATATGCCATTCTACGTTATACAGAGAGCATATTCTGCATTGCGTTATTCTGTATATCTACGTTTCTACATAGTCCAGTGTGCCTATGACCCTCTTGCGGTTTGTTTATCATATCCAGGAACATATTATTGACTTCTTTGGAAAGTCATTGACTTTCTGTAGAGACAATCTATTAGCCGCCCTCGCGCGGTGAACATTGTCTTATTCATTCACCCTCATTTTGGCTTGCTCATTTCGCGTTTTTCAATGATACCTTTATTTAAATGGCCTTGATCTTTGGTTCAACTTTTCTGTATACATTCTTCGCCATGTAAACAACTTGAAACAAATGTTTGTTACAAATGTACCAGCATCGTTTGTTAATATTCCTGCATACTACCCCGATACTTTGAGTATTGAACGATTATAATTTGACGCTGACGCGCTTGTGGTGTTGTTTTCCCATACAGTGCATGCCACTTATTCAGAAATCCGAAGACGTTTTGAACCTGTCCGAAGGTGTACACGATACAAAATTCTGGTTGTCGCATTAAAGATCATTTTCAAGATACGTCACAGTGCAAACCTTCAATACTAATAATTAGAGCACCGCGAGCGCTGCTTGATTGGTATGGCGAGCGAGACTTCATGCCATACCACTCACTGTCCATGGTTAACACGAGTTATTCCCAAGAGACATTCATTTATTTGGACATCTCCGTTTTCTTCGTAGTCTAATTTGCATGGAGATAAATATCAATTCTTATGTAATCAATGATTAAACACACCAGTCTATAATTTGACTTTTTCAGTAGTAATACATCACGCATAATATTCATGAATCATTGCGAACTATATATAATGTTTTCCTGGTCTTTTGGCACTCTAATATCACTCGGTTTACAGAATTGATATAATTTTGGTCAATGTACTTTTACATCCTCTCTTTTTATAATAAGAGTTGTTAGAGCGCTAAATCACACAAATCAGTTTAGACAAAATTCACTATAAATTGTATGAATCGTTCGTTACAAATGGAGTATAGGCGGCCTCGACATACCAGTTAAAAGTTGAACAACCGTCGACCTGAATACACGTGTCATACACTACACGTTTTAATCTTAAATACAGGTTTCGTGTGCGAGATGATCGGGCTAGCAACTGAGACTGCGCATAGTGATTTCATCCAACAAGCGCCATCACATGCAATTTAAACTGAACGATCGCTACTTCTGGTTACTACACGATACGTTGTCGAAAGTGCGAGGTCAGCTTAGCTGGCAATGTGCAATCATGATTTCTAATGTCACTCAGAATCTATTCGGTCTGCTTGTTTTCCTGGCGACGATCGTTATTACTAAAACCGAAGGCCGGTAAGTATTAGAAGCTGATCTACTTAATCTTTAATCTTTTTAATATCAGCGTTATTTAAAATTGTACTTGGTACGTACCTGTGATACAGTTTGAGATGTTTTGTTTGCTTTCAAATCCACAAGAAACCTCATTAGTGCATCGACAACGCTCTATTGACATATCACTAAACCAGTTCAGCTCTAAAAATAACCATTTATCGGCAGCGCACTTACATGACTATGAGTTTAATTCATTTGTGTGGATAATTTATTATTGAGTGTCAGAACACATACACTGCTTTGAGCATTTACGGCACTCCACAGAACACATACACTGCTTTGAGCATTTACGGCACTCTAATACGTGTGTACCTGAGTGTAATCACATTTTTGTGTAACGTGAAAACGTGACATTTTACATTTAAAATAAAATATTTTATCAAGGAGCAGCCTGGCGTATTTTGATTTTCAGTCACATTATTGGAACACGTAATTTGTTTTGATTAAAACTACAAAATTACTACAGACATATATATATTATTATCCAGAATTGTCAACCAGGATTGATACGATTTGTCAGTAAACGTACAAAAATAAAAAAATATAACACTTTTCACCCAAAAAGTATTATTATAAACCAACAACAAACGCTGAATATGTCCTTTAAAATACATGAAGATCTTCGAGGCAGATTTATCGAATGCTTATTCGCATTTAAAATCCTACACAGACACGTCGATATAAAAGCAGCTGCCATCTTAAATATTGCTCTGGGGGAAACACAGATTGACAAACAATTTGTGCATAATATTGAATTTGCCGATAGATGGCTACGAAATTAGATTGTCATTCGCATTCGAGGTCAGTCGCAGTTGATAATTTGAGTGTTTGCCACTTTAATAAAGAGTGAGCAATATTAACTACGGCTCGTTTTTAAATGTGCACAGTGCGGCGAATATCAATATCACGCGAATAGATTAACGAAAATACACATTGAAATACATTTCGACCCAGGTACACGTTGCTAATTATTACATGGTATAATGACGGATATGACCCGTTGAGGTGCGATGTAAATCAAAAAATGATTACACTACTGTATTTTAAGCTACATGGGTGCACTTAATCACACTCTAAACATTTTGACGCTTAAGACGCGTCCCATGTGTTCAGTTTGACCCATAGAAAGCGTAATATGCGTTCAAATATAAAACAGGTGTGTTCAGAAATTGAACGCTACTATTCTGATTACAACTGGCAACAGTTCTTATATGTGTGATTTCATCCAGACAACATTTTTCGTACTTTAAATACATCACGACCCTTTTAGCAGATATTGTTTTGTTTTTTCTAGTTCCGGCAAACTTCTAAAAATAACATTGTTTTGCTTGATGCTCGTATGCGACTAAACACTGTAGACCCTATTGTAAACCAAATATACTGTCACGTTTGCTTCACATGTTTGTTTTGTATGTTTGTTATTTAATTGTAATAGAAACAACGTAAATGCGTTTAAACGGGTTATTTTAATAAAATAATGAGAATAAAAAGCTTACAGAACGCTAGTGTTCAATTCAAGAATGTTACAATTCTAGAATAAATCATTGACGTCACAACTGAGCATGCGCAAGACGAGCGCGCCATTTCTGTGCAGACCAGGGGCAGACGACATTTTGCTGCAAGCAGGAAACTGTTTTGTGCCGCTTTCACCAAGATTACCTGTTCTCAGTATACCGTTTTTTGACTGCGTGATAACTGTTGATACATAATCAAAGCACCTTTGTTTCTGTAAGTATTGTATTTTGTGGCAAAATGGCATTGAACATGTTGCAAATTTGAACCGCGGCCCATTCGGTATTTTGAAGGGTCCAGTTTTTTGGCATAGTTTTTTGTTGAGTACCCACCTTTTTCGAGCAACTTTGAGTGACTTACGATCTCAATGTTATATATATATTTATTTAATTTTGTGGTCTCACATACGCGAGACTAATATTTTGGAAATTCTGTGAATCAAACAACAAACGAGTCTAAATGTCGGATTTCAGAATAATTCTGTTACACGCCGCACAGTGCTGAACGCTAGCGTTCATCATACTGATTATTAGCGTGCTATCCAATTGAACTAATAGTGATACTGTTGGGAAATGGCTCTGATTATTCCGTTATAAGGTTACATTACAAAGATAGGCTAATCATTAGTACATATATTCAAATAAAAACAGAATCAAAGACAAATCTGTTTTGTTTCAAATCTAAATTGTTGATATTTCAATCGAACAAAGCTGACTTTTTCAAAATAAAATAATCAGAGGCGAAGTTTTTTTTATAGGGCCTAATCAAAACAGTAATAATACCAGGCATATTAAATGTTTTTTTGTTTGTTTTGCACTCAGTCTGTTTTAAATACAATACACACTGATTTAATATGGAGGAACCTATATTTAAGTGTTGTTTGTGTTCATATTCAAATCATTTGTTTACATCCTTCAAAAGGCACTTTGTACGCTTCCATAAAAATGGTCCCAATTTTTCTGTAGCTTGCTGCATTGATTCATGTGCTTACACAACCAATCGCTGGACAAATTATAAGATTCATGTTCATAGAAAGCACAAACACATAGACATGAACACTGCTGAAGATGACATTGATACAGATGAAGATACTTTCGTTCTCCCTTTTGTAAGAGAACCTGGCATCAACCATTTTAATGCTATGTTTACCCTCAGTTTAGAATCAATGCTTAATGTTTCACAAGCTGGGATTGACAGTATTGTATCAACAACAGACACTTTAGTTCATAGTCAAATACATTTATACAGGAAACAAATTGCAGAAAAGTTAGAAAGTTTAGGAATTGACTCAAATGTCATTAATGACATTGATATTGTTACAGGGTTGGAATTATTTTCTAGTGATGCAAAAAGAAAGGCCTTGTATAAAAAGAAACTAGAAACTCTAGTTCAGTCTGAACAAGTAGTGATAGGTGAAAAGTTTGTCACAAAGAATGGTACAATCCAAACAGTACCAAGGTTAGGGTACATCATTCCTTTTAAGCAATGTTTACGGCAACTATTACTCCTGCCTGAAGTCTGGGAACACATACAACATCCCTGTATGCCATCTGATGAATTCATGTATGACATTTGTGATGGAGACTTTGTCAAAACACATCCCATTTTTGTAACTGACAGGCAAGCACTTTTAATTGTTTTGAATTGTGATGACCTGGAAATTGTAAACCCACTAGGTAGTCATATTAAAAAGCACAAACTGACTATGTTCTACTTTACTTTGGCTAATATCCCCCCTGAATACAGATCTAAGCTTAATGCCATGCAGCTCTTAGCAGTATGTAAGGCAAAAGATATTAGAAATGCAGATTCAGAAAGAAAGTTGTTGTCTGATTTTATAAGCACAGTGATTGAAATGGAAACTGATGGCATAATAATAGAACTACATGGGGTAAGGCATACCATAAAGGGGACACTTGTTATTGTACCTGCTGACACTCTTGCATCTAATTGGCTAGGGAAATTTAAGGAGGGCGTTTCATTTGCTCTCAAAAATTGCAGGAGATGTGAAGTAGAGGCTGTAAACTTACAAAATGTATAAATAAAGAGGCACACATTAATAGATGTAATGACCTTATGCAAATGAGTAAACAAGCAAGGGTGTACTGGAGAAGTTATGGGGTATAAATGGTACCAGTGAACTTCTAAAACTCAAGCAATTTGATTTGCTTTCTGGCCTTGTTCAAGACCCGATGCATGTTCTGTTGGAAGGCGTTGTCCCACATGAGCTGTCTCATGTACTCTTTAGATTTATATTTGTGCAGTCTCTGTTCACACTAAAGTGGTTTAATTCAGCAAGTAGAGGATTTCCTTATTCTTATATGCATAGTAGTTCAAAACCAGAGCCAATTGAGAAAAAACATATTGATGGTTGCGGAACTATCAAGCAAAGTGCATCAGCAATGCTAACACTTGTACACATTCTTCCTGTCATTATTGGGCATCGAATACCTCTTGATGATGTTTATTGGAAAAATACGCTGCGCCTGGTACAAATTGTACTGTTTTGTACATCATCGTATTGTACAAGAGACACAGCAATGTATTTGAAAAATCTTATTGCTGAATATCTGTACAATTTTAAATCATTGTATCCCAAAGCATCATTCATTCCCAAAATGCATTATATGGTGCACCTACCTACTCAAATGTTAATGTATGGACCACTGAGACATCGTTGGTGCATGAGATTTGAAGGCAAAAATGGTTACTTTACAAATAAGAGGTATAAGAACTTCAGAAACATTCCACTGACACTTGCAAGTTGCCATCAAATGTATATGGCATACATGCAGGCTGGTCATGAAGGTGGACGATCATCTTCATTTTTGTATACAGGTGACAAAGTAGGTTCTGGTGTTGAGATTACATTTGGGGAAGTGTATCCAGAATTACTCCAAGCATTCTGTCAACTGACAATGGTTTGTGTGGAAAAAGTTTACCAAACTTCATTTGTCGCCATTCATGGCAATGAATACCGCAGAGGGTGTGCTCTGGTAATTGATTACGATGAGGATATACCAGTGTTTGGTATATTGTTTGATATAATTGTGCTTGATCATGTGAAATATTTCATCCTTGAAGAAGTGGAAGCGGAATTTAATGGGCATATTTTAGTCCATGCAATCAAACCATTAGGTAGCAAAACAATAACTAAACATTCGTTATTAAAATTTAAGTGGCCACTTAGTGTTTATAGATACCAGAGTTCAGATGTTGTGATGAATGTTAACAGTCATACATTCATAAAATTCATTTTAAACCACAGTTGTATAGGTTGATGGCATTTGTATCAGGCAAACAAAACGATTTTTCTGGTATTTTTGCCTACCCATATTTTGCAGAAAATAAAGAAGATAATTTTATGCAAATCATGGCCAATTTATTAGAAGAAAAAATTAAAACAATTTTTTTTAAAGTCGTTGAATTTTTATAGGTATTTTTAACATTTTAATTGAATGGGCTGAGCGTGGTCAGTTGTTTGTGTGCCTTAACCCCAAAGTTATAGTGTACATATTTTTAAACGTTTTAAAATGCCATTTTGCCACAAAAACAGTACTTACTGTGATATTCATTGGTGCTAATGTACTTGTATATTAGCTCATAATGCTAGCGTTCAAAGTATGGAATGCAGCGAGGACAGTGCAACAGTAGCATCAAATATAGAAGAAATTAAAAAAAAAGGTGAGATGTTTTTAATTTTGTGATATTATGCAAAATTTATTTTTAATTACTGGTAAATGGATTTTAACCTGTCATGATTAATATCATTAGCCAGGACAAATTGTGATTCTTTTAAATACCAACTACAACACTTGTTAATACGAAGTGATTTTAAAACTTGGCAAAATTGTTTTTATGTAATAGTAACATATGTCGCTTTTTGAATAGGTGCACAGAAAGTTCTGCCTCCTTGCATTCATCCTCTTGATATAACTATTGTTCTGGAGGAAGATGGCACTATCATAGATGAGGATGAGATCCTTCTGGAACTGACAGGCAAAACTTTGCTTCTGTTAGGGCCACAGGAATCATGGCAGCCAGTGGATGGAAATACCTGTGACTCCAGTCAGGTCCTTTTGAACCCATCATCATCTCTTTTGGCATGTGCAACATCCCAGCAAACAATAGAAATTTCACCAGTGGGGATTCCACAGACATGCCCTCTTAGTATCGTACCAGAAACATCTTCTTCTACAGACCCCCTTACTGGTATGTTAGTATTTAAAAAGAAACATGAAACATGTTTGTATATAATTGTAGAAATACAGTTGTATTGATTTGTTGAGTGATATGTATGATATGTCATAATGACAAAATATGTTTAAAAATTCCATTACCAATAAACAGAATAAATCTATGAATAAAGAGATGAACCAATACATGTATAATCACTGCCACCTCCATCTTTTCAGATTACAGTGACCTTCTACATGCTCTGGTAAAGGCACCTTTGCCTAAATTTAGCTCCCTGGTAGAAAACCATCTCAGTGACACCTGCATTCCATCAGTGATCTGGCAGAAAATGATTAAAGAATGTGGTGTTTACTACATGGAAAATTTTCAAGGTATCCGAGACCAAAGTGGCTATAAACTTATTGGAGAAAAGATGTACAAACGATATCCTAGTATTGCTCTTGAAGGTGAAAGACCATGGGTACGTAACATTATTTGCTCTAAATTCTTTTTATCTAGAACAAAATTTAAATTGAAATCTACATGCCTTCTGTCATACAAGTGTTTCCTTATACAAGTGAAGTTGTATGGAGACATCAATTTAGGTAATTTTATCAACAATCTAAAATTTATTTCTCCATTTCAATGTTTGGCGATCGGTACGACAAACCCTAAAATGGGCAGACACGTTGCATAAATGGTTGTGATTGAATGAACATCCCAATTTCCGACAGTCGTTGTACAAATCAGGTAAACCATGATCACAAGTTGGTTAATAGCACGTAACCATGGTTCGCACTTATGATTTTACAGTACTGTGTTACCATATCACAGATAAATATCAATTACAATTCCAGTCATGTTTTACCATGAATATCACTTGTCTGTTGTAGAGTGTGTTCACCAAAAACCTCAGCCAATATATTCGTCATCAGAGGCATCAAATGAAAACAAAGAGTAAGATTGGCTTACAGCAGGAGTCATCTTGCAAAGAACCCCCAGCTAAGAGGCCATGTTTTCGACCACTACAAATGAGCAACAATTCACAAGAGGTGTCAGAAGAAGATATTAGTAGACACGTGGAAGAAATAAAAGCAGAATGGAAGAAAAAACCAGCCAATCGTAGTGTTGGACATATTAAAGCACTCATGCGCAATACAAGACAAGATCGTGTCAACATCCTTGTTGACACTGCCAATGGCAGCATATCAAAAATACTTGAGCGTTATCCCTGTCTCACAGATAGTTCCTATGTAAGTTTGTTCTTATAACTCTAAATGTGAAAAATTGTAGATATATCAATGTACAGTACAACAGCATTTTGTACTGCTCTGCTGCACAGAATGATGTGCATGTGTCAAGTAACGTAAGCTTAATGACTTAACACTCTGACTATCAGCATTATATAAGATTAGCAAAGTTTACCATCCTTCTCGTAAGGATTATGTCTGATAAGACCTCATAGTAACAAGCAAATTGATTCTAGACTGGGGTTATGTAACATCCTCTGCGCCTACCTCTTGTACTCACCTACATAGTTGTGCTCTGCCATTGATGCTATATTGAAAACTATAAATCACTGCAAAATTATTGAAAATTTTTGATATGTCAACTCTCATTGGAATTTTGAAGATTTATTACTATACTACAAAACAAAATGTTTTTTTAATATTTATAATATATATTTTGCAGATTATATATGAGCTGTCACTAATGTTAGGAAGTGAAAGAGTTACCACTATGGCAAAGAATTTGAAAACCCTTCTCTTTGTTATGGAAGACATTGGCAACATTGACCCAAAGTCACAGGATGTAAGTTTTATCTATTTATTTAAAAAAAAAAAAGATTCTACTCTTTACTTTGAAAATTGGGAATGACTGTATACATGAGAGTCATATCAAGCTAACTGCTAGTATGTAAAAACAATAAAAAGAGTTACTATATTAATTTTGCTCTATTAGTAGTGCATGTGCTTATGTACAAATCAGAGGTATGTCTTATATGACCAAAATAATTCATATTTTGACATTACAGTGCACAATGAGTGCAATTTTTAGGTTTAGGTGCTTTTTATTGAAGATTTGCTTCTAATAGAGCAAATATGTTATTAGCTCCACTGTCGACTTAGTCGAGCGGAGCTTATCATATGAGTGATTGTCTGTCGTCTTCGTCCGTGTCAATGTTTTACTTTTTTGACTTCTTGAAAACTACAAGCCTGAATGCTTTGATACTTGGTGTATATGTACCTTGGGTAGACCTCTCTTAGGTTTGTTCATTCCATGATGATATCTTCAATTCTCTAATTTTTGTGAATATTTTTGTCATTTTTGTTAAAAAGTGATATTTTCGACTTCGTGTTAAAAACCGAAAGTCTAATTGCTTTGATATTATATACCGTAATAACTCAATTAATTCGCGGTCCCTATTAATTCGCACACCCATTTTATTTTTGAACGCTAATTTTTAGATGTATACTTTTAATTCGTGGCGTTCAAAAACATGTTTAAAATTGTATCCTATTAATTCGCGGGCCAGAATAAAGTGGATTAATAAATTTCAACATTGCATTCCAACAAAATACTTCTTGCAGGTGTGTATTCCTCAAAGTGTCTTTGAGCTATGCCCTTTTCCTCAACTCTAACAAAGTAGGGAGGTGACTTAATTCACTAGTTATAATGTAAAGTGAAGGTGAAGCTTACTTTGCCAAGTTAGATAAAAGTCCTTAATTAATTTTGTCACAATATATAATTCTACTTGTAGGATCCACTGCGTATGTTGCCAGTTATTTTGTACATGGAGAAGAGGATAAAGATGAAGCATGGTGGAAAATCCTGTTCTTCAGTACCTTCAAAGACATCAGTTGTCACGCTTACAGAGGTAACTAGAATTATGGTGACATTTCTGGTGTACATAGCATGTACTTTTTTCTATTACCACATTCAGTTGAGTGAAACGCAACAAGGAATGTGCCCTGTGAATGTGCTATGTGTTGAATTTATATATACAAGACAACCTTGCTTAGTGGTTAGCAGGCCCACCTTGCACCAGGGAGGTTGTGGGTTAAACCCCCGTGGCCGGCTGCTCACTCAGCAGTTGAAAATTAGTACATTCTGCCCACTCGCGGCATTGAGGTAGGGAGAATGGCGTCCTTCGAAGAGGACGTAAAGTCGTCGGTCCCGTTGATTGTTCCTGTCCTCATTGCATGTAAAAGAACAAGTTTTCTTTATCGAAAAGAGTAGCAGATCTGCTGGATGTCTGTCCTTTCTCTAATGTATGTATGTGTTGTACACAGGGCCCTATGGGAGATTAGTGTCATTTCACAGATTAGGCTACCCTGTATAAATATGGTTTAATAATAATATTAATGTTGGGGGACAGGTAACAAAAACAAAAGGGAAATAAGTGGGTATATAAAATGTTGGGTGTTGTTTGGTGGTGGGCATCTAGAAAAACATCAGCCGCCAAAGTGGACATTATTCTAGTACGGAAATGGTTCAGAAAGTTTCATTGACTCTCTGTGTACCAGTATTCACATTCCTCTCTATCTTTTCCGTGAACAAAATGTATTTTTTGGCACATTTAAATGCTCTTCACTTGAAATTACAACTTAACATAATGCACCAGTCAATTGTAACTCGTGACTTTGCAAGCACTGTTACCAAAGCAACCACACTATCCCTTCACTCATTCTGTCCCCGGACTCAAGTGTAAAAGACAAGAATACTGCCTCGGTACAAGAGATGGTTTTGAAAACCTACTACCGGATTCTGCCGTAAATTTGCCCATCCGAAAAATCACAGCTGGTGGGCCCTTATTTGGGGTTCATATTTTAAAAAAATTATTATAAAATATTTTTAGGGGGCTTATATTTTCATTGAAAAATCCACCTGAGCCAATTTTCAACGCCGGCAGTTGGACCACCCAAAACAAAAGAAACTATTACAGAAGCTATGCTAAAATTTTATACATTTTTTTCTTGCTCCAAAAAAATCACATTAATGAACCTCGTGCGCCAGATACAATTATATTGTTTCATTTTATTAGTAAAAGACGTTTCAAATAAAAACAAACTTACAAAAAAACAAAAATTTGCTTAGTAGCAAATAATCACGGTTTCGCAATCCAGTCATGCTGCGTTTTACAATTGTTGATTATTACCTAGTAATGATTATAATAACGTGCAAAAAATAAATTTGTTGAATTGTTATGAAATGCAAATAAATTTCAACTTGTTTCATTGTAAGCGAATGATTTCGATCGCATTTTCAGCACGCGATGCTGTAGAAATAAATATCCGCCATGTTTGACCTGAGACTGTGTTCTTTGACCTGACCGGTCAAATCAATAATTAACCAATGAAAACGATGGATGATGCCAACGTGTTCAAAATAATATAGCTCATTTAAATATGTTAATGTTATTGAACGCAGCACAGAAAAGATTTGCCGATGTTGTTGTACGATCTTTTCGCTTGGATTTTGATGGAAAAGCGGCATGATTTGCTTTTAAATAAAAAAAATTTGTTGTTTTCATTTGAGCATTTGAAGAATAATTTACCATTGTTTACAGCGATAACAGCTCATTGTCGAAACGAAGCTAACCCATTCATACTAGTCGCAATAAACATCAATACTCTTGAATAGGCGTCAATGACTACAGCGAAACTTTTCGGCATCGGAAAAGATTAAAATAACACCTTGAAAAAAACTGCCGAAAAATCGCCCTGGGTGGTTTCTTGGTCCCAATTTTTTTTTTTAAACCCAAACTGCCGTTTAACGGCCCTGGGCGAATTTACGGCAGAATCCGGTATTATACTAATTAATGCTCTTTCATTAAGTTCCAGATACTCATGCGTACAACCGAAAACTACCTATTTTGAACTTCCAGGTTGGGGCTAAATTTTATGCCAAATATTTTAGTATAGCCATGAGTGATGAAATTTACACAGTCAATAGTATGGATCTTTGAAAACAAAAAATCTGTTTGTGTGTTGGAATTGTACATTTAGTAAATAAACTTTGTGTGTTTATATTCCATCAGGATGTGGCAGATGAAGATATCAGTACTAAACTGACTACAAAAGAATGCGAGGCTCCCCATATTATGGTCTTTACAGCAGCTGGAGAACTCTCAGGACTGTACATTGTGGGTGATACCAGATACATTACAATAGACAAAAAAGAAGGAATCATTTCTGCAGTATTAAAACTTATTGCTACTTATTATGTGTTTGACTTGTCATATCCCAAATCACATGCTATGTTTCTTGGGTTGTTGCAGACATTTGTTGTGGAGGAGGCTTTTAAACAGAAAACATCACAAGGATATAAGGTGCTCTTTAAAGAAGTTAGGGAGAAATGGAACACCGTCAATGACTAATATAGTACCATAAGCAGTTCTTGTTGTAGAATATCTGTAATACTCATAAATTAATCTTCTACTAATCCTTGGAATTTAATATTAATACTTAATTTATTCAGCAATTTAAATATCAACTCTGTGTCTGCTGCACATGTCAGCTGGAATTCAAACTATTTTTTCTATGTTTGTCTTCATTTTTTGTAATGTTTATGATTTTCTGATTTCCTATTTATTCTACAACCCAAAATTTCGCCAAGATTGTCGAAAAAAGGGTGCGTAATGCGCCTTTTCTTGCTTGTTTCACTTTTTCGTATTGCTTTTAATTTTCCATTTCCACTGATTGGTTGTCCAATCCCTTAGGAGACACATTCTGTAATGGCATACAATTTAAATTTGGGACCTGAACCCCAGTTTTAAAGGAGGTTCAAAAAGTCGGGACCAGGCCCGGAATAAACCGTTCACATCTGGATTTACCTCTGTGCATAAATTAAATTGGGACCTGATGCTAGTAGATTTTCGCAAGTGTGAACCCCTAATTGTGGGAGTTCTTAGGTGAAAAGCTAATAAAATAAAGTGCTTCTAAAAACTACATGAGGTCTAATGAATTCATCAATTTTGTGCCAATTTTATACTATTTTCTACTGTTTTTGATATAGTTATAAATTTTAACATTTTAATAAAACAAATGCAGTTTTTAAGGAGCACTTGTTAAAGTGGGTTTTAGCCTTGTGAAGTTTTTATACTATTTTTAAGAAAATCTGATGATTTGTCAATTTTGTACTGTTTTCTGCTGTTCGCAAAAAATGCAGTTTTAGCAGTTTTTAGCTTTGTGAATTTATATTAGGCTGAAAATGGTTGGAGGGCTATCTGTGAAAACCTGTGTTAATACTGTGGAATACTTTATTTTCACTGGGATTTTATTTTCGTTAAAGGTTTTTTTCTGCTAAATTAAATTCCAGTAAAAAGGGTGTTTTTCTGTACTTTACATTGAGTCTTGATACAACACTGACTTACACAGTGAAAATTAGATCCCAACATAATGCCTGAAATCTGTGAAAATAAAGTATTTTACAATATTCACTTTTTTATTGTAAGTTGCTAAATTCCTGAATTACCAGCTATTTTATCAATTTTAATATTCCATTGCAGGTTGAACAAATTTATGACTTTATAGCAGCATTTTAATGAAGGATTGTTTGATTGCAGTCTGATAAGTTTTAGGTTTATTATTCAGTGGCAAGTTGTCAATTTTTACGGTTATCTGCATGCACCAGCTACAATTTTATACAGCAATTGTGTTTGACTATAATAACTCTTTCACAACCAGTTGAAAGAGTTGATAAGATGTTTTTTAACTATTATAAATTTTGCATTTTGAATTTGTGCTTGTAATTTGCTATACGCCCATTGTGTGGCGATAGTCTGGTTTCCAGAACACACGTGTTCTATTTTACTTGCTCTGAACACTTACATTGTGTTCAAAAAGTGTTACAGTGTGCAGATGTATCAACAGTGTTCTATTTTTTATATTTTTAAACATATGTTATGCGTTCAAAAATAAAGACACTATATGTTCTAAATCTGAACACATGCGTTCTACTTTTCTTACTGAACACATACACTGCGTTCAAAAAGTGTTACAATTAAGTGTTCTAATATGTGTTCTGACACTGAACACATGACTTTAGAGTGCATATACACGTTCCTTGAGGGGGCAATTCGTTACCCCACCAGTCACTGGGGATGTGGAGAGTCCATCTCATTGAGCCACAATTGTCATATTATACATTTACAGAATGTGAAATGAGGTGACTTATTATATATTAGACCAAGTCAGCGTGAAAGGTTTACTTCATCAATCTTGGCTTCTCAATGCAATTCAATTTTTCCATGATTCATACACGTTACTTCACGATTCCTATATCATTGGTCCAGTGGATATGCAAATGACCTAATTTCATCCTTTCCAACGTATCTGCGATTCGTATATGAATTCTTATTCTGCTTAACACATTTCCAAATATTAGTAGTGGTAAATATTGCATTTCGGCTAATTGTAGTAGTCACGTCATGTGTGGGGGTCAACATGCACCGTGTGCACAATTTATGGGCACCGCTCATCTGGATGCACGAATTCTACTGCGATTGAACGATACACGTCGACGTAATTCGCGTTATCACCATAGCAACAACCTATGATGACCCATAAATACTGAATATCACGCTGGTGGAATAGATAAGAAAAAACACGTACGGTGAGTAGACATCGGTGAATAGAATGACACTTGTGTTTGAACTAGCTGTTGATAAATAAGATGCACCACCTGAGCATATTTTTTGCTTGAAATAAAGATCGTGGTGCAGCATTACGTTTTAGCAAATATAATGTGTTCTAAATTTCTCTTCGATGTCTGTAATTTGTCAATATAGCTTACATTGTCCCTGGTCACGTGTCAAGGCTACGACAACACAAATACAATTAATGTTAGGCAATCTAATGATAACTATATCAGAAACAACATTGATATCCATGGAGTGATTTCCTGTCTGCCTGAATATTTTATTTGTAATTATTGCGAATAGCACCATGACTTTAAAGTACTGAAACAGCACACACGCTAGCGATGATGTGTTCACTTCGGATGATGCTGGATAGTTCCAAATAGTTGTACTCTGTACTGTACTGTACTGTACTAGGAGGAAAGTATTGCTCTAAATCAATGATGCTTACTGTAGTGTGACATAAACTAACCAACCAATCATCTCAAGACAAATGTAGACTGTTTTATGGTGATATTACATGCAGCTGTTTATATGATGCAGGAGATATTAGAATGACACAGTAAACGTTTGCCAGAAATGTCTTTTAAATAAGTGTGGTGTTTGGCAATGTATTCATTGAAAGTAATATATTGATATATATAATAAATATAAACGTGTATTCGATAAATAACATATCATGCAAACGATTGTGTGAGGTTGCTTGGCCCCCTCCTTCTCTAAAATCGATATGACTAACTATCAGGTCGAAATGAAAGCACATACAATCACCAAATGTTACATGGTATGTTCCGTAACTACATTCAGTTATTCAAATACTACACGTCACGTGGTACGTTTATGACAATCATAATCGATATCAGTACCACATGGCTGTTAAAACAATATTGCCAATAATATAAGGTTATTACGAAGATACCTCAAAGTATGCACGAAGACAGTACAGCGGCAGTATCGACCGACGCGCAGCGGAAGTCGATGCTACAGCGTACTGTCTGAATGCATACTTTGAGGTATCTTCGTAATAACCTTATTATTATACATCTTTTCCTTCCAAGGATACATCATGGGAATGCCGAAATCCAAAAAGTTTAGAACAGAATCAGCGAACTTCTTTGTATGGAGTCCGGTCAAATCCTGGTGGCAGCCATGTTTGTTTTTATTATTAGAAGACGCTTACGCGCGTAATCGTTCCATATTTGGAATTCGCATTTCCTAATATAGTAGTATGAAAATACCCGGTAAAATACCGCAAAATTGCGGCACGCTGTAACTTATGGCGTTACGGTGACAGATGTATAATAATTATATATAGTACACGTCTTACTGCGATCAAAACATGTTTCCTATGTCTAAATGTGTACGCATATTATACATACATAGATACATACATACATATATATATAGAACAGCTGATAGCCTCGGCTACGATTGTGAATTTTTACTTCCAGGTCTACAACATTAAGATGTTATCTCATGCCAGCCACTTATCTCCATTAAAATGCCTATTTTGTAATCTGTTTGCCTCTGGGAATTCAATCAGCAATACTAATCTTACATTCACTTCTTAATCTCCCGTTTAATCCCGTTTTTTTCTGCCAAAAAGAATTAACTATTCACTATAATAAAGTGTAATCTTAAGAACAGAAATAAATAAATTCAGACAGGATTATAACAGTTCACAACAAATAATTTCAATACTAAATACCGTGAGTTAATAAAATATGTGAATAACGACTGGTATTCATTATACACCACACATTTAGGGACAACTTTTAATTGATATATTAATTACCCATGTCCAGTAATTGAATGTATATATTAGAAACGTTGATATGTGTTTAGCCGTAAACATCCACTAGAATGAAATAAAACTTCTTTGATTGAGGCTTTACGGTATTATGTGTTGTATATACGTTATTTTGGAAGCAGGCCCGTTGCCCCCGGGCATTTGCCTCCTGTCAATTTACCCCCGGCCCGTTGCCCTCGGCCTGTTGCCTTATATGCACATAAATTGAATTTGAATTTGAAGTATCAACTACGTATATGTACGTATTAGTCATTGCAAGTATGCCAATAAAATTCAATAAAGTGTAATAACCAGCCATGCAGCAGATTGACAGATTTGTCTCAAAGGACAACGTTGTAGCAGCAGAGAAGACATTGATACATTAATGTAGACTGGCGCAGTCGGGGCGATTAATTTGTTTTTGTAGTTTAAATACAATAAAAAAAATCGCGAAATGGTGTTAGCGCGAAATCACCTGTAACTGCGAAATCACCCCGACTGGTTCATTCTGCATGGCCCTCTATCGACACTGCAGGAACCCGTCGATTTATAATACGTGCAATTCAATGAATTTCCTGCAGAATAAACCAGTCGGGGTGATTTCGCGCTAACACCTCCATTTCGCGATTTTTTAAATTTTATTTAAACTACAAAAAACAAATTAATCGCCTCGACTGCGCCAGTCTAACATTAATGTAAAGTGTATTTTATACTAGTTACTTTGCGGTAGCTCGTTTGATAAATCAGCTGCCATACATTCGTACTGTTTACATAGAGTTTTCTGTTCCGCATTTTCAGGACTCTTGACGTTTTGAATGATAAACTTAGCAGCAGTGAGTATGACACTCAAGAAAGACCGAACGCAGGGGGTAAGTGATTTCTCAATATTATAAGGTTATTACGAAGATACCTCAAAGTATGCACGAAGAGAGTACAGCGGCAGTATCGACCGACGCGCAGCGGAGGTCGATGCGACAGCGTACTGTCTGAGTGCATACTTTGAGGTATCTTCGTAACAACCTTATTATTATACATCTTTTCCTACTAACGATACATCATGGGAATGCCAAAATCTAAAAAGTTTAGAACAGAATCAGCGAACTTCTTTGTATGGAGTCCGGTCAAACCCTGGTGGCAGCCATGTTTATTTTTATTATTAGAAGACGCGTACGCGCGTAATCGTTCCATATTTGGCATACGCAATCTCTTATATGGTAGGATGAAAATACCCCGTAAAATACCGCAAAATTACGGCACGCTGTAACCTATGGCGTTACGGTGACAGATGTATAATAATTGTTTTTAATTCTAAATGAAAAAAATATGTACATTCACAAAATTTGCGCTTTCTCTATGATGTATGCTTTAATATCTCTACTTCCTAGTTAACATTTTACACCCACACATATAGATATTAACATCAGTCCATATTAGATACTAATTAACCATACTAATAATAATGTATTTCAAATGCACAGGCCCGCCTGTCAATGTGTCTGTTGAACTTTATATTACCAGTATTCATTCTATTTCGGAGATATCTATGGTAAGTTATATAGTTATTTAGTTATGTAATTATTTATTTTCTAAATCATTATAAATGCCACAAAAATCAGCAATATTCAATTCAAAATTAGCAATGATATAAGCGTGTTTTTTTCAGATTGTCTGTCAGTGTTGTTATGTGTCATATGTTCAAATACTTTTACAGGACTATGGCGCAACCATGTATTTAATGATGAGATGGTTCGATCCACGCATCTCGTTTGAGTCTCCTGATCCGATTGATTTAAGGTCTGGATCGAAATTGCAGAAACTAATCTGGACCCCAGATCTATATTTTGTCAACGTCAAACAAGCGGAACTACACCAGGTTACAGAAACAAACAAGCAAATAAGGATATTCCCAGATGGTCACGTGACATCTGATATCAGGTGATGTAAATTGCATTAATTAATTAATTAATTAATTAATTAATACGAATATTATAATAAGTGATATGTGTATATGTATTTTCTGAAGAAAAACTGATTTCATGCTGTGACACTGAGGGACGTCGTTATAGGACAATCAATTATCATGTATTCGCCAAACAATACCCCGTTGTTACTCATGAACGATATGATCCATTAGACGCAAAATGTCGCCGAGATCTCGTCGAGAGTACGAGAATCACGAGATTTGTGTTCGCCCTCACAAAAGATGTTCCACTCTCTCTCGATATTGCGTCCACTGTTCTTCTCACATGTGACACCATGGTAACTGGAACAGTGGACGCGATGAAGTTTATGTTTGAATTCTATCAGGAACTTTCTATCTTGTAATAATAATATCGTGATAGACACTGTATGTGTTGTATATTACTGATACGGAGTGTGTGTTACACAGGGTGACGCTGGTACTTATATGTCATATGCATTTACATCGTTTCCCCATGGATAAACAGCTGTGTCACATTGAGATGGAAAGTTGTAAGTAAATATCTCGTTCCTTAATATATACGGTTGCGTCAGTATCAGTAATTAGATCTTTCGCTCACATTTAATTTTATTTAGACGACCTTTTTTCAAGTATTGTTCCTGGGATATCAGACAATAAACAAGCCAAACTTTATGTTTATTTACATCATGTTTGTATACATACTGCACTGGTAATAAAAACAGCATCGCGTGGTTTTTTTAAGAGTACACAATCTGTAAAACACATTTATGTTATTTATTCTTATTGTCATCAGTCAGCTATAGCATAAAAGATGTTCACCTTAAATGGTTGACTGTGAATGGTAGTGATTCACATGCTGTATCGCTACCCAGTCACGATTCGCTGCCGGGATTCATACTTGAGCGGCCAAACATGACGGTAGAAACGCCACTATATCCGATGGGTAAGATTTTACTTTGCTTTCGTGTTTCTTTTATATGTGTTGTTATCACATAATGTTTTGTTTGCTTTACCAAAAAATATGAACACAAGACAAATTATTTTACGAATATGTTCCTACTATTCTCTTGTCGGCAGATTAATGGTATTGTATAATAAAAATCACTCAAATTAAAGATATATATATTACTAATAAAGCATTGTTTAATAGTATGCTGTCATAATTTGATGCTTGGCAGCAAGATGAGCACTTATTTTTGTCTATTCTCTTCAAACTTCGTAACGGCGTGCGTTCTTAACCTCCGTCATTACAACAACACTGAAACCATCGACAGGTTGCTTTACCGTGATTGTAACAACACTGAAACCATCGACAGGTTGCTTTACCGTGATTGTAACAACACTGAAACCATCGACAGGCTGCTTTACCGTGTTATTGCAACAACACTGAAACCATCGACAGGCTGCTTTACCGTCATTGCAACAACACTGAAACCATCGACAGGCTGCTTTACCGTCATTGCAATAACACTGAAACCATCGACAGGCTGCTTTACCGTCATTGCAATAACACTGAAACCATCGACAGACTACTTTACCGTCATTGCAATAACACTGAAACCATCGACAGGCTGCTTTACCGTCATTGCAATAACACTGAAACCATCGACAGGCTGCTTTACCGTCATTGCAATAACACTGAAACCATCGACAGGCTGCTTTACCGTCATTGCAATAACACTGAAACCATCGACAGGCTGCTTTACCGTTATTGCAATAACACTGAAACCATCGACAGGCTGCTTTACCGTCATTGTAATAACACTGAAACCATCGACAGGCTGCTTTACCGTCATTGCAATAACACTGAAACCATCGACAGGCTGCTTTCCCGTTATTGCAATAACACTGAAACCATCGACAGGCTGCTTTACCGTCATTGCAATAACACTGAAACCATCGACAGGCTGCTTTACCGTCATTGCAATAACACTGAAACCATCGACAGGCTGCTTTACCGTCATTGCAATAACACTGAAACCATCGACAGGCTGCTTTACCGTTATTGCAATAACACTGAAACCATCGACAGGCTGCTTTACCGTCATTGCAATAACACTGAAACCATCGACAGGCTGCTTTACCGTCATTGCAATAACACTGAAACCATCGACAGGCTGCTTTACCGTCATTGCAATAACACTGAAACCATCGACAGGCTGCTTTACCGTCATTGCAATAACACTGAAACCATCGACAGGCTGCTTTACCGTCATTGCAATAACACTGAAACCATCGACAGGCTGCTTTACCGTCATTGCAACAACACTGAAACCATCGACAGGCTGCTTTACCGTCATTGCAACAACACTGAAACCATCGACAGGCTGCTTTACCGTCATTGCAATAACACTGAAACCATCGACAGGCTGCTTTACCGTCATTGCAATAACACTGAAACCATCGACAGGCTGCTTTACCGTCATTGCAATAACACTGAAACCATCGACAGGCTGCTTTACCGTTATTGCAATAACACTGAAACCATCGACAGGCTGCTTTACCGTCATTGCAATAACACTGAAACCATCGACAGGCTGCTTTACCGTCATTGCAATAACACTGAAACCATCGACAGGCTGCTTTACCGTCATTGCAATAACACTGAAACCATCGACAGGCTGCTTTACCGTCATTGCAATAACACTGAAACCATCGACAGGCTGCTTTACCGTCATTGCAATAACACTGAAACCATCGACAGGCTGCTTTACCGTCATTGCAATAACACTGAAACCATCGACAGGCTGCTTTACCGTTATTGCAACAACACTGAAACCATCGACAGGCTGCTTTACCGTCATTGCAATAACACTGAAACCATCGACAGGCTGCTTTACTGTCATTGCAATAAAACTGAAACCATCGACAGGCTGCTTTACCGTCATTGCAATAACACTGAAACCATCGACAGGCTGCTTTACCGTCATTGCAATAACACTGAAACCATCGACAGGCTGCTTTACCGTCATTGCAATAACACTGAAACCATCGACAGGCTGCTTTACCGTCATTGCAATAACACTGAAACCATCGACAGGCTGCTTTACCGTCATTGCAATAACACTGAAACCATCGACAGGCTGCTTTACCGTTATTGCAATAACACTGAAACCATCGACAGGCTGCTTTACCGTCATTGCAACAACACTGAAACCATCGACAGGCTGCTTTACCGTCATTGCAATAACACTGAAACCATCGACAGGCTGCTTTACCGTCATTGCAACAACACTGAAACCATCGACAGGCTGCTTTACCGTTATTGCAACAACACTGAAACCATCGACAGGCTGCTTTACCGTCATTGCAATAACTCTGAAACCATCGACAGGCTGCTTTACCGTCATTGCAATAACACTGAAACCATCGACAGGCTGCTTTACCGTCATTGCAATAACACTGAAACCATCGACAGGCTGCTTTACCGTCATTGCAATAACACTGAAACCATCGACAGGCTGCTTTACCGTTATTGCAATAACACTGAAACCATCGACAGGCTGCTTTACAGTCATTGCAATAACACTGAAACCATCGACAGGCTGCTTTACCGTCATTGCAATAACACTGAAACCATCGACAGGCTGCTTTACCGTCATTGCAATAACACTGAAACCATCGACAGACTACTTTACTGTCATTGCAATAACACTGAAACCATCGACAGGCTGCTTTACCGTTATTGTTATAACACTGAAACCATCGACAGGCTGCTTTACCGTCATTGCAATAACACTGAAACCATCGACAGGCTGCTTTACCGTCATTGCAATAACACTGAAACCATCGACAGGCTGCTTTACTGTCATTGCAATAAAACTGAAACCATCGACAGGCTGCTTTACCGTCATTGCAATAACACTGAAACCATCGACAGGCTGCTTTACCGTCATTGCAATAACACTGAAACCATCGACAGGCTGCTTTACTGTCATTGCAATAAAACTGAAACCATCGACAGGCTGCTTTACCGTCATTGCAATAACACTGAAACCATCGACAGGCTGCTTTACCGTTATTGCAATAACACTGAAACCATCGACAGGCTGCTTTACCGTCATTGCAATAACACTGAAACCATCGACAGACTACTTTACCGTCATTGCAATAACACTGAAACCATCGACAGGCTGCTTTACCGTCATTGCAATAACACTGAAACCATCGACAGGCTGCTTTACCGTTATTGCAATAACACTGAAACCATCGACAGGCTGCTTTACCGTCATTGCAATAACACTGAAACCATCGACAGGCTGCTTTACCGTCATTGCAATAACACTGAAACCATCGACAGACTACTTTACCGTCATTGCAATAACACTGAAACCATCGACAGGCTGCTTTACCGTCATTGCAATAACACTGAAACCATCGACAGGCTGCTTTACCGTCATTGCAATAACACTGAAACCATCGACAGGCTGCTTTACCGTCATTGCAATAACACTGAAACCATCGACAGGCTGCTTTACAGTCATTGCAATAACACTGAAACCATCGACAGGCTGCTTTACCGTCATTGCAATAACACTGAAACCATCGACAGGCTGCTTTACCGTCATTGCAATAACACTGAAACCATCGACAGGCTGCTTTACCGTGTTATTGCAACAACACTGAAACCATCGACAGGCTGCTTTACCGTCATTGCAATAACACTGAAACCATCGACAGGCTGCTTTACCGTCATTGCAATAACACTGAAACCATCGACAGGCTGCTTTACCGTGTTATTGCAACAACACTGAAACCATCGACAGGCTGCTTTACCGTCATTGCAACAACACTGAAACCATCGACAGGCTGCTTTACCGTCATTGCAATAACACTGAAACCATCGACAGGCTGCTTTACCGTCATTGCAATAACACTGAAACCATCGACAGGCTGCTTTACCGTAATTGCAATAACACTGAAACCATCGACAGGCTGCTTTACCGTCATTGCAATAACACTGAAACCATCGACAGGCTGCTTTACCGTCATTGCAATAACACTGAAACCATCGACAGGCTGCTTTACCGTCATTGCAATAACACTGAAACCATCGACAGGCTGCTTTACCGTCATTGCAACAACACTGAAACCATCGACAGGCTGCTTTACCGTCATTGCAATAACACTGAAACCATCGACAGGCTGCTTTACCGTCATTGCAACAACACTGAAACCATCGACAGGCTGCTTTACCGTCATTGCAATAACACTGAAACCATCGACAGGCTGCTTTACTGTCATTGCAATAACACTGAAACCATCGACAGGCTGCTTTACCGTCATTGCAATAACACTGAAACCATCGACAGGCTGCTTTACCGTCATTGCAATAACACTGAAACCATCGACAGGCTGCTTTACCGTCATTGCAATAACACTGAAACCATCGACAGGCTGCTTTACCGTTATTGCAATAAAACTGAAACCATCGACAGGCTGCTTTACAGTCATTGCAATAACACTGAAACCATCGACAGGCTGCTTTACCGTCATTGCAATAACACTGAAACCATCGACAGGCTGCTTTACCGTCATTTCAATAACACTGAAACCATCGACAGGCTGCTTTACAGTCATTGCAATAACACTGAAACCATCGACAGGCTGCTTTACCGTCATTGTTATAACACTGAAACCATCGACAGACTACTTTACTGTCATTGCAATAACACTGAAACCATCGACAGGCTGCTTTACCGTCATTGCAATAACACTGAAACCATCGACAGACTACTTTACTGTCATTGCAATAACACTGAAACCATCGACAGGCTGCTTTCCCGTTATTGCAATAACACTGAAACCATCGACAGGCTGCTTTACCGTCATTGCAATAACACTGAAACCATCGACAGACTACTTTACTGTCATTGCAATAACACTGAAACCATCGACAGGCTGCTTTCCCGTTATTGCAATAACACTGAAACCATCGACAGGCTGCTTTACCGTCATTGCAATAACACTGAAACCATCGACAGGCTGCTTTACCGTCATTGCAATAACACTGAAACCATCGACAGGCTGCTTTACCGTCATTGCAATAACACTGAAACCATCGACAGGCTGCTTTACCGTCATTGCAACAACACTGAAACCATCGACAGGCTGCTTTACCGTTATTGCAATAACACTGAAACCATCGACAGGCTGCTTTACCGTTATTGCAATAACACTGAAACCATCGACAGGCTGCTTTACTGTCATTGCAATAACACTGAAACCATCGACAGGCTGCTTTACCGTTATTGCAATAACACTGAAACCATCGACAGGCTGCTTTACCGTCATTGCAATAACACTGAAACCATCGACAGGCTGCTTTACCGTTATTGCAATAACGCTGAAACCATCGACAGGCTGCTTTACCGTCATTGCAATAACACTGAAACCATCGACAGGCTGCTTTACCGTCATTGCAATAACACTGAAACCATCGACAGGCTGCTTTACCGTCATTGCAATAACACTGAAACCATCGACAGGCTGCTTTACCGTCATTGTAATAACACTGAAACCATCGACAGGCTGCTTTACCGTCATTGCAATAACACTGAAACCATCGACAGGCTGCTTTACCGTCATTGCAATAACACTGAAACCATCGACAGGCTGCTTTACTGTCATTGCAATAACACTGAAACCATCGACAGGCTGCTTTACCGTCATTGTAATAACACTGAAACCATCGACAGGCTGCTTTACCGTCATTGCAATAACACTGAAACCATCGACAGGCTGCTTTACCGTTATTGCAATAACACTGAAACCATCGACAGGCTGCTTTACCGTCATTGCAATAACACTGAAACCATCGACAGGCTGCTTTACCGTCATTGCAATAACACTGAAACCATCGACAGGCTGCTTTACCGTTATTGCAACAACACTGAAACCATCGACAGGCTGCTTTACCGTTATTGCAATAACACTGAAACCATCGACAGGCTGCTTTACCGTTATTGCAATAACACTGAAACCATCGACAGGCTGCTTTACCGTCATTGCAATAACACTGAAACCATCGACAGGCTGCTTTACCGTTATTGCAATAACACTGAAACCATCGACAGGCTGCTTTCCCGTTATTGCAATAACTCTGAAACCATCGACAGGCTGCTTTACCGTCATTGCAACAACACTGAAACCATCGACAGGCTGCTTTACCGTCATTGCAATAACACTGAAACCATCGACAGGCTGCTTTACCGTTATTGCAATAAAACTGAAACCATCGACAGGCTGCTTTACCGTTATTGCAATAAAACTGAAACCATCGACAGGCTGCTTTACCGTCATTGCAATAACACTGAAACCATCGACAGGCTGCTTTACCGTCATTGCAATAACTCTGAAACCATCGACAGGCTGCTTTACCGTCATTGCAACAACACTGAAACCATCGACAGGCTGCTTTACCGTCATTGCAATAACACTGAAACCATCGACAGGCTGCTTTACCGTCATTGCAATAACACTGAAACCATCGACAGGCTGCTTTACCGTCATTGCAATAACACTGAAACCATCGACAGGCTGCTTTACCGTCATTGCAATAACACTGAAACCATCGACAGGCTGCTTTACCGTTATTGCAATAAAACTGAAACCATCGACAGGCTGCTTTACTGTCATTGCAATAACACTGAAACCATCGACAGGCTGCTTTACAGTCATTGCAATAACACTGAAACCATCGACAGGCTGCTTTACCGTCATTGCAATAACACTGAAACCATCGACAGGCTGCTTTACCGTCATTGCAATAACACTGAAACCATCGACAGGCTGCTTTACAGTCATTGCAATAACACTGAAACCATCGACAGGCTGCTTTACCGTCATTGCAATAACACTGAAACCATCGACAGGCTGCTTTACCGTCATTTCAATAACACTGAAACCATCGACAGGCTGCTTTACAGTCATTGCAATAACACTGAAACCATCGACAGGCTGCTTTACCGTTATTGCAATAACACTGAAACCATCGACAGGCTGCTTTACCGTTATTGCAATAACACTGAAACCATCGACAGGCTGCTTTACTGTCATTGCAATAACACTGAAACCATCGACAGGCTGCTTTACCGTTATTGCAATAACACTGAAACCATCGACAGGCTGCTTTACCGTCATTGCAATAACACTGAAACCATCGACAGGCTGCTTTACCGTTATTGCAATAACACTGAAACCATCGACAGGCTGCTTTACCGTCATTGCAATAACACTGAAACCATCGACAGGCTGCTTTACCGTCATTGCAATAACACTGAAACCATCGACAGGCTGCTTTACCGTCATTGCAATAACACTGAAACCATCGACAGGCTGCTTTACCGTCATTGCAATAACACTGAAACCATCGACAGGCTGCTTTACCGTCATTGCAATAACACTGAAACCATCGACAGGCTGCTTTACCGTCATTGCAATAACACTGAAACCATCGACAGGCTGCTTTACCGTCATTTCAATAACACTGAAACCATCGACAGGCTGCTTTACCGTCATTGCAATAACACTGAAACCATCGACAGGCTGCTTTACCGTCATTGCAACAACACTGAAACCATCGACAGGCTGCTTTACCGTCATTGCAATAACACTGAAACCATCGACAGGCTGCTTTACCGTCATTGCAATAACACTGAAACCATCGACAGGCTGCTTTACCGTCATTGCAATAAAACTGAAACCATCGACAGGCTGCTTTACCGTCATTGCAATAACACTGAAACCATCGACAGGCTGCTTTACCGTCATTGCAATAACACTGAAACCATCGACAGGCTGCTTTACCGTCATTGCAACAACACTGAAACCATCGACAGGCTGCTTTACCGTCATTGTAATAACACTGAAACCATCGACAGGCTGCTTTACCGTCATTGCAATAACACTGAAACCATCGACAGGCTGCTTTACCGTCATTGCAATAACACTGAAACCATCGACAGGCTGCTATACTTTCATTGCAATAACACTGAAACCATCGACAGGCTGCTTTACCGTCATTGCAATAACACTGAAACCATCGACAGGCTGCTTTACCGTCATTGCAATAAAGCATGGAACACCAAATCGGGACGTATTGACAGTCACTCTCACGTGATGATTACCACTGTCACCTGTCGTCACTCTCGCGGGTTATTTAACATTGCCTCATGTCCGTTTTGACGTGTCGATTGTCACTGTTACGTATCTATTGTCAGTCACCTGTTAATTTTCACTCTCACTTGTCGATAGTTACTGTCACATGTCACTGAGTACCAATTCCTGTGATATTCATTATGAGATGGCGGATTTATTTAGTTAAATATTTAAGTTGTTAACATCGATTTGGTACGGTCAAGTATATGACCTCGTCATTTAGTGTGCATTATTTTATTGTTAAAATACATTCAGTTGCCGCGTATTTATATATATAAATTTACCAAATTAGTTGTTATATCCGTTTCTGAAAAATTAAAATGCAATGCAGCATTTGACACACGGCTAAGATTCCGTAGACGTGTATTGCAATTTGGAACAACAAACCACGTACCATATGTTATAATACTACTAATAATTTCAACATAACATCATTGGTGTTCAGGACATGGTCAAATACTAATCGAAGAAGTAAAAATAGGTTATATATATGTACTACAATATTAATTGTAATTAACTGTTATTCGGGTTATGGTCTTTTCTCCCGACAGGGTACTATGACAGATTGGTTTGTAAATTTGCTCTGCATCGAGAGTTGATTTTCTACGTAATGGAACACTACGTCCCGTCATTTCTACTTGTCATACTATCGTGGGTGTCATTTTGGTTAAGTATTGATGCCACTCCAGCTAGGGCTAGTCTGGGAATCACAACGGTGCTAACATTAACCACGCTAAGTTCTTCCGCTCGTACACAGCTACCCAAAGTGTCATATACAAAGGTTGGTTACAGAGTATTAACCTACGCGTATCACATTTGTCTGTGATTTAGAGATTTCATTTATAAGTGCCTTATTCGGTTAGTAATATGTTCATGTGTTTGTTTGCCTTAAGTAGAGTACAGTATACTAGGACTAAAACAAAAGAAATACTTGTAAATTGACCATGTGGTGTTGTTTTTAGGCAATCGATATTTGGATGTTGGTGTGTTCCTTCTTCGTGTTTGCGGCTTTACTCGAATTTGCAGTTGCGAGTTACCTGGATATACTCGAAAAGTCACGTGTCGCACGCATCAAGGCGCAAATTAGGGAACAAGCAGAACCAGAAGGAGCACAGGTTAGTTGATTTGTGCAATTCACCAACACAAGAAAGTGGCACTGGTTTTCATCAAATGATGATTCGAATTGTTGGTAAATTAACTACTAAACAATAAAAAAAGGATTTCCACTAGCGGCGTTCATGTTGTAATACTGGGTCATTATTTGATTATTTTCCACTTGTAGGACATTATTGGTCTTCGTCTTGCAACAACAAATGGTAGCGGCGAGCTCACCGCGTTCTGTCAGAGCTGTAGAAAAAACAAACAAAGGCGCCGTTCACGTTTCCATGGTAACGGTACTAACAACGGAGAATGCAGCGGTGCTCAAAAAGTAACTTACGAGAATAAACGAAATTCGACAAACATCGACAAATTCTCAAGAGTCTTATTCCCACTCGCGTTCAGTCTTTTCAACGCAGTGTACTGGCCATCTTATCTCTATGAACTTTAAAGTTGCAAGCGATGAAGTAGTAACTATTAACAATTTCTGAAAAGTAATAAGCTGAATTAGATGAAGCTATATAAATAAATATCTCCATATAATCACAAAATAATAATCAACAAAATTGTATAGTGTAATAGGATTGTAAGGAATGTTATTATTTGGTTGTGTTGATTCGTGCATGCTGATTGGTAGATTATGAATATGTTATCCTGTCACGTGGTAATATAATGTAATCATGTTATAACTTACTAATTTGTAATTTGTGGATATTTTGGAAGAATTAAAACAACTATGCAATGAGATTACATAACATCGCAGTGTATTTTATAACATTATCTGCACTCTAAACAGCAAGTCAATATATATGATACATATATGAGAGTAATACATAGGAAACTTCAAATATATGCAAACAATCACCAAATTGACTATTTATTGTAACTGGGCCAATAAATATATTGTACACATAATAAAACAAATACAGATGCTAAAACGCTACATTATATAAAGTGTTATGGTACCTCTGTGCCGTGGTGTATTACTGCACTATTATCTATTCATGATGAACTATAGGTACCTATAGTACATCATTAAGCTGCTATCTATGCATGGCGTACTATAGATACATATAGTACATTATTAAGCTTCCATCTATGCATGATGAACTATAGATAACTATGGTACAATATTAAGCTACTATCTATTCATGATGAACTATAGATACATATGGTACATTATTAAGCTTCCATCTATGCATGATGAACTATAGATAACTATGTTACATTATTAAGCTTCCATCTATGCATGATGAACTATAGATAACCATGGTACATTATTAAGCTACTATCTGTGCATGGTGAACTCTATATAACTATTGTTCATTATTAAGCATCCATCTATGCATGATGAACTATGGATACCTATGGTACATTATTAAGCTTCCATCTATGCATGGTGTACTATAGATAACTATGGTACATTATTAGGCTTCCATCTATGCATGGTGAACTATATATAATTATGGTACATTATTAGGCTTCCATCTATGCATGGTGAACTACAGATAACTATGGTACATTATTAAGCTAATATCTATGGTGAACTGTAGATAACTATGGTACATTATTAAGCTTCCATCTATGCATGGTGAACTATAGATACCTATGGTACATTAATAAGCTTCTCTCTATGCATGGTGAACTATATAAACCTATGGTACATTATTAAGCTTCCATCTATGCATGGTGAACTATAGATAACTATGGCACATTATTAAGCTAATGTCTATACATAGTGAACTGTAGAAACCTATGGTACATTATTAAGCTTCCATCTATGCATGATGAACTATAGATAACTATGGTACATTATTAAACTTTCATCTATGCATGTTGAACTATAGATAACCATGGTACATTATTAAGCTTCCATCTATGCATGGTGAACTATAGATAACTATGGTACATCATTAAGCTTCTATCTATGCATGGTGAACTATAGATAACTATGTTACATTATTAAGCTTCCATCTATGCATGATGAACTATAGATAACTATGTTACATTATTAAGCTTCCATCTATGCATGATGAACTATAGATAACCATGGTACATTATTAAGCTACTATCTGTGCATGGTGAACTATATATAACTATTGTTCATTATTAAGCATCCATCTATGCATGATGAACTATGGATACCTATGGTACATTATTAAGCTTCCATCTATGCATGGTGTACTATAGATAACTATGGTATATTATTAGGCTTCCATCTATGCATGGTGAACTATATATAACTATGGTACATTATTAGGCTTCCATCTATGCATGGTGAACTACAGATAACTATGGTACATTATTAAGCTAATATCTATGGTGAACTGTAGATAACTATGGTACATTATTAAGCTTCCATCTATGCATGGTGAACTATAGATACCTATGGTACATTAATAAGCTTCTCTCTATGCATGGTGAACTATATAAACCTATGGTACATTATTAAGCTTCCATCTATGCATGGTGAACTATAGATAACTATGGCACATTATTAAGCTAATGTCTATACATAGTGAACTGTAGAAACTTATGGTACATTATTAAGCTTCCATCTATGCATGATGAACTATAGATAACTATGGTACATTATTAAACTTTCATCTATGCATGTTGAACTATAGATAACCATGGTACATTATTAAGCTTCCATCTATGCATGGTGAACTATAGATAAATATGGCACATTATTAAGCTAATATCTATGGTGAACTGTAGATAACTATGGTACATTATTAAGCTTCCATCTATGCATGGTGAACTATAGATAACTATGGTACATTATTAAGCTACTATCTATGCATGGTGAACTATAGAAACCTATGGTACATTATTAAGCTTCCATCTATGCATGGTGAACTATAGAAAACTATGGTACATTATTAAGCTTCCATCTATGCATGGTGAACTATAGAAAACTATGGTACATTATTAAGTTTCCATCTATGCATGGTGAACTATATATAACTATGGCACATTATTAAGCTAATGTCTATACATAGTGAACTGTAGATAACTATGGTACATTATTAAGCTTCCATCTATGCATGGTGAACTATAGAAAACTATGATACATTATAAAGTTACTATATATGCATGGTGAAATATTGATAACTATGGCACATTATTAAGCTAATGTCTATACATAGTGAACTGTAGATAACTATGGTACATTATTAAGCTTCCATCTATGCATGGTGAACTATAGAAAACTATGATACATTATAAAGTTACTATATATGCATGGTGAAATATTGATAACTATGGTACATTATTAAGCTTCCATCTATGCATGGTGAACTATAGATAAATATGGTACATTATTAAGCTTCTAACTATGCATGGTGAACTATAGAAAACTATGCGACATTATTAAGCTAATATCTATACATAGTGAACTGTAGATAACTATAGTACATTATTAAGCTTCCATCTATGCATGATGAACTATAGATAACTATGGTACATTATTAAGCTAATATCTATACATAGTGAACTGTAGATAACTATGGTACATTATTAAGCTACTATCTATGCATGGTGAACTATAGATAACTATAGTACATTATTAAGCTTCCATCTATGCATGATGAACTATAGATAACTATGGTACATTATTAAGCTTCCATCTATGCATGGTGAACTATAGATAACTATGGTACATTATTAAGCTTTCATCTATGCATGGTGAACTATAGATAACTATGGTACTTTATTAAGCTTCCATCTATGCATGGTGAACTATAGAGTACTATGGTACATTATTAAGCTACTATCTATGTATGGTGAACTGTAGATAACTATGGTACATTATTAAGTTACTATATATGCATGGTGAACTATAGAAAACTATGGTACATTATTAAGCTTCCATCTATGCATGTTGAACTGTAGATAACTATGGTACATTATTAGGCTCCCATCTATGCATGGTGAACTATAGATAACTATGGTACATTATTAAGCTTCCATCTATGCATTATGAACTATAGATAACTATGGTACATTATTAAGCTCCCATCTATGCATGGTGAACTATAGATAACTATGGCACATTATTAAGCTAATATCTATGGTGAACTGTAGATAACTATGGTACATTATTAAGCTTCTATCTATGCGTGGTGAACTATAGAAAACTATGGTATATTTTTATGCTACTATCTATGCATGGTGAACTATAGAAAACTATGGTACATTATTAAGCTTCCATCTATGCATAGTGAATTATAGATAACCATGGTACGTTATTGAGCTTCCATCTATGCATGATGAATTATAGATAACTATAGTATATTATTAAACTACTATCTATGCATGGTGAACTATAGAAAACTATGGTACATTATTACGCTACTATATATGCATGGTGAACTGTAGATAACTAATAATGGGTATGTCATCGTGATATTTGAATATTTGTGACATTGGGGGAATTTCCGACGTCATTTCCGATGTCATTCTCGAACTGCACTTGTATACTTGTTGATTTATATGGCTAATTTTGTCTATCAATCTTTTGTATTTTCATTTTCATATAGTATTTCGTCGATAGATTGAATAAAATTGTTTTAAAAAAATCACTTTGTAAGAAAGACAACCTGTGTTGTAATTGCATTACATTGCACTGTCACTATACACTTATTCAATTTGACCGCCGATAATCACATACAGTCTATCAATTCCAATATCGGGGATAAATCCTGCATCACGTCTCTCGCGTTCTTCTCACCAATAATATTGTCACTTCCACAAATCAACAAAGATGATGTTTAGGAGTACCAATGAATTCAGATTGTGTATATGTACATTAGGCATGTTATTGAGCATAATTAGGACAATATATTGACATAATTCAATTGTGTATTATTTTTACATTCATTGAAGAACCTAATGAAAAAACGGAGATTAAAATTAAATTTTACTTCTTTCAAAAGATGATCACTTGATTTGTTTTCACTTTTTCTCCAATCCAATAACATAACATGTGTTATTTAAATAAGATATAATTACAAATTAATTGTTAATCATTGGAACCCCCTTGAAATAATACAAATTAATTCCGCAGTTATTGTTACTGTTTATACACCGTAGTTACACTTAGGTAATGGTGGGAAAGAGAACGTTTCTGCCATGATTGGAATCTATCCTCGGGGGCGGAGCTATATGGAAAGCCACAGCTATCTTAAGTCGTACAATATCATATTATGTAGTGCACTTACCATGTTATGCGGTGCATTTATCATGTTATGTAGTGCATTTACCTTGTTATGTAGTGCATTTACCTTGTTGTGTAGTGCATTTACCATGTTATGTAGTGCATTTACCATGTTATGTAGTGCATTTACGATGTTGTGTAGTGCATTTATCATGTTGTGTAGTGCATTTATCATGTTGTGTAGTTCATTTACCATGTTGTGTAGTGCATTTATCATGTCCTGTAGTGCATTTACGATGTTGTGTAGTGCATTTACCATATTGTGTAGTGCATTTATCATGTTGTGTAGTGCATTTACCATGTTGTGTGGTGCATTTACCTTGTTATGTAGTACATTTACCTTGTTATGTAGTGCATTTACCTTGTTGTGAGGTGCATTTACCTTGTTGTGTAGTGCATTTACCATGCTATGTAGTGCATTTACGATGTTATGTAGTGCATTTATCATGTTGTGTAGTGCATTTATCATGTTGTGTAGTGCATTTACCATGTTGTGTAGTGCATTTATCATGTTGTGTAGTGCATTTACGATGTTGTGTAGTGCATTTACTATGTTATGTAGTGCATTTATCATGTTGTGTAGTGCGTTTACGATGTTATGTAGTGCATTTACCTTGTTGTGTAGTGCATTTACCATGTTGTGTGGTGCATATACTATGTTATGTAGTGCATTTATCACGTTATGTAGTGCATTTATCATGTTGTGTAGTGCATTTACTATGTTATGTAGTGCATTTATCATATTATGTAGTGCATTTATCATGTTGTGTAGTGCATTTATCATGTTGTGTAGTGCATTTACTATGCTATGTAGTGAATTCACTATGTTATGTAGTGCATTTACCATGTTATGTAGTGCATTTATCATGTTATGTAGTGCATTTACCACGTTATGTAGTGCATCTATCAATTACGGAATTGACATTTACAACACTGCACTCGATAAAATTAAATCGTATTAATTATAAACAAATTTAATTTAGGGTTACCTGTGGTTGCTGTTACTGTATATTTTTATAAACATTTATAAATGCAGTTGTATAGATTCGATACCACACCATATGTAGGAAACTGACCGGAGGGCTCTCAAATCAATGCGATGTCACATTCAAAGTTTATGTCGTTTTCGGGTGGGTTCCAACCGCTATGTTGAGTTTCTAAATATTTTTTAAAAATTAACCACAAACAACTTTTTATTAACCTGAAATGAGTGTAAAATAATGAGAATATATCTGATCGATATCTTGTGTTTTTGTTTTTTCTCTGCGTGAACTCTATATTTATTTTAGTAAACAAGACACTTCGCGGTGGGCGACTTTTGCGGTCAGTAATATTTACGAAAATGTTTCTGTGACAAAATTGTCACTATTTTGGATGTTATTTGTTATTGTCTAGTTATTTGTGTTTGTAGGTTATAGAATTGTACAGTAACTTTATTGAATAAACTCATCATATAATAAACTTAATAGTGCTAAGTCTGTTGCCTAGTAACTAGTGTACAGGTGTACATGAATCAGGTCATAGTTTGATTTGCAGTGTGCTGGTATGCGAGTGTGTATTGGAAGTTAGTGGTATGCACTTACAGGTGGGTGTATGGAGGTTTACTAGAGTAGGCTGGAGTGATGAATAGAACTGCTTTTGTGATGCAAAGTAGGTCAGTGTGCTTGGTAATTCTGCAGTGTGATGTGGTTAGTTGTCCATCAGTTGTCCAGGAGTGAGCATCTCCTGCAATTCTACTCGTGGTGACTCGTAATTTTACTATCAACTGGCAAGGCGTTCAGGCTTTGAGTTGGTGGGAGTCAGTGGTGACTTTGCTGTATTAGGTCAGCCAAGTATATAGAGTAGAGGTCTGCCAAATTGGTTTTGCAGCTTGGGGATATTCCTGAGACTTGGAGATTCCACCCTTTGGTGAGGGAGATGGACAAGACGCCAGCACATAGAAACTATGACCTGTGAGTGGTGAGCCGTCGTGACGCATGGAGCATGGAGCGCAGTCTGAGTGGAAGGCTGTGAAGTGGAATTCTAGATTGTGTGGAGTGAAGCAAGTGTCGAGCAAGTGAACGTTTTAACTTACCGGACAATAGGACAGTCTGAACGTGTTGTGTGACGTGTTCATGAGGGCTAACCGGTTGTATTACCAACTTGTAATGCTAGTTCTTAATTTACTGCTTGTATTTATAATGTGTATGCTTCACGCATTGTTGTAATTTTGATGAGCGTGTAGTCTAGTTTGTCTTATAATTGTATGCCGTTTTACGGATTGTGACATGTATTAATATAACTAGTAATATTTCCCTTAGCATCACCCCATTGTGTATAGAACTCACTACCAGCTTAATAAAGCGTATTAATTCTGAACCGCACACTGGCGTGATTTCTGCTTGTTATTTTATTGCATGTGCTGCCTGCTAGAAAAAATCTGACAGTTTCACTGTTCACTATTTTATAAACTGGCTTGGCAATTCCCACCACCAATTAGGCAATCTCACAGCATTTCGGCTACTTTCCCACCAAATTCAAAATCACTCGATAATTTTGTTTACTTTACATTTGTACTATGATAACGTTTAAAGTTTTGATAATTTTAATGCATGCATGTACACTCACAAAAATACCCCCAGGATAAGGTAATTTAGTATATAACCTTGACAAAAAAGCATTTTCCTTGTCTTAATATTGCATTTTTTTTTCGATCTGTGTAACTTCACGTCGAAATCCTAATGACATTTAAAGTTCAGCTCACAACTGTGAACTTATCCATAGAGGCTGCAAAATGCAATTTTTTATATATACATATTGTATTTACTGACATATATTTATTCTGTATTTACATTTGCCATGAGTTCCACAATATATTTTTCTCACTGGCGTGGCTACAGTGACTGTGTAGTGTGTTTTTGTTTTTTTGTTTTGTCGATTGTTAGTTGTTTTGTTTTGTGTTCCTGGAATTTTGTACAAATCAACAACGGTTACATAGGTATATTATTTCCACTTTGCTGTATATCGTAGAAGTACTTGTATACTTTGTTCTCCAGCATAAATATCGGATTGTTCGGAAGTATGAGATTGTAATGTAAACTATGTCTCGACCTGTTTACTTACTTGTTGTCAGTGTCTGACTAGTATATAAAAAAATACAACCAAGTAAATGTCAGAATATTAAAAGAAAAGAAACACAAAAATCAATTGCCCATGCCACCGTGTTGTGGGGCGGTGCCCATGCCATGCCGCAGAACCAAAACATCAGCCGTCGGCGTCTATAGCAGCGATATGATTTTACACATCGAAATTGAGAATCGCAAGTGTAGACATATTGCATAGAAATGAGCACTACATACATCTATCCCGGCCAGCAATCAAATCATCAATCTTCATGAGTGATGTAACGGGTATTTCCATCCATTCCGCTGAACAGGAAGTCTATTCTGGACTAGTACCATTGCCATTTTTTGAAGAGTATAGAACCATTTATACAGGGGACGCTCCAGTAAGAAATGTTAAAATTGCCCGATTGCCCGATATCAAAATCCTGTATTGAAACAGCACATATTCTGTATTCACTAAAACAACGTTGTTATGTCTCTTGACTTACAACGAACTTGAAACAAAAGAAAAGGTCCGATCCAAACAACCTGCGTCCTTGAAAATGGAGTCTCATCGCCCTTGCGTTTCCGAGCGAAAATGCGTCCACAAACGACTGATTTTCGCAAAATCTTCTATAATTTTTAGACAATATCATTAATTCAGTCAAGCGGTTAAATAGGTTATTTATTACAGACATTCGGGAACCAAAATTGACGATGTAAATCACTTCGGCGACGAAAAATCGGCGATAATAGCCAAGGGGTGAGGGACTGAATTTCAAAAACATATTTTATATATAGGATTTATAAACATCAACAAAATAAACAAGAGACTGTATGCAAGTTTAAATCATATCGTAAAAATGCATAGTATCCGCCATGTTATGCTGTGATTTCATCTTGTTGTGATGTCCTTTCGTCTTGTTGGGTGGTGCGTTTGTCATGTTGTCTTGTGGTACACTGTGTTATGATGTCCATTCGTCTCGTTATGTGGTGCATTCACCATGTTGTGCTGTGAGTCGTAAAATGAAATACGGCAATGAAAATTTTGCGACGCCGTAATACGGTTCGTACGCATGACATCATAATTCTCTCACTTCGCGCGATCCTTTGCAGCAGACGTCGTAAAATCAAGTATGAGCTGGAATTGGATACAGTACTGGACAATTTCCAGGCAGAAAACAATAGATTCACAAATAGTATCTGGCATAGCTGACCACAGGGAGCCCAGGAACTATAATCAACTGTACACAGTACCTATGAGCGGGCCGGGGCGGTATCGGCTGGTATCGAGTGTAAGAAATAGACAAGGGATGAAGGGTCCAGTGAGCCCATATTTTTTAAACTCGAAAAACAGACGGAAAGAATAAAAACAAAAATCTATACAAAATACGAGCTTGAACAATATTAGTTGCTCTTTCAAATTTCTCCACCAAATCACTAGAATAAATCAACAAAACTACAAAAATTGAATCCATTTACGAACAATTAACGGTTACACAGAAAGCACGCACAGGTGGCGTGGCCTGTTCAGAATTTTTCAAGAACCAATCACAAGACTGGTTACGAACCAGTTGAGCGAGGCTAACCAAGTCGTAAACTCGGCGTGGTTCGTAAGCACGCCTCCAACTGTGCCGCGCTTTCGGGGAAATGCAATCTGACAATGCTGTTCAGTGATTCGTTAAAGTCCATGAATGAATCCCAATCATCTGTTAATACTGCAAAAAATATTTTTAGTTTTCAAATCTAAACAGATCTCTGTTCCTGTAACTGATTCTAAAGTTTGATTTTCAATGAAAATAGTATTTTTAATTCAATTGAAAGGAAACTACTATTAAATCATGGAAGTCTGTACAGGCCAAATAATAGACTGACTAAAGTACATATTTCTTCACAATTATGTGATTTAAATTTATTTTTAGCAATTTTTAAAATGGTAGCCTGGTTACAAACTAATTCACACTGGACTAAACTGGAAATAGCCTCATGGCAATCACACTGACGAATATTTAATATATTGAACATTCCATACACAATTCCATATGCCGCATTCCTCAAAACTAATTTATAGGTCATTCCATTATTGGGGCAAAATTCTTTGCTAATTATGAAGCTATTCAGTAAACCAGTCATGTGATAAATACACGACACAACAAGGTAAATGCACTACATAACATGGTAAATGCACTACACAACATGGTAAATGCACTACACAACATGGTAAATACACTACATAACATGGTAAATGCACTACACAACATGGTGAATGCACTACATAATATGGTAAATGCACCACACAACAAGGTAAATGCACTACATAACACGGTAAATGCACCACATAACATGGTAAATGCACTACACAACATGGTAAGTGCACTACATGACATAATATTTCACGACTTAAGATAGCTGTGGCTTTCCATAGAGCTACGTCACAGGACGTTCCACGTTGCTACGACGCGCACCACTGTACATGTATTTCTATGGGCTTTGTGTGCGCTGCTGTGGAACGCCGGTCGAGCCGGTGAAAATTCGAGAAAACAACACAAACTCAACTTTGAAGTAATCCCGAACATCCAAATTTATATATGTTACACAAGTAGAGCTAATCTTGTTACACTGTTCAGAGGAGTCTCAACAATCATCCCAAAGTACCGTTTTCTGCGAGTTTTTGGCCTTTGTTTTCACCGCTGCGGGTTGCCAGGCGGTGAAAATGCCCGGATGTCCGCCACGAGGTTATGGGTAAATCAATAGCATAATACAAGATAAATCCTCCCGTCAAACGTCTTCAGTGCGTGAAGCCATTCTTGCGTATTCAGTATTCAGTATATATATATATATATATAAATAAGATAGATTGAAATGGGGAATGTCGTGGTAATAACACATTGAAAATACATTGAAATGAACAACCTAAAAAGAAAAATCGAGCAGAGTGTGAATTTCCGCTTTGATGGAATATCAATATGGCTATGGCTATCTTAGCCTTAGTACATTTTCACATGTACTTTCTAGAGATAACGTTGCATAATTAAACAACTTATTTTCAAAAGTTGTATTCGAAGTCATGAATTTAACTCGGCACATTCAACGTTCCCGAAATAATTATTTAAAAAAAATCATTAAGTCATCAAGACGAAAGGCAACGGGAAATTATATTTATAGTTAATTATATAAACGTTTTGGATTTCGGCATTCCCATGGGAGGAAAAGATGTATAATAATTAGGCTATTACGCGAATACCTCAAAGTATGCACTCAGACAGTACGCCGCGCATTGACCTCAACTGCGCGTCGGCCAATACTCCAGCTGTACTGTCTTCGTGCATACTTTTCGGTACCCTCGTAATAACCTCATATTATTACTAAATAAGTACTTCGTTCGTTCGTTCGTTCGATCAGCTCATATGGTCACATATTCGACGTCAATGTCGGATAAGATGTCAGAGCCGGAATACTGAACATGAACGATGATGTGTTCGGTGATCGAATCGTCTGTTTTATTCAATATTAACGCACAATAGCGTATGGTTTCAGAAGCTATCAGCTTTAACACTTAAATAAAACTAAACAAACAAACGTGTTATGCGCAACGTCACTTTAAGAAACACTTGATATCACTAGCATGTCACTTCACCGGATGGCAATCAATTGTTGCTCATTTTACATCAACAAAAGTTACCATGGCGATTAATACAAGCGAGGTCGAAGGTCGTTTTATATTGAATTTGACTCCAAATGAAATCACGTCAGTAGTCGATTGGCTGCTTTTAATTGCATCAGTCGAATCAATATCATATAAAGGCACTGTGTATTGTGATGCATTATTAATTATAGTACTGTATTATACAGAGTCTGTTCATTGAGGCACACACCGCTGATTTAATGACGTAGATAGATGTACCAGTACAGTGGCGATACATGCCAAGAGCTTTCATCTATTATTTCCACTCACCGTAAATAATAAGGAGCAAGAAACAGGTGTGTAACCAAATTAATCTATAAATATAGGAAAATTCATTAATAACGGATATTGGTACTGGATGCCGAGATATTGTATATGTTATACTGCATTATACTTCGTTGAGGTGCCACTGTACAGCGCCTCTCCACCTTTAGCATACAAGTTACCAGGCGGCATACACTACACTACACAACACTACACTACACTACACTACACTACACTACACTACACTACACTACACTACACTACACTACACTACACTACACTACACTACACCACGCTACGCTACGCTAACCCACACTACACTACACTACACTACACTACACTACACTACACTACACTACACTACACTACACTACACTACACTACGCTACACTACACTACGCTAACCCACACTACACTACACTACACTACACTGCACTACACTACACTACACTACACTACACTACACTACACTACACTACACTACACTACACTACACTACACTACACTACACTACACTACGCTACACTACGCTAACCCACACTACACTACACTACACTACACTACACTACACTACACTACACTACACTACACTACACTACACTACACTACACTACACTATACTACACTACACTACACTACACTACACTACACTACACTACACTACACTACACTGCCGGTTTTAAAGTACAGTATATGGACACAGTACAGAAAACCGAGTAATTGAATTCAAGTGTTAAATGATGATGTGGCGACCGATATTACAACTCCCACAGTCATTGTGGAATAGGCAGTTCCCAATCATGTTGTCAGAGTCTCCTTCACAATCTGGACATTTGAACCTTCTGTGAAGATTTGTTTTTCTGATTTACAATATCTATTAATAACTCTGATGACGTCATCTGGAAGTAAACCCGGGAGAATTAACTTAATTCGTACTGATCTCAGTGAACGTAAAACAGACGAGTATCCGTAGTTTGTGTAGTTATATGCAATATGTTAGTGACACGTATACATTTTGAAATTGATTTTGAACGTGCACAAGCATTGGCGCTCTGAATATTCATGAAGTCGACTGATTTGATTTTGTCTTGTTTTATATTCCTGGTAGTTAACACGTAATTGAATAAATCCTACAGTCTATATTTAACTTACACTTGATATAATTTGTAAGTATTTATAAAACAAACAAACAGTAAGACGTTTGTATTAAAAAAATAACTATGACAAGTGAACAGGCATGCTCAGAGACATCGCCGAATACAAACATAATTTGGCGGTTGAAATCAGAGCACATTGAGATGCAGAGGTAGTCATCGTATCTCGCGTTTTAATGCAAATACACCTGCTAGCTCATTAATTTGAGAGTGGATACATATGACACTTACAGTCCCAAGTAATAGATTGAATATATTACATTGTATAACATTTGGCCTTTCGTATTCAGCGCACATACACATTTTACACACTATGCAACTTATAAGTTAGACACTTTCCGGCATAGGAAAAGAACATTACACGATGCGATCAGTGTCAACGCTCTACTATTATCATAGTTCCGTTCCCACGACTGTGAATTGTTCCGAGATGTTAGTTGCCATGGTATCTGGAATAACACTTCCATGATCATTAATTCATATTTATTTCCACGATTATCATAAACGTTATGTTTTGTTGAACCATGGACGTACTAGAGGCGTTCATGGTTGAACATAGGTATAGGCTGACGTTTTACACAGTGCGTAAATTTATTGTATAAATGCCCGTATATGCGTATTCAAATTGTAATTTGATATCCATCAATGTTCTACAGTTTTGTGATTAAGTGTTTTGATTGAAAGTTTGCTATTAACGAAGAGCCCTTGTATGCAGTGATTTCACTCCACTCAACGGTACATGCAGTTATTTAGAATTATAGTACTGTGTCCTGTGCATTGTATAATGAAGCATTGGCATTAATGTGGAGAAAGTCTTATGACCTTAATTTTTTAATCAAATATTCACTCCGATGGCAAAGCGTGATATTGCTGAGTTGTATTTACCGATGTAATCATCAGCGGCATAGATACCTTAAAACTGCATTTACATATATCGGGTTATGCTTCGAGTGGCCTGATAGAGATTGTAACTGGTACGATCTATCGAGTTGTGTGTTACTGAAAGGTTGTGATCAGGATTTCAAATATCATTTAAGAACGGTGTGCGTCTAATGCGACGTATACAAGTCAAACTCGCACTGCAATACGACAACCAGTCTCGAGACGAAATAGTCATCAAATATGTACTGATTGAAAATCCTATATGCAATTTGTTTTAATTGTTGTAGGTATTTATTCAATCGATCAATCATTCACTCACAGATGTTATCACAATATTAATAAAATATTAACATATATTAAAATATATGAATTTAATTTTTACAATCAAGATTGCACTAATCCAAATGAAGGTGCGAACATTTTATCCCAGGCTGAAGATGTACAAACCCTATCAAATATTATTCAACGGGTTGATTCAATTGAACGCATATATGTCCAGTGTTGTAAATTTACAGTGTGAATCAAGTACTGATATACAGAGGAACGCATAGATGGAAAGAGCTGTATATGGAAAGCGTAAGTCAAGTAATGTTATATATAAATGAACGCATGGGTGACCACAGCTGAAAATGTACAGCGTGAGGCAAGTACTGTTATACAAAAAAGCGTTGAATAATATAAAAATAATATGTTAACTTTTAAGTACATATTATTCTAAAAACAGTGTAGTTGAAAGTTGTGTGTCCTGTTTTGGTCGCAAAATCGTTTTTATATAATTGTGTTTCAATAGAAATATTACGTGTTTAGAAGCATTTCTCTTTTAATTAATTGTATTGTGTAAGACCAAACGATATGTGACTAAAAATAAATGATTCTTTTTTTTATATCGCTTTGGTCCTCTGATGACAGTTTATATTGTTGTATTCGTTTCACTCAGTTTATTCGTTTCACTCTATAATCATGTATCGCCGATACGTTTTTTTATTTTATTGTTTATATCCACTAATTAACTTTGATCGATAATTGTTCAAATATATGTGCCAAGTGTAACTTAACTATTTTTACAGCAACAAAAGTTTGTAAAAAAAAGTAAATTTAATCGCAAGCGGCGCAATCGGTGATAGTTTACAAAAATGACAAACCGGTTAGACGGCGTTGCTTTACATAACGACAGTCTGGCTAGTCTCTTTCATTCAACTATGGACTTCATGTTCTATTTCCTTGCAATATGCAAAATCAATCGTACTTTAATCAAACTGTACATTACAGAAACACGCGCAGTGAGTAACCAATCAGACGAATTGCACTTAATCAACGTTTACATCTACATCGCAGAGATACCATGTGAATGGCGATTGATTCAAATCGCCAACATTATTTTGACGCAGATACCCGTAAAAAAAATGAATTAATAACACACCATTGTAATTCGGATCGTAATTGATATACAAATACATATTCATTACACTGCCTACGAATAAAACCATATCATTTACTAAATCGATATCATGTCATGACTATGGCGCCACTATGTACTTTAATTAAGGAATAAAACGAAGCCAGGATACGGTTTAATGGCTCTACGCCAATTGATTTAAGATTGGCGTTCAAACTACTGAACGTATAATTTTGTGATTTCTGATCTCTATTCTGTCAATGTAAAAAAGTAACTGCATTCAATAAACAGAATATGATTCGTCTACACAACTGATAATTCAACGGAATTGACAGAATAGTGCAAGTCACAGTTATAAAAGATCAACCATCCTTCTCCGCCATACCAGTTAGTGACACGCGCGTAAACTGCAATATTTACGTTAAAGAAACCAATATTTGAATGTGAGCCTGTTGGCTACGGCTTTTTAAACATTAAGCTATATATATCGATGTGAAATGGGTGTGAAAACGCGGTGTAATGTGTCAAATCACGAGGAACAGGGCGTTACCTACAATTTCTGAAATTGGATATGGCATACATTACGTCATAAATTATTCCACACTGTCAAATCTATATGAATAAAACGGATGAAGTACGGATGAACAGGTGGGACCAAAAATTGCCGTTAAATTTAATGTAGTCATGCTAGCGGCTCTTACTGAGCAATAAATATCGAATTTTGAGAATTTATTTGTATTTTATAAGTAATTATTTAGTGAATCCTTGCAGTGGTCAGATGATTCTACTGTGATTTACTTCTCGATAAAATAAACGATGGGTATTTTATAGATGAGCAAACCGCAATACACCAACAAAATATCTGTATAATACAATTATAAAATATTTCATTACGTTGATAAATGTTGCTAACTATATTTCAGAGTAGGTTTTCTGTACTGATATTGTCATCCGTTTATATTAGATGGACAGTAATGTGCGATAATAGTTAGTTGTTTTGAAGACGCTCTAATTATTGATATTTCCCACACGAGTGATACCGATGAGTTTCTGTAAACAGGTCAGGCATGGTGCGCTAAAAAATCAAGCCTCAGTAATTTCTAGATCTAATTGATTAATTGTACGTCAATGAAATACAATCACGTCATGGGAATAATTTGGCAAGGTTTATTCGAATTGAAAAAACCAGCATGTTGCAATCAATGCCGAATGCACCAATGTCATCAGCAACACGTGGAGGTGATCCACAGACTATTTTCGTAGTGGGTATTTGCATACCATTGCTGGTGGATACAAATTAGTCAACCTTAATGACAGCTCTTCAGGGTGATTATTTTGTTGTGTAAGGAGTTAGGCAGGTTAGAAGTATTTACAATAATTGTACACTTAATTTAATTTTGTTTAATTTGATTTAATTTAATTTACGCCTAAAAATCTTCAATGAGACGGATCGAATGTACAATCTCTCTTCTGTATGACACATGAATAGCAAGTTAACGGAGCTGTTAAGATTTCAGTGATTTGCAAAATGCCCGATGAATACCCATAATACTCAAGAGTAAATATGTCTGCTATCTCGCTCGCTCACATAAAACTGCTAGGATTACCAATTACTCTTCCATACAGTGAGCAGTCATGTCTATTTCGAACGATACACACGTACTAGACAAACAATTTGATTTGATCGATCGATTTAGTTTGTTAGTAATCCAGACGTTATTATTGCTCATAAAACAAAGGTACGTCTCACCAGTGTATTAAGGCATTACAAGTCTATAAGCCACTACATTCGTTTGAGGTTGTGTGTATATATATGTATGCAGATAGCGTAATGACATGAACAATCATATTGGTTTATCGCTGACTACATGGTGCATGGACTCGTGGAATATTTAATGTTTTCAATGTATATTAAACACTTGCAATTTGCATCTCAGTGAACTCTCTGAACCTATGTATTCACCCGGGGATATATGTCACCGCTTGCTGGCGTTTCCTAGATCTAATTTGATCGTATAGCTGATACTTGTACCCATCGAATACGGTAACAGGAAAATAGGATTATGGAATGCCGTAAATGTCTTCTGTCTCGTTTTGTCCTTATGTTATACAGTCACGTCTTTATGTTATGTGGTCCCACCTTTATGTTTTTATATGTAAACTAATCAACAGTAATAGCTCGTTAAGATAGTTAACAAGTCAGAACTGCTATTTTATGCATCATTCTGTCGTATGAATCGGACTTTGCACTGTTCACACGAATGCCTGAAAACTCTGACAAGTACTCACTATATTTGCACACATCGGTCTTTGTGATTCGTTCTCATTGTTTTCTGGCCAATGGTCCTAAAACCTCTTAATGTCACAATGCACATCCATTTTCTCTGCTTACATCAGCGATGGGAATTTCCACAATTTTTACCTCACTAATATCATTGTGAGTGTAATGTTTGTACAGCAATCTTTACATTTTGCTCAGTGCGAGTACACCAACTGGAAGAAATCCACCAAGTTGAACCATCAGTAATTGGTGCAGAAAACAATTATCTCTAGTTGTACTCATGTACAAATCACTCAATTTATTCAAGTTCTGAATTGCTAACGCAACACATTTGAACAGTCAAGTAGAAACATTTTGCAGCACGGCTCCATGGGATACATACATTCAGCAAAAGCAATTTCCTCATCAGATCATCAGAGCCAACCCACACCCCAGATGGGTACTAGCCCAAAAAACTTTACTCATTTGTAACTTTGCAAAGGTTGAAAACATCATTCATTTCATAGCAGTTTCAGTGGTTACTGCTTCAGTTCAAGCTATCGGTATGGCTTCTTCTTTCTTTCCATTTGTATAAAGTGCTGATAGCAAAAACTCGACTTTGTCATTGAGACCTGATGCCATTTACGTGAAGACTGAATCACACTAAGTGTTGTTCTGCACCACAGATTATACTCTGACTCTAATACTTGCGGTTACCGCATTTGCATCATAAAAAACGTAGTTGACCTTATTCATATTGGATTTTAAGCTATATTTCTCTCATAGAATGCCAGGGCAAGATATGGTCCCCTGTTCTGTGGCATTATAAATATTGCGTTGTGATACGGCCAAATCCTCATGCTCTTTCAATTCCTCAGGTTTCTTGTCTCCTCAGCAGATTTTATCTTCCACTCAATGTGTATTATTCGCTCTCACAAATTCTGGCACACCCAAATACAATGACGTCGTGTCCTCTATGGCTTCAGGCCAAGGCACTGCTTCTTCCACATGTGTTATCAGCAGGAGAGCTCCCATCATCGAGCAACATCTGGCATCCCATGTCGGGAGTTTAAGGTTGGAGTTGATCGGGGACTATCACTGTATCTCTTAGTTCTATTTGGTTGTTGCACTACTAAACATATGCTGTATCTCATCACTGCCTCATGGTCAGGTCTGCTATGACATAAATAAAAAATGGTTGTGACACAAAGTTTTGACTTTCCAAACCATACTAGTTTTTGGTCTACACGATATGGTTGATTATGCATTTTCAGCAAGTTTATGCTCGCCCTAACACTGGGACTCTTTATGCTTTGACTCACAGTTCATATCTTTCTTCCTGACTGGCCTGATTTTGTGTTTTTCAAGTCACATATCACTCTCAACTAATAATAATAAATCAATGTTCTTCACCAGATATACGTGTTCAAACAGTTGATTAATTACTTTAACTTCAAAGTCGTAACCTTGGCCAGTGTGCAATTTGCCCACAACATCATAATCGACAAAGGAATGGTTCAAGCTAGTCCACTTAGATGAAGTGATCTGTGATGATAATACATTATCAACACTACCCTTGTAATTCTCTGTCTGCAAATAAGTCATACCATCACTCCATTGGGGTCATTTTACATGGTCTGTATATTGCGTATATTTTACACATCATTCACATGCATACCTTCTGGTTCACATCATTGCTCAAGTTTTCCCAGTAAAATAGTTCTTGCAATAACTCCGACGTTACCTGTTTGACGCAGATACCCGTAAATAAAAATGAATCAATAACACACCATTGTAATTCGGATCGTAATTGATATACAATTACATATCCATTACACTGTATACGAATAAAACCAGCGACGGGTAATATCATTTGCAATAGACATCGACATCATGAGTATCCTGCATTGGGGTACAAGTACAATCTTCTAATATCGTTGTCACCGTCTTGTAAGTTCTTTCACTCCTACATCAATGTGAGCAAGCCTTGTCTTTTTACAGGCCATGCCACCATCTTAGATACACTAACACATACTGAAGTTATACCATAATTAACAACCTCAACGCATGGGCCTATCACTACTACATAATGTATTCACATCAGTTGACATATACATTTCACTTAGAACCCCAGGATTTAGTTCATCATTATTAACCAGACAGACCATATGCATCTCCATTTGTCATACACGAATTATAGGACAACTAACAAATGATAGGCACCAAAGGCTACACCTTGTTGAATCTAGTTTACCACAATTTCCTGACCATATAAATAATCAGGCATCTACCCGTCAAAGCTTCAGCTTATGTGCGCGAAGTTTCAGGGAACTTTGGAAAGCAAATCAAATGTGTTAGCATACAGTTATTTTATTAAGATAAACAAGCCATGCATTTATATTCCGATCTCCAACAAATATCCCCATGCACCCGTAAAACGTTGTCTGGCCACCAGTCAACAACATATTCATATAATGACACTTAATGACCAACTATCGTAAATATGAGGCAATTAAGACGCTTATAGTTCTATCGTCAAGTTTTCTATAATTGAACTTTCTTGTGGGTGGGAATTCGAACATACCAGTTAAGCAGTGCATGTACATTCCAAGGTCACAACTATCACTAATTAATGTATCATGGCCATTTAATTTCCTAAATACTTTTATTCCGATTTACCATGAAAACTTACTTTCATAGAACCACTTAACGCCGTTTGCCTAACTGTAACTGATACTTTCTTGTTGCACTTATCAGTTCCCACCAGCAGTGTTTGGATGTAACACAGTCACACTCGCCTCCATAAAGCTTCATATAAAATGCCATCTTTATATAAAGCCAAAAAATAACGCTGATTGTCTCTAGCTACAGTGAACTCTTCTGACTGTCCAATAGAGTGTTTTACTAAGTATTCATCATAAAAAATTTGTATCAATTGTGTGGACTTGAGTCAGTGCTTCAGTCAGTAACGTGAAGTCTTATTGCACTATCTGATCGCGCAACTGGATTTTCAACTACATTTAAGTAGTTTAAGGTAGAGATGCAGGTTCGTGGACACTTGGAAGTTTTTTTTTTTTTTGCTTTTTATTATACAAACAGTCTTGGCTATAGACTGTTAAAATTTTGTAGAATTGTGAATAGTGGAACATACTCAAAAAACGATTTTAAAATATAGATAACAGATGCAATCATTCTCTCTTGAATGCTTAGCAAGATTTAGCAAGGCTGTACATAAATAATAAAAAAGAAACATGATGAAAAAAAGAAATGACGGGATCTCCATATTATGCACTATATTTAACTTTTAACAAAACGATAATACATTTAAATTTAGAACTGTTACAGCCATTTTAATTATGAGCATTAGCAAACTTCTTACTGAGTAAATTGTTATGCAAATTAGCAATTATCTCAGCTTTTTTAGTGCACATCCCAGAACTTTAAAAAAATTGCTCCTAGACGCTTTGACCTTTTGTTTTGAAATTTTCACAAATGTTTGACAATGTGTTTTTGTCTTCAAAACGCCGTCGGGCATTGTTTTTGGTTGAACAGTGTTACAACAATCGCACAGACAACTAGCATGGATGTTAATTTATGCATAAACTTGAAGTAGTGAAATTTGAGCTGCTGCCCTGCAAAATTGACAACTGGTAGACAGTTTTCAAGACGGCGCTTTCTTCATAGTAAACAGTTGTACCCATAAACCAATTTTGACAGGAAGCAGAAGCATGGTTTAGAAGCTATTTTTTTTAAATCACTTTTGACCAAAAAAGCACATTTTTGTGCACATTTCAAACTACAGTGTCCATAAGAAAAAATACTAACAAAATTTTAAAATTCATACAATAAGCTTTCCGAAAATATATAGTTTTGTGGACAAGGGAGGGTTATCTTGGTTTTCTGATTGTCACACGCAACGTAATATTACCGTAATTGGTATAGTACAGGTGTGATGGTTCAAATACCAAAATTGCAACAGTAACAAAAAGACTTCCCTGGCGGCGATGATAAAATACGAACACGGAGCCAATAGATGAGGTTTCAACTGGTACTGGTATTATTATACTCTGCAAACATCAAGTACAATAACGCGGTAAAACTCCACTACTCCAATAACTAGATGCTTAAACTCTAATACAATTCAACGAGATCTCCGATCTGAACTCAGTGCTGAACAACTCCCCTATATATACCCACACTGTCTATAAATAGACCATTACATCAGCATACATAATGAGTCTGGAACTTACTACAAAATTCTAGAATGTTCCATTACCTTCTATTGCCTTCTACAGTGCCCTATTACCTATTCAACCAACTTCTAAAAATTCCACCCAGACACAGTACGGTTCTAGAACATTCTCAGTCACACGAAAGTGGTAAACAAGTCGTATGCGACACTGATTAACTAATTAAAATATCTGTCATGTAAACTGAATCTCTACCTTAACTGTTAAAAGCTATCTTATAAAATCAATGTTCAAAATATTGATATAACATAATATTAAATACGTGTATGCTACTCCACTATTGATTTATGTTCTGTGCCCAGGTTAAACGTGACAGCACAATTACTTGTACGTAAAGTTGACCATTGAGTCACATCTAGTCTAGGATTTTTCACATTTGGTATAGGAGAGAGCATAATATGTCCTCTGTTGTTACATAAAACTGATGTGAAGCATTTTTAAACAAAATTAATAGTCTTGAGTTTGACGCTACCGAGCAGATATCTGTTGATCGTGTCCCAGATGTTGGCTCTGAACTTCACTGAATGAGTAGCCGGTCGATGAATAAATAGGTGTGTGACGTCTTGGTATTTAAAACTGAAATAGTGTGATTGTGAGTTGTTGTTGCCAACAAAACATGGCCCTAAACTCTGGAGAACAGAACCATGTACTAATATAGCCACACCCGGAGTTTAACATCGAAATATGGGAAGTCTGAAGTCAAAAATAGGAAGGAAGGAAGGTGAAGGTAGAGTTCGAAACTTCAAGTTCACATAAAATTCACCGGCCAACTTGGCGCAACATTGCTACGATTTGATTTACGTCATGGACGATCAGCTACCGAACATTCCTACATATACGAACATTAAATCTTGGGCTTTCACTTACTATAATGATATTTTACTAAAATATATATGATGATTATGGAAAGTTTTCTCTCTCTTGTCGCGGGATCGTAACCGTTTCCTATTATGGTGTTGCGTGATTCATGCGTGGCGTCGTATGTGTAAGGATGACCGGTATGCATTTACCAGGTGGTAAAAATATTGAATATTATTGGGTACTTTGGGGGTAATATTCGACCCGACCTCATGATAAAAACGAGTGAAAATAGTCATAATTAATAATACCCCCCAAAAAAACATTATACTATATATATCAAAAGTCAGGAGAGACAACAGTGACATTCAATGTCCGGAACTGTCGCCTGGCACAAAAAATTATTAAAAAGAAAATTATAAGGCAAGCCCCATTCTCTAGTTGTACTTTTTTGGTCCGACTACGCCCACTTTAACCTCGTATTCGTTAACGCGACTGTTTAACCTTATTATTTTAGGTGTTTTGTCAAGTGGTCAATTTTATTGAAATCATTTCACTGTTTTTCTTTTTAAACTAATCGAAAACTAATTACACGTACATTTCCATGGCTTTGATTCAATAATCATATTGTTTATCGCCGATTTTAGCGTCACAGTTAAGGTGGAAGCGATTATAGTGCACGTTTTGTTTAAGTCATAGTAATAGTATGTGTGTACAATGCTGGTATATTAGTTACTAAAGTACCGTTGTTGGATTATAAAATGAATTAATTTTCTAGATAAGTGTCGTTAAAGACACCCTCAATAAGTAAATTAATGTTCTCGACTAAAAATGGGAGTGGCTAGCTAAAAAAATATTACTCGCCGTCGAGAATAGGCCTGGCCTATAGCTCGAGGTCATTCGAAGAATATCAAATTCTGTGATTTGTATTGAAAACTCGCTACAATAATGGGCGGAGTAAGGGCAAATACTTTTTAGTCACTTCTAAAAATGTAAAACATTGCAAACATTTTTAATAAAAACAATATCCTAAAATCGTTATCCCTAATATGTAATATTACAGCAGTCAACCTGAATATCAAATGATAAAAAAAAATCATATTTATACTTTGAAACCATCAATCCAGCTCCAAAATATACATTTTGAAACATTCATATCTTACTATTAAAACGTAGTGTATTTTTTCACACGGTTGCAACTAGACTGGCATTTTGACATCTTGCTGGCACATCATTACCGACCAGTCTTGCTTTAAACTGTACATCCGGGTGAGTGGTTTCTTAGGTGTATGCTTCGATCAACAATGCAAACAAACTACACTCTTTATCTAGAAGGTTCTGTGGTGTATCGTATTCTACAACACGTCCGTCACTCATCACTAACACTGAATCAGAGTCTAGAATGGTGGAGATGCGATGCTGCGAAAGAGATTAAAAAATCAAATGTGTATACATCTCAGAGATATGTCATTTACACTAACATCAAAACTCGGGATACACCTTATAGGTTACCGACTATAGATTATTATAGATTTGGCAGTATGAAACCTATCTTAAAATTAAAAGCATACAATACTGTTATACTAGTTGTATTTTTGTATTTTGTATTTGTATGTATTTATTTGCCATGAATTACTGGTTGTAAAGAGAATTGAAAACATACGAGAGAGAGAGAGAGTACATTGCGATACAATAAATATTAAAAAAATAATTAAAATAAAATGAGTAACTGATCCATGGCTGGGGTAACAGAAGATAGCAATCGTAATGTTAGACAAGTCTGTTCAATCAACCAATCAATTACGCAATATGCCAATCAACCAACCAACTAAGTAACAAATTGATCAACCAACCACTCAATCAATCATTTAACCAACCAAAAATTGCAAACTTATAGTGAAAACATATACATTTTGAGTTTTTTTTGAACCTTGCACGGCTGTTAATGAGTTTCAAATGACTGGGTAGAGCATTCCATAATTTTGAACCATTATAATCAATTGAATATTGACCTTTATTTGTTCTCTTTTTGGGAAGGGAAAAGTCAGAATTTGTTACAGATCGAGAGGTATAGTTGTGGGAATGAAACGAAAACTAGTCTAAAAGATTACGAGGGAATTTTTGATGCCGAAAGTCTCGGTCTTCGCTAACTCCCAGCGTTCTTTGCGAATGGCAAGTAGGAAGCAGGTAACTAGTTAGCTAGCAAAGACGTGACTTCTTTTTTGTTTTACAAAAAGAATTAATTAATTGTGCTTCTAGTCTTTTTAGTGTGATCGCGAAAACTAACCTGACCGCTAAAGAAATCGCGACTGGACGTATCTGCGGGCATTTGACTGCTATTAATTATTCATGATGTCATTGATTATTCATGAGTGGGTGTGTGAAAGTAAACATGACCTTTTAAAGATTGATACGACTCGATCGCAGAGATGGCTACTTTAACATTCTAAGTGCAAAGGCGATACTTTCATCCATGTTTACTGAAAAAAATCGATTTAAATGTCCAATGTATATAAGTAGTCTTTCAAAATCGCCGGGACCTCAGAAGTGAACGGTCACGTACATTAACAAAGATAAGATATGACGTATACAGCTGCACTCTGATTCGTTGTCAATGCTAGTCGACAACTTGTAATTAGCATAATCACCGGAGTGATTCCGCTCCGGTTTTCACTCTAACGCAGGGGGTCGCCCGCAGATGCGTCCAGTCGGGATTTCTGTCGCAGTCACGCTAGTTATCGCGTTAACGTTAGCAAGGCTAAATTGACAATTAATTATATTTTTTTTGTAAAACAAAAAAGAAGTCCCGACTTTGCCAGTCTAGTAACTAGTAATCGCCATATTGTTCCATTGTGCCGAGATTCCGACTCAAAGGTACGTGACTGAGTGACGTTCAAAGTATATACGTAATTTGAAAACATTGTAATATTCGTTTTCCGTAAACAAGTCGTCATTACGCCATGCCCATACAATCAGCCTGCTTAGACTTAATATTTGAGATGGCTCTGGCATTTCTCGCTGTTTCTGTGCAAATTAATAACAAAAGAAACAGTTTTCGCCCAACTTTTGAGAGCTCTATGGCCACGAGCATAAGCTCTGACGTCAGGTAACCAAGGGAAATAGAACAAGCAACGAGAAAGTGCTGGGCCAATCGGAAATTCCAGAACCGTTACTAGTTACCGGCCTCTTGTGGCTTGGTGCGCCATGACACTTAAGGCGGGAACCAGTTTTAAAATGCAAGACAGAAAAAATATCATCAATTTTCTAGCTTAGGACCGCTCACAATTACTTTTGACACTATTTCATCAAATATGTTATCTTGTTATTTCCACCTGTTATTTTTAACGTACTTTTTAGTGTTTACGTTTTTGCTAAATCTTTTTTTTATTTCTTACACGAAGACAAAAATACACATAAACAATTCTTAAACGGATTGCATTGTAAAAATTATGATCTTATTTTAATTAAATAGCACAGATCACATACGACATATCAATGACGTAGTGATACAAAGTGGAGCCAGTTTATTTGTAGGATTCCTTCCTTTATTTTGCCTATGGCATTCATAAATCATTTCTAGAACGAAATGACAATCAGCCATTTTGAGCATGATCACTACAGCTATGTGAGCACCAATCAGCCATTTTGAGCATGATCACTACAGCTATGTGAGCACCAATCAGCCATTTTGAGCATGATCACTACAGCTATGTGAGCACCAATCAGCCATTTTGAGCATGATCACTACAGCTATGTGAGCACCAATCAGCCATTTTGAGCATGATCACTACAGCTATGTGAGCACCAATCAGCCATTTTGAGCATGATCACTACAGCTATGTGAGCACCAATCAGCCATTTTGAGCATGATCACTACAGCTATGTGAGCACCAATCAGCCATTTTGAGCATGATCACTACAGCTATGTGAGCACCAATCAGCCATTTTGAGCATGATCACTACAGCTATGTGAGCACCAATCAGCCATTTTGAGCATGATCACTACAGCTATGTGAGCACCAATCAGCCATTTTGAGCATGATCACTACAGCTATGTGAGCACCAATCAGCCATTTTGAGCATGATCACTACAGCTATGTGAGCACCAATCAGCCATTTTGAGCATGATCACTACAGCTATGTGAGCACCAATCAGCCATTTTGAGCATGATCACTACAGCTATGTGAGCACCAATCAGCCATTTTGAGCATGATCACTACAGCTATGTGAGCACCAATCAGCCATTTTGAGCATGATCACTACAGCTATGTGAGCACCAATCAGCCATTTTGAGCATGATCACTACAGCTATGTGAGCACCAATCAGCCATTTTGAGCATGATCACTACAGCTATGTGAGCACCAATCAGCCATTTTGAGCATGATCACTACAGCTATGTGAGCACCAATCAGCCATTTTGAGCATGATCACTACAGCTATGTGAGCACCAATCAGCCATTTTGAGCATGATCACTACAGCTATGTGAGCACCAATCAGCCATTTTGAGCATGATCACTACAGCTATGTGAGCACCAATCAGCCATTTTGAGCATGATCACTACAGCTATGTGAGCACCAATCAGCCATTTTGAGCATGATCACTACAGCTATGTGAGCACCAATCAGCCATTTTGAGCATGATCACTACAGCTATGTGAGCACCAATCAGCCATTTTGAGCATGATCACTACAGCTATGTGAGCACCAATCAGCCATTTTGAGCATGATCACTACAGCTATGTGAGCACCAATCAGCCATTTTGAGCATGATCACTACAGCTATGTGAGCACCAATCAGCCATTTTGAGCATGATCACTACAGCTATGTGAGCACCAATCAGCCATTTTGAGCATGATCACTACAGCTATGTGAGCACCAATCAGCCATTTTGAGCATGATCACTACAGCTATGTGAGCACCAATCAGCCATTTTGAGCATGATCACTACAGCTATGTGAGCACCAATCAGCCATTTTGAGCATGATCACTACAGCTATGTGAGCACCAATCAGCCATTTTGAGCATGATCACTACAGCTATGTGAGCACCAATCAGCCATTTTGAGCATGATCACTACAGCTATGTGAGCACCAATCAGCCATTTTGAGCATGATCACTACAGCTATGTGAGCACCAATCAGCCATTTTGAGCATGATCACTACAGCTATGTGAGCACCAATCAGCCATTTTGAGCATGATCACTACAGCTATGTGAGCACCAATCAGCCATTTTGAGCATGATCACTACAGCTATGTGAGCACCAATCAGCCATTTTGAGCATGATCACTACAGCTATGTGAGCACCAATCAGCCATTTTGAGCATGATCACTACAGCTATGTGAGCACCAATCAGCCATTTTGAGCATGATCACTACAGCTATGTGAGCACCAATCAGCCATTTTGAGCATGATCACTACAGCTATGTGAGCACCAATCAGCCATTTTGAGCATGATCACTACAGCTATGTGAGCACCAATCAGCCATTTTGAGCATGATCACTACAGCTATGTGAGCACCAATCAGCCATTTTGAGCATGATCACTACAGCTATGTGAGCACCAATCAGCCATTTTGAGCATGATCACTACAGCTATGTGAGCACCAATCAGCCATTTTGAGCATGATCACTACAGCTATGTGAGCACCAATCAGCCATTTTGAGCATGATCACTACAGCTATGTGAGCACCAATCAGCCATTTTGAGCATGATCACTACAGCTATGTGAGCACCAATCAGCCATTTTGAGCATGATCACTACAGCTATGTGAGCACCAATCAGCCATTTTGAGCATGATCACTACAGCTATGTGAGCACCAATCAGCCATTTTGAGCATGATCACTACAGCTATGTGAGCACCAATCAGCCATTTTGAGCATGATCACTACAGCTATGTGAGCACCAATCAGCCATTTTGAGCATGATCACTACAGCTATGTGAGCACCAATCAGCCATTTTGAGCATGATCACTACAGCTATGTGAGCACCAATCAGCCATTTTGAGCATGATCACTACAGCTATGTGAGCACCAATCAGCCATTTTGAGCATGATCACTACAGCTATGTGAGCACCAATCAGCCATTTTGAGCATGATCACTACAGCTATGTGAGCACCAATCAGCCATTTTGAGCATGATCACTACAGCTATGTGAGCACCAATCAGCCATTTTGAGCATGATCACTACAGCTATGTGAGCACCAATCAGCCATTTTGAGCATGATCACTACAGCTATGTGAGCACCAATCAGCCATTTTGAGCATGATCACTACAGCTATGTGAGCACCAATCAGCCATTTTGAGCATGATCACTACAGCTATGTGAGCACCAATCAGCCATTTTGAGCATGATCACTACAGCTATGTGAGCACCAATCAGCCATTTTGAGCATGATCACTACAGCTATGTGAGCACCAATCAGCCATTTTGAGCATGATCACTACAGCTATGTGAGCACCAATCAGCCATTTTGAGCATGATCACTACAGCTATGTGAGCACCAATCAGCCATTTTGAGCATGATCACTACAGCTATGTGAGCACCAATCAGCCATTTTGAGCATGATCACTACAGCTATGTGAGCACCAATCAGCCATTTTGAGCATGATCACTACAGCTATGTGAGCACCAATCAGCCATTTTGAGCATGATCACTACAGCTATGTGAGCACCAATCAGCCATTTTGAGCATGATCACTACAGCTATGTGAGCACCAATCAGCCATTTTGAGCATGATCACTACAGCTATGTGAGCACCAATCAGCCATTTTGAGCATGATCACTACAGCTATGTGAGCACCAATCAGCCATTTTGAGCATGATCACTACAGCTATGTGAGCACCAATCAGCCATTTTGAGCATGATCACTACAGCTATGTGAGCACCAATCAGCCATTTTGAGCATGATCACTACAGCTATGTGAGCACCAATCAGCCATTTTGAGCATGATCACTACAGCTATGTGAGCACCAATCAGCCATTTTGAGCATGATCACTACAGCTATGTGAGCACCAATCAGCCATTTTGAGCATGATCACTACAGCTATGTGAGCACCAATCAGCCATTTTGAGCATGATCACTACAGCTATGTGAGCACCAATCAGCCATTTTGAGCATGATCACTACAGCTATGTGAGCACCAATCAGCCATTTTGAGCATGATCACTACAGCTATGTGAGCACCAATCAGCCATTTTGAGCATGATCACTACAGCTATGTGAGCACCAATCAGCCATTTTGAGCATGATCACTACAGCTATGTGAGCACCAATCAGCCATTTTGAGCATGATCACTACAGCTATGTGAGCACCAATCAGCCATTTTGAGCATGATCACTACAGCTATGTGAGCACCAATCAGCCATTTTGAGCATGATCACTACAGCTATGTGAGCACCAATCAGCCATTTTGAGCATGATCACTACAGCTATGTGAGCACCAATCAGCCATTTTGAGCATGATCACTACAGCTATGTGAGCACCAATCAGCCATTTTGAGCATGATCACTACAGCTATGTGAGCACCAATCAGCCATTTTGAGCATGATCACTACAGCTATGTGAGCACCAATCAGCCATTTTGAGCATGATCACTACAGCTATGTGAGCACCAATCAGCCATTTTGAGCATGATCACTACAGCTATGTGAGCACCAATCAGCCATTTTGAGCATGATCACTACAGCTATGTGAGCACCAATCAGCCATTTTGAGCATGATCACTACAGCTATGTGAGCACCAATCAGCCATTTTGAGCATGATCACTACAGCTATGTGAGCACCAATCAGCCATTTTGAGCATGATCACTACAGCTATGTGAGCACCAATCAGCCATTTTGAGCATGATCACTACAGCTATGTGAGCACCAATCAGCCATTTTGAGCATGATCACTACAGCTATGTGAGCACCAATCAGCCATTTTGAGCATGATCACTACAGCTATGTGAGCACCAATCAGCCATTTTGAGCATGATCACTACAGCTATGTGAGCACCAATCAGCCATTTTGAGCATGATCACTACAGCTATGTGAGCACCAATCAGCCATTTTGAATCAACTCTAGGGAAAAGATGACGTGCATCAAGGACCCATTATGTTCAATGAACATACCAAGTTTGAATGAAATATGTCCATGCATGACTGCGATCCGGTTCAAGGATAGCAGAAATGCTTGATTAGATGATTTGCTAGGACTAAAATTGCAGTCAAGATTGAAATACAGTCTGCTAAGGTGTCAAAGCAAAAGGCACAAATTGGGAAACACTTTCGCTTGTGGATTGAACGTTAGACGACAGCGACTGGATGAAAGGGCAGCTGTCTTAACCTTAAAATTACTTAAATTAAAATGTCTTCCGATTTGCGGCGAGTGGTAGTGATATGATCAAATGTTGGTGCCTGAAGTCCAAATCAATGCCAAACACCAACTGGCTGAAACCGGTTCAGGAGATTAATAAGATCCATTAATGTTATTTCGATACATTGATGGACTCAATGAAAGGCTTACGATTGTTTTCGCAAATTAGAAAGAGAAACTCCCCTAGACTCCAAGACGTTGAGTCTACTCTGGGCTATGCTATTGAGGTTACATAATACAGCGTACTGAGCGGTGATTCATTAGTATTCTATTCGACTCGTCGTGTTATTCTGGATATTTGCGTTCTCAAATGGACACATTATTTACTCGTTAATAACTTGATTGGGTGTATCATTCATTCACTATCTTATCTGATTCCATAATCTCATGTGCGGTTCTGAGTACGCTCAGAGTCGTTTGCTTTGTGTTGTTTAACATAGTCTGCGACTTCTTGGCTAGTTTCCCAGAAATTTGTAAAGTAATTTACAATCTCGACACTGCCAGATTTTAATAAAATTGGCCAAAGGCATACTTGAAAAATGTTGATGACTTATTCAACAGAACGAAAAGCAAAACAACGTACATACTTTTTCATATGACAAAATAAGTCACATACGAACGGATTCACAGATCGCGCACAAACAGACGGGTGGGCCAAAAATATTAGTTCCCGTCTTGTACTGCTTCCCGATGGGGAATAGTTGTAATCTATTTAACGCAGATGCTGATGGTATTACCAAATATCCACTGGCCTTGAGACTTATTTGTCGATTAAATCATTAAGAATGACATTTCGCGGTGAGGCGTTGGAAAAAGTACGCTCTCGTGTTTTATCTTTACGGCGAGTGGTGGCGCTATACGATTTGTTGTCACAATTCATTCAGTTACTCGTAGAAGATTCAAAGGTTCTAATACTAGTATAACAATTTCTGATTCTTTTATTATTATATTGTTATCATCACGCTCGCGGCTATTGTTAACATCATACCCACTGCTATTGTTATCATCATACTCACGGCTATTGTTATCATCATACTTACGGCTATTGTTATCATCATACTCACGGCTATTGTTATCATCATACTCACGGCTATTGTTATCATCATACTCACGGCTATTGTTATCATCATACTCACGGCTATTGTTATCATCATACCCACTGCTATTGTTTTCATCATACTCACGGCTATTGTTTTCATCATACTCACGGCTATTGTTATCATCATACTCACGGCTATTGTTATCATCATACTCACGGCTATTGTTATCACCATACTCACGGCTATTGTTATCATCATACCCATTTCTATTGTTATCATCATACTCACGGCTATTGTTATCATCATACTCACGGCTATTGTTATCATCATACTCACGGCTATTGTTATCATCATACTCACGGCTATTGTTATCATCATACTCACGGCTATTGTTATCATCATACCCACGGCTATTGTTATCATCATACTCACGGCTATTGTTATCATCATACCCACTGCTATTGTTATCATCATACTCACGGCTATTGTTATCATACTCACGGCTATTGTTATCATCATACTCACGGCTATTGTTTTCATCATACTCACGGCTATTGTTATCATCATACTCACGCCTATTGTTTTCATCATACTCACGGCTATTGTTATCATCATACTCACGGCTATTGTTATCATCATACCCACTGCAATTGTTATCATCATACTCACGGCTATTGTTATCATACTCACGGCTATTGTTATTGTCGCACCTGGAATTTGACAGTCAGAAATGTATTTCTTTTTTCATTATTTATTTGAGACTAATTGGGTTAATTACAGAGAATACGTAGTGTCTACATATTTGTTTGATTCATGTATGAGTGTTTTCCCCATGTAATGTATTATCACGCTTTCCCATATACGCTACGCAGCAACAATGATTGACAACACCGCAAGGGATGATGGGAGAAAACCAGAGGTGCAACGACTAAAGAAACCGCCATATTGGGAGCACGAGACCGTACAAACAAGTACAGTGTACGCGTTCAAGCCAGTGAACGTTTTCCGCACAGAAACGACCCAGTGATCATGAAGAAAACCGTTTCAACGAGCCGATTCGCATCGTAGATGCTATCCTAACCCCAACACCGAAGTAGCAACCTTCATCGACAGGTACCGTTCCCTTTATATAGCGTGAAAAGTTTCACTGAACTCCACCGATAAATATAAATTAATCGAGTTGAAGCCGCACTTTGCATTACAACCCCGTGTGATTCGGAGAGTGTTTGTAGATTATAATACGAGTTCTGGATAGATCAAGGCCATTTATCTCGTTTGGTGATTCACAAAACAGGCTAAACTGATTTTTTTCCGACGAGATATTATAATCGAGTGAATTTGTATATGTGAGGCTACGTATTTTGTTTTAATTAGAGCTAGGCCAAATTTTGAAGTCACATTTATTTAACAGCCACAGTGAAAGGCTATTTATGCTCTGGTTAACCATCACTGTTATTGCTAATTTTCTGAGTAATTGTGAATGCTTTTCTGACGTTGTTATATTATTATCGTTTGATCAATATATCAATATTTGAGCGTGGAACCACCACTCTTACGGTTCTGAAGACTGTAATTAAACATATTGATATTACTTTCTTTATTGTAAGCGATATTGCGTTATAGTAGTAACTGTGTTCGTGTTCTATAAATGCTAGAGCACATTCTGGTGAGTTACCTTTACCAGCATATTGGTCGCCTGACAGAGCAGTCACACATTTCTTGGTATTGACGGAGAGCGCCCTCATTGGTCAGTTCTCATTTGACTGGTCTTTCGTTTTTTGATAATTACATGGAAGTGCTTTTTCAAGGTCGTACATTTGTATTTCCTACAGTTGTTGAGCTTTTCCAATACCCATTGTAATAGTGCATTGTGGGTAGCGTTGTACTGTTTGCTGTTAGTGGTCTGTTGATTAAATGTTGTTCCTCTGAGATTTGGGGAAGATTGAAACACAACTTTGACAGGTGTGAGTGTGAGTTTATTTCTATAACAATAATTAACATTTATTTCGTGGTGCACTCTCTCTCAGAGCCAAACAAGTTATTAATGATCTGTGAAAATATATAGGTTTCTGAGTACCGTATAACAGATATCCCAGTGCAGTGGTGATTGATACCAGTAAAAGTTTTTACCCTTGCTACACCAAGTTTGGGGTGTGGCATAAGGATTTGGCGTCCAACGTGGGACATGAGAGTTCTCCTTTTTTGGCATTGAACGTAACTGTTCAACAATTGGTCCACAATGACAGAACAGACTTCATTGGATGGTGCGCCGCCACCACCAACGAGGGTTATGACGCCAAGTAGAATTCTCCAGACGATGCAGCAAAATGAAAAGACAGAAAGTGAAAGACAAATGGAGAAACTTCGCACAGAGTTTGCTGCTCAGTTCCAGGGTGAACGTGACAGCCACGTAGAAGAACGCCAGCTTCTTGGCGAATTGACGGCTATACAAGATGAATATAAACGAGAAAAACAAGAACTCGAAGATGCACATCGAAAAGAAGCTAGAGACAAAGAATATGATTTTCAATGCCGACTTGAACGTCAGCGCACGGAAGATGCTGAGAAGTTACGCCGTACACTTGATGGTGTGAAACGCGAAGTGAACCATGGAGACGAGTTGGTAATAGAACAAACAATGCACAATGCTACCAAACAAGGCAGACAAGTTCATCCCCCGTCCTGGCTAGGAGATGTTGAGATGTACAGGGAAACGACTAGCGACAGCATAGATGAACAGATATTGACTATTCAAGTGTCCCTAAAGGGGACAGCAAAAGCATTGGCCAACTCGATGCCGAAAGCCAATACGAATAGACGAATTAATCACACAAAGTTTCGCAGCCGATTCGGAAGCGCTGGTGCCACTGAAGACCTATTGATAGGGTTCATTAATCAAAGTGCCCAGAGCGAAAAAGAAAACATAGCAGCATATTCCCTGAGATTGGAAATGGAATTAGACTCAATACACGACAGAGGCGGCATCGCACCATGTGATGTTGACTCCAGATTGAGGAGTACGTTCGCATCACCGCTCACGTCCTATAGCAGCTCAACAAACGACATTAGAGCCAACGCCACCCATGCAAGGAGATGACGAAGAGTACCCTCTCAAGAATGCTGCTGTTCCTGAACAGATGGCACGCGCCTTCTGGACATGTCTTGACACAACGTTCTCTTCCTTGGTTAATAGGATAGATGATATGGATGCCCGAATCCGTACTGCTATCGCGTTCGCATCCACCGCAAAGGTACCCCCATCGGCATCACCACGAAAAAGACATTCAAGTGTTACAGGTGTCGAACCAATGATCATTATACCCGAGAGTGCCCGAACAACCCGAGACGAGTCAGACCACAGCAGCAGTCAGCTGGAACTGACAATGTAAGCGGAGCTAATACAGATAACCGACCTGATAAACTGAGATCGATGCAACAATTTCGATGTCACAAAAAGACTATGCCCTCAATTACAGATGCTACACCTGCTGTAAACACCCGACTTCACACTCGGGTCCGCAATCGATTGGTGGAAAATCCATCAGAAGAGACAATATCAGTAGAAGGGCATGAAGCTCGGTGCTTAGTTGACATCGGTTCGCAAATTACAACTGTATCTAAATGGTTTTACAACAAGTTTTTGATACAGATAGTAATTGAACCATTGTCTGATGACGATCTTATTGTCCTAGGAGCTGGAGATCAGCCTGTCCCACTAATAGGCTACTGTGGATTGCGTTTTGACATTCCAGTAGCGATATATGGTATCCCCCATGAAATGTACGAACTGGCAGTTATTGTGCCAGATAGCGAATATAGCACCCAAGTTCCTGTTACTCTCGGTACTAATATATTGGAACCCTGCCTTGCAGCAGTACGTGTACATCAGTCGAAACACAAGAAAACCACGCTACACATGTCAGCTGTAGGACGACAAACCAAAGACCGATTAGATTCCAGACAGTAATTTGTAGGACCCAATGGACATGTCGGCACAGCCCATGCTGCCATTTCCAAGAGGATGATAATCAGACCTGACGACAGTGTTATTGGAACAGACCAGTACATAGTCGCAGTCGAACCAACCGAAAGTCGTTGTCGAGATGCCTGGGTGAGTCCATCTGTGGCAGTCCTCCAATGCAAAGCCAACCGAGCCACAGTGCTTGTGAGACTTCACAACTGCAGTAGCCATAGCATCACAGTGCGTCCAGGAGCTGCAATTGCTAATATCCAAGCAGTAGTTTCAATCAATAGTATTCAAGCTGACACTGATAGCCAAGAAGGAACTGCTTCAGATAGTATGCAAATACAAGGTGTTAAATTCAACATATCACCAACTCAGCTCCCACCATAAAAGATGACATTAGTTAAAAACCTGCTCCGTTGTAACGCTAGTGTCTTTTCAAAAGGAGATACCGATTTAAGGAAGTGTGACCTAGTGAAGCATAGAATCTGACTGACCGATGACATCCCATTTCGAGAACGACATCGCCGACTTGCACCAGCCAAGTATGCTGAGCTGAGAGGTATTTTACAAGACATGCTAGAATGCGGAATAATTCGGGAATCATGTTCACCGTACGCTGCTCCTGTAGTTATGGTTAAGAAGAAAGACGGCACATGGAGGCTATGCATTGAATACCGCCGACTTAACGCCAAAACAATCCGTGATGCTTACGCACTGCCACGCATCGAGGAAAGCATGGAAATGTTTAAAGGTGCTTCCTGGTTCACGACTATAGACTTGAAACATTCGTATTGGCAACTATTAATGTCTGAGGGAGACATCGAGAAAACGGCTTTCGTCACCCTGGTTTGCCATTTTGAATGCCTACGTATGCCCATGGGACTCTGCAATAGTGCCAGCAGTTTTCAGCGAGCTATGGAAAAATGTTTAGGGAAGCTGGTAAACAATACCTGCACTGTGTATATAGACGACATAGTGATATATGCAGGCACATTTGAGGATCACTGTAGACGAGTAGAACAAGTATTAAAAAAATTAGAAAACCATAACTTGAAAGCTAAAGCATCAAAATGTACATTACCTCAGCCATATTGTGTCGGAAGAGGGCGTCCGAACCAATCCAGACAAAACCGAAGCAATCAAGAACTGTCCCGTACTACGCGATGCTAGAGAAGTGAGGACCTTTCTCGGCGTTGCAGGTTATTACCACCGATTTGTACAAGGATTTTCAAAGATTGCCAAATGATTATATGAATTGACAGAGGGGCTGTATACCAAGAAACGTACCAACAATGGCAAACTGGAAAGATCAAGGATGCTAGCTTTCAACTGGACGGCAGTCCATTGGTAGAAAAGCTCACCAACCCACCTGTGTTAGCATATCCCGACTATGAGAAACCATTCAAGCTTCATACCGATGTGTCGTTCATGGGGCTTGGCGCTGCCTTATACCAAAAGCATAATGGAAAGAATAGAGTCGTTGTTTACGCTAGCCGAGGGTTATCTAAAAGCGAGAAAAATTATCCAGTTCATAAACTCGAATTTCTCGCTTTGAAGTGGGCTATCGTTTCCGGATATGTTGGCTGGTCGACATTTTGAAGTCCTGACTGACAATAACCCACTTTGTTATGTACAGACCACTGCGAAACTTGACGCAACTGGCCATCGCTGGATTTCCAGACCCGCAGATGTCGACTTTCATGTACGCTACAGCCGGTACACTCAATAGAGACGCTGATGCTCTGAGCCGCAGACCAGTGAGTGATTTCACAACTGATTCTGAGAGATGTCCCCTATGGTTGGACTGGATTCCACCCGACTCAAAAGACACCACAGTGATGAGTAACCAGACAGTGACTGCATTGCTGGACAATCATCTAAGCCCAATGGTTCCAGCAGCAGAACTTGCAGGAGTTGTGCCACAGAGTCGCGCACAGACGGTGGCCGAGATAACACCAAAGGGTACAGCCGCACTGCCCACAGTAACTAGCGAACAATGGAAGACACTACAGCGTGAAGACCTGACTATCGGCAAAGTTTATCATTACGTGGTAGCTGGAGCCCCGCCAGACCGATATCACCGTGCTCAAGAAACAAGACAGGTTTCCGCAGCCCTTCGTGAATGGAAGAAGTATTGCATAAGAAATGGTGTTTTGCATCGTAGAGTCACCGATTCGAATGGCCGAGTGATTTACCAGCTATATCTATCACCTAGCTACCGCAAGATGGAGATGGAGGCACTTCACAACGAGGTAGGTCATTTGGGACAGGACAGGAGTCTTGATCTCGTACGATCTCCATTTTATTGGCCCGGCATGGCACGTGACGTCATACAACATGTTCAGCAATGTGATAGATGTATACGATGCAAACTTACCACAGAAGGACGAGCAATAGCGCCTATGGTTCCTATTTTGAGTACCATGCCATTAGAGTTACTATGCATTGATTTCCTGACACTTGAGACATCCAAGAATGGTTCTAAAGACATACTGGTAATGACGGATCATTTTACCAAATACGCGTTCGCTGTACCTACCCGCAATCAAACCGCCAAGACTGCAAAAGTGTTAATGGACACGTTCATTACCGTATTTGGATTCCCCAAGAGAATACAGTCTGACCAAGGACGCAATTTCGAGAGTCAATTAGTCACACAACTCTGTCATCAGTGTGGTGTGAAGAAATCTAGAAGCAGTCCGTATCACGCACAGACACAGGGCATTGCCGAAATTTTTTATCAAACATTGATCAGCATGTTGGGAACCTTGACGCCAGATAAAAAGACCAACTGGAGCCAAGAAGTTAAAGCAATGGCACACGCGTACAATTGTACGAAACATGATGTGACCGGGTATACACCACACTTTCTGATGAGAGGTACTCATCCCCAGTTACCTATAGACATTTTCCTAGGATTAAACCCAGATGAGTCCACAGAGGAATCGCTAGACGCTTATGTACGGCAGTGGAAAGATAGCTTACACGCTGCTTATAAAATAGCCGGAAAATTATTAGCCGACAGAGCGCGTAAAAACAAGATTCATTATGATAAAAAGGCCCGTGATGGACTTGATCTTGAAATCGGGGATCGAGTCTTGATTAGAAATGTTAACATCAGAGGTAAACATAAGCTGGCTGATAAGTGGGAATCTACTGCATACACTGTAGTGAAAAGGGTGCATGTGGATATTCCAGTTTATGTACTGAAATCAGAAGGTAATGGAAAGAAACGTACTATTCATCGTAATCTGCTCATGCCGATTGATGCCTTGCCACCAATACCATATGAATGTCCAATGAGAACACCGATCAGAGACCCAACTCAGAGACGACGGCGGATGCCAACCAGGGCTACTCGTCCTGCGACTTCTTCCTACACGGGGTCCACGTCTGAATATGACTCATTGCCAGAGTATATCTTCCAAAGGAACCCAAGTACTACACAAACTTATTAATCATATTATGAAACGAGTGTTCGAGTATCAATGAATGCGAATGAAAGGAGACCCGCTACACCTGTCATTGATTCAACTGCTCAATTAGTCAGTCAGCTTATGGAAGCGATCCTGTTAGCGAGTCAACAGCCTCAGCAACCGAAACTGTGGATGGTGAACCTGGAATCAATGCAGTTGAGGAACAACAAGATGATATAATTCAGATTGATACTGTTGAACCCAATGAGTTGTATGCCTCAGACCCAACCACTGAGGATCATATCTCGCCTCAACGAGGAACTGAGCCAACAGTTGTAACCGATGGGCAAGGTTGTTCTTCGAATAACAATGCTGAAATCGAGAAGCCAGCCGAACAGAGTGATACAGAAATTGATGTGCCTGCGGAAAATAACCGAGCAGAAATTACACAGATCTCTCCATTCATAGATGAGGTCACGAATGTAATGAATACCAAGTTATCGGAAGCTGTATTGCCTGACACTGGTGCAGAGCGTATGGAGTTGACCGAATCGTTGCATAACAGCAACAAAACGACCGATAGAGAACTATCAGGCAATACTACTACAACGAGGCGTTACTCGCTGCGAAGGCGACACAAAACACAGTATTATGGATTCTTGTATAAGCGAACACTGCCAAATTCCAGACTAAATGCGAGAGCTCAATCGTTCGTTCCGAAACATAAACAGTCGACGGGAATAGTATGTCGAGCCACTGAATGGAATGAAATGCCATCTCTGAAGGCTACCTTGATTACCATATTGCAAAGCAATCGTCAATAATCCGTTATGACTTCAGTCACTGCATCATCGACCAGGTCATGCATTTTCTGTATACGTCAAGTGTTCTCATTTATGCAGTGGTATCTGTGTACACGTGTATCTTTTACCGTTTTCGTTAGGGACCCGGATTGGAGTTAACCGATTCCATGAGCCTGGCGAGTTGACAGACACAGCAGCATACGATGTAACATAGATGAGAGGATAGATACGACTACAGTGTTGTAGTGGTTCATGATGTATTACAATAGTTGTCATGTGACATTAATGTTGATATGTGCTTTTTTTTAGAATGCTGAAGAGATTATGTCTGATGCATGAATGATCGCGTGGATTGTAATTGACTTACTATTTGTTTTCCAGGATTGGTGCTTATTTGTGGGAGATCACGGTTAGAGTGATCGCTGAAAAGTCACCCATGATTTGCATATTCTGGTGTTTTCTTTCAGATGGAGTAGACAGCCATTACAGTGCAATGTCACCCTCTAGCGATCTCGGAACGCATTTTCCCACCAGATTTCTGACGTGCAAACGTGTATGGCGCTATTCACATATGCACGTTTCTGATAATTGGAGGGTCTCACTTCTGTAGAAGCAACTTGTATGATATTTCTTTCTACAGGGAGATGGTTGTTGAGGAACATGCCACGACCAGTTACGTCAAAGAGGCTACTTTGGTACCAGATGTTACTGCTACTAACTCAGAATGGTGCCCTAGGCTGCCTAATTTATGGGATGGATACCCATCGATTGTACTAGGGTACACACAGCTCAAAGAACCTACGGGGAAAGGTTAGTTGGATTGGCAAGTGCTGCGCCCAACTGAATCTATTTCTGATTCAGTATGGAGGCAGGATATGCCAACCCTTTGGAAGGGGGGATGTTGCACCTGGAATTTGAAATGTATTTCTTTTTTCATTATTTATTTGAGACTAATTGGGTTAATTACAGAGAATACGTAGTGTCTGCATATTTGTATGATTCCTGTATGAGTGTTTTCCCCATGTAATGCATTATCACGCTTTCCCATATATGCTACGCAGCAACAATGATTGACAACACAGCAAGGGATGATGGGAGAAAACCAGAGGTGCAAGAAACGAAAGCGCGGGAGCATGATACCAACTCTTCACTCTGCCGTGTTTCACTGAAATAACGGACTGTGTGTTATAATTTTAGCACATACTGGTAAACGATAATACTGAGATCTGCCAGGACTCGTGATTTGAGTTAAAATTGATTGTATCTCGTAGAATACCAAAAGTTCAAGTTACCGACGACTAAAGAAACACGAGCACGAGACCGTACAAACAAGAACAGTGTACGCGTTCAAGCCAGTGAACGTTTTCCGCACAGAAACGACCCAGTGATCATGAAGAAAACCGTTTCAACGAGCCGATTCGCATCGTAGATGCTATCCTAACCCCAACACCGAAGTGCAACCTTCATCGACAGGTACCATTCCCTTTATATAGTGTGAAAAGTTTCACTGAACTCCACCGATAAATATAAATTAATCGAGTTGAAGCCGCACTTTGCATTACAACCCCGTGTGATTCGGAGAGTGTTTGTAGATTATAATACGAGTTCTGGATAGATCCAGGACATTTATTTCGTTCGGTGATTCACAAAACAGGCTAAACTGATTTCTTTCCAATGAGATATTATAATCGAGTGAATTTGTATATGTGAGGCTATGTATTCTGTTTTAATTAGAATACTTGCTAGGCCAAATTTTGAAGTCACATTTATTTAACAGCCACAGTGAAAGGCTATTTATGCTCTGGTTAACCATCACTGTTATTGCTAAATTTCTGAGTAATTGTGAATGCTTTTCTAACGTTGTTATATTATTATCGTTTGATCAATATATCAATATTTGAGCGTGGAACCACCACTCTTACGGTTCTGAAGACTGTAATTAAACAGATTGATATTACTTTCTTTATTGTAAGCGATATCGCGTTATAGTAGTAACTGTGTTCGTGTTCTATAAATGCTAGAGCACATTCTGGTGAGTTACCTTTACCAGCATATTGGTCGCCTGACTGAGCAGTCACACAGTTCTTGGTATTGACGGAGAGCGACCTCATTGGTCAGTTCTCATTTAACTGGTCTTTCGTTTTTTGTAATTACACTGTACATGGAAGTGCTTTTTCAAGGTCATACATTTGTATTTCCTACAGTTGTTGAGCTTTTCCAATACCCATTGTAATAGTGCATTGTGGGTAGCGTTGTTTGCTGTTAGCGGTCTGTTGATTAAATGTTGTTCCTCTGAGATTTGGGGAAGACTGAAACACAACTTTGACAGGTGTGAGTGTGAGTTTATTTCTATAACAATAATTAACATTTTATTTCGTGGTGCTATCACTCTCAGAGCCAAACAAGTTATTAATGATCTGTGAAGATATATAGGTTTCCGAGTACCGTATAACAGATATCCCAGTACAGTGGTGATTGATACCAGTAGAAGATTTTACCCTTGCTACACCAAGTTTGAGGTGTGGCATTATCATCATACTCAAGGCTATTGTTTTCATCATACTCACGGCTATTGTTATCATCATACCCACTGCAATTGATTTTCATCATACTCACGGCTATTGTTATCATCATACTCACGGCTATTGTTATCATCATACTCACGGCTATTGTTATCATCATACCCACTGCTTTTGTTTTCATCATACTCACGGCTATTGTTATCATCATACTCACGGCTATTGTTATCATACTCACGGCTATTGTTATCATACTCACGGCTATTGTTATCATCATACTCACGGCTATTGTTTTCATCATACCCACTGCTATTGTTATCATCATACTCACGGCTATTGTTTTCATCATACTCACGGCTATTGTTATCATCATACTCACGGCTATTGTTTTCATCATACTCACGGCTATTGTTATCATACTCACAGCTATGGTTATCATCATACTCATGGCTATTGGTATCATCATACTCACGGCTATTGTTATCATCATGCCCACTGCTATTGATTTTCATCACACTCACGGCTATTGTTTTCATCATACTCACGGCTATTGTTTTCATCATACTCACGACTATTGTTTTCATCATACTCACGGCTATTGTTTTCATCATACTCACGGCTATTGTTTTCATCATACTCACGGCTATTGTTTTCATCATACTTACGGCTATTGTTATCATCATACTCACGGCTATTGTTATCATCATACTCACGGCTATTGTTATCATCATACTCACGGCTATTGTTATCATCATACCCACTGCTATTGATTTTCATCATACTCACGGCTATTGTTATCATCATACTCACAGCTATTGTTTTCATTATACTCACGGCTATTGTTTTCATCATACTCATGGCTATTGTTAACATCATACTCACGGCTATTGTTATCATCACACTCATGGCTATTGGTATCATCATACTCACGGCTATTGTTTTCATTATACTCACGGCTATTGTTTTCATCATACTCAAGGCTATTGTTATCAGCATATTCACGGCTATTGTTATCATCATACTCATGGCTATTGTTATCATCATACTCACGGCTATTGTTATCAGCATATTCACGGCTATTGTTATCATCATACTCATGGCTATTGTTTTCATCATACTTACGGCTATTGTTATCATCATACTCATGGCTATTGTTTTCATCATACTTACGGCTATTGTTATGACAGTCCTATCTGCAAAGGCTATAGCGATAACATTTCGTATGACAGCGTCCTAATTCACAATGACAATAAAAAGAAGTTATAATCACATCATCTCGTTCCAGGATAGATCAATATTTACGACACAGCGCAGTTGTGATATACAGTATGGCAGTTCACTACTTATCGTTTTGACATACAATGAAGATATTGACCACTTACCGTTGTGGTATCGATGGAAGCAGTGGCTTCATCCATTATAAGTATTCGTGTTTTTTTCAGGAAAGCCCTTGCCAGGCATAACAACTGTCTCTGTCCAATGCTGAAGTTGTCACCTTCATCAGAAACCTGTGAGTCTGGTAAGAGTAAAACAACACAATGTTATAGCAAATAACAAATTTGGGGTAACGACCGTGAAGATACTCAACTTTCAAATAATGGATGCCGCTGTGAGCTTATAGGTAAACTTATTAGAGCATAATTCTATTCATCCAGGATTAAAACCCAATAAACGAATCGCGAAAAATTCGGTTCAAGTCAAAGCTTTGCTTTAGCAAAATAATTTCTGCATCCTTGCTTTATTTGCACCAACACATATTTTCTGTCTGCTCTCTCATTTAAAACATTCATTCAGCCACAGGGATAGAGGGACTGTGATTCAGCGTATTTGTTTCGAATGGCTGGATACGAGCATTTTTTAACAACCACAACACGTTTTCATCGCTAGAGGGCGCAACTTAAGGTGCATCACTCGTAATCTACTTTATTTTAACGACCTGACGTTGGTAAGTGAACTTTTACACCCACCTAGTTGTTTCTCCAAATCAGCTACATCTCCTTTCATTTGTGCAATTTCCAAAGCTTCCCACAATTCTGCATCCGATCTGGCGTTTTCAGGATCCAGGTTAAAGCTAGCAACCAATGAAAAATACGGTTTGAGAAATATATCCTAGCATTGTTTTTATTATTAGTGATTGTATGACATCATGTAATGCTTATTGGTGAATATGGTATCTTACAGGACGTCACTTACCGAACAATGCTTTGCATGACGTCACTTACAGAATGGTGTCCTGTATGACGTCACTTGCTGAACGGTGATCTGTATGACATCACTTACTGGACGATGCCCTGTTTGACATCACTTACCTAATCGTGCCGTGTATGCCGTCACTTATTGGTAGGTACCCCGTATAATGTTACTTACCGGATGGTGCCCTGTAATAGGCTAGGGTCCTGTGGGATAATTGACAATCTGTTTCGCAGTGTTACCAATGGAACCGTAGCGATGTCCACGTCGTCAATGATAACACAACCTGGAGTTAAAACAAGACAACAAATAGCTGTACAATCTTTGACCCACAGTCACTCATTATTAGCGTATCAGTGAAGGAACTCTTTTGTTTGCAACCTACCTTCAATTATATCGACCATTCTAAACAACGACATTGCCAGTGACGTTTTACCACTTCCCGTACGTCCACATATGCCAACCTAAATAAATAATACCATAGTCCAAGTTACACCAACTGCCACCATGACGTCACAAATAACTGCTACATGTATTACTACTAGCATGTAATTTTTTATTCTGTTCTGAGAAGTAGTTCACCTTTACTGGACAACATGGTTTTGCCGGCTTCTTACTTTGTTGACTGAAATCATTACAGCTATAATGTGTAATTGGATGTATAATACATCACGTGAAGCATTGCGTATTTGGAAACATGTATGTCAATACACCACGGCCGCGTATCGGATTAATACATCACGTGAAGCATTGCGTGTTTGGAAACATGTATGTCAATACACCACGGCCGCGTATCGGATTAATACATCACGTGAAGCATTGCGTGTTTGGAAACATGTATGTCAATACACCACGGCCGCGTATCGGATTAATACATCACGTGAAGCATTGCGTGTTTGGAAACATGTATGTCAATATACCACGGCCGTGTATCGGATTAATACATCACGTGAAGCATTGCGTGTTTGGAAACATGTATGTCAATACACCACGGCCGCGTATCGGATTAATACATCACGTGAAGCATTGCGTGCTTGGAAACATGTATGTCAATACACCACGGCCGCGTATCGGATTAATACATCACGCGAAGCATTGCGTGTTTGGAAACATGTATGTCAGTCAATACACCACGGCCGCGTATCGGATTAATACATCACGCGAAGCATTGCGTGTTTGGAAACATGTATGTCAATACACCACGGCCGCGTATCTGATTAATATGATGACAACAAATACATGAAAATAATGATTTAATTAATGTGACGAATATTACTAATAAACTAAGAAAACTGGTTCCTAATGTGTCACAGAAATTTTGTAATCAACATTTATGGAATGTTCCACTTATTACCTTCTCGCCAGCTTTTATGTGAACCGTGACGTCATTTAGAACGGGATCTAAATCAGCTGCATATTTGACTGACAAATTATCTAATTTTATTTCACCTCTAGTTGGCCAATCATCCGACGGCATGTACACTCCTATAACATGGAAAATATAAACTTTTAATCAATGCGTTTGACCTGTAAGACAATTCAATAGAATGGTGAAATTATTGGCATTATCAGCGAATTTGACATAATACAACGCAATACCCTACCATCGTAATCTTCAGTTGCTATGTGAGTGTAATGCTCAACTCTTTCTACAGCATTCATCTGAATTTCACAGTCTGCTATTAGACGTACGCTGTTATTTAGGTTTGCAGACATCTGTAAAAATAAATGTCAGTCATCGAGAGTAAGCTTCTGATAATACATAATACAAATTATCTTCAGGTAAGAATACAGGAAAATCGTAACAACTGACGGCACATCCATGTGCTCTATAGGAAATATTGTGTCACGACAATTAAAATCAGCCGTATTTACATATTTCGTAATACTTACTGTGATTGAATAACTGAGACACAACCCAACATAACTTGGCTGTAGGACACCATAAACACAGCTAAGTAGTGCAGAAAACCCCGAGACAGCGTTGATAAGTGTACCAATAAGTTCCTGTCATGCATAAAATAATTAGGTATTACGTAACAGTTTACACCATTTTGTTTGAGCTGGGCAACAAGTGTTTTGCTGGTCAGAATTCTATTACATACATATGGTTTCAACAAATTACACGATGACAATATTTTGATCTTTGTGATCCTTTTTCTTGGAGAAATTGACCAAAACGCTAACATTGTCGTCTACGAAGTTCTAATTAGTGGTATTAGACCTGTAGGACGCCGAAAAATAGATGTAGAGATCTCGTTAATAATAATAATAATAATAATTTATAATTTATAATAATAATAATAATAATAATAATTTATTTCCCTTTGCTTCCTCCGATAGAGGTATGAGAGAACTAATTAATATACATTACATAATACAAACGAAAAAAGCATGCACATGGAAGCGTCACACGAAATAAATTTATAAATTAGAAGAAATGCACAATAAGGCACCAGCCCCAAATTACAAAAAGCAAGTAAATAAATAAACATACATGGCGCTGAATCGGTGGTCAGAAATGACCTGGCTGAATTAAAAACTCCGATTCATTAGATGTGTTAAATAGCCGATACATTTTTAAAGTATTAGGTCTAAATCTATGATATGATTTCAAAAATCTCTCCCGTTCTTTACTCAGGGCCAGACACTCAAATATATAGTGAAATTCATCACCAAGGTGGTTACCTTGGCATAAGGTACAAATTCTATCATGAACGGCCTTATTTTGATAGCGACCTGTGACAATGGGCAAATTGTGGTTCCCACATCTAAATTTACATAATTGAATACGATGTACTGGATCGAGTATCCGAATGTAATCTGACACATATAATGACTTTTTGATTATTCTATAAGTGGTACACAGCCCATTTTCTAGCAGATCGGCATTCCAGTTGTGTGTATACATGTCCGATAATCTAAGTTTTATCGCTTGCTTAAGCCACGTTCTATTTACATTTGATCCAATCTGCCAAAGATTCGACATACCAGCCGTATCCAGAACACCTTTAATTTTTAACATCCAGGCTGATTTGTATATATCTCTGTCATGTAACACTTTTAATAAATTGTAGATTCTATGTGATAATTTGCAAGATTTACTTTGTATAATACTACTCCAAAAATGTATCATTCTAATTTCCACCAACTTACGAAGGGGACATACCCCAAGTTCACCGTATACCATACAATTTGCAGTATTTTTGTGTACTTTGAGAAGCCGTTTACAAAACTTTAGATAAAAAGATTCTATCTGAGAAAGATCAGCATGACCCCATATTTCACATCCATACAATAACACCGGAACGACTGAGTGATGAAATAACTCTAGTTGTATGTCGATGGGTAGACATAATTTTTTTGCCTTCATCAGTAAGCTAAACATGGCACATCTGGCCTGGTTTGTCTGTTTACATATTGCTTTCCTGAATTTGTTATTATAATTGAATGTTATGCCAAGATAAATATAATCAAATGTTACTTCAATGGTTTCATTGCCAAACTTAAAAGCAGGATACTTTTTAACTCTCCCACGTGAGAAAATAACAACATTCCGAGTCGTTTTATTAGCATTTACAGTTAAATGCCATTCGTTGCAATAAGTATAAACAGCATTTAGCGCAGATTGCAATTCTGTTTCTGATTCAGACAGTACAATGGTATCATCAGCATATAATAAAGTGAATAACTTAAGAAATACTTCTATATCCTCATTACTTAAATATGTTTTAATCTCGCTAGCCATATATTTTAGACCATTATAGTGCTTACTGATAAAATACTCGAAATCGTTAAGATAAATAGCAAACAACAGTGGTGAAAGATTTTCACCTTGTCTAACACCAACATTACAATTAAAGAAATCAGATTTATCGCTTCCGTCAATAACACAAGACTTTGCTTGGTTGTATATATTATAAATAACTGTAATAATTTTACCATTTATATGGTTGGAGATTAGTTTAAACCATAAACTTGTCCTGTCAATCAGATCAAACGCTTTTTTATAATCAATAAAAGCACAGTATACCCTTTTCTTATAATGCAAATATAAATCAATAACCGAGTGTAGGACAAATATATGATCTAGCGTGGAATATCCCGCCCTGAAACCTGCTTGCTTTTCACCCAAGGAACCCACACAATTCAAATAATATGTCAACCTGTCATGTATAACAGCTGTAAATAATTTGCCTAGACAACTTAGTAGCGTAATGCCTCTGTAGTTGCTAGGGTCACTGGGGTCACCTGTGTTCTTGAAAATTGATTTAATGCAGCTCATTGTCCAAGATGTAGGAACGATACCAGTGTCCAAAACTATATTAAAGAATTGTACAATCAAGGATGTAATATCATCGCGACTGTTTTTCAGAAATTAATTTATAATTAAATCTACACCTGCTGCTTTATTATTCTTTAACTTTTTAATTTGAGTCATAACCTCCTCCACTGTAATGCTAGTATTAATTTCCTCGTTATTTGAATGGGTGATTAGTTTGGGATCAAAATTATGGACGTTTTCCTTATTGGTTGCCTGTCCCAGATTTTCAAAATGCTGTTTGAATCTATCCATATCAATTATATTATTCTTATCATTAGTCGAAATTGAATTGTTTAAAACAGACCAAATTTTTTCTGGTTTTGATTTCTTCATCGTACGAAGTTTCACATACGTTTTACGTCTGAATTCCCGTTTACATTTTGCAAGCAATTTTTTGTACCTTTTACTAATTGAGTGAAACACATTCCTGTCATTATCAGATTTTGTTTCTTCAAACACTTTTTTTGCTTTTATATATTCAGATCTTAATTTGTCGCAGTCTTTATTAAACCATGGATTACTTCTTCGTTTATAATTAAATTTATTATTGATTCTGATTTTAACGTCTTTCATCATGCCAAGTTGTTTAGCGGGGTTAATGAACATGTGACATATCTGGTTGACGAGGTCATCCATTTTAACCTGGTCCAACTGACCCGGATCTATTGCAGTGAGGCTAGCATCAATCTCCCTAATTGTATTTTCATCAAAACAATCTTTATATTTCTGGGACAAGTTTGGAATCCACTTGGGACGTACGTGAGTAGCAGTGTTATTACATTTTGTATTGGCTGATATATCGACAATTGGGGTTGCATTGGATACATAGTTTGATTTCAAAGTTAAGCATATATGACTGTGCTTATCCGATAATAATTTATCAAAGACATCAACATAGAAATTAGTAGCATTTATAAACAACTGAGGTGAGGCAAGTATATAATCTACCAAACTCGAATCAGCACAGGTTAAATTGCCACATCCAAGGTCATCCCCAATACGTCCATTCACAATATGGATATCTAAACTTTTACATAATTTAACAAGTTTATACCCATTGTTATTTGTCGATTTATCACAGCTGTATCTATCAGTACATAAGCCTAGTGACTCCATGTCAAATTTTGTATTACAGATATCACCATTTTCTTCAATGGCTATAACACCAAAGTGATCAGCATTTAAAAAAATCGTCTAACAAACCAGTTTTAGCATTATGATCTCCAACCAATAAACTCGGCAAATCGTATAAACACTTAATATTAATCAGATCGTCTGCGATATTGTAAAATAATTCATTATCATAGTATTTAGATCCTTCGTGTGAGATATATACAGAACCAATAATAAAATCATAACCTAAGATTTGCTTATCTACTTTAATCCACAAAACGTGGTCAGATGGTGGTCGTTGAAAGCGTGAGAGCCACACGACGTATCGAGATCTCGTTGAAAGCGTGAGAGCCACACGACGTGTCGAGATCTCGTTGAATGCGTGAGAGCCACACGACGTGTTGAGATCTCTTTGAAAATGTGAGAGCCACATGACGTGTCGAGATCTCGTTGAAAGCGTGAGAGCCACACGACGTGTCGAGATCTCGTTGAAAGCGTGAGAGCCACACGACGTGTCGAGATGTCATTGAAAGCGTGAGAGCCACACGACGTGTCGAGATCTTGTTGAATGCGTGAGAGCCACACATGTATTTTTGCTTTATAAATAGTATACCATTCTCTTCAGTCATGGCGTCCATTGTTCCCCTTTCTCTGTAACTATGGTATGTGGGGCAGTGGACGCGTACTATTATAGTATGTGGTATGTAACAAAAACCCTGATTGGTTGCGTATCCGATGTTCATAATAGAAGTTACTGGTAATTAGTCAGATAAATAATAATAATAAATACAAGTTTATATAGCGCCTAGTATCCATCGCAGTGATGCTCAATGACGCTTAGTTTCACAGATAGGCTTACTGAAAAAGATAAGATTTGAGTTTGGTTTTGAAGATGTTAACATTTGGTGCAGAACAGATGTCATTTGATAATTGATTCCATAAAGACGGTGAGGAATGGGCGAATGACCGGTCACCATAATTCTTGAGATGTCTTCTAGATGCGGCAAGTGTAGGTTTCTTACTTGAGCGAATGGTTCTCTGGTTTTGATTTTGTGTGAATAAGGTCCGATATGTAGGATGGTGTCAAACCATGCAGTGACTTGTACGTGAGTAGTAACATTTTGAAGTGTATCCTATAGTGAACTGACAGCCAATGTAATTTACGAAGAATAGGAGTGATATGATCAAATTTTTTGATACGTGTAATTAAACGGGCAGCACAATTTTGAGCCCTCTAAAGCAGGTGTATCTGTGAATTTGGTAAGCCATAGAGTAAGGCATTGCTGTAATCCAGTTTAGCGGTTATAATAGAGTGAATGAGTTTAAGACAGGTATGCTCAGATAGATGTTGGTGAATGAGTCCCATGCGTCTGATATGCATGTATATGCTCTGGCATGTACTGATGATGTGTTTACTGAACTGAAGTGAATTATCGAAGATGACACCAGTGAGATTTCGGCGGTAATTTGCATATATAATTTACATGTAATGATATACTCACCAATCTTATTTTAGCCCATATTGCACAACTTTGTAAATACAACATAGTCACGTTGTTTTCATCGACCCTTTCAACAAATCGCTGTTTTAAACGCCCATCAACCCTTCAATATAAAAATGTGTTATAGTTTGAGGTTTGGTGTGTATTTGTTTTTATTTCATATATTTTATTTTATTTTCACTAAATCTGGCATTGTCAACAACAATAGTGAAAGATTAATTAACTTCTTAACAAATTCGTTATCACATGCACATTGTTCCCGCACAAGGACATACACAGAAATACTTGGACATCACCTGATAAAAGAACTCATAACCAAATTGAACAAGTTCTGATAAAACTTAAACATAAAAAACAAGGCAAGAATAAAAATCCAAAAATAAAATACGATACCAGCAAACAACAGAATGAGTTTTCAATTAAACACAAAAACAAATTTGCAGTACTAGAAGCAGTACCACAAGACGATGTAATTGAGGCAAAATGGAATTTCAGAGAAGCTAGCTAGAGTGACATTTACAAGCAATATAAACCATTATCAGACCTGCACTCCGTTATGGCTGTGAAACATGGAAGATGAATAAAACTGGTGAGAATAAATTCGACTCCTTTCAATACCAGTGTTTGAAGGAAGCACTGCAAATATTCTTTCCAAACATCATCTCAATAGTTGAACTTCACAATCAGACTAATACATCAAGGATAAGTCAAGGGGCCAGACAAAGAAGATGGAAATGGATAGGACATGGTATGAACATGCCAAGCAATCACCATTGTATGATTGCTTTGACATAGCATGAAGATGGAAAAAAAGAAGGTGGGCAGGCCTAAAACAACATGGAGAACAGTGGAAAAGGAAAGAAAGTTGGGTGGATGGAAAACTTGGAATGAGGTCAGGAGAATAAAACAAGACAGAACTGGAAGACAAGCGTTATGCCCCTATGTTCCCGGAGGCACGACGAGGATAGAGGGGAGATGAAATCTGTTATTTTTTGTTGTTTTATCACAAACTTCTTATTTTGTAGTATTTCACATTTACTAAAACATGAAAAATGTCAACAAATAAACAAATACATATTTTAAAAATGAAAACATACTACGAACCTATAGGCCCTTATAGATGGTAAATCCCCTAGCGTTTCTGAAAATATCTCAAAGACTGGTGATTTATATATACTATTCAGACGTTGGAGTTCTCTACAATAAAACATACATGTAAGTTATTTCTAGAAGATGACTGGCATCAAATAAGAAAATAAAACAATCTAACGCATATTATTGGCTTATCAATGTGCAGGTTTACCTTAAAGATTTGATATAGTATCGTAGAACGCCGAGATACAATACAATCATTGGAACAAAGACAGCTATAACAACTGGCATAACTATAGAATTCACTATAGCAGCAGATACTAAAGGAAGTATTCGTAAACATAAAGAATTGAAGGTCATCCATAGCCGCTGTGGAGAGAAATAAGATGCATATAGAAATTTAATTACATATAAATTAAAACATACATATATTCACTTTGCAATACCATATAGGGCGGTGGTCCTCGCACTGCAATGTATTAATATATACCTACAAGTTTTATTATATACCTGGTCAATAATTTGTATATCACTTGAAAAACGGTTCAGTATTCGTCCAATTGGCGTTGTATCGAAAAATCTCATCGGTGCATGGACAATGTTGTAAAGTAGGGAACGATGTAGGCGTAATGCAGCTTTAACTGATAATAACATCTGACATGTGGAAGCCAGAAACGCAAATCCGAAATAAATAACACACAACACTGCGTAACCAGTTAGGTAATACTTGAATTCTCTGGTTCTAATTTCCTAGAAACAAAAAAATAAAGGAAAGATATTATTATTCGCGCATGTGCAATATTAGATACCACATTAGATATGAACATATATTACTCACAGTCAACGGGTGTACAAATTGTAATATAATAAATGTGAATAATTTATCGATATTTACTTCACAGAGACGGCCATCGTCCTCCCCGGATATAACAAAATGATGTGTGTTTACCTGTGTTACATTTGCTTTATTTACCCCTGTTTCGGACCAGTTAGCTAACCAAAAATTGGATATAATCAAAACAATGCCTTGTGCAGCAAATAGAATCAGTATTAAACAAACTGCTGGATATGTCACCGCCTTTGCATATGCAAGGTAAACATGCCAAGACACTGAGCCATTTTGCCTCTCTTCTTGAGCTATCAATGCGCCCGAATTCCTGAAAACTAACAGAAAGTATTTACACATTTACACAGGTTTAAATAAGGCCATTGTACCACCTTCGTGCACAAAAAAGTTTAAACGTCTTTTCTACCAAATTCGACATAATACTCTTACCTTCGCCGTGGTCGCATTTTTCTTCTGGTATTTGTTTTTTCACTTTGTTATATTCATGCTCAGCTTCATCCGGGGATTCGTTTTCCTTCTCCGAATCGCTGATTGCGCTTATACACTTAGCCCATTCTGGATAGATTACTGAGTGATTTGCTTTTATATCATTCAAATCACCCTGTCTCACAATAGTGCCACTCTCCATAACAACAACCTAAAGAATACGTAGTAAAAACCGACACAACTAGTTCTAATCCATTTCCGGTTCAATTATCAAAAATAGTTTCTGTAAATTGGACTAAATTAAATTATTTTGATTTTTGGAGATGTGATTAATCCAAAGATCTTCCGATTGGTGTGATATGCTACACATTTAATTCTACTTGGCAATGGCCAGTATGGTTTCGCACAAAATAGAACCGTTGCCATTCCTTTGGCCGATTAGCTAATGTTCATGGTCTCATGAAAATGCTGTAGATTTAGGGTGAATGACTATTCAACGGGTAGTTATTAACATTGTCGTATTGGTGTAACAATTACCGGTCTCTTAAAGTACGTTTGAAGTGAAATTATTTAATTGTAAAATGTCGATACATACAGATAATATAAGGCATGCACTAAATAATATTTCTTATATATGTGTTTTGTCATAGTGGCCACATTAATTTGTACATACCTGATCTGCATAGTGTAAATAACGGACATGATTGGTAACGAGAAGTATTGTTCGGTTTTCTTGCCGTAGAAAACCTACTATACCATTCACCATAATGTGTGAACTCACGTGGCCATCTAACGCTGACAAAGGATCATCCTAGAAATTAAAAATTATACTTTATGAGAAAAAACTCAAACCGCTGACTTTCTAGTAATTAGGAGGTGCTTAATTGTAATAATTTACAATATACCGAATATTGATAAAAACTAATCCGGAAAACAAAACAAATTGTGCAATTTCTATAAAATCCAACTGAAAAGGTTTTCATAATAGAGTTCAGCAATGAAACGTACCAACACTACTATGTCTGTTTTGCGATAAAGAGCTCTCGCAAGGCACAGGCGTTGTTTCTGTCCTCCACTGAGATTTATACCTTTCTCACCAATCTCAGTCATATCACCAGCTGGCAGATTTGATATATCATGTTGAAGGCCAGTCACGCCAAGTACAGTCTGATATCTGGAAACAAAAATATTGCATAGACTGACTTTAGGCAACGCAACATATCAGTTTTGTCGACATCAAAATGGTAACATTTAAATTAAACATATTTTGTAACACTGGAGTGGAGAATGCGACGAGGTTTTGGGTCAAGCATCGTATTCATGTGCAAATAAATATGTTGCATCGGAATAATATTTGATACATAATTTAGCCTTATAGTGTTAGTAAACCATCATTACAACAAACAAATACAACCACTTATTGTGTTGTATTGAACATACTACAGATTATCCAATTAACATGCACCCATAGTGACCTAGATAATTAATCCTGCCTTCGCTATTTTTCGCCCAAGACTGTTTACAATCCAATTAATTTGACCTGCATGGATGGCTTGTTTGCCACAATAGGATGGTTCAATTACTGAAACAACAAATGACACGATGTATAAAAACAGTGGTAATGGCTGTTTAGATTATAATGGCGAATGCTGCATATATAAAGAATGTTGCATCTCTGTTTTCATTGTAGTTAATAATATACCTATCAAACTGAAACTCTGCTCCAAATATTATATTTTCCTTAACTGTATTATTTAGTATCCACTGTCGCTGCGCCGTATAAGATAGGCTGTTCCTGTCTCTATAAATAGAAAAAATAATGTAAACGATCACATTCTGGTAAATCACACGTTGGTATCGTGACAGCTGTGAACTTAGGTTTTCCTGTCTATACATTTGTTATGATTTATTGTAAGAAAAATTTGTGTTCATAAAAAATAGTAAAATTAAATATATATAAAAAGTGAAAAAAGTGAAAGAACAATCGTCCCAACTACATCAAAGACTATTGTTAATACATGTAAGAATATATTACAATTAAGGTAAGACATAGAGTTATAAAGCAACATAACATGAGGTTATTACAAGAATACCTCAAATACCTCAAGTACGAAGACAGTACAGCTGGAGTATTGTCCGACGCGCAGCGGAGGTCGATGCGACGGTGTACTGTCTGAGTTAATACTTTGAGGAATTCTCGTAATAACCTTATTAATACACATCTTTTCCTTCCTAGGATACATCATGGGAATGCGAAATCCAAAAGGTTTAGAACAGAATCAACTTTGTGTGGAGTCCGGTCAACCCCTGGTGGCGGCCATGTTTGTTTTTATTATTAGAGGGCGCTTGCGCGCGTAATCATTCCATATTTGGAATTCTCATTTTCTTATATGATAGGATGAAAATACCCCGTAAAATACCGCAAAATTCCGGCACGCTGTAACTTATGGCTTTACGGTGACAGGTGTATAATAAGAGTATTTACGACAATTAGTATCGGCCCATGTGAAAGTAAAAGGAGTATACCCACCTATGAAATCGCACTTCCCCGGCTACAAGTAACATCTCACCTAAAATAGCCGACAGTAATGATGATTTTCCAGAACCAACACAACCGATTATCATAACTAAAGTTCCTAAAATAATTAAAAAAAATAAGCATAGTACTAAGTAAATATCCAAATAAATTTTAAAATGTTTCTGTTATCATCTTGTCCTCATCTTGTTGACTTACCCCTCATAATTTCAATGTTGATATTTTTCAGTGTCGGGACAGTTTCATGACGCCTCCAAGCAAAGGATCCATTAATTATCTGTTACAGAAATGCAATGCATAAGAATGGAATACGGGATTGCAAATATAATCAAGTACTTTTACTTTTATTAATTTATTTACGAGCCCACATGTTTCTCCAATTACGACCTATGTGTACAAGAGAAAAACAATAAAATATGTTGCAATGACATAGATAAATCAATCAGTAACTACTCATCATATAGGGCCTGAAGAACAGTACTATCAAACCTCCGCAAGGTGGGTGATTGTTATGTCTATGCATTTGATACAGGTAATCACCATTTGGCAAATACAGAAATAGATTGATATGTGTATTTATGAAAAAATGGCTAAATATTGTACGTATTGCCCTTTCGAGTGTTTTGAAGTGTTGTTGTTCACATTATTACATCATCGTGTTATATCTATTGATATGTAAAACCACTATGACTATCGCGGAAATAAAGTTTGTTTTGCCTTTAATTTTTTTACGCAAAATACCAGAAACCCTACCTTTAATGCAAGATGGTCTACGATGTATGTCGAATGATATCCATTTGAACGCGCACTGAATGTATCATATTTTGCTACATTGATGAGATTGATGGCGTCTGAGTTCTCATTGGTACCCATCAGCTTTACCATCTCCATTTTGACACTATCGTTATTTTGTTTCTAAATAAATAAATAAATAAATAAATAAATAAATAAATAAATAAATAAATAAATAAATAAATAAATAAATAAATAATAAATACTAAATAAATACTATTACCGAGATCTATACCTGGGTTTTAAGTCTTCCTGAATCTCTATTGTATTCCAACCGGTATCCGTTAATTAGAGGTGGTCTACCTGTCGGATATTCGTGTATCTCATCGACAGCGAAAAAGGCTTGCAAACGGCGTGTGCTTGCAATTGCGTCTGATAACACCTTCCCATAGTCCGCCATATTTGCCATTGGAAGACTTAACATGTGCATGCATGTTAGTGATGCGAACACAATCCGCGGCGTGAGTGGGGATTCGTTTAAAAGCGAATATGAGGTGAATGTCTACAAAAAACAAACGCTAACATTAACTTGCTCTTATCTCATTCCAGTTTAAATTCGTTTAGTGAGTAATTAATTCTATAATCTAAATGTCATATTGATTAATAACTGTTACTTACTACGATTGCGAATATAATTGGTGTGACCTGCACCTCAAATGCTGGAATCAAAGCAGATGAAGGTTTTAAAGTTTTGTTTCGATCGTAATAAAATATAGATCGGACTAAAAACACAGTGACACGTTATCAAGTCGGTTAGTCAACATCATCTCACCCCATACCTAAATGAATTGAATGACCCACATTAATAAAATAGAACACACGCCACAATATTTATATTGTGTATTGTCTATTGAAATCAATATTACTGTTGGCGATTTCATCTCTGGGGCATAAAATATGCACGTAATGGTGGTATATGAATTATAATACACAATGACATTTGTCTAACCCACGTAAATTACTCACTTGTAAATATCTTAAAAATCGTCCCTTTCATTATTTCTTTGACTTCGCGTGAACGGGTAACTCCAATAATTGATATAAAAAGATCTTCCCAACCATTAAGCTTTAGTAGTTTTATTTTGTTCAACAGTTCATTTGTTCTTCCCAGTCGCCAATCTGCGTGTTTCTGGAAACATACAAAACATAGTGTGGCTTTTGACAACAATCTGTAGTCAAAACAACGGATTTGATTTTGGATGGCAGTACCGAATATTCCCTCCTAAATATCCAGGGGTTCCAGGTTAAATACACCATGGCCGGATTCTAAATATATGCATTATTGCTAATATAAATTTCGAAATAAATTAGTTCATTTGTTCATGACCGGATTACGTTCGAAAACAGGCTAGCATGTCCATGTTTCATAAATAATAAAATGGAAATAATGCCTGAAATATCAGGAAAAAAACGTGATTCATTCATTACCAATGTGTTCCTTTGTAGATCTGCCACTATTCTTATTATAAAACACTCTATGGGAATTGTAATAAGAAATACAGAAAACCCCCAAAGTGCTGCAATACCCACTTCAAAATATAATACAACCATTATCAATGTAAACTGAAATTGAAATAAAAAACGAACGAGTTACAAGATCGCAAGTATATCGTTAACTAAATCATACATGTCTATTTATTTTAATATACCTCAGCCCATTAAGGATCACACGTAGTGATTACAAAGTTCAACAACACGTTGACGTAGTGTGAAACAAAAATGCTCAATAATGGTAAATTCTGAAACAACTATACATTTCATTTTAAAACTAAACTGTACAAGTTCAGTATACGTCACAATGGAAACAACCAATCAAAAAACAGATTCTCGTTAATCTGAATAGATTGCAAAGATAGTTTAATTATTTTTTTATGTTATAGAACACTTCTTGTATTCGGTTTCGAAATTAACTTCGAAAAAACCCAGGTGTGTCACTATTATTATATATTCACCACAAGATTTAGATTGATGCAGTTTAATCACGGTACAACACGTTTAAGTAATATGCTCACCTGGTAGGGAAGAGAATACAAGCTGAAATCATATTGAAAAAAACACTGCATGGCGGTAACATCGGTAGAAAAGTGATTTGTGATCTCTCCAACTGTGATGTCACCAGATAGCGTATATGTCATTAGACGCAGTGTTTTGTTGTAGACGTGAGCCTGTATACAATAAAAAGATTTTACGTCATAGGTATTATGTGACATATTTCATGTAAACTAATGATGCTGTTTCAGAATAGTTTGTGTTACTCAAGTTGAATAACTGTTTCATATGCATAAAAGACGCATTGCTGCGCTGTTTATTCTGTTGACAGTACGTATTTTGCTGTGTAATACGAGGTGACCACAGCCACAACAGCTTGACATTATTTAACCAGAACTTAACTTTGGGAACTCTTACGACATAACCACTGTTATCAATACACTTAAATTTAACCGAAGTACTAGTATTTACCTGTAACGCTGTCTTTGCATGTATACCTTGCAACAATCCGAGCGTGAGTGCCGCATTCCACAAGAACGTTCTAACGACCTGGGCAGCCAGTAGGACAATGACGAGAATGAAGCCGTTGCTAAAGAATTCATACACTGTTACATAAGGTATTATCTGAAGATTAACAAATTAAATTTTAATTTTCCATAGTGATGAGAATAACAAAAGTAAAAAGTAACTTATTGTGTACGCCTTGTTCGCCTTGTTCAGATTCGTTGTAGTTTGGTTGTTTCATATTCACAATGAATGACTAGTTTTCCTACAACAAATTGCAAACTGTATTACTAATGTACGTCGGTGCTGTACGTTAATTCGTTGACATTGAATTGTGTCCTGTAATAAACATCTTTTTTTACATTGAAATATACATTCTTAACATGAAGTGATAGATGCAAGAACACTGTCTTGGGAGGGCGCACTTTTTACCGATATTTACTGACGTCATGTTATGTCTGTAACATCAACGAACGGTTGAGAAATGTTTAACATTCAGTAAAATAACAAGGTTTACAAGCTCTTCATAATATTTATTCCCAATTCTATCACATCGACGCGAGTGTACGCGAGTGTGCCAATTAATTAATTTCCAGAAATTGTTGATATAATTTTCGGCTGATTCTAGTTCAGCTTTGAATCTCCCTTATGGCTTGATCTGTTAAATTTTGTACATATTAAAATGTTATTTTTCATAAATCAATTCTATTCCTTATAGATTAAAACGACAGTTTTTTGTTCAAGTTCTCATTTGGTATGATTTTAAGACCACTTTGATTATCTACCAACCCCAATTACTTGCCCCGGGAAACCACTGGTTTTAAACACTGGTTTTAAAAGCACACGCCCTCTAATTATATCGCTGCATATGCTTTATAGTATACCGTATTTTTTCTTAAAACTTTTACAAGTACATTTGTTTGATGAAAGTGAAACACGTATGTATACAACTCACTATTTCCGATTCTGGTATTCTTTCGTAATAGCAATCCGTGGCATACGTGACAATGCCAGCAATAATAAGAGGTTGAGTGGCAGCCAACGAATCGACTACAATTTTGTAAGTAGTCGCGATACAGCTTTTGTAGCCGTACGTTTTCATGTAAGTTCCGACAAGTGAAGGAGCATGACCCTTTTCATGTGCTGTACGCTGCAATAAAGAAAGTGAAATTAGTATGGTTGGTATGTAGTATAACGAAAATGTGGCGCGGTGTGATGTGATATGTACATCAAATCAATTTGATATTATAATCATATTAGTGATTTTTCACGCTAAAACGAAATATGAAAATCAATATCACCTCTCTAAACCTGCAAGGTTAGCCCATGCTCTAACGATTAACCCAACCTAATCCTGACGATAACCACATGCAAATAATTATCACATTTATCGCCAATCGACGCACTCGACTTGCGGCACAATACATTTTCATCAAGATTAGACCTGGGAGAAATCAAATAGCTTGAATGTGGAGTTATCTCACCTTTTCAGATTCGTATGCTTTTTCAAATTTCCTATATTGATAATTGCATTCACAGTCTTCTGGTAAGGAACCCAGGTCACACATTTCCAATGGTCGTTTATTTCCAAGAGCCAGCAACCAATTCAAAAACCAGAACGAACGTCTTGACAAGAAGTTTGTATAATTGTAGTTATAGTACATGTCATGTTTTTCTGAGATACCGTGGTGTTCATCAGAGCCCCCTGGACGAAAAATCTTGAAACCATGCAAAAAACAAAACAATTGAGTTATAACTAGTGACGAATCGGGAAGGTGTCGATTGCGGCGTCCAATATGAGTGTATAGATTTGTATAAATTGATCACATTTACTTAATTTACACATATACGCCTGCTACCTGAGTGTGTTTGTACAATCAAATTTAATGTCATTCAAATTTCTAAGAGCGGACATCCATATTTTTCACCGCCTGGCAAATACCACAGTGAAAACAGAGGCCAACAACGTTCAGAAAACTGTATATTGGGATAGTTGTTGAATACATGTGGAATATAAATACATTTAGTTGCTCAGGATTTAGTTTGTGCTGTTTCCTCGACTTTAGTTATTTTCACCGACAGTGGTGTACGTCCTAGAACATTTTATACTGACGATCTAGCACTTATCTACACCTTCCACGCTGGTCTCAAGACAATATTAATTACACTGAATGAGTATTGTTCAAAGTGGAAACTGGCAGTAAATCTGTCAAAAGTTGTCATTTTCTGTTTCATTGAGGAAACAATACCATTTTAATTATTGGAACAATCAAATCAAAATAGCAAATAGTTATAATTATCTAGGAACTCTTATTAAATCAAATTGGAGATTCAATGATGCTATGTCACACTAGATAAGTAAAGCCGCTAAATCAATTATGAGTAAAGTGATACTAGGAAATAGGCATTGAACTAAAAATAAAATTACTTAAAAATTATATCAAACCCATTTTACTTTATGAATCAGAGAAATGGGTATTAGATATTAATGGCAATATTAAATGGAACAAAACAACAACAGGAAAAATTAATTAACTCATTTTGCAAGTGAATAAAAAGACCTGTGACATAGCACCACGGGATGAGATGGGCCAATATCCACTTTTTCAATGTGCAAAAATAGAGGCCATTAAATACTGGCTAAACATCTAACAAAACAGGCTTACCTAGAACAAAATTTAACAAATAATATAAAACACAGATAGTTAAAAAACATCTTAGTAGAAAAAAAAAGTCAAATCAATAACACTTACTTTACTTTGTTAAGTAATTTTATGAATTTAAAAATAAAACCAAAATTTCGTCAAAGATGAAAGTCAGTAAAAATCTATTCACACAATTTCTTTCAAGTAAAGAAACATAAAGTATGATTTTAGCTGAATATATATATCGTACAACAGAGGAGTTCTTAAACTAATATTATTAATTTATTTGCAGACACTCTTTACAATATTATTAGAATGAAGAATATCTATTATTGCTTTGACTCATTCGCTTACGGTACGAGTTGACTCCGTATGTTAGTGTTTAATTAAATGATGGAGAAGTTGACAAGCTACTGTCTCCAAAGTACTCATTGTCAACACTCAGATCGTAGCTCGGCCAACAGATTGACCTACATACCTTAAGCGGCGTTTTTTTGCATAACATACTAATATTTCGTGGTTTCTACGTGGCGTAGCTTCTTTCATCTGTTTTACAATGCGTCAGTTGAAAGATTTTTTTGTGCTTCTCATTGATATATTTAATTCATTTTTTTGTGCCACGTTGTTTATGATGTTGTTCGGTTCCATTCGATATTCATCCTTTTTTAGGTTTTTCGGGGTCTTCATCTTGTCAACATCGTGTCATCGGTGTTATTTGGGTAAATATGTTAGTCTTCGAATGCGGTGTCGTCGCTCTTCTCTGTGTCTTGGCGTCGATGTAATTCGGGTTCCATTACGTGACGATTGTCCAGGTGCGGGGATTCTGGTGAGCGTACGGATGACACTTACACGTGGAGGTACCACGGTTTCGCCTCAAAGATCACACACTGGTTTATTGCAGATAACCAAGCTTTATTCATCAAAACGGTCAGTTGAGATAACTCCTCGTGGTTCACTTCTGCCCTCCCTTTTACAAAATCTGACAAACTCCATCATGATAAACTCTCAGGCGTAGCAAAATAAACATGCGACCAGGCAATCGCTGCAGTCACGATCACGTGATTACCAGGGATGGGTCTCGCGGTTACTAGTAAGATTTGCAAAGTTGCAATTACTGGATACAATTAGTAAACAATCTATTTATAAAATTCCTGTAATATATGTATATAATTTCTACCTTAAACATGCAAGTTGTTGATTCTAAAATACACTGCAACGACGTGTGAACCAAACATGCGTACATGAAGTCGCTATAGTAAAAATAAATGAATGATCATGATTGAACGAACGCATGAATGAACATTGCTCGGTAATGAATTTTGAATGAATAGTACTCAACTCACCTTTACATAAAGGATATTAAAATCTAACACTAAACAACACACATACAACAGGATATTAACAACTATGAGATCAAGTCGAAGGCAGACGTAATCCCAGTGCCCTACGTGATGACGTAACATGGTTAGACGAACCACGTCCGCAGACACAGCATATAACCAATAAATAACTAGCAGAAAAATCAGTCGAGGTCTGTCCCAGTACTCCATGTAATGGTAATATAGTGCAGCAACGACTGCATTAATTAATGCGATTAATTGAGGTGTATATAACAATGAATTCGTACTATCATCCCCGTTTTTCGTCAAATGCGTGAATACGCCTTCGCCAAATGTACATAGCAGTGAGAAGAGCAGCGACACCGCCAGAATCCAACGTACATCGTGACAAGGGTACGGTACGATAGTGTCCGAACAATAAGAGCGTAAACTCGTCCTATACCTTAAATAACTGAGCAAAAGTATAAACACCAATGTAAATGAGATATTGCAACTTAAAGTTAGAATATTCAGCAGATATTCGACTTCCGAGGACCAAATGAACAGACGTGTCTGGTTATCGGCAGTGGTTGGGTACAAATAGCTCGCAAAGCCGATGGATATATTTGGTGCACTCATAGCGTCACACAGTTGAACTATTCGTGGTGTATTCCTGGGACATGCCGGTTGCGCAATGAACGATCAGGGTGTCAGTATACTGGGTTAAATAAAACACGTGTGGGCATGTATACAAACGCCGGTTTGAAGTCAAAAGCATTGTGTTGTGGGACGACATTCATGAAGTTTGCAGGCAAAACCTAAACCAAGATTCTAAAGATGACCTTGTTAATAGAAAGTAGGCAGTAACAATACGTTGAATGTATTCATCGGAGACTGTCTTGGGTGAATTTATAGCATGTAACAACATGTCTGAAAGGGACACAGCATTCAATCCATTATTGCAATTATTCAACGTCCACAACCATAAGTGTAAAACGAAGATTTATTGACATCGTAAACAACGGTAAATTAATTCGGATTCGGAACACTAAATTTGAACGTGTAAAGCGGAATGTGGTTCGCTAGGACAATACCTACACTGTGAGGCTGATATGAAATATGTTCTGTTATTGCGATTTGGAGCTAATCTCGGCGAATTTCCGACAGAATTGACGAATCCTTTCATGAACATTTATTACAGCTATTAAATTCCACTAGCACTTGTCGCGTTAGTTATAAGTGAGGGGGATTTATTGCGATGATTAGGGAAAGGAATTATTCACTCGGCCGGTTTTAATCATGTGACACAGCAACGTATGAATGAATAGTGATTGTTATGGAAACAAGACTTAGGTGCAGAGGTATTTCGGTTCGCGTAATAAAACGAGAATCTGGCATTGACGTTACATGTGACCAGAACATTGACCAGTCAGCATGCGACTTTCTGGTAACAAATGTCACTCACTGATCAACACTACCTCACGTAAAAAGTGTGAAGATATGTATAATAATATCTTTATACTAATTTAGAGATGGTTGGTTGATGAAACAAATTATTATTTTGATCTTTTTCTTGCTTTTGTTATACATCGACTATTCTGTGTGTGCAGAAACTGCGACATGATACAATACTTGACATAGTGTGACCCAGTGGACTATAATGATTGACTGCTGAACTGTGTGACCCAGTAGACGATAATGATTGGATGACGAACAGTGTGACCCAGTGGACTATAATGGTTGGATGCTGAACTGTGTGACCCAGTGGACTATAATGATTGGATGCTGAACTGTGTGACCCAGTGGACTATAATGATTGGATGCTGAACTGTGTGACCCAGTGGACTATAATGATTGGATGCTGAACTGTGTGACCCAGTGGACTATAATGATTGACTGCTGAAGTGTGTGACCCAGTGAACTATAATGATTGGATGCTGAACTGTGTGACCCAGTGGACTATAATGATTGGATGCTGAACAGTGTGACCCAGTGGACTATAATGATTGACTGCTGAACTGTGTGGCCCAGTGGACTATAATGATTGGATGCTGAACTGTGTGACCCAGTGGACTATTATGGTTGTATACTGAACTGTGTGACCCAGTGGACTGTAATGATTGGATGCTGAACAGTGTGACCCAGTGGACTATAATGATTGGATGCTGAACTGTGTGACCCAGTGGACTATAATGATTGGATGCTGAACTGTGTGACCCAGTGGACTATAATGATTGGATGCTGAACAGTGTGACCCAGTGGACTATAATGGTTGGATGCTGAACTGTGTGACCCAGTGGACTATAATGATTGGATGCTGAACTGTGTGACCCAGTGGACTATAATGATTGGATGCTGAACTGTGTAACCCAGTGGACTATAATGATTGGATGCTGAACTGTGTGACCCAGTGGACTATAATGATTGGATGCTGAACTGTGTGACACAGTGGACTATAATGATTGGATGCTGAACTGTGTGACCCAGTGGACTATAATGGTTGGATGCTGAACTGTGTGACCCAGTGGACTATAATGATTGGATGCTGAACTGTGTGACACAGTGGACTATAATGATTGGATGCTGAACTGTGTGACCCAGTGGACTATAATGATTGGATGCTGAACTGTGTGACCCAGTGGACTATAATGGTTGGATGCTGAAATGTGTGACCCAGTGGACTATAATGATTGGATGCTGAACTGTGTGACCCAGTGGACTATAATGATTGGATGCTGAACTGTGTGACCCAGTGGACTATAATGATTGGATGCTGAACTGTGTGACCCAGTGGACTATAATGATTGACTGCTGAAGTGTGTGACCCAGTGAACTATAATGATTGGATGCTGAACTGTGTGACCCAGTGGACTATAATGATTGGATGCTGAACAGTGTGACCCAGTGGACTATAATGATTGACTGCTGAACTGTGTGGCCCAGTGGACTATAATGATTGGATGCTGAACTGTGTGACCCAGTGGACTATTATGGTTGTATACTGAACTGTGTGACCCAGTGGACTGTAATGATTGGATGCTGAACAGTGTGACCCAGTGGACTATAATGATTGGATGCTGAACTGTGTGACCCAGTGGACTATAATGATTGGATGCTGAACTGTGTGACCCAGTGGACTATAATGATTGGATGCTGAACAGTGTGACCCAGTGGACTATAATGGTTGGATGCTGAACTGTGTGACCCAGTGGACTATAATGATTGGATGCTGAAATGTGTGACCCAGTGGACTATAATGATTGGATGCTGAACTGTGTAACCCAGTGGACTATAATGATTGGATGCTGAACTGTGTGACCCAGTGGACTATAATGATTGGATGCTGAACTGTGTGACACAGTGGACTATAATGATTGGATGCTGAACTGTGTGACCCAGTGGACTATAATGGTTGGATGCTGAACTGTGTGACCCAGTGGACTATAATGATTGGATGCTGAACTGTGTGACACAGTGGACTATAATGATTGGATGCTGAACTGTGTGACCCAGTGGACTATAATGATTGGATGCTGAACTGTGTGACCCAGTGGACTATAATGATTGACGGCTGAACTGTGTGACCCAGTGGACTATAATGATTGGATGCTGAACTGTGTGACCCAGAGGACTATAATGATTGACTGCTGAACTGTGTGATCCAGTAGACGATAATGATTGGATGATGAACAGTGTGACCCAGTGGACTATAATGGTTGGATGGTGAACTGTGTGACCCAGTGGACTATAATGATTGGATGCTGAACAGTGTGACCCAGTGGACTATAATGATTGACTGCTGAACTGTGTGACGCAGTGGACTATAATGATTGGATGCTGAACTGTGTGACCCAGTGGACTATAATGGTTGGATGCTGAACTGTGTGACCCAGTAGACTACAATGGTTGGATGTTGAACTGTGTGACCCAGTAGACTACAATGGTTGGATGCTGAACTGTGTGACCCAGTAGACTACAAGGGTTAGATGCTGAACTGTGTGACCCAGTAGACTACAATGGTTGGATGCTGAACTGTGTGACCCAGTAGACTACAATGGTTGGATGCTGAACTGTGTGCCACAGTAGACAACAATGATTGGATGCTGAACAGTGTGACCCAGTGGACTATAATGATTGACTGCTGAACTGTGTGACCCAGTAGACTACAATGGTTGGATGCTGAACTGTGTGACCCAGTAGACTACAATGGTTGGATGCTGAACTGTGTGACCCAGTGGACTATAATGATTGGATGCTGAACTATGTAACCCACTGGACTATAATGATTGACTGCTGAAGTGTGTGACCCAGTAGACGATAATGATTGGATGCTGAACAGTGTGACGCAGTGGACTATAATGATTCGATGCTGAACTGTGTGACGCAGTGGACTATAATGGTTGGATGCTGAATTGTGTGACGCAGTGGACTATAATGATTGGATGCTGAACTGTGTGACCCAGTGGACTATAATGATTGGATGCTGAACAGTGTGATCCCGTGGACTATAATGATTGGATGCTGAACTGTGTGACCCAGTGGACTATAATGATTTGATGCTGAACTATGTAACCCAGTGGACTATAATGATTGACTGCTGAAGTGTGTGACCCAGTAGACGATAATGATTGGATGCTGAACAGTGTGACCCAGTGGACTATAATGATTGGATGCTGAACTGTGTGACGCATTGGACTATAATGATTGGATGCTGAACTGTGTGACCCAGTGGACTAAAATGATTGACTGCTAAACTGTGTGACCCAGTAGACTATAATGATTGGATGCTGAACAGTGTGGCCCAGTGGACTATAATGATTGGATGATGAACAGTGTAACCCAGTGGACTAAAATGATTGACTGCTGAACTGTGTGGCCCAGTGCACTATATTAAATGAAAGCTGTACTGTGCGACACAGTAGACTATAATGATTGGATGCTGAAGTGTGTGACTCAGTGGACTATAATGATTGGATGCTGAACTGTGTGACCCAGTGGACTATAATGATTGGATGCTGAACTGTGTGACCCAGTGGACTATAATGATTGACGGCTGAACTGGGTGACCCAGTGGACTATAATGATTGGATGCTGAACTGTGTGACCCAGTGAAATATAATGATTGGATGCCGAACTGTGTGACCCAGTGGACTATAATGATTGGATGCTGAACAGTGTGACCCAGTGTACTTTAATGATTGGATGCTGAACAGTGTGACCCAGTGGACTATAATGATTGGATGCTGAACAGTGTGACCCAGTGTACTTTAATGACTGGATGCTGAACAGTGTGACCCAGTGGACTATAATGATTGAATGCTGTGCTGTGTGACCCAGTGAACTATAATGATTGGATACTGAACTGTGTGTCTAAGTGGATTATAATGATTGGATGCTGAACAGTGTGACCCAGTGCACTATAATGATTGAATGCTGGGCTGTGTGATCCAGTGAACTATAATGATTGGATACTGAACTGTGTGGCCCAGTGGACTATAATGATTGGATGCTGAACAGTGTGACCCAGTAGACTATAATGAATGACTGCTGGGCTGTGTGACCCAATGGACTATAATGCTTGGCTGCCGAACTGTGTGACCCAGTGGACTGTATTAAATGGATGGTGAACTGTGTGACCAAGTGGACTATAATGATTAGATGCTGAACAGTGTGACCCAGTGGACTATAATGATTGGATGCTGAACAGTGTGACCCAGTGTACTTTAATGACTGGATGCTGAACAGTGTGACCCAGTGGACTATAATGATTGGATGCTGAACTGTGTGACACAGTGGACTATAATGATTGGATGCTGAACTGTGTGACCCAGTGGACTATAATGATTGGATGCTGAACTGTGTGACCCAGTGGACTATAATGATTGACGGCTGAACTGTGTGACCCAGTGGACTATAATGATTGGATGCTGAACTGTGTGACCCAGAGGACTATAATGATTGACTGCTGAACTGTGTGATCCAGTAGACGATAATGATTGGATGATGAACAGTGTGACCCAGTGGACTATAATGGTTGGATGGTGAACTGTGTGACCCAGTGGACTATAATGATTGGATGCTGAACAGTGTGACCCAGTGGACTATAATGATTGACTGCTGAACTGTGTGACGCAGTGGACTATAATGATTGGATGCTGAACTGTGTGACCCAATGGACTATAATGGTTGGATGCTGAACTGTGTGACCCAGTAGACTACAATGGTTGGATGTTGAACTGTGTGACCCAGTAGACTACAATGGTTGGATGCTGAACTGTGTGACCCAGTAGACTACAAGGGTTAGATGCTGAACTGTGTGACCCAGTAGACTACAATGGTTGGATGCTGAACTGTGTGACCCAGTAGACTACAATGGTTGGATGCTGAACTGTGTGCCACAGTAGACAACAATGATTGGATGCTGAACAGTGTGACCCAGTGGACTATAATGATTGACTGCTGAACTGTGTGACCCAGTAGACTACAATGGTTGGATGCTGAACTGTGTGACCCAGTAGACTACAATGGTTGGATGCTGAACTGTGTGACCCAGTGGACTATAATGATTGGATGCTGAACTATGTAACCCACTGGACTATAATGATTGACTGCTGAAGTGTGTGACCCAGTAGACGATAATGATTGGATGCTGAACAGTGTGACGCAGTGGACTATAATGATTCGATGCTGAACTGTGTGACGCAGTGGACTATAATGGTTGGATGCTGAATTGTGTGACGCAGTGGACTATAATGATTGGATGCTGAACTGTGTGACCCAGTGGACTATAATGATTGGATGCTGAACAGTGTGATCCCGTGGACTATAATGATTGGATGCTGAACTGTGTGACCCAGTGGACTATAATGATTTGATGCTGAACTATGTAACCCAGTGGACTATAATGATTGACTGCTGAAGTGTGTGACCCAGTAGACGATAATGATTGGATGCTGAACAGTGTGACCCAGTGGACTATAATGATTGGATGCTGAACTGTGTGACGCATTGGACTATAATGATTGGATGCTGAACTGTGTGACCCAGTGGACTAAAATGATTGACTGCTAAACTGTGTGACCCAGTAGACTATAATGATTGGATGCTGAACAGTGTGGCCCAGTGGACTATAATGATTGGATGATGAACAGTGTAACCCAGTGGACTAAAATGATTGACTGCTGAACTGTGTGGCCCAGTGCACTATATTAAATGAAAGCTGTACTGTGCGACACAGTAGACTATAATGATTGGATGCTGAAGTGTGTGACTCAGTGGACTATAATGATTGGATGCTGAACTGTGTGACCCAGTGGACTATAATGATTGGATGCTGAACTGTGTGACCCAGTGGACTATAATGATTGACGGCTGAACTGGGTGACCCAGTGGACTATAATGATTGGATGCTGAACTGTGTGACCCAGTGAAATATAATGATTGGATGCCGAACTGTGTGACCCAGTGGACTATAATGATTGGATGCTGAACAGTGTGACCCAGTGTACTTTAATGATTGGATGCTGAACAGTGTGACCCAGTGGACTATAATGATTGGATGCTGAACAGTGTGACCCAGTGTACTTTAATGACTGGATGCTGAACAGTGTGACCCAGTGGACTATAATGATTGAATGCTGTGCTGTGTGACCCAGTGAACTATAATGATTGGATACTGAACTGTGTGTCTAAGTGGATTATAATGATTGGATGCTGAACAGTGTGACCCAGTGCACTATAATGATTGAATGCTGGGCTGTGTGATCCAGTGAACTATAATGATTGGATACTGAACTGTGTGGCCCAGTGGACTATAATGATTGGATGCTGAACAGTGTGACCCAGTAGACTATAATGAATGACTGCTGGGCTGTGTGACCCAATGGACTATAATGCTTGGCTGCCGAACTGTGTGACCCAGTGGACTGTATTAAATGGATGGTGAACTGTGTGACCAAGTGGACTATAATGATTAGATGCTGAACAGTGTGACCCAGTGGACTATAATGATTGGATGCTGAGCAGTGTGACCCAGTGGACTATAATGATTGAATGCTGGGCTGTGACCCAGTGGACTATAATGATTGGATGCTGAACAGTATGACCCAGTGGACTATAATGATTGGATGCTGAACAGTGTGACCCAGTTGACTACAATGATTGGATGCTGAACAGTGTGATCCAGTGGACTATAATGATTGACTGCTGAACTGTGTGACCCAGTAGACTATTATGATTGGATGCTGAACTGTGTGACCCAGTGGACTAAAATGATTGAATGCTGAACTGTGTGACGCAGTGGACTATAATGATTGGATGCTGAACTGTGTGACCCAGTGGACTATAATGGTTGGATGCTGAACTGTGTGACACAGTGGACTATAATGATTGGATGCTGAACAGTGTGATCCCGTGGACTATAATGATTGGATGCTGAACTGTGTGACCCAGTGGACTATAATGATTGGATGCTGAACTATGTAACCCAGTGTACTATAATGATTGACTGCTGAAGTGTGTGACCCAGTAGACGATAATGATTGGATGATGAACAGTGTGACCCAGTGGACTATAATGATTGGATGCTGAACAGTGTGACCCAGTGGACTATAATGATTGGACGCTGAACTGTGTGACTCAGTAGACTATTATGATTGGATGCAGAACTGTGTGACCCAGCAGACTATAATGATTGGATGCGGAGCAGTGTGACCCAGTGGACTATAATGATTGAATGCTGGGCTGTGACCCAGTGGACTATAATGATTGGATGCTGAACAGTGTGACCCAGTGGACTATAATGATTGGATGCTGAACTATGTAACCCACTGGACTATAATGATTGACTGCTGAAGTGTGTGACCCAGTAGACGATAATGATTGGATGCTGAACAGTGTAACGCAGTGGACTATAATGATTCGATGCTGAACTGTGTGACGCAGTGGACTATAATGGTTGGATGCTGAATTGTGTGACGCAGTGGACTATAATGATTGGATGCTGAACTGTGTGACCCAGTGGACTATAATGATTGGATGCTGAACAGTGTGATCCCGTGGACTATAATGATTGGATGCTGAACAGTGTGACGCAGTGGACTATAATGATTCGATGCTGAACTGTGTGACGCAGTGGACTATAATGGTTGGATGCTGAATTGTGTGACGCAGTGGACTATAATGATTGGATGCTGAACTGTGTGACCCAGTGGACTATAATGATTGGATGCTAAACAGTGTGATCCCGTGGACTATAATGATTGGATGCTGAACTGTGTGACCCAGTGGACTATAATGATTTGATGCTTAACTATGTAACCCAGTGGACTATAATGATTGACTGCTGAAGTGTGTGACCCAGTAGACGATAATGATTGGATGCTGAACAGTGTGACCCAGTGGACTATAATGATTGGATGCTGAACTGTGTGACGCATTGGACTATAATGATTGGATGCTGAACTGTGTGACCCAGTGGACTAAAATGATTGACTGCTAAACTGTGTGACCCAGTAGACTATAATGATTGGATGCTGAACAGTGTGGCCCAGTGGACTATAATGATTGGATGATGAACAGTGTAACCCAGTGGACTAAAATGATTGACTGCTGAACTGTGTGGCCCAGTGCACTATATTAAATGAAAGCTGTACTGTGCGACACAGTAGACTATAATGATTGGATGATGAAGTGTGTGACTCAGTGGACTATAATGATTGGATGCTGAACTGTGTGACCCAGTGGACTATAATGATTGGATGCTGAACTGTGTGACCCAGTGGACTATAATGATTGACGGCTGAACTGGGTGACCCAGTGGACTATAATGATTGGATGCTGAACTGTGTGACCCAGTGAAATATAATGATTGGATGCCGAACTGTGTGACCCAGTGGACTATAATGATTGTATGCTGAACATTGTGACCCAGTGGACTATAATGATTGGATACTGAACAGTGTGACCCAGTGGACTATAATGATTGGATGCTGAACAGTGTGACCCAGTGCACTATAGTGATTTAATGCTGGGCTGTGTGACGCAGTGGACTATTATGATTGGATGCTGAACTGTGTGACCCAGTGTACTTTAATGATTGGATGCTGAACAGTGTGACCCAGTGGACTATAATGATTGGATGCTGAACAGAGTGACCCAGTGTACTTTAATGACTGGATGCTGAACAGTGTGACCCAGTGGACTATAATGATTGAATGCTGTGCTGTGTGACCCAGTGAACTATAATGATTGGATACTGAACTGTGTGTCTAAGTGGATTATAATGATTGGATGCTGAACAGTGTGACCCAGTGCACTATAATGATTGAATGCTGGGCTGTGTGACCCAGTGAACTATAATGATTGGATACTGAACTGTGTGGCCCAGTGGACTATAATGATTGGATGCTGAACAGTGTGACCCAGTAGACTATAATGAATGACTGCTGGGCTGTGTGACCCAATGGACTATAATGCTTGGCTGCTGAACTGTGTGACCCAGTGGACTGTATTAAATGGATGGTGAACTGTGTGACCAAGTGGACTATAATGATTAGATGCTGAACAGTGTGACCCAGTGGACTATAATGATTGGATGCTGAGCAGTGTGACCCAGTGGACTATAATGATTGAATGCTGGGCTGTGACCCAGTGGACTATAATGATTGGATGCTGAACAGTATGACCCAGTGGACTATAATGATTGGATGCTGAACAGTGTGACCCAGTTGACTACAATGATTGGATGTTGAACAGTGTGATCCAGTGGACTATAATGATTGACTGCTGAACTGTGTGACCCAGTAGACTATTATGATTGGATGCTGAACTGTGTGACCCAGTGGACTAAAATGATTGAATGCTGAACTGTGTGACGCAGTGGACTATAATGATTGGATGCTGAACTGTGTGACCCAGTGGACTATAATGGTTGGATGCTGAACTGTGTGACACAGTGGACTATAATGATTGGATGCTGAAAAGTGTGATCCCGTGGACTATAATGATTGGATGCTGAACTGTGTGACCCAGTGGACTATAATGATTGGATGCTGAACTATGTAACCCAGTGTACTATAATGATTGACTGCTGAAGTGTGTGACCCAGTAGACGATAATGATTGGATGATGAACAGTGTGACCCAGTGGACTATAATGATTGGATGCTGAACAGTGTGACCCAGTGGACTATAATGATTGGATGCTGAACAGTGTGACCCAGTGGACTATAATGATTGGACGCTGAACTGTGTGACTCAGTAGACTATTATGATTGGATGCAGAACTGTGTGACCCAGCAGACTATAATGATTGGATGCGGAGCAGTGTGACCCAGTGGACTATAATGATTGAATGCTGGGCTGTGACCCAGTGGACTATAATGATTGGATGCTGAACAGTGTGACCCAGTGGACTATAATGATTGACTGCTGAACTGTGTGGCCCAGTGGACTATAATGATTGGATGCTGAACAGTGTGACCCAGTAGACTATAATGAATGACTGCTGGGCTGTGTGACCCAATGGACTATAATGCTTGGCTGCTGAACTATGTGACCCAGTGGACTGTATTAAATGGATGATGAACTGTGCGACCAAGTGGACTATAATGATTAGATGCTGAACAGTGTGACCCAGTGGACTATAATGATTGGATGCTGAACTGTGCGGCCCAGTGGACTATAATGATTGGATGCTGAACAGTGTGACCCAGTAGACTATAATGAATGACTGCTGGGCTGTGTGACCCAATGGACTATAATGATTGGCTGCTGAACTGTGTGACCCAGTGGACTGTATTAAATGGATGGTGAACTGTGTGACCAAGTGGACTATAATGATTAGATGCTGAACAGTGTGACTCAGTGGACTATAATGATTGGATGCTGAGCAGTGTGACCCAGTGGACTATAATGATTGAATGCTGGGCGTGTGACCCAGTGGACTATAATTATTGGATGCTGAACAGTGTGACCCAGTGGACTATAATGATTGGATGCTGAACAGTGTGACCCAGTGGACTATAATGATTAGATGCTGAACAGTGTGACCCAGTGGACTATAATGATTGGATGCTGAACAGTGTGACCCAGTGGACTATAATGCCTGAATGCTGGGCTGTGTGACCTAGTGGACTATAATGATTGGATGCTGAACAATGTGACCCAGTGGACTATAATGATTGGATGCTGAACAGTGTGACCCAGTGGACTATAATGTTTGGATGCTGAACAGTGTGACCCAGTGGACTATAATGATTGTATGCTGAACATTGTGACCCAGTGGACTATAATGATTGGATACTGAACAGTGTGACCCAGTGGACTATAATGATTGGATGCTGAACAGTGTGACCCAGTGGACTATAATGATTGAATGCTGGGCTGTGTGAGGCAGTGGACTATAATGATTGGATGCTGAACTGTGTGACCCAGTGGACTATAATGATTGGATGCTGAACTGTGTGGCCCAGTGGACTATAATGATTGGATGCTGAACTGTGTGACCCAGTGGACTATAATGATTGGATGCTGAACTGTGTGGCCCAGTGGACTATAAGGATTGGATGCTGAACAGTGTGACCCAGTGGACTATAATGGTTGGATGCTGAACACTGTGACCCAGTGGACTATGATGATTGGATGCTGAACAGTGTGACCCAGTGGACTATAATGATTGGATGCTGAACAGTGTGACCCAGTGGACTGTATTAAATGGATGATGAACAGTGTGACCCAGTGGACTATAATGATTGGATGCTGAACAGTGTGACCCAGTGGACTATAATGATTGGATGCTGAACAGTGTGACCCAGTGGACTATAATGATTGTATGCTGAACATTGTGACCCAGTGGACTATAATGATTGGATACTGAACAGTGTGACCCAGTGGACTATAATGATTGGATGCTGAACAGTGTGACCCAGTGCACTATAGTGATTTAATGCTGGGCTGTGTGACGCAGTGGACTATTATGATTGGATGCTGAACTGTGTGACCCAGTGGACTATAATGATTGGATGCTGAACTATGTGGCCCAGTGGACTATAATGATTGGATGCTGAACAGTGTGACCCAGTAGACTATAATGATTGACTGCTGTACTGTGTGACCCAGTGGACTAAAATGCTTGGCTGCTGAACAGTGTGACCCAGTGGACTATAATGATTGGATGCTGAACAGTGTGACCCAGTGGACTATAATGATTGTATGCTGAACATTGTGACCCAGTGGACTATAATGATTGGATACTGAACAGTGTGACCCAGTGGACTATAATGATTGGATGCTGAACAGTGTGACCCAGTGCACTATAATGATTTAATGCTGGGCTATGTGACGCAGTGGACTATAATGATTGGATGCTGAACTGTGTGACCCAGTGGACTATAATGATTGGATGCTGAACTATGTGGCCCAGTGGACTATAATGATTGGATGCTGAACTGTGTGACCCAGTTGACTATAATGATTGGATGCTGAAATGTGTAGCCCAGTGGACTATAATGAGTGGATGCTGAACAGTGTGACCCAGTAGACTATACTGATTGACTGCTGTACTGTGTGACCCAGTGGACTAAAATGCTTGGCTGCTGAACAGTGTGACCCAGTGGACTATAATGATTGAATGCTGGGCTGTGTGACCCAGTGGACTATAATGATTGGATGCTGAACAGTGTGACCCAGTGGACTATAATGATTGGATGCTGAACAATGTGACCCAGTGGACTATAATGATTGAATGCTGGGCTGTGTGACCCAGTGGACTATAATGATTGGATGCCGAACAGTGTGACCCAGTGGACTATAATGGTTGGATGCTGAACAGTGTGACCCAGTGGACTATAATGATTGGATGCTGAACAGTGTGACCCAGTGGACTATAATGATTGGATGCTGAACAGTGTGACCCAGTGGACTGTATTAAATGGATGCTGAACTGTGTAACCCAGTTGACTTATAATGATTGGATGCTGAACTGTGTAACCCAGTGGACTATAATGATTGGATGCTGGGCTGTGTGGCCCAGTGTACTATAATGATTGGATGGTGAACTGTGTAACCCCGTGGACTATAATGATTGGATGCTGAACTGTGTGACCCAGTAGACTATTATGATTGGATGCTGAAGTGTGTGACCCAGTGGACTATAATGATTGGATGCTGAACAGTGTGACCCAGTGGACTATATGATTGGATGCTGAACAGTGTGACCCAGTGGACTATAATGATTGGATGCTGAAGTGTGTGACCCAGTGGACTATAATGATTGGATGCTGAACAATATGACCCAGTGGACTATAATGATTAACTGCAGAACTGTGTGACCCAGTGGACTATAATCTTTGGATGCTGAACTGTGTGACCCAGTGGACTATAATGATTGGATGCTGATCTGTGTGACACAGTGAGCTATATTGGTTGGATGCTGAACTGTGTGACCCAGTGGACTATAATGATTGGATGCTGAACTATTTAACCCAGAGGACTATAATGATTGGATGCTGAACTGTGTGACCCAGTGGACTATAATGATTGGATGCTGAAGTGTGTGACCCAGTGGACTATTATTATTGGATGCTGAACTGTATAACGCAGAGAACTATAATGATTGACTGCTGAACTTTGTGACCCAGTGGACTATTATGATTGGATGCTGAACTGTGTGACACAGTGGGCTATAATGGTTGGATGCTGAACTGTGTGACCCAGTGGACTATAATGATTGGATGCTGAACTATGTAACCCAGTGGACTATAATGATTGACTGCTGAACTGTGTGACCCAGTGGACTATTATTATTGGATGCTGAACTGTGTAACCAGAGAACTATAATGATTGACTGCTGAACTGTGTGACCCAGTAAACTATTATGATTGGATGCGGAACTGTGTTACACAGTGGGCTATAATGGATGGATGCTGAACTGTGTGACCCAGTGGACTATAATGGTTGACTGCTGAACTGTGTAACCCAGAGGACTATAATGATTGACTGCTGAACTGTGTGACCAAGTAGACTATTATGATTGGATGCTGAACAGTGTGACCCAGTAGACTATTATGATTGGATGCTGAAGTGTATAACCCCGTGGACTATAATGATTGGATGCTGAACTGTGTGACTCAGTAGACTATTATGATTGAATGCTGAAGTGTATAACCCCGTGGACTATTATGATTGGATGCTGAAGTGTGTGACCCAGTGGACGATAATGATTGGATGCTAAACAGTGTGATCCAGTGGACTATAAAGATTGGATGCTGAACTGTGTGACTCAGTAGACTATTATGATTGAATGCTGAAGTGTATAACCCCGTGGACTATAATGATTGACTGCTGAACTGTGTGACCAAGTAGACTATTATGATAGACTGCTGAACTGTGTGACCCTGTAGACTATTATTATTGGATGCTGAACTGTGTGGCCCAGTGTACTATAATGATTGGATGCTGAACTGTGTAACCCCGTGGACTATAATGATTGGATGCTGAACTGTGTGACCCAGTGGACTATAAAGATTGGATGCTGAACAGTGTGACTCAGTGGACTATAATGATTGGATGCTGAACAGTGTGACCCAGTGGACTATAATGATTGGATGCTGAACAATGTGACCCAGTGGACTATAATGATTGGATGCTGAACTGTGTGACCCAGTGGACTATAATGATTGGATGCTGAAGTGTGTGACCCAGTGGACTATTATTATTGGATGCTGAACTGTATAACGCAGAGAACTATAATGATTGACTGCTGAACTTTGTGACCCAGTGGACTATTATGATTGGATGCTGAACTGTGTGACACAGTGAGCTATATTGGTTGGATGCTGAACTGTGTGACCAAGTAGACTATTATGATTGGATGCTGAACAGTGTGACCCAGTAGACTATTATGATTGTATGCTGAAGTGTATAACCCCGTGGACTATAATGATTGGATGCTGAACTGTGTGACTCAGTAGACTATTATGATTGGATGCTGAAGTGTATAACCCCGTGGACTATTATGATTGGATGCTGAAGTGTCTGACCCAGTGGACTATAATGATTGGATGCTAAACAGTGTGATCCAGTGGACTATAAAGATTGGATGCTGAACTGTGTGACTCAGTAGACTATTATGATTGGATGCTGAAGTGTATAACCCCGTGGACTATAATGATTGACTGCTGAACTGTGTGACCAAGTAGACTATTATGATAGACTGCTGAACTGTGTGACCCTGTAGACTATTATTATTGGATGCTGAACTGTGTGGCCCAGTGTACTATAATGATTGGATGCTGAACTGTGTAACCCCGTGGACTATAATGATTGGATGCTGAACTGTGTGACCCAGTAGACTATTATGATTGGATGCTGAAGTGTGTGACCCAGTGGACTATAATGATTGGATGCTAAACAGTGTGATCCAGTGGACTATAAAGATTGGATGCTGAACTGTGTGACTCAGTAGACTATTATGATTGGGTGCTGAAGTGTATAACCCCGTGGACTATAATGACAGACTGCTGAACTGTGTGACCCTGTAGACTATTATTATTGGATGCTGAACTATGTGGCCCAGTGTACTATAATAATTGGATGCTGAACTGTGTAACCCCGTGGACTATAATGATTGGATGCTGAACTGTGTGACCCAGTAGACTATTATGATTGGATGCTGAAGTGTGTGACCCAGTGGACTATAATGATTGGATGCTAAACAGTGTGACCCAGTGGAGTATATGATTGGATGCTGAACAGTGTGACCCAGTTGACTATAATGATTGGATGCTGAAGTGTGTGACCCAGTGGACTATAATGATTGGATGCTGAACAGTATGACCCAGTGGACTATAATGATTAACTACAGAACTGTGTGACCCAGTGGACTATAATGATTGGATGCTGAACTGTGTGACCCAGTGGACTATAATGATTGGATGCTGAACTGTGTGACACAGTGAGCTATATTGGTTGGATGCTGAACTGTGTGACCCAGTGGACTATAATGATTGGATGCTGAACTATTTAACCCAGAGGACTATAATGATAGGATGCTGAACTGTGTGACCCAGTGGACTATAATGATTGGATGCTGAACTGTGTTACCCAGTAAACTATTATGATTGGATGCTGAAGTGTGTGACCCAGTGGACTATAATGATTGACTGCTGAAGTGTGTGACCCTGAGGACTATTATGATTGGATGTTGAACAGTATGACCCAGTGAACAATAATGATTAACTGCAGAACTGTGTGACCCAGTGGACTATAATGATTGGATGCTGAACTGTGTGACCCAGTGGACTATAATGATTGGATGCTGATCTGTGTGACACAGTGAGCTATAATGATTGGATGCTGAACAGTGTGACCCAGTGGACTATAATGCCTGAATGCTGGGCTGTGTGACCCAGTGGACTATAATGATTGGATGCTGAACAGTGTGACTCAGTGGACTATAATGATTGGATGCTGAACAGTGTGACCCAGTGGACTATAATGATTGGATGCTGAACAGTGTGACCCAGTGGACTATAATGATTGTATGCTGAACATTGTGACCCAGTGGACAATAATGATTGGATGCTGAACTGTGTGACCCAGTGGACTATAATGATTGGATGCTGAACAGTGTGACTCAGTGGACTATAATGATTGGATGCTGAACAGTGTGACCCAGTGGACTATAATGATTGGATGCTAAACAGTGTGACCCAGTGGACTATAATGATTGTATGCTGAACATTGTGACCCAGTGGACTATAATGATTGGATACTGAACAGTGTGACCCAGTGGACTATAATGATTGGATGCTGAACAGTGTGACCCAGTGGACTATAATGATTGAATGCTGGGCTGTGTGACGCAGTGGACTATAATGATTGGATGCTGAACAGTGTGACCCAGTGGACTATAATGATTTGATGCTGAACAGTGTGACCCAGTGGACTATAATGATTTGATGCTGAACAGTGTGACCCAGTGGACTATAATGATTGAATGCTGGGCTGTGTGACCCAGTGGACTATAATGATTGGATGCTGAACAGGGTGACCCAGTGGACTATAATGATTGGATGCTGAACTATGTAACCCAATGGACTATAATGATTTACTGCTGAAGTGTGTGACCCAGTAGACGATAATGATTGGATGATGAACAGTGTGACCCAGTGGACAATAATGATTGGATGCTGAACAGTGTGACCCAGTGGACTATAATGATTGACTGCTGAACTGTGTGACCCAGTGGACTATAATGATTGGATGCTGAACAGTGTGACCCAGTCGACTAAAATGATTGGATGCTGAACTGTGTGACGCAGTGGACTATAATGATTGGATGCTGAACTGTGTGACCCAGTGGACTATAATGATTGAATGCTGGGCTGTGTGACCCAGTGAACTATAATGATTGGATACTGAACTGTGTGTCCAAGTGGACTATAATGATTTGATGCTGAACAGTGTGACCCAGTGGACTATAATGATTGAATGCTGGGCTGTGTGACCCAGTGGACTATAATGATTGGATGCAGAACAGGGTGACCCAGTGGACTATAATGATTGAATGCTGGGCTGTGTGACCCAGTGGACTATAATGATTGGATGCTGAACAGGGTGACCCAGTGGACTATAATGATTTGATGCTGAACAGTGTGACCCAGTGGACTATAATGATTGGATGCTAAACTGTGTGACCCAGTGGACTATTATGATTGGATGCTGAACTATGTAACCCAGTGGACTATAATGATTGGATGCTGAACAGTGTGACCCAGTGGACTATAATGATTGACTGCTGAACTGTGTGACCCAGTGGACTATTATGATTGGATGCTGAACTATGTAACCCAGTGGACTATAATGATTGACTGCTGAAGTGTGTGACCCAGTGGACGATAATGATTGGATGATGAACAGTGTGACCCAGTGGACTATAATGATTTGATGCTGAACAGTGTGACCCAGTGGACTATAATGATTTACTGCTGAAGTGTGTGACCCAGTAGACGATAATGATTGGATGATGAACAGTGTGACCCAGTGGACTATAATGATTGGATGCTGAACAGTGTGACCCAGTGGACTATAATGATTGACTGCTGAACTGTGTGACCCAGTGGACTATAATGATTGGATGCTGAACAGTGTGACCCAGTCGACTAAAATGATTGGATGCTGAACTGTGTGACGCAGTGGACTATAATGATTGGATGCTGAACTGTGTGACCCAGTGGACTATAATGATTGAATGCTGGGCTGTGTGACCCAGTGAACTATAATGATTGGATACTGAACTGTGTGTCCAAGTGGACTATAATGATTTGATGCTGAACAGTGTGACCCAGTGGACTATAATGATTGAATGCTGGGCTGTGTGACCCAGTGGACTATAATGATTGGATGCTGAACAGGGTGACCCAGTGGACTATAATGATTGGATGCTGAACTGTGTGACCCAGTGGACTATTATGATTGGATGCTGAAGTGTGTGACTCCGTGGACCATATTAAATGGATGCTGAACTGTGTGCCACAGTAGACTATAATGATTGGATGCTGAACTGTGTGACCCAGTGGACTATGATGATTGGATGCTGAACAGTGTGACCCAGTGGACTATAATGATTGACTGCTGAACTGTGTGATCCAGTGGACTATAATGATTGGATGCTGAACAGTGTGACCCAGTCGACTAAAATGATTGGATGCTGAACTGTGTGACGCAGTGGATGTAATGATTGGATGCTGAACTGTGTGACCCAGTGGACTATAATGATTTGATGCTGAACAGTGTGACCCAGTGGACTATAATGATTGAATGCTGGGCTGTGTGACCCAGTGGACTATAATGATTGGATGCTGAACAGGGTGACCCAGTGGACTATAATGATTGGATGCTGAACTATGTAACCCAATGGACTATAATGATTTACTGCTGAAGTGTGTGACCCAGTAGACGATAATGATTGGATGATGAACAGTGTGACCCAGTGGACAATAATGATTGGATGCTGAACAGTGTGACCCAGTGGACTATAATGATTGACTGCTGAACTGTGTGACCCAGTGGACTATAATGATTGGATGCTGAACAGTGTGACCCAGTCGACTAAAATGATTGGATGCTGAACTGTGTGACGCAGTGGACTATAATGATTGGATGCTGAACTGTGTGACCCAGTGGACTATAATGATTGAATGCTGGGCTGTGTGATCCAGTGAACTATAATGATTGGATACTGAACTGTGTGTCCAAGTGGACTATAATGATTTGATGCTGAACAGTGTGACCCAGTGGACTATAATGATTGAATGCTGGGCTGTGTGACCCAGTGGACTATAATGATTGGATGCAGAACAGGGTGACCCAGTGGACTATAATGATTGAATGCTGGGCTGTGTGACCCAGTGGACTATAATGATTGGATGCTGAACAGGGTGACCCAGTGGACTATAATGATTTGATGCTGAACAGTGTGACCCAGTGGACTATAATGATTGGATGCTAAACTGTGTGACCCAGTGGACTATTATGATTGGATGCTGAACTATGTAACCCAGTGGACTATAATGATTGGATGCTGAACAGTGTGACCCAGTGGACTATAATGATTGACTGCTGAACTGTGTGACCCAGTGGACTATTATGATTGGATGCTGAACTATGTAACCCAGTGGACTATAATGATTGACTGCTGAAGTGTGTGACCCAGTGGACGATAATGATTGGATGATGAACAGTGTGACCCAGTGGACTATAATGATTTGATGCTGAACAGTGTGACCCAGTGGACTATAATGATTTACTGCTGAAGTGTGTGACCCAGTAGACGATAATGATTGGATGATGAACAGTGTGACCCAGTGGACTATAATGATTGGATGCTGAACAGTGTGACCCAGTGGACTATAATGATTGACTGCTGAACTGTGTGACCCAGTGGACTATAATGATTGGATGCTGAACAGTGTGACCCAGTCGACTAAAATGATTGGATGCTGAACTGTGTGACGCAGTGGACTATAATGATTGGATGCTGAACTGTGTGACCCAGTGGACTATAATGATTGAATGCTGGGCTGTGTGACCCAGTGAACTATAATGATTGGATACTGAACTGTGTGTCCAAGTGGACTATAATGATTTGATGCTGAACAGTGTGACCCAGTGGACTATAATGATTGAATGCTGGGCTGTGTGACCCAGTGGACTATAATGATTGGATGCTGAACAGGGTGACCCAGTGGACTATAATGATTGGATGCTGAACTGTGTGACCCAGTGGACTATTATGATTGGATGCTGAAGTGTGTGACTCCGTGGACCATATTAAATGGATGCTGAACTGTGTGCCACAGTAGACTATAATGATTGGATGCTGAACTGTGTGACCCAGTGGACTATGATGATTGGATGCTGAACAGTGTGACCCAGTGGACTATAATGATTGACTGCTGAACTGTGTGACCCAGTGGACTATAATGATTGGATGCTGAACAGTGTGACCCAGTCGACTAAAATGATTGGATGCTGAACTGTGTGACGCAGTGGATGTAATGATTGGATGCTGAACTGTGTGACCCAGTGGACTATAATGATTGAATGCTGGGCTGTGTGGCCCAGTGAACTATAATGATTGGATACTGAACTGTGTGTCCAAGTGCACTATAATGATTTGATGCTGAACAATGTGACCCAGTGGACTATAATGATTGAATGCTGGGCTGTGTGACCCAGTGGACTATAATGATTGGATGCTGAACAGGGTGACCCAGGGGACTATAATGATTGGATGCTGAACTGTGTCACCCAGTGGACTATTATGATTGGATGCTGAAGTGTGTGACTCCGTGGACTATATTAAATGGATGCTGAACTGTGTGCCACAGTAGACTATAATGAGTGGATGCTGAACTGTGTGACCCAGTGGACTATGATGATTGGATGCTGAACAGTGTGACCCAGTGGACTATAATGATTGACTGCTGAACTGTGTGACCCAGTGGACTATAATGATTGGATGCTGAACAGTGTGACACAGTCGACTAAAATGATTGGATGCTGAACTGTGTGACCCAGTGGACTATAATGATTGGATGCTGAACAGTGTGACCCAGTGGACTATAATTATTGGATGCTGAACAGTGTGACCCAGTGGACTATAATGATTGTATGCTGAACATTGTGACCCAGTGGACTATAATGATTGGATACTGAACAGTGTGACCCAGTGGACTATAATGTTTGGATGCTGAACAGTGTGACCCAGTGGACTAAAATGATTGAATGCTGGGCTGTGTGACGCAGTGGACTATAATGATTGGATGCTGAACAGTGTGACCCAGTGGACTATAATGATTTGATGCTGAACAGTGTGACCCAGTGGACTATAATGATTGAATGCTGGGCTGTGTGACCCAGTGGACTATAATGATTGGATGCTGAACAGGGTGAACCAGTGGACTATAATGATTGGATGCTAAACTGTGTGACCCAGTGGACTATTATGATTGGATGCTGAACTATGTAACCCAGTGGACTATAATGATTGACTGCTGAAGTGTGTGACCCAGTAGACGATAATGATTGGATGCTGAACAGTGTGACCCAGTGGACTATAATGATTGGATGCTGAACAGTGTGACCCAGTGGACTATAATTATTGTATGCTGAACATTGTGACCCAGTGGACTATAATGATTGGATGCTGAACTGTGTGACCCAGTGGACTATAATGATTGGATGCTGAACAGTGTGACTCAGTGGACTATAATGATTGGATGCTGAACAGTGTGACCCAGTGGACTATAATGATTGGATGCTGAACAGTGTGACCCAGTGGACTATAATGATTGTATGCTGAACATTGTGACCCAGTGGACTATAATGATTGGATACTGAACAGTGTGACCCAGTGGACTATAATGATTGGATGCTGAACAGTGTGACCCAGTGGACTATAATGATTGAATACTGGGCTGTGTGACGCAGTGGACTATAATGATTGGATGCTGAACAGTGTGACCCAGTGGACTATAATGATTGAATGCTGAACAGTGTGACCCAGTGGACTATAATGATTGAATGCTGGGCTGTGTGACCCTGTGGACTATAATGATTGGATGCTGAACTGGGTGACCCAGTGGACTATAATGATTGGATGCTAAACTGTGTGACCCAGTGGACTATTATGATTGGATGCTGAACTATGTAACCCAGTGGATAATAATGATTGGATACTGAACTGTGTGTCCAAGTGGACTATAATGATTGGATGCTGAACTGTGTGACCCAGTGGACTATAATGATTGAATGCTGGGCTGTGTGACCCAGTGAACTATAATGATTGGATACTGAACTGTGTGTCCAAGTGGACTATAATGATTTGATGCTGAACAGTGTGACCCAGTGGACTATAATGATTGAATGCTGGGCTGTGTGACCCAGTGGACTATAATGATTGGATGCTGAACTGTGTGACCCAGTGGACTATAATGATTGGATGCTGAACTGTGTGACACAGTGAGCTATATTGGTTGGATGCTGAACTGTGTGACCCAGTGGACTATAATGATTGGATGCTGAACTATTTAACCCAGAGGACTATAATGATTGGATGCTGAACTGTGTGACCCAGTGGACTATAATGATTGGATGCTGAACTGTGTTACCCAGTAAACTATTATGATTGGAAGATGAAATGTGTGACCCAGTGGACTATAATGATTGGATGCTGAACTGTGTGACACAGTGAGCTATATTGGTTGGATGCTGAACTGTGTGACCCAGTGGACTATAATGATTGGATGCTGAACAGTGTGACTCAGTGGACTATAATGATTGGATGCTGAACAGTGTGACCCAGTGGACTATAATGATTGGATGCTGATCAGTGTGACCCAGTGGACTATAATTATTGTATGCTGAACATTGTGACCCAGTGGACTATAATGATTGGATGCTGAACTGTGTGACCCAGTGGACTATAATGATTGGATGCTGAACAGTGTGACTCAGTGGACTATAATGATTGGATGCTGAATAGTGTGACCCAGCGGACTATAATGATTGGATGCTGAACAGTGTGACCCAGTGGACTATAATGATTGTATGCTGAACATTGTGACCCAGTGGACTATAATGATTGGATACTGAACAGTGTGACCCAGTGGACTATAATGATTGGATGCTGAACAGTGTGACCCAGTGGACTATAATGATTGAATGCTGGGCTGTGTGACGCAGTGGACTATAATGATTGGATGCTGAACAGTGTGACCCAGTGGACTATAATGATTTGATGCTGAATAGTGTGACCCAGTGGACTATAATGATTGAATGCTGGGCTGTGTGACCCAGTGGACTATAATGATTGGATGCTGAACAGTGTGACCCAGTCGACTAAAATGATTGGATGCTGAACTGTGTGACGCAGTGGACTATAATGCTTGGATGCTGAACTGTGTGACCCAGTGGACTATAATGATTGGATGCTGAACTGTGTGACCCAGTGGACTATAATGCTTGGCTGCAGAACTGTGTGACCCAGTGGACTATAATGATTGGATGCTGAACTGTGTGACCCAGTGGACTATAATGATTGGATGCTGATCTGTGTGACACAGTGAGCTATATTGGTTGGATGCTGAACTGTGTGACCCAGTGGACTATAATGATTGGATGCTGAACTATTTATCCCAGAGGACTATAATGATTGGATGCTGAACTGTGTTACCCAGTAAACTATTATGATTGGATGCTGAAGTGTGTGACCCAGTGGACTATAATGATTGACTGCTGAAGTGTGTGACCCTGAGGACTATTATGATTGGATGCTGAACAGTATGACCCAGTGGACTATAAGGATTAACTGCAGAACTGTGTGACCCAGTGGACTATAATGATTGGATGCTGAACTGTGTGACCCAGTGGACTATAATGATTGGATGCTGATCTGTGTGCCACAGTAGACTATAATGATTGGATGCTGAACTGTGTGACCCAGTGGACTATAATGATTGACTGCTGAACTGTGTGACCCAGTGGACTATAATGATTGAATGCTGGGCTGTGTGACCCAGTGAACTATAATGATTGGATACTGAACTGTGTGTCCAAGTGCACTATAATGATTTGATGCTGAACAGTGTGACCCAGTGGACTATAATGATTGAATGCTGGGCTGTGTGACGCAGTGGACTATAATGATTGGATGCTGAACAGTGTGACCCAGTGGACTATAATGATTTGATGCTGAACAGTGTGACCCAGTGGACTATAATGATTGAATGCTGGGCTGTGTGACCCAGTGGACTATAATGATTGGATGCTGAACAGGGTGACCCAGTGGACTATAATGATTGGATGCTAAACTGTGTGACCCTGTGGACTATTATGATTGGATGCTGAACTATGTAACCCAATGGACTATAATGATATACTGCTGAAGTGTGTGACCCAGTAGACGATAATGATTGGATGATGAACAGTGCGACCCAGTGGACTATAATGATTGGATGCTGAACAGTGTGACCCAGTGGACTATAATGATTGACTTCTGAACTGTGTGACCCAGTGGACTAAAATGATTGGATGCTGAACAGTGTGACCCAGTCGACTAAAATGATTGGATGCTGAACTGTGTGATGCAGTGGACTATAATGATTGGATGCTGAACTGTGTGACCCAGTGAACTATAATGATTGGATACTGAACTGTGTGTCCAAGTGGACTATAATGATTTGATGCTGAACAGTGTGACCCAGTGGTCTATAATGATTGAATGCTGGGCTGTGTGACCCAGTGGACTATAATGATTGGATGCTGAACAGGGTGACCCAGTGGACTATAATGATTGGATGCTGAACTGTGTGCCCCAGTGGACTATTATGATTGGATGCTGAAGTGTGTGACTCCGTGGACCATATTAAATGGATGCTGAACTGTGTGCCACAGTAGACTATAATGATTGGATGCTGAACTGTGTGACCCAGTGGACTATGATGATTGGATGCTGAACAGTGTGACCCAGTGGACTATAATGATTGACTGCTGAACTGTGTGACCCAGTGGACTATAATGATTGGATGCTGAACAGTGTGACCCAGTGGACTAAAATGATTGGATGCTGAACTGTGTGACCCAGTGGACTATAATGATTGAATGTTGGGCTGTGTGACCCAGTGAACTATAATGATTGGATACTGAACTGTGTGTCCAAGTGCACTATAATGATTTGATGCTGAACAGTGTGACCCAGTGGACTATAATGATTGAATGCTGGGCTGTGTGACCCAGTGGACTATAATGATTGGATGCTGAACAATGTGACCCAGTCGACTAAAATGATAGGATGCTGAACTGTGTGACGCAGTGGACTATAATGATTGGATGCTGAACTGTGTGACCCAGTGGACTATAATGATTGGATGCTGAACTGTGTGACCCAGTGGACTATAATGCTTGGCTGCAGAACTGTGTGACCCAGTGGACTATAATGATTGGATGCTGAACTGTGTGACCCAGTGGATTATAATGATTGGATGCTGATCTGTGTGACACAGTGAGCTATATTGGTTGGATGCTGAACTGAGTGACCCAGTGGACTATAATGATTGGATGCTGAACTATTTAACCCAGAGGACTATAATGATTGGATGCTGAACTGTGTGACCCAGTGGACTATAATGATTGGATGCTGAACTGTGTTACCCAGTAAACTATTATGATTGGATGCTGAAGTGTGTGACCCAGTGGACTATAATGATTGACTGCTGAAGTGTGTGACCCTGAGGACTATTATGATTGGATGCTGAACAGTATGACCCAGTGGACTATAAGGATTAACTGCAGAACTGTGTGACCCAGTGGACTATAATGATTGGATGCTGAACTGTGTGACCCAGTGGACTATAATGATTGGATGCTGATCTGTGTGACACAGTGATCTATAATGATTGGATGCTGAACAGTGTGACCCAGTGGACTATAATGCCTGAATGCCGGGCTGTGTGACCCAGTGGACTATAATGATTGGATGCTGAACAGTGTGACCCAGTGGACTATAATGATTGGATGCTGAACAGTGTGACCCAGTGGACTATAATGATTGGATGCTGAACAGTGTGACCCAGTGGACTATAATGATTGTATGCTGAACATTGTGACCCAGTGGACTATAATGATTGGATACTGAACAGTGTGACCCAGTGGACTATAATGATTGGATGCTGAACAATGTGACCCAGTGGACTATAATGATTGAATGCTGGGCTGTGCGACGCAGTGGACTATAATGATTGGATGCTGAACAGTGTGACCCAGTGGACTATAATGCTTGGCTGCAGAACTGTGTGACCCAGTGGACTATAATGATTGGATGCTGAACTGTGTGACCCAGTGAACTATAATGATTGGATGCTGATCTGTGTGACACAGTGAGCTATATTGGTTGGATGCTGAACTGTGTGACCCAGTGGACTATAATGATTGGATGCTGAACTATTTAACCCAGAGGACTATAATGATTGGATGCTGAACTGTGTGACCCAGTGGACTATAATGATTGGATGCTGAACTGTGTTACCCAGTAAACTATTATGATTGGATGCTGAAGTGTGTGACCCAGTGGACTATAATGATTGACTGCTGAAGTGTGTGACCCTGAGGACTATTATGATTGGATGCTGAACAGTATGACCCAGTGGACTATAAGGATTAACTGCAGAACTGTGTGACCCAGTGGACTATAATGATTGGATGCTGAACTGTGTGACCCAGTGGACTATAATGATTGGATGCTGATCTGTGTGATACAGTGAGCTATAATGATTGGATGCTGTACAGTGTGACCCAGTGGACTATAATGCCTGAATGCTGGGCTGTGTGACCCAGTGGACTATAATGATTGGATCCTGAACAGTGTGACCCAGTGGACTATAATGATTTGATGCTGAACAGTGTGACCCAGTGGACTATAATGATTGGATGCTGAACAGTGTGACCCAGTGGACTATAATGATTGTATGCTGAACATTGTGACCCAGTGGACTATAATGATTGGATACTGAACAGTGTGACCCAGTGGACTATAATGATTGGATGCTGAACAGTGTGACCCAGTGGACTATAATGATTGGATGCTGAACAGTGTGACCCAGTGGACTATAATGATTTGATGCTGAACAGTGTGACCCAGTGGACTATAATGATTGAATGCTGGGCTGTGTGACGCAGTGGACTATAATGATTGGATGCTGAACAGTGTGACCCAGTGGACTATAATGATTTGATGCTGAACAGTGTGACCCAGTGGACTATAATGATTGGATGCTGAACAGTGTGACCCAGTGGACTATAATGATTGTATGCTGAACATTGTGACCCAGTGGACTATAATGATTGGATACTGAACAGTGTGACCCAGTGGACTATAATGATTGGATGCTGAACAGTGTGACCCAGTGGACTATAATGATTGGATGCTGAACTGTGTGACCCAGTGGACTATTATGATTGGATGCTGAACTATGTAACCCAGTGGACTATAATGATTGGATGCTGAACTGTGTGACCCAGTGGACTATAATGATTGGATGCTGAACTGTGTTACCCAGTAAACTATTATGATTGGATGCTGAAGTGTGTGACCCAGTGGACTATAATGATTGACTGCTGAAGTGTGTGACCCTGAGGACTATTATGATTGGATGCTGAACAGTATGACCCAGTGGACTATAAGGATTAACTGCAGAACTGTGTGACCCAGTGGACTATAATGATTGGATGCTGAACTGTGTGACCCAGTGGACTATAATGATTGGATGCTGATCTGTGTGACACAGTGAGCTATAATGATTGGATGCTGAACAGTGTGACCCGGTGGACTATAATGCCTGAATGCCGGGCTGTGTGACCCAGTGGACTATAATGATTGGATGCTGAACAGTGTGACCCAGTGGACTATAATGATTGGATGCTGAACAGTGTGACCCAGTGGACTATAATGATTGGATGCTGAACAGTGTGACCCAGTGGACTATAATGATTGTATGCTGAACATTGTGACCCAGTGGACTATAATGATTGGATACTGAACAGTGTGACCCAGTGGACTATAATGATTGGATGCTGAACAATGTGACCCAGTGGACTATAATGATTGAATGCTGGGCTGTGCAACGCAGTGGACTATAATGATTGGATGCTGAACAGCGTGACCCAGTGGACTATAATGCTTGGCTGCAGAACTGTGTGACCCAGTGGACTATAATGATTGGATGCTGAACTGTGTGACCCAGTGGACTATAATGATTGGATGCTGATCTGTGTGACACAGTGAGCTATATTGGTTGGATGCTGAACTGTGTGACCCGGTGGACTATAATGATTGGATGCTGAACTATTTAACCCAGAGGACTATAATGATTGGATGCTGAACTGTGTGACCCAGTGGACTATAATGATTGGATGCTGAACTGTGTTACCCAGTAAACTATTATGATTGGATGCTGAAGTGTGTGACCCAGTGGACTATAATGATTGACTGCTGAAGTGTGTGACCCTGAGGACTATTATGATTGGATGCTGAACAGTATGACCCAGTGGACTATAAGGATTAACTGCAGAACTGTGTGACCCAGTGGACTATAATGATTGGATGCTGAACTGTGTGACCCAGTGGACTATAATGATTGGATGCTGATCTGTGTGACACAGTGAGCTATAATGATTGGATGCTGTACAGTGTGACCCAGTGGACTATAATGCCTGAATGCTGGGCTGTGTGACCCAGTGGACTATAATGATTGGATCCTGAACAATGTGACCCAGTGGACTATAATGATTTGATGCTGAACAGTGTGACCCAGTGGACTATAATGATTGGATGCTGAACAGTGTGACCCAGTGGACTATAATGATTGTATGCTGAACATTGTGACCCAGTGGACTATAATGATTGGATACTGAACAGTGTGACCCAGTGGACTATAATGATTTGATGCTGAACAGTGTGACCCAGTGGACTATAATGATTGAATGCTGGGCTGTGTGACGCAGTGGACTATAATGATTGGATGCTGAACAGTGTGACCCAGTGGACTATAATGATTTGATGCTGAACAGTGTGACCCAGTGGACTATAATGATTGGATGCTGAACAGTGTGACCCAGTGGACTATAATGATTGTATGCTGAACATTGTGACCCAGTGGACTATAATGATTGGATACTGAACAGTGTGACCCAGTGGACTATAATGATTGGATGCTGAACTGTGTGACCCAGTGGACTATTATGATTGGATGCTGAACTATGTAACCCAGTGGACTATAATGATTGACTGCTGAAGAGTGTGACCCAGTAGACGATAATGATTGGATGATGGACAGTGTGACCCAGTGGACTATAATGATTGGATGCTGAACAGTGTGACCCAGTGGACTATAATGATTGGATGCTGAACAGTGTGACCCAGTGGACTATAATGATTGAATGCTGGGCTGTGTGACGCAGTGGACTATAATGATTTGATGCTGAACAGTGTGACCCAGTGGACTATACTGATTTGATGCTGAACAGTGTGACCCAGTGGACTATAATGATTGAATGCTGGGCTGTGTGACCCAGTGGACTATAATGATTGGATGCTGAACAGGGTGACCCAGTGGACTATAATGATTGGATGCTAAACTGTGTGACCCAGTGGACTATTATGATTGGATGCTGAACTATGTAACCCAGTGGACTATAATGATTGACTGCTGAAGTGTGTGACCCAGTAGACGATAATGATTGGATGATGAACAGTGTGACCCAGTGGACTATAATGATTGGATGCTGAACAGTGTGACCCAGTGGACTATAATGATTGACTGCTGAACTGTGTGACCCAGTGGACTATAATGATTGGATGCTGAACAGTGTGACCCAGTCGACTAAAATGATTGGATGCTGAACTGTGTGACGCAGTGGACTATATTAAATGGATGCTGAACTGTGTGCCACAGTAGACTATAATGATTGGATGCTGAACTGTGTGACCCAGTGGACTATAATGATTGGATGCTGAACAGTGTGACCCAGTGGACTATAATGATTGGATGCTGAACAGTGTGACCCAGTGGACTATAATGATTGTATGCTGAACATTGTGACCCAGTGGACTATAATGATTGGATACTGAACAGTGTGACCCAGTGGACTATAATGATTGGATGCTGAACAGTGTGACCCAGTGGACTATAATGACTGGATGCTGAACAGTGTGACCCAGTGGACTATAATGATTTGATGCTGAACAGTGTGACCCAGTGGACTATAATGATTGAATGCTGGGCTGTGTGACGCAGTGGACTATAATGATTGGATGCTGAACAGTGTGACCCAGTGGACTATAATGATTTGATGCTGAACAGTGTGACCCAGTGGACTATAATGATTGGATGCTGAACAGTGTGACCCAGTGGACTATAATGATTGTATGCTGAACATTTTGACCCAGTGGACTATAATGATTGGATACTGAACAGTGTGACCCAGTGGACTATAATGATTGGATGCTGAACAGTGTGACCCAGTGGACTATAATGATTGACTGCTGAAGTGTGTGACCCAGTAGACGATAATGATTGGATGATGAACAGTGTGACCCAGTGGACTATAATGATTGGATGCTGAACAGTGTGACCCAGTGGACTATAATGATTGACTGCTGAACTGTGTGACCCAGTGGACTATAATGATTGGATGCTGAACAGTGTGACCCAGTCGACTAAAATGATTGGATGCTGAACTGTGTGACGCAGTGGACTATATTAAATGGATGCTGAACTGTGTGCCACAGTAGACTATAATGATTGGATGCTGAACTGTGTGACCCAGTGGACTATAATGATTGGATGCTGAACAGTGTGACCCAGTGGACTATAATGATTGGATGCTGAACAGTGTGACCCAGTGGACTATAATGATTGTATGCTGAACATTGTGACCCAGTGGACTATAATGATTGGATACTGAACAGTGTGACCCAGTGGACTATAATGATTGGATGCTGAACAGTGTGACCCAGTGGACTATAATGATTGGATGCTGAACAGTGTGACCCAGTGGACTATAATGATTCGATGCTGAACAGTGTGACCCAGTGGACTATAATGATTGAATGCTGGGCTGTGTGACGCAGTGGACTATAATGATTGGATGCTGAACAGTGTGACCCAGTGGACTATAATGATTTGATGCTGAACAGTGTGACCCAGTGGACTATAATGATTGGATGCTGAACAGTGTGACCCAGTGGACTATAATGATTGTATGCTGAACATTTTGACCCAGTGGACTATAATGATTGGATACTGAACAGTGTGATCCAGTGGACTATAATGATTGGATGCTGAACAGTGTGACCCAGTGGACTATAATGATTGGATGCTGAACTGTGTGACCCAGTGGACTATTATGATTGGATGCTGAACTATGTAACCCAGTGGACTATAATGATTGACTGCTGAAGTGTGTGACCCAGTAGACGATAATGATTGGATGATGAACAGTGTGACCCAGTGGACTATAATGATTGGATGCTGAACAGTGTGACCCAGTGGACTATAATGATTGGATGCTGAACAGTGTGACCCAGTGGACTATAATGATTGAATGCTGGGCTGTGTGACGCAGTGGACTATAATGATTGGATGCTGAACAGTGTGACCCAGTGGACTATACTGATTTGATGCTGAACAGTGTGACCCAGTGGACTATAATGATTGAATGCTGGGCTGTGTGACCCAGTGGACTATAATGATTGGATGCTGAACAGGGTGACCCAGTGGACTATGATGATTGGATGCTAAACTGTGTGACCCAGTGGACTATTATGATTGGATGCTGAACTATGTAACCCAGTGGACTATAATGATTGACTGCTGAAGTGTGTGACCCAGTAGACGATAATGATTGGATGATGAACAGTGTGACCCAGTGGACTATAATGATTGGATGCTGAACAGTGTGACCCAGTGGACTATAATGATTGACTGCTGAACTGTGTGACCCAGTGGACTATAATGATTGGATGCTGAACAGTGTGACCCAGTCGACTAAAATGATTGGATGCTGAACTGTGTGACGCAGTGGACTATAATGATTGGATGCTGAACTGTGTGACGCAGTTGACTATAATGATTGGATGCTGAACTGTGTGGCCCAGTGGACTATATTAAATGGATGCTGAACTGTGTGCCACAGTAGACTATAATGATTGGATGCTGAACTGTGTGACCCAGTGGACTATAATGATTGGATGCTGAACAGTGTGACCCAGTGGACTATAATTATTGACTGCTGAACTGTGTGACCCAGTGGACTATAATGATTGGATGCTGAACAGTGTGACCCAGTCGACTAAAATGATTGGATGCTGAACTGTGTGACGCAGTGGACTATAATGATTGGATGCTGAACTGTGTGACCCAGTGGACTATAATGATTGGATGCTGAACTGTGTGACCCAGTGGACTATAATGATTGGATGCTGATCTGTGTGACACAGTGAGCTATATTGGTTGGATGCTGAACTGTGTGACCCAGTAGACTACAATAGTTGGATGCTGAACTGTGTGACCCAGTGGACTATAATGCTTGGCTGCAGAATTGTGTGACCCAGTGGACTATAATGATTGGATGCTGAACTGTGTGACCCAGTGGAGTATAATGATTGGATGCTGATCTATTTAATCCGGAGGACTATAATGATTGGATGCTGAACTGTGTGATCCAGTGGACTATAATGATTGGATGCTGAACTGTGTTACCCAGTAAACTATTATGATTGGATGCTGAAGTGTGTGACCCAGTGGACTATAATGATTGACTGCTGAAGTGTGTGACCCTGAGGACTATTATGATTGGATGCTGAACAGTATGACCCATTGGACTATAAGGATTAACTGCAGAACTGTGTGACCCAGTGGACTATAATGATTGGATGATGAACTGTGTGACCCAGTGAACTATAATGATTGGATGCTGATCTGTGTGACACAGTGAGCTATAATGATTGGATGCTGAACAGTGTGACCCAGTGGACTATAATGCCTGAATGCTGGGCTGTGTGACCCAGTGGACTATAATGATTGGATGCTGAACAGTCTGACCCAGTGGACTATAATGATTGTATGCTGAACAGTGTGACCCAGTGGACTATAATGATTGGATGCTGAACAGTGTGACCCAGTGGACTATTATGATTGTATGCTGAACATTATGACCCAGTGGACTATAATGATTGGATACTGAACAGTGTGACCCAGTGGACTATAATTATTGGATGCTGAACAGTGTGACCCAGTGGACTATAATGATTTGATGCTGAACAGTGTGACCCAGTGGACTATAATGATTGAATGCTGGGCTGTGTGACCCAGTGGACTATAATGATTGGATGCTGAACAGGGTGACCCAGTGGACTATAATGATTGGATGCTGAACTGTGTGACGCAGTGGACTATTATGATTGGATGCTGAACTATGTAACCCAGTGGAATATAATGATTGACTGCTGAAGTGTGTGACCCAGTAGACGATAATGATTGGATGATGAACAGTGTGACCCAGTGGACTATAATGATTGGATGCTGAACAGTGTGACCCAGTGGACTATAATGATTGGATGCTGAACAGTGTGACCCAGTGGACTATAATGATTAGATGCTGAACAGTGTGACCCAGTGGACTATAATGATTGGATGCTGAACAGTGTGACCCAGTGGACTATAATGATTGGATGCTGAACAGTGTGACCCAGTGGACTATAATGATTGGATGCTGAACAGTGTGACCCAGTGGACTATAATGATTGTATGCTGAACATTGTGACCCAGTGGACTATAATGATTGAATACTGAACAGTGTGACCCAGTGAACTATAATGATTGACCGCTGAAGTGTGTAACCCAGTGGACTATAATGATTGACTGCTGAAGTGTATAACACAGTGGACTATAATGAATGACTGCTGAAGTGTGTTACCCAGAGGACTATTATGATTGGATGCTGAAGTGTGTGACCCAGTGGACTATAATGATTGGATGCTGAACAGTGTGACCCAGTGGACTATAATGATTGGATGCTGAACTGTGTGACCCAGTAGACTATAATGATTGGATGCAGAACACTGTGACCCAGAAGACTATAATGATTGGATGCTGAACTGTGTGACCCAGTGGACTATAATGATTGACTGCTGAACTGTGTGACCCAGTAAACTATTATGATTGGATGCTGAACAGTGTGACCCAGTGGACTATAATGATTGAATGCTGGGCTGTGTGACCCAGTGGACTATAATGATTGGATGCTGAACAGTGTGACCCAGTGCACTATAATTATTGGATGCTGAACAGTGACCCAGTATAATGATTGGATGCTGAAAAGTGTTACCCAGTGGACTATAATGATTGGATGCTGAAGTGTGTGACCCAGTGAACTATTATTATTGGATGCTGAACTGTATAACCCAGAGAACTATAATGATTGACTGCTGAACTGTGTGACCCAGTGGACTATTATGATTGGATGCTGAACTGTGTGACACAATGGGCTATAATGGTTGGATGCTGAACTGTGTGACCCAGTGGACTATAATGGTTGACTGCTGTACTGTGTAACCCAGAGGACTATAATCATTGACTGCTGAACTGTGTGACCAAGTAGACTATTATGATTGGATGCTGAACAGTGTGACCCAGTAGACTATTATGATTGGATGCTGAAGTGTATAACCCCGTGGACTATAATGATTGGATGATGAACTGTGTGACTCAGTAGACTATTATGATTGGATGCTGAAGTGTATAACCCCGTGGACTATAATGATTGGATGCTAAACAGTGTGGACTATAATGATTGGATGCTGAACTGTGTGACCCAGTAGACTATAATGATTGGATGCAGAACAGTGTGACCCACTGGACTATAATGATTGGATGCTGAACAGTGAGACCCAGTGGACTATAATGATTGGATGCTGAAGTGTGTGACCCAGTGGACTATTATTATTGGATGCTGAACTGTGTAACCCAGAGTACTATAATGATTGACTGCTGAACTGTGTGACCCAGTGGACTATAATGATTGGATGCTGAACTATGTAACCCATTAGACTATAATGATTGACTGCTGAAGTGTGTGACCCAGTGGACTATTATTATTGGATGCTGAACTGTGTAACCCAGAGAACTATAATGATTGACTGCTGAAGTGTGTGACCCTGAGGACTATTATGATTGGATGCTGAACAGTATGACCCAGTGGACTATAATGATTAACTGCAGAACTGTGTGACCCAGTGGACTATAATGATTGGATGCTGAACTATGTAACCCAGTGGACTATAATGATTGGATACTGAACTGTGTGTCCAGGTGAACTATAATGATTGGATGCTGAACAGTGTGACCCAGTGCACTATAATGATTGAATGCTGGGCTGTGTGACCCAGTGAACTATAATGATTGGATGCTGAACTGTGTGGCCCAGTGGACTGTAATGATTGGATGCTGAACAGTGTGACCCAGTAGACTATAATGAATGACTGCTGGGCTGTGTGACCCAATGGACTATAATGCTTGGCTGCTGAACTGTGTGACCCAGTGGACTGTATTAAATGGATGGTGAACTGTGTGACCAAGTGGACTATAATGATTAGATGCTGAACAGTGTGACTCAGTGGACTATAATGATTGGATGCTGAGCAGTGTGACCCAGTGGACTATAATGATTGAATGCTGGGCGTGTGACCCATTGGACTGTATTAAATGGATGCTGAACAGTGTGACCCAGTGGACTATAATGATTGGATGCTGAACAGTGTGACCCAGTGGACTATAATGATTAGATGCTGAACCGTGTGACCCAGTGGACTATAATGATTGGATGCTGAACAGTGTGACCCAGTGGACTATAATGATTGGATGCTGAACAGTGTGACCCAGTGGACTATAATGATTGGATGCTGAACAGTGTGACCCAGTGGACTATAATGATTGTATGCTGAACATTGTGACCCAGTGGACTATAATGATTGAATACTGAACAGTGTGACCCAGTGAACTATAATGATTGACCGCTGAAGTGTGTAACCCAGTGGACTATAATGATTGACTGCTGTAGTGTATAACACAGTGGACTATAATGATTGACTGCTGAAGTGTGTTACCCAGAGGACTATTATGATTGGATGCTGAAGTGTGTGACCCAGTAGACTATAATGATTGGATGCAGAACAGTGTGACCCAGTGGACTATAATGATTGGATGCTGAACTGTGTGACCCAGTGGACTATAATGATTGGATGCTGAACTGTGTGACCCAGTTGACTATAATGATTGGATACTGAACAGTGTGACCAGTAGGCTATTATGATTGGATGCTGAAGTGTGTGACCCAGTGGACTATAATGATTGGATTCTGAACTGTGTGACCCAGTGGACTATAATTATTGGATGCTGAACAGTGACCCAGTGGACTATAATGATTGGATGCTGAACAGTGTGACCCAGTGGACTATAATGATTGGATGCTGAAGTGTGTGTGACCCAGTGGACTATTATTATTTGATGCTGAACTGTGTAACCCGGAGAACTATAATGATTGACTGCTGAACTGTGTGACCCAGTGGACTATTATGATTGGATGCTGAACTGTGTGACACAGTTGGATATAATGGTTGGATGCTGAACTATGTGACCCAGTGGACTATAATGATTGGATGTTGAACTATGTAACCCAGTGGACTATAATGATTGACTGCTGAAGTGTGTGACCCAGTGGACTATTATTATTGGATGCTGAACTGTGTAACCCAGAGAACTATAATGATTGACTGCTGATCTATGTGACCCAGTAAACTATTATGATTGGATGCTGAACTGTGTGACACAGTGGGCTATAATGGTTGGATGCTGAACTGTGTGACCCAGTGGACTATAATGGTTGACTGCTGTACTGTGTAACCCAGAGGACTATAATCATTGACTGCTGAACAGTGTGACCCAGTAGACTATTATGATTGGATGCTGAAGTGTATAACCCCGTGGACTATAATGATTGGATGCTAAACAGTGTGATCAAGTGGACTAGAAAGATTGGATGATCAACTGTGTGACTCAGTAGACTATTATGATTGGATGCTGAAGTGTATAACCCCGTGGACTATAATGATAGACTGCTAAACTGTGAGACCCTGTAGACAATTATTATTGGATGCTGAACTGTGTGGCCCAGTGTACTATAATGATTGGATGCTGAACTTTGTAGCCCCGTGGACTATAATGATTGGATGCTGAACTGCGTGACCCAGTAGACTATTTTGATTGGATGCTGAAGTGTGTGACCCAGTGGACTATAATGATTGGATGCTGAACAGTGTGACCCAGTGGACTATAATGATTGGATGCTGAAGTGTGTGACTCAGTGGACTATTATTATTGGATGCTGAACTGTGTAACCCAGAGTACTATAATGATTGACTGCTGAACTGTGTGACCCAGTGGACTATTATGATTGGATGCTGAACTGTGTGACACAGTTGGCTATAATGGTTGGATGCTGAACTGTGTGACCCAGTGGACTATAATGATTGGATGCTGAACTATGTAACCCAGTGGACTATAATGATTGACTGCTGAAGTGTGTGACCCAGTGGACTATTATTATTGGATGCTGAACTGTGTAACCCGGAGAACTATAATGATTGACTGCTGAACTGTGTGACCCACTAAACTATTATGATTGGATGCTGAACTGTGTGACCAAGTAGACTATTATGATTGGATGCTGAACAGTGTGACCCAGTAGACTATTATGATTGGATGCTGAAGTGTATAACCCCGTGGACTATAATGATTGGATGCTGAACTGTGTGACTCAGTAGACTATTATGATTGGATGCTGAACTGTGTGGCCCAGTGTACTATAATGATTGGATGCTGAACTTTGTAGCCCCGTGGACTATAATGATTGGATGCTGAACTATGTGACCCAGTAGACTATTATGATTGGATGCTGAAGTGTGTGACCCAGTGGACTATACTGATTGGATGCTGAACAGTATGACCCAGTGGACTATAATTATTGGATGCTGAACAGTGTGACCCAGTGGACTATATGATTGGATGTTGAACAGTGTGACCCAGTGGACTATAATGATTGGATGCTGAAGTGTGTGACCCAGTGGACTATAATGATTGGATGCTGAACAGTATGACCCAGAGGACTATAATGATTAACTGCAGAACTGTGTGACCCAGTGGACTATAATGATTGGATGCTTAACTGTGTGACCCAGTGGACTATAATGATTGGATGCTGAACTGTGTGACACAGTGAGCTATAATGGTTGGATGCTGAACTGTGTGACCCAGTGGACTATAATGATTGGATGCTGAACTATTTAACCCAGTGGACTATAATGATTGGATGCTGAACTGTGTGACCCAGTGGAATATAATGATTGGATGCTGAACTGTGTGACCCAGTAAACTATTATGATTGGATGCTGAAGTGTGTGACCCAGTGGACTATAATGATTGACTGCTGACGTGTGTGATCCAGTGGACTATAATGATTGGATGCTGAACTCTGTAACCCAGTGGACTATAATGATTGACTACTGAACTGTGTGAGCAAGTAGACTATTATGATTGGATGCTGAACTGTGTGACCCAGTGGACTATAATGATTGGATGCTGAACTGTGTGACCCAGTAGACTATTATGATTGGATGCTGAAGTGTGTAACCACGTGGACTATAATGATTGACTGCTGAAGTGTGTGACCCAGTAAACTATTATGATTGGATGCTGGACTGTGTGACACAGTTGGCTATAATGGTTGGATGCCGAACTGTGTGACCCAGTGGACTATATTGATTGGATGCTGAACTATGTAAACCAGTGGACTATAATGATTGACTGCTTAAGTGTGTAACCCAGTGGACTATAATGATTGACTGCTGAAGTGTGTGACCCAGAGGACTATTATGATTGAATGCTGAAGTGTGTGACCCAGTGGACTATAATGATTGGATACTGAACAGTGTGACCCAGTGGACTATAATGATTGGATGCTGAACTGTGTGATCCAGTAGACTATAATGACTGGAAGCTGAACAGTGTGACCCAGTGGACTATAATGATTGAATGCTGAACTGTGTGACGCAGTGGACTATAATGATTGGATGCTGAACTGTGTGACCCAGTGGACTATACTGATTGGATACTGAACAGTGTGACCAGTAGACTATTATGATTGGATGCTGAAGTGTGTGACCCAGTGGACTATAATGATTGGATGCTGAACTGTGTGACCCAGTGGACTATAATGATTGGATGCTGAACTGTGTGACCCAGTGGACTATAATGATTGAATGCTGGGCATGTGACCCAAAGGACTAGAATGGTTGGATGCTGAACAGTGTGACCCAGTGGACTATAATGATTGGAAGCTGAAATGTGTGACCCAGTGGACTATAATGATTGCATGCTGAACAGTGTGACCCAGTAGACTATTATGATTGGATGCTGAAGTGTGTGACCCAGTGGACTATAATGATTGGATACTGAACTGTGTGACCCAGTGGACTATAATTATTGGATGCTGAACAGTGACCCAGTGGACTATAATGATTGGATGCTGAAAAGTGTTACCCAGTGGACAATAATGATTGGATCCTGAAGTGTGTGACCCAGTGGACTATTATTATTGGATGCTGAACTGTATAACCCAGAGAACTATAATGATTGACTGCTGAACTGTGTGACCCAGTGGACTATTATGATTGGATGCTGAACTGTGTGACACAGTGGGCTATAATGGTTGGATGCTGAACTGTGTGACCCAGTGGACTATAATGATTGGATGCTGAACTATGTAACCCAGTGGACTATAATGATTGACTGCTTAAGTGTGTAACCCAGTGGACTATAATGATTGACTGCTGAAGTGTGTGACCCAGAGGACTATTATGATTGAATGCTGAAGTGTGTGACCCAGTGGACTATAATGATTGGATACTGAACAGTGTGACACAGTGGACTATAATGATTGGATGCTGAACTGTGTGATCCAGTAGACTATAATGACTGGAAGCTGAACAGTGTGACCCAGTGGACTATAATGATTGAATGCTGAACTGTGTGACCCAGTGGACTATAATGATTGGATGCTGAACTGTGTGACCCAGTGGACTATACTGATTGGATACTGAACAGTGTGACCAGTAGACTATTATGATTGGATTCTGAAGTGTGTGACCCAGTGGACTATAATGATTGGATGCTGAACTGTGTGACCCAGTGGACTATAATGATTGGATGCTGAACTGTGTGACCCAGTGGACTATAATGATTGAATGCTGGGCATGTGACCCAAAGGACTAGAATAGTTGGATGCTGAACAGTGTGACCCAGTGGACTATAATGATTGGATGCTGAACTGTGTGACCCAGTGGACTATAATGATTGCATGCTGAACAGTGTGACCCAGTAGACTATTATGATTGGATGCTGAAGTGTGTGACCCAGTGGACTATAATGATTGGATGCTGAACAATGTGACCCAGTGGACTATAATGATTGGATGCTGAACTGTGTGACCCAGTGGACTATAATTATTGGATGCTGAACAGTGACCCAGTGGACTATAATGATTGGATGCTGAAAAGTGTGACTCAGTGGACTATAATGATTGGATGCTGAGCAGTGTGACCCAGTGGACTATAATGATTGGATGCTGAAGTGTGTGACCCAGTGGACTATTATTATTGGATGCTGAACTGTATAACCCAGAGAACTATAATGATTGACTGCTGAACTGTGTGACCCAGTGGACTATTATGATTGGATGCTGAACTGTGTGACACAGTGGGCTATAATGGTTGGATGCTGAACTGTGTGACCCAGTGGACTATAATGATTGGATGCTGAACTGTGTGACCCAGTGGACTATACTGATTGGATACTGAACAGTGTGACCAGTAGACTATTATGATTGGATTCTGAAGTGTGTGACCCAGTGGACTATAATGGTTGGATGCTGAACTGTGTGACCCAGTGGACTATAATGATTGGATGCTGAACTGTGTGACCCAGTGGACTATAATGATTGAATGCTGGGCATGTGACCCAAAGGACTAGAATGGTTGGATGCTGAACAGTGTGACCCAGTGGACTATAATGATTGGATGCTGAACTGTGTGACCCAGTGGACTATAATGATTGCATGCTGAACAGTGTGACCCAGTAGACTATCATGATTGGATGCTGAAGTGTGTGACCCAGTGGACTATAATGATTGGATACTGAACTGTGTGACCCAGTGGACTATAATTATTGGATGCTGAACAGTGACCCAGTGGACTATAATGATTGGATGCTGAAAAGTGTGACTCAGTGGACTATAATGATTGGATGCTGAGCAGTGTGACCCAGTGGACTATAATGATTGGATGCTGAAGTGTGTGACCCAGTGGACTATTATTATTGGATGCTGAACTGTATAACCCATAGAACTATAATGATTGACTGCTGAACTGTGTGACCCAGTGGACTATTATGATTGGATGCTGAACTGTGTGACACAGTGGGCTATAATGGTTGGATGCTGAACTGTGTGACCCAGTGGACTATAATGATTGACTGCTGAAGTGTGTGACCCTGAGGACTATTATGATTGGATGCTGAACAGTATGACCCAGTGGACTATGATGATTAACTGCAGAACTGTGTGACCCAGTGGACTATAATGATTGGATGCTGAACTATGTAACCCAGTGGACTATAATGATTGGATACTGAACTGTGTGTCCAGGTGAACTATAATGATTGGATGCTGAACAGTGTGACCCAGTGCACTATAATGATTGAATGCTGGGCTGTGTGACCCAGTGAACTATAATGATTGGATGCTGAACTGTGTGGCCCAGTGGACTGTAATGATTGGATGCTGAACAGTGTGACCCAGTAGACTATAATGAATGACTGCTGGGCTGTATGACCCAATGGACTATAATGCTTGGCTGCTGAACTGTGTGACCCAGTGGACTGTATTAAATGGATGGTGAACTGTGTGACCAAGTGGACTATAATTATTAGATGCTGAACAGTGTGACTCAGTGGACTATAATGATTGGATGATGAGCAGTGTGACCCAGTGGACTATAATGATTGAATGCTGGGCGTGTGACCCAGTGGACTATAATGATTGGATGCTGAACAGTGTGACCCAGTGGACTATAATGATTGGCTGCTGAACAGTGTGACCCAGTGGACTATAATGATTAGATGCTGAACAGTGTGACCCAGTGGACTATAATGATTGGATGCTGAACAGTGTGACCCAGTGGACTATAATGATTGGATGCTGAACAGTGTGACCCAGTGGACTATAATGATTGGATGCTGAACAGTGTGACCCAGTGGACTATAATGATTGTACGCTGAACATTGTGACCCAGTGGACTATAATGATTGAATACTGAACAGTGTGACCCAGTGGACTATAATGATTGACCGCTGTAGTGTGTAACCCAGTGGACTATAATGATTGACTGCTGAAGTGTATAACACAGTGGACTATAATGATTGACTGCTGAAGTGTGTTACCCAGAGGACTATTATGATTGGATGCTGAAGTGTGTGACCCAGTGGACTATAATGATTGGATGCTGAACAGTGTGACCCAGTGGACTATAATGATTGGATGCTGAACTGTGTGACCCAGTAGACTATAATGATTGGATGCAGAACAGTGTGACCCAGTGGACTATAATGATTGGATGCTGAACTGTGTGACCCAGTGGACTATAATGATTGGATGCTGAACTGTGTGACCCAGTGGACTATAATGATTGGATACTGAACAGTGTGACCAGTAGGCTATTATGATTGGATGCTGAAGTGTGTGACCCAGTGGACTATAATGATTGGATACTGAACTGTGTGACCCAGTGGACTATAATTATTGGATGCTAAACAGTGACCCAGTGGACTATAATGATTGGATGCTGAACAGTGTGACCCAGTGGACTATAATGATTGGATGCTGAAGTGTGTGACCCAGTGGACTATTATTATTGGATGCTGAACTGTGTAACCCAGAGAACTATAATGATTGACTGCTGAACTATGTGACCCAGTGGACTATTATGATTGGATGCTGAACTGTGTGACACAGTTGGATATAATGGTTGGATGCTGAACTATGTGACCCAGTGGACTATAATGATTGGATGCTGAACTATGTAACCCAGTGGACTATAATGATTGACTGCTGAACTGTGTGACCAAGTAGACTATTATGATTGGATGCTGAACAGTGTGACCCAGTAGACTATTATGATTGGATGCTGAAGTGTATAACCCCGTGGACAATAATGATTGGATGCTGAACTGTGTGACTCAGTAGACTATTATGATTGGATGCTGAAGTGTATAACCCCGTGGACTATAATGATTGGATGCTAAACAGTGTGATACAGTGGACTAGAAAGATTGGATGCTCAACTGTGTGACTCAGTAGACTATTATGATTGGATGCTGAAGTGTATAACCCCGTGGACTATAATGATAGACTGCTGAACTGTGAGACCCTGTAGACAATTATTATTGGATGCTGAACTGTGTGGCCCAGTGTACTATAATGATTGGATGCTGAACTTTGTAGCCCCGTGGACTATAATGATTGGATGCTGAACTGTGTGACCCAGTAGACTATTATGATTGGATGCTGAAGTGTGTGACCCAGTGGACTATAATGATTGGATGCTGAACAGTGTGACCCAGTGGACTATAATGATTGGATGCTGAACTGTGTGACCCAGTGGACTATAATGATTGCATGCTGAACAGTGTGACCCAGTAGACTATTATGATTGGATGCTGAAGTGTGTGACCCAGTGGACTATAATGATTGGATACTGAACTGTGTGACCCAGTGGACTATAATTATTGGATGCTGAACAGTGACCCAGTGGACTATAATGATTGGATGCTGAAAAGTGTTACCCAGTGGACTATAATGATTGGATGCTGAAGTGTGTGACCCAGTGGACTATTATTATTGGATGCTGAACTGTATAACCCAGAGAACTATAATGATTGACTGCTGAACTGTGTGACCCAGTGGACTATTATGATTGGATGCTGAACTGTGTGACACAGTGGGCTATAATGGTTGGATGCTGAACTGTGTGACCCAGTGGACTATAATGATTGGATGCTGAACTATGTAACCCAGTGGACTATAATGATTGACTGCTTAAGTGTGTAACCCAGTGGACTATAATGATTGACTGCTGAAGTGTGTGACCCAGAGGACTATTATGATTGAATGCTGAAGTGTGTGACCCAGTGGACTATAATGATTGGATACTGAACAGTGTGACCCAGTGGACTATAATGATTGGATGCTGAACTGTGTGATCCAGTAGACTATAATGACTGGAAGCTGAACAGTGTGACCCTGTGGACTATAATGATTGAATGCTGAACTGTGTGACCCAGTGGACTATAATGATTGGATGCTGAACTGTGTGACCCAGTGGACTATACTGATTGGATACTGAACAGTGTGACCAGTAGACTATAATGATTGGATGCTGAAGTGTGTGACCCAGTGGACTATAATGATTGGATGCTGAACTGTGTGACCCAGTGGACTATAATGATTGGATGCTGAACTGTGTGACCCAGTGGACTATAATGTTTGAATGCTGGGCATGTGACCCAAAGGACTAGAATGGTTGGATGCTGAACAGTGTGACCCAGTGGACTATAATGATTGGATGCTGAACTGTGTGACCCAGTGGACTATAATGATTGCATGCTGAACAGTGTGACCCAGTAGACTATTATGATTGGATGCTGAAGTGTGTGACCCAGTGGACTATAATGATTGGATACTGAACTGTGTGACCCAGTGGACTATAATTATTGGATGCTGAACAGTGACCCAGTGGACTATAATGATTGGATGCTGAAAAGTGTGACTCAGTGGACTATAATGATTGGATGCTGAGCAGTGTGACCCAGTGGACTATAATGATTGGATGCTGAAGTGTGTGACCCAGTGGACTATTATTATTGGATGCTGAACTGTATAACCCAGAGAACTATAATGATTGACTGCTGAACTGTGTGACCCAGTGGACTATTATGATTGGATACTGAACTGTGTGACACAGTGGGCTATAATGGTTGGATGCTGAACTGTGTGACCCAGTGGACTATAATGATTGACTGCTGAAGTGTGTGACCCTGAGGACTATTATGATTGGATGCTGAACAGTATGACCCAGTGGACTATGATGATTAACTGCAGAACTGTGTGACCCAGTGGACTATAATGATTGGATGCTGAACTATGTAACCCAGTGGACTATAATGATTGGATACTGAACTGTGTGTCCAGGTGAACTATAATGATTGGATGCTGAACAGTGTGACCCAGTGCACTATAATGATTGAATGCTGGGCTGTGTGACCCAGTGAACTATAATGATTGGATGCTGAACTGTGTGGCCCAGTGGACTGTAATGATTGGATGCTGAACAGTGTGACCCAGTAGACTATAATGAATGACTGCTGGGCTGTATGACCCAATGGACTATAATGCTTGGCTGCTGAACTGTGTGACCCAGTGGACTGTATTAAATGGATGGTGAACTGTGTGACCAAGTGGACTATAATTATTAGATGCTGAACAGTGTGACTCAGTGGACTATAATGATTGGATGCTGAGCAGTGTGACCCAGTGGACTATAATGATTGAATGCTGGGCGTGTGACCCAGTGGACTATAATGATTGGATGCTGAACAGTGTGACCCAGTGGACTATAATGATTGGATGCTGAACAGTGTAACCCAGTGGACTATAATGATTAGATGCTGAACAGTGTGACCCAGTGGACTATAATGATTGGATGCTGAACAGTGTGACCCAGTGGACTATAATGATTGGATGCTGAACAGTGTGACCCAGTGGACTATAATGATTGGATGCTGAACAGTGTGACCCAGTGGACTATAATGATTGTATGCTGAACATTGTGACCCAGTGGACTATAATGATTGAATACTGAACAGTGTGACCCAGTGGACTATAATGATTGACCGCTGAAGTGTGTAACCCAGTGGACTATAATGATTGACTGCTGAAGTGTATAACACAGTGGACTATAATGATTGACTGCTGAAGTGTGTTACCCAGAGGACTATTATGATTGGATGCTGAAGTGTGTGACCCAGTGGACTATAATGATTGGATGCTGAACTGTGTGACCCAGTGGACTATAATGATTGCATGCTGAACAGTGTGACCCAGTAGACTATTATGATTGGATGCTGAAGTGTGTGACCCAGTGGACTATAATGATTGGATACTGAACTGTGTGACCAAGTGGACTATAATTATTGGATGCTGAACAGTGACCCAGTGGACTATAATGATTGGATGCTGAAAAGTGTGACTCAGTGGACTATAATGATTGGATGCTGAGCAGTGTGACCCAGTGGACTATAATGATTGGATGCTGAAGTGTGTGACCCAGTGGACTATTATTATTGGATGCTGAACTGTATAACCCAGAGAACTATAATGATTGACTGCTGAACTGTGTGACCCAGTGGACTATTATGATTGGATGCTGAACTGTGTGACACAGTGGGCTATAATGGTTGGATGCTGAACTGTGTGACCCAGTGGACTATAATGATTGACTGCTGAAGTGTGTGACCCTGAGGACTATTATGATTGGATGCTGAACAGTATGACCCAGTGGACTATGATGATTAACTGCAGAACTGTGTGACCCAGTGGACTATAATGATTGGATGCTGAACTATGTAACCCAGTGGACTATAATGATTGGATACTGAACTGTGTGTCCAGGTGAACTATAATGATTGGATGCTGAACAGTGTGACCCAGTGCACTATAATGATTGAATGCTGGGCTGTGTGACCCAGTGAACTATAATGATTGGATGCTGAACTGTGTGGCCCAGTGGACTGTAATGATTGGATGCTGAACAGTGTGACCCAGTAGACTATAATGAATGACTGCTGGGCTGTATGACCCAATGGACTATAAAGCTTGGCTGCTGAACTGTGTGACCCAGTGGACTGTATTAAATGGATGGTGAACTGTGTGACCAAGTGGACTATAATTATTAGATGCTGAACAGTGTGACTCAGTGGACTATAATGATTGGATGCTGAGCAGTGTGACCCAGTGGACTATAATGATTGAATGCTGGGCGTGTGACCCAGTGGACTATAATGATTGGATGCTGAACAGTGTGACCCAGTGGACTATAATGATTGGATGCTGAACAGTGTGACCCAGTGGACTATAATGATTAGATGCTGAACAGTGTGACCCAGTGGACTATAATGATTGGATGCTGAACAGTGTGACCCAGTGGACTATAATGATTGGATGCTGAACAGTGTGACCCAGTGGACTATAATGATTGGATGCTGAACAGTGTGACCCAGTGGACTATAATGATTGTATGCTGAACATTGTGACCCAGTGGACTATAATGATTGAATACTGAACAGTGTGACCCAGTGGACTATAATGATTGACCGCTGAAGTGTGTAACCCAGTGGACTATAATGATTGACTGCTGAAGTGTATAACACAGTGGACTATAATGATTGACTGCTGAAGTGTGTTACCCAGAGGACTATTATGATTGGATGCTGAAGTGTGTGACCCAGTGGACTATAATGATTGGATGCTGAACAGTGTGACCCAGTGGACTATAATGATTGGATGCTGAACTGTGTGACCCAGTAGACTATAATGATTGGATGCAGAACAGTGTGACCCAGTGGACTATAATGATTGGATGCTGAACTGTGTGACCCAGTGGACTATAATGATTGGATGCTGAACTGTGTGACCCAGTGGACTATAATGATTGGATACTGAACAGTGTGACCAGTAGGCTATTATGATTGGATGCTGAAGTGTGTGACCCAGTGGACTATAATGATTGGATACTGAACTGTGTGACCCAGTGGACTATAATTATTGGATACTAAACAGTGACCCAGTGGACTATAATGATTGGATGCTGAACAGTGTGACCCAGTGGACTATAATGATTGGATGCTGAAGTGTGTGACCCAGTGGACTATTATTATTGGATGCTGAACTGTGTAACCCAGAGTACTATAATGATTGACTGCTGAACTGTGTGACCCAGTGGACTATTATGATTGGATGCTGAACTGTGTGACACAGTTGGCTATAATGGTTGGATGCTGAACTGTGTGACCCAGTGGACTATAATGATTGGATGCAGAACTATGTAACCCAGTGGACTATAATGATTGACTGCTGAAGTGTGTGACCCAGTGGACTATTATTATTGGATGCTGAACTGTGTAACCCAGAGAACTATAATGATTGACTGCTGAACTGTGTGACCCAGTAAACTATTATGATTGGATGCTGAACTGTGTGACACAGTGGGCTATAATGGTTGGATGCTGAACTGTGTGACCCAGTGGACTATAAAGGTTGACTGCTGTACTGTGTAACCCAGAGGACTATAATCATTGACTGCTGAACTGTGTGACCAAGTAGACTATTATGATTGGATGCTGAACAGTGTGACCCAGTAGACTATTATGATTGGATGCTGAAGTGTATAACCCCGTGGACTATAATGATTGGATGCTGAACTGTGTGACTCAGTAGACTATTATGATTGGATGCTGAAGTGTATAACCCCGTGGACTATAATGATTGGATGCTAAACAGTGTGATCCAGTGGACTATAAAGATTGGATGCTCAACTGTGTGATTCAGTAGACTATTATGATTGGATGCTGAAGTGTATAACCCCGTGGACTATAATGATAGACTGCTGAACTGTGAGACCCTGTAGACAATTATTATTGGATGCTGAACTGTGTGGCCCAGTGTACTATAATGATTGGATGCTGAACTTTGTAGCCCCGTGGAATGTAATGATTGGATGCTGAACTGTGTGACCCAGTAGACTATTATGATTGGATGCTGAAGTGTGTGACCCAGTGGACTATAATGATTGGATGCTGAACAGTGTGACCCAGTGGACTATATGATTGGATGCTGAACAGTGTGACCCAGTGGACCATAATGATTGGATGCTGAAGTGTGTGACCCAGTGGACTATAATGATTGGATGCTGAACAGTATGACCCAGTGGACTATAATGATTAACTGCAGAACTGTGTGACCCAGTGGACTATAATGATTGGATGCTTAACTGTGTGACCCAGTGGACTATAATGATTGGATGCTGAACTGTGTGACACAGTGGGCTATAATGGTTGGATGCTGAACTGTTTGACCCAGTGGACTATAATGATTGGATGCTGAACTATTTAACCCAGTGGACTATAATGATTGGATGCTGAACTGTGTGACCCAGTGGACTATAATGATTGGATGCTGACGTGTGTGATCCAGTGGACTATAATGATTGGATGCTGAACTCTGTAACCCAGTGGACTATAATGATTGACTACTGAACTGTGTGAGCAAGTAGACTATTATGATTGGATGCTGAACTGTGTGACCCAGTGGACTATAATGATTGGATGCTGAACTGTGTGACCCAGTAGACTATTATGATTGGATGCTGAAGTGTGTAACCCCGTGGACTTTAATGATTGACTGCTTAAGTGTGTGACCCAGTAAACTATTATGATTGGATGCTGGACTGTGTGACACAGTTGGCTATAATGGTTGGATGCTGAACTGTGTGACCCAGTGGACTATAATGATTGGATGCTGAACTATGTAACCCAGTGGACTATAATGATTGACTGCTTAAGTGTGTAACCCAGTGGACTATAATGATTGACTGCTGAAGTGTGTGACCCAGAGGACTATTATGATTGAATGCTGAAGTGTGTGACCCAGTGGACTATAATGATTGGATACTGAACAGTGTGACCCAGTGGACTATAATGATTGGATGCTGAACTGTGTGATCCAGTAGACTATAATGATTGGAAGCTGAACAGTGTGTCCCAGTGGACTATAATGATTGGATGCTGAACTGTGTGACCCAGTGGACTATAATGATTGGATGCTGAACTGTGTGACCCAGTGGACTATACTGATTGGATACTGAACAGTGTGACCAGTAGACTATTATGATTGGATGCTGAAGTGTGTGACCCAGTGGACTATAATGATTGGATGCTGAACTGTGTGACCCAGTGGACTATAATGATTGGATGCTGAACTGTGTGACCCAGTGGACTATAATGATTGAATGCTGGGTGTGTGACCCAAAGGACTAGAATGGTTGGATGCTGAACTGTGTGACCCAGTAGACTATTATGATTGGATGCTGAAGTGTGTAACCCCGTGGACTTTAATGATTGACTGCTTAAGTGTGTGACCCAGTAAACTATTATGATTGGATGCTGGACTGTGTGACACAGTTGGCTATAATGGTTGGATGCTGAACTGTGTGACCCAGTGGACTATAATGATTGGATGCTGAACTATGTAACCCAGTGGACTATAATGATTGACTGCTTAAGTGTGTAACCCAGTGGACTATAATGATTGACTGCTGAAGTGTGTGACCCAGAGGACTATTATGATTGAATGCTGAAGTGTGTGACCCAGTGGACTATAATGATTGGATACTGAACAGTGTGACCCAGTGGACTATAATGATTGGATGCTGAACTGTGTGATCCAGTAGACTATAATGATTGGAAGCTGAACAGTGTGACCCAGTGGACTATAATGATTGGATGCTGAACTGTGTGACCCAGTGGACTATAATGATTGGATACTGAACAGTGTGACCCAGTGGACTATAATGATTGGATACTGAACAGTGTGACCAGTAGACTATTATGATTGGATGCTGAAGTGTGTGACCCAGTGGACTATAATGATTGGATGCTGAACTGTGTGACCCAGTGGACTATAATGATTGGATGCTGAACTGTGTGACCCAGTGGACTATAATGATTGAATGCTGGGTGTGTGACCCAAAGGACTAGAATGGTTGGATGCTGAACAGTGTGACCCAGTGGACTATAATGATTGGATGCTGAACTGTGTGACCCAGTGGACTATAATGATTGCATGCTGAACAGTGTGACCCAGTAGACTATTATGATTGGATGCTGAAGTGTGTGACCCACTGGACTATAATGATTGGATGCTGAACTGTGTGACCCAGTGGACTATAATTATTGGATGCTGAACAGTGACCCAGTGGACTATAATGATTGGATGCTGAACAGTGTGACCCAGTGGACTATAATGATTGACTGCTGAAGTGTGTGACCCAGTGGACTATAATGATTGGATGCTGAACTCTGTAACCCAGTGGACTATAATGATTGACTACTGAACTGTGTGAGCAAGTAGACTATTATGATTGGATGCTGAACTGTGTGACCCAGTGGACTATAATGATTGGATGCTGAACTGTGTGACCCAGTAGACTATTATGATTGGATGCTGAAGTGTGTAACCCCGTGGACTTTAATGATTGACTGCTTAAGTGTGTGACCCAGTAAACTATTATGATTGGATGCTGGACTGTGTGACACAGTTGGCTATAATGGTTGGATGCTGAACTGTGTGACCCAGTGGACTATAATGATTGGATGCTGAACTATGTAACCCAGTGGACTATAATGATTGACTGCTTAAGTGTGTAACCCAGTGGACTATAATGATTGACTGCTGAAGTGTGTGACCCAGAGGACTATTATGATTGAATGCTGAAGTGTGTGACCCAGTGGACTATAATGATTGGATACTGAACAGTGTGACCCAGTGGACTATAATGATTGGATGCTGAACTGTGTGATCCAGTAGACTATAATGATTGGAAGCTGAACAGTGTGTCCCAGTGGACTATAATGATTGGATGCTGAACTGTGTGACCCAGTGGACTATAATGATTGGATGCTGAACTGTGTGACCCAGTGGACTATACTGATTGGATACTGAACAGTGTGACCAGTAGACTATTATGATTGGATGCTGAAGTGTGTGACCCAGTGGACTATAATGATTGGATGCTGAACTGTGTGACCCAGTGGACTATAATGATTGGATGCTGAACTGTGTGACCCAGTGGACTATAATGATTGAATGCTGGGTGTGTGACCCAAAGGACTAGAATGGTTGGATGCTGAACTGTGTGACCCAGTAGACTATTATGATTGGATGCTGAAGTGTGTAACCCCGTGGACTTTAATGATTGACTGCTTAAGTGTGTGACCCAGTAAACTATTATGATTGGATGCTGGACTGTGTGACACAGTTGGCTATAATGGTTGGATGCTGAACTGTGTGACCCAGTGGACTATAATGATTGGATGCTGAACTATGTAACCCAGTGGACTATAATGATTGACTGCTTAAGTGTGTAACCCAGTGGACTATAATGATTGACTGCTGAAGTGTGTGACCCAGAGGACTATTATGATTGAATGCTGAAGTGTGTGACCCAGTGGACTATAATGATTGGATACTGAACAGTGTGACCCAGTGGACTATAATGATTGGATGCTGAACTGTGTGATCCAGTAGACTATAATGATTGGAAGCTGAACAGTGTGACCCAGTGGACTATAATGATTGGATGCTGAACTGTGTGACCCAGTGGACTATAATGATTGGATGCTGAACTGTGTGACCCAGTGGACTATACTGATTGGATACTGAACAGTGTGACCAGTAGACTATTATGATTGGATGCTGAAGTGTGTGACCCAGTGGACTATAATGATTGGATGCTGAACTGTGTGACTCAGTGGACTATAATGATTGGATGCTGAACTGTGTGACCCAGTGGACTATAATGATTGAATGCTGGGTGTGTGACCCAAAGGACTAGAATGGTTGGATGCTGAACAGTGTGACCCAGTGGACTATAATGATTGGATGCTGAACTGTGTGACCCAGTGGACTATAATGATTGCATGCTGAACAGTGTGACCCAGTAGACTATTATGATTGGATGCTGAAGTGTGTGACCCACTGGACTATAATGATTGGATGCTGAACTGTGTGACCCAGTGGACTATAATTATTGGATGCTGAACAGTGACCCAGTGGACTATAATGATTGGATGCTGAACAGTGTGACCCAGTGGACTATAATGATTGACTGCTGAAGTGTTTGACCCAGTGGACTATTATTATTGGATGCTGAACTGTGTAACCCAGAGAACTATAATGATTGATTGCTGAACTGTGTGACCCAGTAAACTATTATGATTGGATGCTGAACTGTGTGACACAGTGGGCTATAATGGTTGGATGCTGAACTGTGTGACCCAGTGGACTATAATGGTTGACTGCTGTACTGTGTAACCCAGAGGACTATAATCATTGACTGCAGAACTGTGTGACCAAGTAGACTATTATGATTGGATGCTGAACAGTGTGACCCAGTAGACTATTATGATTGGATGCTGAACTGTGTGATCCAGTGGACTATAATGATTGGATGCTGAACTGTGTGGCCCAGTGTACTATAATGATTGGATGCTGAACTTTGTAGCCCCGTGGAATGTAATGATTGGATGCTGAACTGTGTGACCCAGTAGACTATTATGATTGGATGCTGAAGTGTGTGACCCAGTGGACTATAATGATTGGATGCTGAACTGTGTGACCCAGTGGACTATAATGATTGGATGCTGAACTGTGTGACCCAGTGGACTATACTGATTGGATACTGAACAGTGTGACCAGTAGACTATTATGATTGGATGCTGAAGTGTGTGACCCAGTGGACTATAATGATTGGATGCTGAACTGTGTGACCCAGTGGACTATAATGATTGGATGCTGAACTGTGTGACCCAGTGGACTATAATGATTGAATGCTGGGTGTGTGACCCAAAGGACTAGAATGGTTGGATGCTGAACAGTGTGACCCAGTGGACTATAATGATTGGATGCTGAACTGTGTGACCCAGTGGACTATAATGATTGCATGCTGAACAGTGTGACCCAGTAGACTATTATGATTGGATGCTGAAGTGTGTGACCCACTGGACTATAATGATTGGATGCTGAACTGTGTGACCCAGTGGACTATAATTATTGGATGCTGAACAGTGACCCAGTGGACTATAATGATTGGATGCTGAACAGTGTGACCCAGTGGACTATAATGATTGACTGCTGAAGTGTGTGACCCAGTGGACTATTATTATTGGATGCTGAACTGTGTAACCCAGAGAACTATAATGATTGATTGCTGAACTGTGTGACCCAGTAAACTATTATGATTGGTTGCTGAACTGTGTGACACAGTGGGCTATAATGGTTGGATGCTGAACTGTGTGACCCAGTGGACTATAATGGTTGACTGCTGTACTGTGTAACCCAGAGGACTATAATCATTGACTGCAGAACTGTGTGACCAAGTAGACTATTATGATTGGATGCTGAACAGTGTGACCTAGTAGACTATTATGATTGGATGCTGAACTGTGTGATCCAGTGGACTATAATGATTGGATGCTGAACTGTGTGGCCCAGTGTACTATAATGATTGGATGCTGAACTTTGTAGCCCCGTGGAATGTAATGATTGGATGCTGAACTGTGTGACCCAGTAGACTATTATGATTGGATGCTGAAGTGTGTGACCCAGTGGACTATAATGATTGGATGCTGAACAGTGTGACCCAGTGGACTATATGATTGGATGCTGAACAGTGTGACCCAGTGGACTATAATGATTGGATGCTGAAGTGTATGATCCAGTGGACTATAATGATTAACTGCAGAACTGTGTGACCCAGTGGACTATAATGATTGGATGCTTAACTGTGTGACCCAGTGGACTATAATGATTGGATGCTGAACTGTGTGACACAGTGGGCTATAATGGTTGGATGCTGAACTGTGTGACCCAGTGGACTATAATGATTGGATGCTGAACTATTTAACCCAGTGGACTATAAAGATTGGATGCTGAACTGTGTGACCCAGTGGACTATAATGATTGGATGCTGAACTGTGTGACCCAGTAAACTATTATGATTGGATGCTGAAGTGTGTGACCCAGTGGACTATAATGATTGACTGCTGACGTGTGTGATCCAGTGGACTATAATGATTGGATGCTGAACTCTGTAACCCAGTGGACTATAATGATTGACTACTGAACTGTGTGAGCAAGTAGACTATTATGATTGGATGCTGAACTGTGTGACCCAGTGGACTATAATGATTGGATGCTGAACTGTGTGACCCAGTAGACTATTATGATTGGATGCTGAAGTGTGTAACCCCGTGGACTATAATGATTGACTGCTTAAGTGTGTGACCCAGTAAACTATTATGATTGGATGCTGGACTGTGTGACACAGTTGGCTATAATGGTTGGATGCTGAACTGTGTGACCCAGTGGACTATAATGATTGGATGCTGAACTATGTAACCCAGTGGACTATAATGATTGACTGCTTAAGTGTGTAACCCAGTGGACTATAATGATTGACTGCTGAAGTGTGTGACCCAGAGGACTATTATGATTGAATGCTGAAGTGTGTGACCCAGTGGACTATAATGATTGGATACTGACCAGTGTGACCCAGTGGACTATAATGATTGGATGCTGAACTGTGTGACCCAGTGGACTATAATGATTGGATGCTGAACTGTGTGACCCAGTGGACTATACTGATTGGATACTGAACAGTGTGACCAGTAGACTATTATGATTGGATGCTGAAGTGTGTGACCCAGTGGACTATAATGATTGGATGCTGAACTGTGTGACCCAGTGGACTATAATGATTGGATGCTGAACTGTGTGACCCAGTGGACTATAATGATTGAATGCTGAACTGTGTGACCCAGTGGACTATAATGATTGGATGCTGAACTGTGTGACCCAGTGGACTATAATGATTGAATGCTGGGTGTGTGACCCAAAGGACTAGAATGGTTGGATGCTGAACAGTGTGACCCAGTGGACTATAATGATTGGATGCTGAACTGTGTGACCCAGTGGTCTATAATGATTGCATGCTGAACAGTGTGACCCAGTAGACTATTATGATTGGATGCTGAAGTGTGTGACCCACTGGACTATAATGATTGGATGCTGAACTGTGTGACCCAGTGGACTATAATTATTGGATGCTGAACAGTGACCCAGTGGACTATAATGATTGGATGCTGAACAGTGTGACCCAGTGGACTATAATGATTGACTGCTGAAGTGTGTGACCCAGTGGACTATTATTATTGGATGCTGAACTGTGTAACCCAGAGAACTATAATGATTGACTGCTGAACTGTGTGACCCAGTAAACTATTATGATTGGATGCTGAACTGTGTGACACAGTGGGCTATAATGGTTGGATGCTGAACTGTGTGACCCAGTGGACTATAATGTTTGACTGCTGTACTGTGTAACCCAGAGGACTATAATCATTGACTGCTGAACTGTGTGACCAAGCAGACTATTATGATTGGATGCTGAACAGTGTGACCCAGTAGACTATTATGATTGGATGCTGAAGTGTATAACCCCGTGGACTATAATGATTGGATGCTCAACTGTGTGACCCAGTGGACTATAATGATTGACTGCTGAACTGTGTGACCCAGAGGACTATTATGATTGAATGCTGAAGTGTGTGACCCAGTGGACTATAATGATTGGATACTGACCAGTGTGACCCAGTGGACTATAATGATTGGATGCTGAACTGTGTGATCCAGTAGACTATAATGATTGGAAGCTGAACAGTGTGACCCAGTGGACTATAATGATTGGATGCTGAACTGTGTGACCCAGTGGACTATAATGATTGGATGCTGAACTGTGTGACCCAGTGGACTATACTGATTGGATACTGAACAGTGTGACCAGTAGACTATTATGATTGGATGCTGAAGTGTGTGACCCAGTGGACTATAATGATTGGATGCTGAACTGTGTGACCCAGTGGACTATAATGATTGGATGCTGAACTGTGTGACCCAGTGGACTATAATGATTGAATGCTGGGTGTGTGACCCAAAAGACTAGAATGGTTGGATGCTGAACAGTGTGACCCAGTGGACTATAATGATTGGATGCTGAACTGTGTGACCCAGTGGACTATAATGATTGCATGCTGAACAGTGTGACCCAGTAGACTATTATGATTGGATGCTGAAGTGTGTGACCCACTGGACTATAATGATTGGATGCTGAACTGTGTGACCCAGTGGACTATAATTATTGGATGCTGAACAGTGACCCAGTGGACTATAATGATTGGATGCTGAACAGTGTGACCCAGTGGACTATAATGATTGACTGCTGAAGTGTGTGACCCAGTGGACTATTATTATTGGATGCTGAACTGTGTATCCCAGAGAACTATAATGATTGACTGCTGAACTGTGTGACCCAGTAAACTATTATGATTGGATGCTGAACTGTGTGACACAGTGGGCTATAATGGTTGGATGCTGAACTGTGTGACCCAGTGGACTATAATGGTTGACTGCTGTACTGTGTAACCCAGAGGACTATAATCATTGACTGCTGAACTGTGTGACCAAGTAGACTATTATGATTGGATGCTGAACAGTGTGACCCAGTAGACTATTATGATTGGATGCTGAAGTGTATAACCCCGTGGACTATAATGATTGGATGCTCAACTGTGTGACTCAGTAGACTATTATGATTGGATTCTGAAGTGTATAACCCCGTGGACTATAATGATTGGACGCTAAACAGTGTGATCCAGTGGACTAGAAAGATTGGATGCTCAACTGTGTGACTCAGTAGACTATTATGATTGGATGCTGAAGTGTATAACCCCGTGGACTATAATGATAGACTGCTGAACTGTGAGACCCTGTAGACAATTATTATTGGATGCTGAACTGTGTGGCCCAATGTACTATAATGATTGGATGCTGAACTTTGTAGCCCCGTGGACTATAATGATTGGATGCTGAACTGTGTGACCCAGTAGACTATTATGATTGGATGCTGAAGTGTGTAACCCAGTGGACTATAATGATTGGATGCTGAACTGTGTGACCCAGTGGACTATAATTATTGGATGCTGAACAGTGACCCAGTGGACTATAATGATTGGATGCTGAACAGTGTGACCCAGTGGACTATAATGATTGGATGCTGAAGTGTGTGACCCAGTGGACTATTATTATTGGATGCTGAACTGTGTAACCCAGAGTACTATAATGATTGACTGCTGAACTGTGTGACCCAGTGGACTATTATGATTGGATGCTGAACTATGTAACCCAGTGGACTATAATGATTGACTGCTGAAGTGTGTGACCCAGTGGACTATTATTATTGGATGCTGAACTGTGTGACCCAGTGGACTATAATTATTGGATGCTGAACAGTGACCCAGAGAACTATAATGATTGACTGCTGAACTGTGTGACCCAGTAAACTATTATGATTGGATGCTGAACTGTGTGACACAGTTGGCTATAATGGTTGGATGCTGAACTGTGTGACCCAGTGGACTATAATGATTGGATGCTGAACTATGTAACCCAGTGGACTATAATGATTGACTGCTGAAGTGTGTGACCCAGTGGACTATTATTATTGGATGCTGAACTGTGTAACCCAGAGAACTATAATGATTGACTGCTGAACTGTGTGACCCAGTAAACTATTATGATTGGATGCTGAACTGTGTGACACAGTGGGCTATAATGGTTGGATGCTGAACTGTGTGACCCAGTGGACTATAATGTTTGACTGCTTTACTGTGTAACCCAGAGGACTATAATCATTGACTGCTGAACTGTGTGACCAAGTAGACTATTATGATTGGATGCTGAACAGTGTGACCCAGTAGACTATTATGATTGGATGCTGAAGTGTATAACCCCGTGGACTATAATGATTAGATGCTGAACTGTGTGACTCAGTAGACTATTATGATTGGATGCTGAAGTGTATAACCCCGTGGACTATAATGATTGGATGCTAAACAGTGTGATCAAGTGGACTATAAAGATTGGATGCTCAACTGTGTGACTCAGTAAACTATTATGATTGGATGCTGAAGTGTATAACCCCGTGGACTATAATGATAGACTACTGAACTGTGAGACCCTGTAGACAATTATTATTGGATGCTGAACTGTGTGGCCCAGTGTACTATAATGATTGGATGCTAAACTTTGTAGCCCCGTGGACTATAATGATTGGATGCTGAACTGTGTGACCCAGTAGACTATTATGATTGGATGCTGAAGTGTGTGACCCAGTGGACTATAATGATTGGATGCTGAACAGTGTGACCCAGTGGACTATATGATTGGATGCTGAACAGTGTGACCCAGTGGACTATAATGATTGGATGCTGAAGTGTGTGACCCAGTGGACTATAATGATTGGATGCTGAACAGTGTGACCCAGTGGACTATATGATTGGATGCTGAACAGTGTGACCCAGTGGACTATAATGATTGGATGCTGAAGTGTGTGACCCAGTGGACTATAATGATTGGATGCTGAACAGTATGACCCAGTGGACTATAATGATTAACTGCAGAACTGTGTGACCCAGTGGACTATAATGATTGGATGCTGAACTGTGTGACCCAGTGGACTATAATGATTGGATGCTGAACTGTTTGACACAGTGGGCTATAATGGTTGGATGCTGAACTGTGTGACCCAGTGGACTATAATGATTGGATGCTGAACTATTTAACCCAGTGGACTATAATGATTGGATGCTGAACTGTGTGACCCAGTGGACTATAATGATTGGATGCTGAACTGTGTGACCCAGTAAACTATTATGATTGGATGCTGAAGTGTGTGACCCAGTGGACTATAATGATTGACTGCTGACGTGTGTGATCCAGTGGACTATAATGATTGGATGCTGAACTCTGTAACCCAGTGGACAATAATGATTGACTACTGAACTGTGTGAGCAAGTAGACTATTATGATTGGATGCTGAACTGTGTGACCCAGTGGACTATAATGATTGGATGCTGAACTGTGTGACCCAGTAGACTATTATGATTGGATGCTGATGTGTGTAACCCCGTGGACTATAATGATTGACTGCTGAAGTGTGTGACCCAGTAAACTATTATGATTGGATGCTGGACTGTGTGACACAGTTGGCTATAATGGTTGGATGCTGAACTGTGTGACCCAGTGGACTATAATGATTGGATGCTGAACTGTGTGACCCAGTGGACTATAATTATTGGATGCTGAACAGTGTGACCCAGTGGACTATAATGATTGACTGCTGAAGTGTGTGACCCAGTGGACTATTATTATTGGATGCTGAACTGTGTAACCCAGAGAACTATAATGATTGACTGCTGAACTGTGTGACCCAGTAAACTATTATGATTGGATGCTGAACTGTGTGACACAGTGGGCTATAATGGTTGGATGCTGAACTGTGTGACCCAGTGGACTATAATGGTTGACTGCTGTACTGTGTAACCCAGAGGACTATAATCATTGACTGCTGAACTGTGTGACCAAGTAGACTATTATGATTGGATGCTGAACAGTGTGACCCAGTAGACTATTATGATTGGATGCTGAAGTGTATAACCCCGTGGACTATAATGATTGGATGCTCAACTGTGTGACTCAGTAGACTATTATGATTGGATGCTGAAGTGTATAACCCCGTGGACTATAATGATTGGACGCTAAACAGTGTGATCCAGTGGACTAGAAAGATTGGATGCTCAACTGTGTGACTCAGTAGACTATTATGATTGGATGCTGAAGTGTATAACCCCGTGGACTATAATGATAGACTGCTGAACTGTGAGACCCTGTAGACAATTATTATTGGATGCTGAACTGTGTGGCCCAATGTACTATAATGATTGGATGCTGAACTTTGTAGCCCCGTGGACTATAATGATTGGATGCTGAACTGTGTGACCCAGTAGACTATTATGATTGGATGCTGAAGTGTGTGACCCAGTGGACTATAATGATTGGATGCTGAACTGTGTGACCCAGTGGACTATAATTATTGGATGCTGAACAGTGACCCAGTGGACTATAATGATTGGATGCTGAACAGTGTGACCCAGTGGACTATAATGATTGGATGCTGAAGTGTGTGACCCAGTGGACTATTATTATGGGATGCTGAACTGTGTAACCCAGAGTACTATAATGATTGACTGCTGAACTGTGTGACCCAGTGGACTATTATGATTGGATGCTGAACTGTGTGACACAGTTGGCTATAATGGTTGGATGCTGAACTGTGTGACCCAGTGGACTATAATGATTGGATGCTGAACTATGTAACCCAGTGGACTATAATGATTGACTGCTGAAGTGTGTGACCCAGTGGACTATTATTATTGGATGCTGAACTGTGTAACCCAGAGAACTATAATGATTGACTGCTGAACTGTGTGACCCAGTAAACTATTATGATTGGATGCTGAACTGTGTGACACAGTGGGCTATAATGGTTGGATGCTGAACTGTGTGACCCAGTGGACTATAATGTTTGACTGCTTTACTGTGTAACCCAGAGGACTATAATCATTGACTGCTGAACTGTGTGACCAAGTAGACTATTATGATTGGATGCTGAACAGTGTGACCCAGTAGACTATTATGATTGGATGCTGAAGTGTATAACCCCGTGGACTATAATGATTAGATGCTGAACTGTGTGACTCAGTAGACTATTATGATTGGATGCTGAAGTGTATAACCCCGTGGACTATAAAGATTGGATGCTAAACAGTGTGATCCAGTGGACTATAAAGATTGCATGCTCAACTGTGTGACTCAGTAGACTATTATGATTGGATGCTGAAGTGTATAACCCCGTGGACTATAATGATAGACTACTGAACTGTGAGACCCTGTAGACAATTATTATTGGAAGCCGAACTGTGTGGCCCAGTGTACTATAATGATTGGATGCTGAACTGTGTGACCCAGTGGACTATAATGATTGGACGCTGAACTGTATGACCCAGAGGACGATTATGATTGGATGCTGAAGTGTGTAACCCAGTGGACTATAATGATTGGATGCTGAACTGTGTGACCCAGTGGACTATAATGATTGGACGCTGAACTGTATGACCCAGTGGACTATAATGATTGGATGCTGAACTGTGTGACCCAGTGGACTATAATGATTGGATGCTGAACAGTGTGACCCAGTAGACTATTATGATTGGATGCTGAAGTGTGTGACCCAGTGGACTATAATGATTGGATGCTGAACAGTGTGACCCAGTGGACTATATGATTGGATGCTGAACAGTGTGACCCAGTGGACTATAATGATTGGATGCTGAAGTGTGTGACCCAGTGGACTATAATGATTGGATGCTGAACAGTGTGACCCAGTGGACTATATGATTGGATGCTGAACAGTGTGACCCAGTGGACTATAATGATTGGATGCTGAAGTGTGTGACCCAGTGGACTATAATGATTGGATGCTGAACAGTATGACCCAGTGGACTATAATGATTAACTGCAGAACTGTGTGACCCAGTGGACTATAATGATTGGATGCTGAACTGTGTGACCCAGTGGACTATAATGATTGGATGCTGAACTGTTTGACACAGTGGGCTATAATGGTTGGATGCTGAACTGTGTGACCCAGTGGACTATAATGATTGGATGCTGAACTATTTAACCCAGTGGACTATAATGATTGGATGCTGAACTGTGTGACCCAGTGGACTATAATGATTGGATGCTGAACTGTGTGACCCAGTAAACTATTATGATTGGATGCTGAAGTGTGTGACCCTGTGGACTATAATGATTCACTGCTGACGTGTGTGATCCAGTGGACTATAATGATTGGATGCTGAAGTGTATAACCCCGTGGACTATAATGATTGGATGCTAAACAGTGTGATCCAGTGGACTATAAAGATTGCATGCTCAACTGTGTGACTCAGTAGACTATTATGATTGGATGCTGAAGTGCATAACCCCGTGGACTATAATGATAGACTACTGAACTGTGAGACCCTGTAGACAATTATTATTGGAAGCCGAACTGTGTGGCCCAGTGTACTATAATGATTGGATGCTGAACTGTGTGACCCAGTGGACTATAATGATTGGACGCTGAACTGTATGACCCAGAGGACGATTATGATTGGATGCTGAAGTGTGTAACCCAGTGGACTATAATGATTGGATGCTGAACTGTGTGACCCAGTGGACTATAATGATTGGACGCTGAACTGTATGACCCAGTGGACTATTATGATTGGATGCTGAACTGTGTGACCCAGTGGACTATAATGATTGGATGCTGAACAGTGTGACCCAGTAGACTATTATGATTGGATGCTGAAGTGTGTGACCCAGTGGACTATAATGATTGGATGCTGAACAGTGTGACCCAGTGGACTATATGATTGGATGCTGAACAGTGTGACCCAGTGGACTATAATGATTGGATGCTGAAGTGTGTGACCCAGTGGACTATAATGATTGGATGCTGAACAGTGTGACCCAGTGGACTATATGATTGGATGCTGAACAGTGTGACCCAGTGGACTATAATGATTGGATGCTGAAGTGTGTGACCCAGTGGACTATAATGATTGGATGCTGAACAGTATGACCCAGTGGACTATAATGATTAACTGCAGAACTGTGTGACCCAGTGGACTATAATGATTGGATGCTGAACTGTGTGACCCAGTGGACTATAATGATTGGATGCTGAACTGTTTGACACAGTGGGCTATAATGGTTGGATGCTGAACTGTGTGACCCAGTGGACTATAATGATTGGATGCTGAACTATTTAACCCAGTGGACTATAATGATTGGATGCTGAACTGTGTGACCCAGTGGACTATAATGATTGGATGCTGAACTGTGTGACCCAGTAAACTATTATGATTGGATGCTGAAGTGTGTGACCCAGTGGACTATAATGATTCACTGCTGACGTGTGTGATCCAGTGGACTATAATGATTGGATGCTGAACTCTGTAACCCAGTGGACAATAATGATTGACTACTGAACTGTGTGAGCAAGTAGACTATTATGATTGGATGCTGAACTGTGTGACCCAGTGGACTATAATGATTGGATGCTGAACTGTGTGACCCAGTAGACTATTATGATTGGATGCTGATGTGTGTAACCCCGTGGACTATAATGATTGACTGCTGAAGTGTGTGACCCAGTAAACTATTATGATTGGATGCTGGACTGTGTGACACAGTTGGCTATAATGGTTGGATGCTGAACTGTGTGACCCAGTGGACTATAATGATTGGATGCTGAACTATGTAACCCAGTGGATTATAATGATTGACTGCTTAAGTGTGTAACCCAGTGGACTATAATGATTGACTGCTGAAGTGTGTGACCCAGAGGACTATTATGATTGAATGCTGAAGTGTGTGACCCAGTGGACTATAATGATTGGATACTGAACAGTGTGACCCAGTGGCCTATAATGATTGGATGCTGAACTGTGTGATCCAGTAGACTATAATGATTGGAAGCTGAACAGTGTGACCCAGTGGACTATAATGATTGGATGCTGAACTGTGTGACCCAGTGGACTATAATGATTGGATGCTGAACTGTGTGACCCAGTGGACTATAATGATTGGATACTGAACAGTGTGACCAGTAGACTATTATGATTGGATGCTGAAGTGTGTGACCCAGTGGACTATAATGATTGGATGCTGAACTGTGTGACCCAGTGGACTATAATGATTGGATGCTGAACTGTGTGACCCAGTGGACTATAATGATTGAATGCTGGGCGTGTGACCAAAAGGACTAGAATGGTTGGATGCTGAACAGTGTGACCCAGTGGACTATAATGATTGGATGCTGAACTGTGTGACCCAGTGGACTATAATGATTGCATGCTGAACAGTGTGACCCAGTAGACTATTATGATTGGATGCTGAGGTGCGTATCCCCGTGGACAATAATGATTGACTGCTGAAGTGTGTGACCCAGTAAACTATTATGATTGGATGCTGAACTGTGTGACACAGTTGGCTATAATGGTTGGATGCTGAACTGTGTGACCCAGTGGACTATAATGATTGGATGCTGAACTATGTAACCCAGTGGACTATAATGATTGACTGCTGAAGTGTGTAACCCAGTGGACTATAATGATTGACTGCTAAAGTATGTGACCCTGAGGACTATTATGATTGGATGCTGAAGTGTGTAACCCAGTGGAATATAATGATTGAATGCTGAACTGTGTGACCCAGTGGACTATAATGATTGGACGCTGAACTGTATGACCCAGTGGACTATAATGATTGGATGCTGAACTGTGTGACCCAGTGGACTATAATGATTGGATGCTGAACAGTGTGACCCAGTAGACTATTATGATTGGATGCTGAAGTGTGTGACCCAGTGGACTATAATGATTGGATGCTGAACTGTGTGACCCAGTGGACTATAATGGTTGGATGCTGAACTGTGTGACCCAGTGGACTATAATGATTGGATGCTGAACTGTGTGACCCAGTGGACTATAATGATTGAATGCTGGGCGTGTGACCCAAAGGACTAGAATGGTTGGATGCTGAACAGTGTGACCCAGTGGACTATAATGATTGGATGCTGAACTGTGTGACCCAGTGGACTATAATGATTGCTTGCTGAACAGTGTGACCCAGTAGACTATTATGATTGGATGCTGAAGTGCGTAACCCCGTGGACAATAATGATTGACTGCTGAAGTGTGTGACCCAGTAAACTATTATGATTGGATGCTGAACTGTGTGACACAGTTGGCTATAATGGTTGGATGCTGAACTGTGTGACCCAGTGGACTATAATGATTGGATGCTGAACTATGTAACCCAGTGGACTATAATGATTGACTGCTGAAGTGTGTAACCCAGTGGATTATAATGATTGACTGCTGACGTGTGTGACCCAGAGGACTATTATGATTGGATGCTGAAGTGTGTAACCCAGTGGACTATAATGATTGGATGCTGAACTGTGTGACCCAGTGGACTATAATGATTGGACGCTGAACTGTATGACCCAGTGGACTATAATGATTGGATGCTGAACTGTGTGACCCAGTGGACTATAATGATTGGATGCTGAACAGTGTGACCCAGTAAACTATTATGATTGGATGCTGAAGTGTGTGACCCAGTGGACTATAATGATTGGATGCAGAACTGTGTGACCCAGTGGACTATAATGGTTGGATGCTGAACTGTGTGACCCAGTGGACTATAATGGTTGGATGCTGAACTGTGTGACCCAGTGGACCATAATGATTGAATGCTGGGCGTGTGACCCAGTGGACTATAATGGTTGGATGCTGAACAGTGTGACCCAGTGGACTATAATGATTGGATGCTGAACAGTGTGACCCAGTGGACTATAATGATTAGATGCTGAACAGTGTGACCCAGTGGACTATAATGATTGGATGCTGAACAGTGTGACCCAGTGGACTATAATGATTGGATGCTGAACTGTGTGACCCAGAGGACTATAATGATTGGATGATGAACAGTGTGACCCAGTAGACTATTATGGTTGGATGCTGAAGTGTGTAACCCCGTGGACTATAATGTTTGACTGCTGAAGTGTGTGACCCAGTAAACTATTATGATTGGATGCTGAACTGTGTGGCACAGTTGGCTATAATGTTTGGATGCTGAACTGTGTGACCCAGTGGACTATAATGATTGGATGCTGAACTATGTAACCCAGTGGACTATAATGATTGACTGCTGAAGTGTGTAACCCAGTGGACTATAATGATTGACTGCTGAAGTGTGTGACCCAGAGGACTATTATGATTGGATGCTGAAGTGTGTGACCGAGTGGACTATAATGATTGGATGCTGAACTGTGTGACCCAGTGGACTATAATGATTGGACGCTGAACTGTGTGACCTAGTGGACTATAATGATTGGATGCTGAACTGTGTGACCCAGTGGACTATAATGATTTGATGCTGAACAGTGTGACCCAGTAGACTATTATGATTGGATGCTGAAGTGTGTGACCCAGTGGACTATAATGATTGGATGCTGAACTGTGTGATCCAGTGGACTATAATGATTGGATGCTGAACTGTGTGACCCAGTGGACTATAATGATTGTATGCTGAACATTGTGACCCAGTGGACTATAATGATTGGATACTGAACAGTGTGACCCAGTGGACTATAATGATTGGATGCTGAACAGTGTGACCCAGTGGACTATAATGATTGGATGCTGAACAGTGTGACCCAGTGGACTATAATGATTTGATGCTGAACAGTGTGACCCAGTGGACTATAATGATTGGATGCTGAACAGTGTGACCCAGTGGACTATAATGATTAGATGCTGAACAGTGTGACCCAGTGGACTATAATGATTGGATGCTGAACAGTGTGACCCAGTGGACTATAATGATTGGATGCTGAAGTGTGTGACCCAGTGGACTATAATGATTGGATGCTGAACTGTGTGACCCAGTGGACTATAATGGTTGGATGCTGAACTGTGTGACCCAGTGGACTATAATGATTGGATGCTGAACTGTGTGACCCAGTGGACTATAATGATTGAATGCTGGGCGTGTGACCCAAAGGACTAGAATGGTTGGATGCTGAACAGTGTGACCCAGTGGACTATAATGCTTGGATGCTGAACTGTGTGACCCAGTGGACTATAATGATTGCATGCTGAACAGTGTGACCCAGTAGACTATTATGATTGGATGCTGAAGTGCGTAACCCCGTGGACAATAATGATTGACTGCTGAAGTGTGTGACCCAGTAAATTATTATGATTGGATGCTGAACTGTGTGACCCAGTGGACTATAATGAATGGATGCTGAACTGTGTGACCCAGTGGACCATAATGATTGAATGCTGGGCGTGTGACCCAGTGGACTATAATGGTTGGATGCTGAACAGTGTGACCCAGTGGACTATAATGATTGGATGCTGAACAGTGTGACCCAGTGGACTATAATGATTAGATGCTGAACAGTGTGACCCAGTGGACTATAATGATTGGATGCTGAACAGTGTGACCCAGTGGACTATAATGATTGGATGCTGAACTGTGTGACCCAGTGGACTATAATGATTGGATGATGAACTGTGTGATCCAGTGGACTATAATGATTGGATGCTGAACAGTGTGACCCAGTAGACTATTATGATTGGATGCTGAAGTGTGTAACCCCGTGGACTATAATGATTGACTGCTGAAGTGTGTGACCCAGTAAACTATTATGATTGGATGCTGAACTGTGTGGCACAGTTGGCTATAATGGTTGGATGCTGAACTGTGTGACCCAGTGGACTATAATGATTGGATGCTGTACTATGTAACCCAGTGGACTATAATGATTGACTGCTGAAGTGTGTAACCCAGTGGACTATAATGACTGACTGCTGAAGTGTGTGACCCAGAGGACTATTATGATTGGATGCTGAAGTGTGTGACCGAGTGGACTATAATGATTGGATGCTGAACTGTGTGACCCAGTGGACTATAATGATTGGACGCTGAACTGTGTGACCTAGTGGACTATAATGATTGGATGCTGAACTGTGTGACCCAGTGGACTATAATGATTGGATGCTGAACAGTGTGACCCAGTAGACTATTATGATTGGATGCTGAAGTGTGTGACCCAGTGGACTATAATGATTGGATGCTGAACTGTGTGATCCAGTGGACTATAATGATTGGATGCTGAACTGTGTGACCCAGTGGACTATAATGATTGAATGCTGGGCGTGTGACCCATTGGACTATAATGGTTGGATGCTGAACAGTGTGACCCAGTGGACTATAATGATTGGATGCTGAACTGTGTGACCCAGTGGACTATAATGATTGGATGATGAACTGTGTGACCCAGTGGACTATAATGGTTGGATGCTGAACTGTGTGACCCAGTGGACTATAATGATTGGATGCTGAACTGTGTGACCCAGTGGACTATAATGATTGAATGCTGGGCGTGTGACCCAAAGGACTAGAATGGTTGGATGCTGAACAGAGTGACCCAGTGGACTATAATGATTGGATGCTGAACAGTGTGACCCAGTGGACTATAATGATTGCATGCTGAACAATGTGACCCAGTAGACTATTATGATTGGATGCTGAAGTGCGTAACCCCGTGGACAATAATGATTGACTGCTGAAGTGTGTGACCCAGTAAACTATTATGATTGGATGCTGAACTGTGTGACACAGTTGGCTATAATGGTTGGATGCTGAACTGTGTGACCCAGTGGACTATAATGATTGGATGCTGAACTATGTAACCCAGTGGACTATAATGATTGACTGCTGAAGTGTGTAACCCAGTGGACTATAATGATTGACTGCTGAAGTGTGTGACCCAGAGGACTATTATGATTGGATGCTGAAGTGTGTAACCCAGTGGACTATAATGATTGGATGCTGAACTGTGTGACCCAGTGGACTATAATGATTGGACGCTGAACTGTATGACCCAGTGGACTATAATGATTGGATGCTGAACTGTGTGACCCAGTGGACTATAATGATTGGATGCTGAACAGTGTGACCCAGTAGACTATTATGATTGGATGCTGAAGTGTGTGACCCAGTGGACTATAATGATTGGATGCTGAACTGTGTGACCCAGTGGACTATAATGGTTCGATGCTGAACTGTGTGACCCAGTGGACTATAATGATTGGATGCTGAACTGTGTGACCCAGTGGACTATAATGATTGAATGCTGGGCGTGTGACCCAAAGGACTAGAATGGTTGGATGCTGAACAGTGTGACCCAGTGGACTATAATGATTGCGTGCTGAACAGTGTGACCCAGTAGACTATTATGATTGGATGCTGAAGTGCGTAACCCCGTGGACAATAATGATTGATTGCTGAAGTGTGTGACCCAGTAAACTATTATGATTGGATGCTGAACTGTGTGACACAGTTGGCTATAATGGTTGGATGCTGAACTGTGTGACCCAGTAGACTATAATGTTTGGTTGCTGAACTATGTAACCCAGTGGACTATAATGATTGACTGCTGAAGTGTGTAACCCAGTGGACTATAATGATTGACTGCTGAAGTGTGTGACCCAGAGGACTATTATGATTGGATGCTGAAGTGTGTAACCCAGTGGACTATAATAATTGGATGCTGAACTGTGTGACCCAGTGGACTATAATGATTGGAGGCTGAACTGTATGACCCAGTGGACTATAATGATTGGATGCTGAAATGTGTGACCCAGTGGACTATAATGATTGGATGCTGAACAGTGTGACCCAATAGACTATTATGATTGGATGCTGAAGTGTGTGACCCAGTGGACTATAATGATTGGATGCTGAACTGTGTGACCCAGTGGACTATAATGGTTGGATGCTGAACTGTGTGACCCAGTGGACTATAATGGTTGGATGCTGAACTGTGTGACCCAGTGGACCATAATGATTGAATGCTGGGCGTGTGACCCAGTGGACTATAATGGTTGGATGCTGAACAGTGTGACCCAGTGGACTATAATGATTGGATGCTGAACAGTGTGACCCAGTGGACTATAATGATTAGATGCTGAACAGTGTGACCCAGTGGACTATAATGATTGGATGCTGAACAGTGTGACCCAGTGGACTATAATGATTGGATGCTGAACTGTGTGACCCAGTGGACTATAAGGATTGGATGATGAACTGTGTGATCCAGTGGACTATAATGATTGGATGCTGAACAGTGTGACCCAGTAGACTATTATGATTGGATGCTGAAGTGTGTAACCCCGTGGACTATAATGATTGACTGCTGAAGTGTGTGACCCAGTAAACTATTATGATTGGATGCTGAACTGCGTGGCACAGTTGGCTATAATGGTTGGATGCTGAACTGTGTGACCCAGTGGACTATAATGATTGGATGCTGAACAGTGTGGCCAGTAGACTATTATGATTGGATGCTGAAGTGTGTGACCCAGTGGACTATAATGATTGGATGCTGAACTGTGTGATCCAGTGGACTATAATGATTGGATGCTGAACTGTGTGACCCAGTGGACTATAATGATTGAATGCTGGGCGTGTGACCCAAAGGACTATAATGGTTGGATGCTGAACAGTGTGACCCAGTGGACTATAATGATTGGATGCTGAACAGTGAGACCCAGTGGACTATAATGATTAGATGCTGAACAGTGTGACCCAGTGGACTATAATGATTGGATGCTGAACTGTGTGACCCAGTGGACTATAATGATTGGATGATGAACTGTGTGACCCAGTGGACTATAATTGTTGGATGCTGAACTGTGTGACCCAGTGGACTATAATGATTTGATGCTGAACTGTGTGACCCAGTGGACTATAATGATTGAATGCTGGGCGTGTGACCCAAAGGACTAGAATGGTTGGATGCTGAACAGTGTGACCCAGTGGACTATAATGATTGGATGCTGAACTGTGTGACCCAGTGGACTATAATGATTGCATGCTGAACAGTGTGACCCAGTAGACTATTATGATTGGATGCTGAAGTGCGTAACCCCGTGGACAATAATGATTGACTGCTGAAGTGTGTGACCCAGTAAACTATTATGATTGGATGCTGAACTGTGTGACCCAGTGGACTATAATGGTTGGATGCTGAACTGTGTGACCCAGTGGACCATAATGATTGAATGCTGGGCGTGTGACCCAGTGGACTATAATGGTTGGATGCTGAACAGTGTGACCCAGTGGACTATAATGATTGGATGCTGAACAGTGTGACCCAGTGGACTATAATGATTGGATGCTGAACAGTGTGACCCAGTGGACTATAATGATTGGATGCTGAACTGTGTGACCCAGTGGACTATAATGATTGGATGATGAACTGTGTGATCCAGTGGACTATAATGATTGGATGCTGAACAGTGTGACCCAGTAGACTATTATGATTGGATGCTGAAGTGTGTAACCCCGTGGACTATAATGATTGACTGCTGAAGTGTGTGACCCAGTAAACTATTATGATTGGATGCTGAACTGTGTGGCACAGTTGGCTATAATGGTTGGATGCTGAACTGTGTGACCCAGTGGACTATAATGATTGGATGCAGAACTATGTAACCCAGTGGACTATAATGATTGACTGCTGAAGTGTGTAACCCAGTGGACTATAATGATTGACTGCTGAAATGTGTGACCCAGAGGACTATTATGATTGGATGCTGAAGTGTGTGACCGAGTGGACTATAATGTTTGGATGCTGAACTGTGTGACCCAGTGGACTATAATGATTGGACGCTGAACTGTGTGACCTAGTGGACTATAATGATTGGATGCTGCACTGTGTGACCCAGTGGACTATAATGATTGGATGCTGAACAGTGTGACCCAGTAGACTATTATGATTGGATGCTGAAGTGTGTGACCCAGTGGACTATAATGTTTGGATGCTGAACTGTGTGATCCAGTGGACTATAATGATTGGATGCTGAACTGTGTGACCCAGTGGACTATAATGGTTGGATGCTGAACTGTGTGACCCAGTGGACCATAATGATTGAATGCTGGGCGTGTGACCCAGTGGACTATAATGATTGGATGCTGAACTGTGTGACCCAGTGGACTATAATGATTTGATGCTGAACAGTGTGACCCAGTAGACTATTATGATTGGATGCTGAAGTGTGTGACCCAGTGGACTATAATGATTGGATGCTGAACTGTGTGATCCAGTGGACTATAATGATTGGATGCTGAACTGTGTGACCCAGTGGACTATAATGATTGTATGCTGAACATTGTGACCCAGTGGACTATAATGATTGGATACTGAACAGTGTGACCCAGTGGACTATAATGATTGGATGCTGAACAGTGTGACCCAGTGGACTATAATGATTGGATGCTGAACAGTGTGACCCAGTGGACTATAATGATTTGATGCTGAACAGTGTGACCCAGTGGACTATAATGATTGGATGCTGAACAGTGTGACCCAGTGGACTATAATGATTAGATGCTGAACAGTGTGACCCAGTGGACTATAATGATTGGATGCTGAACAGTGTGACCCAGTGGACTATAATGATTCGATGCTGAAGTGTGTGACCCAGTGGACTATAATGATTGGATGCTGAACTGTGTGACCCAGTGGACTATAATGGTTGGATGCTGAACTGTGTGACCCAGTGGACTATAATGATTGGATGCTGAACTGTGTGACCCAGTGGACTATAATGATTGAATGCTGGGCGTGTGACCCAAAGGACTAGAATGGTTGGATGCTGAACAGTGTGACCCAGTGGACTATAATGCTTGGATGCTGAACTGTGTGACCCAGTGGACTATAATGATTGCATGCTGAACAGTGTGACCCAGTAGACTATTATGATTGGATGCTGAAGTGCGTAACCCCGTGGACAATAATGATTGACTGCTGAAGTGTGTGACCCAGTAAATTATTATGATTGGATGCTGAACTGTGTGACCCAGTGGACTATAATGATTGGATGCTGAACTGTGTGACCCAGTGGACCATAATGATTGAATGCTGGGCGTGTGACCCAGTGGACTATAATGGTTGGATGCTGAACAGTGTGACCCAGTGGACTATAATGATTGGATGCTGAACAGTGTGACCCAGTGGACTATAATGATTAGATGCTGAACAGTGTGACCCAGTGGACTATAATGATTGGATGCTGAACAGTGTGACCCAGTGGACTATAATGATTGGATGCTGAACTGTGTGACCCAGTGGACTATAATGATTGGATGATGAACTGTGTGATCCAGTGGACTATAATGATTGGATGCTGAACAGTGTGACCCAGTAGACTATTATGATTGGATGCTGAAGTGTGTAACCCCGTGGACTATAATGATTGACTGCTGAAGTGTGTGACCCAGTAAACTATTATGATTGGATGCTGAACTGTGTGGCACAGTTGGCTATAATGGTTGGATGCTGAACTGTGTGACCCAGTGGACTATAATGATTGGATGCTGAACTATGTAACCCAGTGGACTATAATGATTGACTGCTGAAGTGTGTAACCCAGTGGACTATAATGACTGACTGCTGAAGTGTGTGACCCAGAGGACTATTATGATTGGATGCTGAAGTGTGTGACCGAGTGGACTATAATGATTGGATGCTGAACTGTGTGACCCAGTGGACTATAATGATTGGACGCTGAACTGTGTGACCTAGTGGACTATAATGATTGGATGCTGAACTGTGTGACCCAGTGGACTATAATGATTGGATGCTGAACAGTGTGACCCAGTAGACTATTATGATTGGATGCTGAAGTGTGTGACCCAGTGGACTATAATGATTGGATGCTGAACTGTGTGATCCAGTGGACTATAATGATTGGATGCTGAACTGTGTGACCCAGTGGACTATAATGATTGAATGCTGGGCGTGTGACCCATTGGACTATAATGGTTGGATGCTGAACAGTGTGACCCAGTGGACTATAATGATTGGATGCTGAACTGTGTGACCCAGTGGACTATAATGATTGGATGATGAACTGTGTGACCCAGTGGACTATAATGGTTGGATGCTGAACTGTGTGACCCAGTGGACTATAATGATTGGATGCTGAACTGTGTGACCCAGTGGACTATAATGATTGAATGCTGGGCGTGTGACCCAAAGGACTAGAATGGTTGGATGCTGAACAGAGTGACCCAGTGGACTATAATGATTGGATGCTGAACTGTGTGACCCAGTGGACTATAATGATTGCATGCTGAACAATGTGACCCAGTAGACTATTATGATTGGATGCTGAAGTGCGTAACCCCGTGGACAATAATGATTGGATGCTGAACTGTGTGACACAGTTGGCTATAATGGTTGGATGCTGAACTGTGTGACCCAGTGGACTATAATGATTGGATGCTGAACTATGTAACCCAGTGGACTATAATGATTGACTGCTGAAGTGTGTAACCCAGTGGACTATAATGATTGACTGCTGAAGTGTGTGACCCAGAGGACTATTATGATTGGATGCTGAAGTGTGTAACCCAGTGGACTATAATGATTGGATGCTGAACTGTGTGACCCAGTGGACTATAATGATTGGACGCTGAACTGTATGACCCAGTGGACTATAATGATTGGATGCTGAACTGTGTGACCCAGTGGACTATAATGATTGGATGCTGAACAGTGTGACCCAGTAGACTATTATGATTGGATGCTGAAGTGTGTGACCCAGTGGACTATAATGATTGGATGCTGAACTGTGTGACCCAGTGGACTATAATGGTTCGATGCTGAACTGTGTGACCCAGTGGACTATAATGATTGGATGCTGAACTGTGTGACCCAGTGGACTATAATGATTGAATGCTGGGCGTGTGACCCAAAGGACTAGAATGGTTGGATGCTGAACAGTGTGACCCAGTGGACTATAATGATTGCGTGCTGAACAGTGTGACCCAGTAGACTATTATGATTGGATGCTGAAGTGCGTAACCCCGTGGACAATAATGATTGATTGCTGAAGTGTGTGACCCAGTAAACTATTATGATTGGATGCTGAACTGTGTGACACAGTTGGCTATAATGGTTGGATGCTGAACTGTGTGACCCAGTAGACTATAATGTTTGGTTGCTGAACTATGTAACCCAGTGGACTATAATGATTGACTGCTGAAGTGTGTAACCCAGTGGACTATAATGATTGACTGCTGAAGTGTGTGACCCAGAGGACTATTATGATTGGATGCTGAAGTGTGTAACCCAGTGGACTATAATAATTGGATGCTGAACTGTGTGACCCAGTGGACTATAATGATTGGAGGCTGAACTGTATGACCCAGTGGACTATAATGATTGGATGCTGAAATGTGTGACCCAGTGGACTATAATGATTGGATGCTGAACAGTGTGACCCAATAGACTATTATGATTGGATGCTGAAGTGTGTGACCCAGTGGACTATAATGATTGGATGCTGAACTGTGTGACCCAGTGGACTATAATGGTTGGATGCTGAACTGTGTGACCCAGTGGACTATAATGGTTGGATGCTGAACTGTGTGACCCAGTGGACCATAATGATTGAATGCTGGGCGTGTGACCCAGTGGACTATAATGGTTGGATGCTGAACAGTGTGACCCAGTGGACTATAATGATTGGATGCTGAACAGTGTGACCCAGTGGACTATAATGATTAGATGCTGAACAGTGTGACCCAGTGGACTATAATGATTGGATGCTGAACAGTGTGACCCAGTGGACTATAATGATTGGATGCTGAACTGTGTGACCCAGTGGACTATAAGGATTGGATGATGAACTGTGTGATCCAGTGGACTATAATGATTGGATGCTGAACAGTGTGACCCAGTAGACTATTATGATTGGATGCTGAAGTGTGTAACCCCGTGGACTATAATGATTGACTGCTGAAGTGTGTGACCCAGTAAACTATTATGATTGGATGCTGAACTGCGTGGCACAGTTGGCTATAATGGTTGGATGCTGAACTGTGTGACCCAGTGGACTATAATGATTGGATGCTGAACAGTGTGGCCAGTAGACTATTATGATTGGATGCTGAAGTGTGTGACCCAGTGGACTATAATGATTGGATGCTGAACTGTGTGATCCAGTGGACTATAATGATTGGATGCTGAACTGTGTGACCCAGTGGACTATAATGATTGAATGCTGGGCGTGTGACCCAAAGGACTATAATGGTTGGATGCTGAACAGTGTGACCCAGTGGACTATAATGATTGGATGCTGAACAGTGAGACCCAGTGGACTATAATGATTAGATGCTGAACAGTGTGACCCAGTGGACTATAATGATTGGATGCTGAACTGTGTGACCCAGTGGACTATAATGATTGGATGATGAACTGTGTGACCCAGTGGACTATAATTGTTGGATGCTGAACTGTGTGACCCAGTGGACTATAATGATTTGATGCTGAACTGTGTGACCCAGTGGACTATAATGATTGAATGCTGGGCGTGTGACCCAAAGGACTAGAATGGTTGGATGCTGAACAGTGTGACCCAGTGGACTATAATGATTGGATGCTGAACTGTGTGACCCAGTGGACTATAATGATTGCATGCTGAACAGTGTGACCCAGTAGACTATTATGATTGGATGCTGAAGTGCGTAACCCCGTGGACAATAATGATTGACTGCTGAAGTGTGTGACCCAGTAAACTATTATGATTGGATGCTGAACTGTGTGACCCAGTGGACTATAATGGTTGGATGCTGAACTGTGTGACCCAGTGGACCATAATGATTGAATGCTGGGCGTGTGACCCAGTGGACTATAATGGTTGGATGCTGAACAGTGTGACCCAGTGGACTATAATGATTGGATGCTGAACAGTGTGACCCAGTGGACTATAATGATTGGATGCTGAACAGTGTGACCCAGTGGACTATAATGATTGGATGCTGAACTGTGTGACCCAGTGGACTATAATGATTGGATGATGAACTGTGTGATCCAGTGGACTATAATGATTGGATGCTGAACAGTGTGACCCAGTAGACTATTATGATTGGATGCTGAAGTGTGTAACCCCGTGGACTATAATGATTGACTGCTGAAGTGTGTGACCCAGTAAACTATTATGATTGGATGCTGAACTGTGTGGCACAGTTGGCTATAATGGTTGGATGCTGAACTGTGTGACCCAGTGGACTATAATGATTGGATGCAGAACTATGTAACCCAGTGGACTATAATGATTGACTGCTGAAGTGTGTAACCCAGTGGACTATAATGATTGACTGCTGAAATGTGTGACCCAGAGGACTATTATGATTGGATGCTGAAGTGTGTGACCGAGTGGACTATAATGTTTGGATGCTGAACTGTGTGACCCAGTGGACTATAATGATTGGACGCTGAACTGTGTGACCTAGTGGACTATAATGATTGGATGCTGCACTGTGTGACCCAGTGGACTATAATGATTGGATGCTGAACAGTGTGACCCAGTAGACTATTATGATTGGATGCTGAAGTGTGTGACCCAGTGGACTATAATGATTGGATGCTGAACTGTGTGATCCAGTGGACTATAATGATTGGATGCTGAACTGTGTGACCCAGTGGACTATAATGATTGAATGCTGGGCGTGTGACCCATTGGACTATAATGGTTGGATGCTGAACAGTGTGACCCAGTGGACTATAATGATTGGATGCTGAACAGTGTGACCCAGTGGACTTTAATGATTGGATGCTGAACAGTGTGACCCAGTGGACTATAATGATTGGATGCTGAACTGTGTGACCCAGTGGACTATAATGATTGGATGATGAACTGTGTGACCCAGTGGACTATAATGGTTGGATGCTGAACTGTGTGACCCAGTGGACTATAATGATTGGATGCTGAGCTGTGTGACCCAGTGGACTATAATGATTGAATGCTGGGCGTGTGACCCAAAGGACTAGAATGGTTGGATGCTGAACAGAGTGACCCAGTGGACTATAATGATTGGATGCTGAACTGTGTGACCCAGTGGACTATATTAATTGCATGCTGAACAGTGTGACCCAGTAGACTATTATGATTGGATGCTGAAGTGCGTAACCCCGTGGACAATAATGATTGACTGCTGAAGTGTGTGACCCAGTAAACTATTATGATTGGATGCTGAACTGTGTGACACAGTTGGCTATAATGGTTGGATGCTGAACTGTGTGACCCAGTGGACTATAATGATTGGAAGCTGAACTATGTAACCCAGTGGACTATAATGATTGACTGCTGAAGTGTGTAACCCAGTGGACTATAATGATTGACTGCTGAAGTGTGTGACCCAGAGGACTATTATGATTGGATGCTGAAGTGTGTAACCCAGTGGACTATAATGATTGGATGCTGAACTGTGTGACCCAGTGGACTATAATGATTGGACGCTGAACTGTATGACCCAATGGACTATAATGATTGGATGCTGAACTGTGTGACCCAGTGGAATATAATGATTGGATGCTGAACAGTGTGACCCAGTAGACTATTATGATTGGATGCTGAAGTGTGTGACCCTGTGGACTATAATGATTGGATGCTGAACTGTGTGACCCAGTGGACTATAATGGTTGGATTCTAAACTGTGTGACCCAGTGGACTATAATGATTGGATGCTGAACTGTGTGACCCAGTGGACAATAATGATTGAATGCTGGGCGTGTGACCCAAAGGACTAGAATGGTTGGATGCTGAACAGTGTGACCCAGTGGACTATAATGATTGGATGCTGAACTGTGTGACCCAGTGGACTATAATGATTGCATGCTGAACAGTGTGACCCAGTAGACTATTATGATTGGATGCTGAAGTGCGTAACCCCGTGGACAATAATGATTGACTGCTGAAGTGTGTGACCCAGTAAACTATTATGATTGGATGCTGAACTGTGTGACACAGTTGGCTATAATGGTTGGATTCTGAACTGTGTGACCCAGTGGACTATAATGATTGACTGCTGAAGTGTGTAACCCAGTGGACTATAATGATTGACTGCTGAAGTGTGTGACCCAGAGGACTATTATGATTGGATGCTGAAGTGTGTAACCCAGTGGACTATAATGATTGGATGCTGAACTGTGTGACCCAGTGGACTATAATGATTGGACGCTGAACTGTATGACCCAGTGGACTATAATGATTGGATGCTGAACTGTGTGACCCAGTGGACTATAATGATTGAATGCTGGGCGTGTGATCCATTGGACTATAATGGTTGGATGCTGAACAGTGTGACCCAGTGGACTATAATGATTGGATGCTGAACTGTGTGACCCAGTGGACTATAATGATTGGACGCTGAACTGTATGACCCAGTGGACTATAATGATTGGATGCTGAACTGTGTGACCCAGTGGAATATAATGATTGGATGCTGAACAGTGTGACCCAGTAGACTATTATGATTGGATGCTGAAGTGTGTGACCCAGTGGACTATAATGATTGGATGCTGAACTGTGTGACCCAGTGGACTATAATGGTTGGATGCTAAACTGTGTGACCCAGTGGACTATAATGATTGGATGCTGAACTGTGTGACCCAGTGGACTATAATGATTGAATGCTGGGCGCGTGACCCAAAGGACTAGAATGGTTGGATGCTGAACAGTGTGACCCAGTGGACTATAATGATTGGATGCTGAACTGTGTGACCCAGTGGACTATAATTATTGCCTGCTGAACAGTGTGACCCAGTAGACTATTATGATTGGATGCTGAAGTGCGTAACCCCGTGGACAATAATGTTTGACTGCTGAAGTGTGTGACCCAGTAAACTATTATGATTGGATGCTGAACTGTGTGACACAGTTGGCTATAATGGTTGGATGCTGAACTGTGTGACCCAGTGGACTATAATGATTGGATGCTGAACTATGTAACCCAGTGGACTATAATGATTGACTGCTGAAGTGTGTAACCCAGTGGACTATAATGATTGACTGCTGAAGTGTGTGACCCAGAGGACTATTATGATTGGATGCTGAAGTGTGTAACCCAGTGGACTATAATGATTGGATGCTGAACTGTGTGACCCAGTGGACTATAATGATTGGACGCTGAACTGTATGACCCAGTGGACTATAATGATTGGATGCTGAACTGTGTGACCCAGTGGACTATAATGATTGGATGCTGAACAGTGTGACCCAGTAGACTATTATGATTGGATGCTGAAGTGTGTGACCCAGTAGACTATAATGATTGGATGCTGAACTGTGTGACCCAGTGGACTATAATGATTGGATGCTGAACTGTGTGACCCAGTGGACTATAATGGTTGGATGCTGAACTGTGTGACCCAGTGGACTATAATGATTGAATGCTGGGCGTGTGACCCAAAGGACTAGAATGGTTGGATGCTGAACAGTGTGACCCAGTGGACTATAATGATTGGATGCTGAACTGTGTGACCCAGTGGACTATAATGATTGCATGCTGAACAGTGTGACCCAGTAGACTATTATGATTGGATGCTGAAGTGCGTAACCCCGTGGACAATAATGATTGACTGCTGAAGTGTGTGACCCAGTATACTATTATGATTGGATGCTGAACTGTGTGACACAGTTGGCTATAATGGTTAGATGCTGAACTGTGTGACCCAGTGGACTATAATGATTGGATGCTGAACTATGTAACCCAGTGGACTATAATGATTGACTGCTGAAGTGTGTAACCCAGTGGACTATAATGATTGACTGCTGAAGTGTGTGACCCAGAGGACTATTATGATTGGATGCTGAAGTGTGTAACCCAGTGGACTATAATGATTGGATGCTGAACTGTGTGACCCAGTGGACTATAATGATTGGACGCTGAACTGTATGACCCAGTGGACTATAATGATTGGATGCTGAACTGTGTGACCCAGTGGACTATAATGATTGAATGCTGGGCGTGTGACCCATTGGACTATAATGGTTGGATGCTGAACAGTGTGACCCAGTGGACTATAATGATTGGATGCTGAACAGTGTGACCCAGTGGACTATAATGATTAGATGCTGAACAGTGTGACCCAGTGGACTATAATGATTGGATGCTGAACAGTGTGACCCAGTGGACTATAATGATTGGATGCTGAACTGTGTGACCCAGTGGACTATAATGATTGGATGATGAACTGTGTGACCCAGTGGACTATAATGGTTGGATGCTGAACTGTGTGACCCAGTGGACTATAATGATTGGATGCTGAGCTGTGTGACCCAGTGGACTATAATGATTGAATGCTGGGCGTGTGACCCAAAGGACTAGAATGGTTGGATGCTGAACAGAGTGACCCAGTGGACTATAATGATTGGATGCTGAACTGTGTGACCCAGTGGACTATATTGATTGCATGTTGAACAGTGTGACCCAGTAGACTATTATGATTGGATGCTGAAGTGCGTAACCCCGTGGACAATAATGATTGACTGCTGAAGTGTGTGACCCAGTAAACTATTATGATTGGATGCTGAACTGTGTGACACAGTTGGCTATAATGGTTGGAAGCTGAACTATGTAACCCAGTGGACTATAATGATTGACTGCTGAAGTGTGTAACCCAGTGGACTATAATGATTGACTGCTGAAGTGTGTGACCCAGAGGACTATTATGATTGGATGCTGAAGTGTGTAACCCAGTGGACTATAATGATTGGATGCTGAACTGTGTGACCCAGTGGACTATAATGATTGGACGCTGAACTGTATGACCCAATGGACTATAATGATTGGATGCTGAACTGTGTGACCCAGTGGAATATAATGATTGGATGCTGAACAGTGTGACCCAGTAGACTATTATGATTGGATGCTGAAGTGTGTGACCCAGTGGACTATAATGATTGGATGCTGAACTGTGTGACCCAGTGGACTATAATGGTTGGATGCTAAACTGTGTGACCCAGTGGACTATAATGATTGGATGCTGAACTGTGTGACCCAGTGGACTATAATGATTGAATGCTGGGCGCGTGACCCAAAGGACTAGAATGGTTGGATGCTGAACAGTGTGACCCAGTGGACTATAATGATTGGATGCTGAACTGTGTGACCCAGTGGACTATAATTATTGCCTGCTGAACAGTGTGACCCAGTAGACTATTATGATTGGATGCTGAAGTGCGTAACCCCGTGGACAATAATGTTTGACTGCTGAAGTGTGTGACCCAGTAAACTATTATGATTGGATGCTGAACTGTGTGACACAGTTGGCTATAATGGTTGGATGCTGAACTGTGTGACCCAGTGGACTATAATGATTGGATGCTGAACTATGTAACCCAGTGGACTATAATGATTGACTGCTGAAGTGTGTAACCCAGTGGACTATAATGATTGACTGCTGAAGTGTGTGACCCAGAGGACTATTATGATTGGATGCTGAAGTGTGTAACCCAGTGGACTATAATGATTGGATGCTGAACTGTGTGACCCAGTGGACTATAATGATTGGACGCTGAACTGTATGACCCAGTGGACTATAATGATTGGATGCTGAACTGTGTGACCCAGTGGACTATAATGATTGGATGCTGAACAGTGTGACCCAGTAGACTATTATGATTGGATGCTGAAGTGTGTGACCCAGTAGACTATAATGATTGGATGCTGAACTGTGTGACCCAGTGGACTATAATGATTGGATGCTGAACTGTGTGACCCAGTGGACTATAATGGTTGGATGCTGAACTGTGTGACCCAGTGGACTATAATGATTGAATGCTGGGCGTGTGACCCAAAGGACTAGAATGGTTGGATGCTGAACAGTGTGACCCAGTGGACTATAATGATTGGATGCTGAACTGTGTGACCCAGTGGACTATAATGATTGCATGCTGAACAGTGTGACCCAGTAGACTATTATGATTGGATGCTGAAGTGCGTAACCCCGTGGACAATAATGATTGACTGCTGAAGTGTGTGACCCAGTATACTATTATGATTGGATGCTGAACTGTGTGACACAGTTGGCTATAATGGTTAGATGCTGAACTGTGTGACCCAGTGGACTATAATGATTGGATGCTGAACTATGTAACCCAGTGGACTATAATGATTGACTGCTGAAGTGTGTAACCCAGTGGACTATAATGATTGACTGCTGAAGTGTGTGACCCAGAGGACTATTATGATTGGATGCTGAAGTGTGTAACCCAGTGGACTATAATGATTGGATGCTGAACTGTGTGACCCAGTGGACTATAATGATTGGACGCTGAACTGTATGACCCAGTGGACTATAATGATTGGATGCTGAACTGTGTGACCCAGTGGACTATAATGATTGAATGCTGGGCGTGTGACCCATTGGACTATAATGGTTGGATGCTGAACAGTGTGACCCAGTGGACTATAATGATTGGATGCTGAACAGTGTGACCCAGTGGACTATAATGATTAGATGCTGAACAGTGTGACCCAGTGGACTATAATGATTGGATGCTGAACAGTGTGACCCAGTGGACTATAATGATTGGATGCTGAACTGTGTGACCCAGTGGACTATAATGATTGGATGATGAACTGTGTGACCCAGTGGACTATAATGGTTGGATGCTGAACTGTGTGACCCAGTGGACTATAATGATTGGATGCTGAGCTGTGTGACCCAGTGGACTATAATGATTGAATGCTGGGCGTGTGACCCAAAGGACTAGAATGGTTGGATGCTGAACAGAGTGACCCAGTGGACTATAATGATTGGATGCTGAACTGTGTGACCCAGTGGACTATATTGATTGCATGTTGAACAGTGTGACCCAGTAGACTATTATGATTGGATGCTGAAGTGCGTAACCCCGTGGACAATAATGATTGACTGCTGAAGTGTGTGACCCAGTAAACTATTATGATTGGATGCTGAACTGTGTGACACAGTTGGCTATAATGGTTGGATGCTGAACTGTGTGACCCAGTGGACTATAATGATTGGATGCTGAAGTGTGTAACCCAGTGGACTATAATGATTGACTGCTGAAGTGTGTGACTCAGAGGACTATTATGATTGGATGCTGAAGTGTGTAACCCAGTGGACTATAATGACTGGATGCTGAACTTTGTGACCCAGTGGACTATAATGATTGGACGCTGAACTGTATGACCCAGTGGACTATAATGATTGGATGCTGAACTGTGTGACCCAGTGGAATATAATGATTGGATGCTGAACAGTGTGACCCAGTAGACTATTATGATTGGATGCTGAAGTGTGTGACCCAGTGGACTATAATGATTGGATGCTGAACTGTGTGACCCAGTGGACTATAATGGTTGGATGCTAAACTGTGTGACCCAGTGGACTATAATGATTGGATGCTGAACTGTGTGACCCAGTGGACTATAATGATTGAATGCTGGGCGCGTGACCCAAAGGACTAGAATGGTTGGATGCTGAACAGTGTGACCCAGTGGACTATAATGATTGGATGCTGAACTGTGTGACCCAGTGGACTATAATGATTGCATGCTGAACAGTGTGACCCAGTAGACTATTATGATTGGATGCTGAAGTGCGTAACCCCGTGGACAATAATGTTTGACTGCTGAAGTGTGTGACCCAGTAAACTATTATGATTGGATGCTGAACTGTGTGACACAGTTGGCTATAATGGTTGGATGCTGAACTGTGTGACCCAGTGGACTATAATGATTGGATGCTGAACTGTGTGGCCCAGTGGACTATAATGATTGGATGCTGAACAGTGTGACCCAGTAGACTATTATGATTGGATGCTGAAGTGTGTGACCCAGTGGACTATAATGATTGACTGCTGAAGTGTGTAACCCAGTGGACTATAATGATTGACTGCTGAAGTGTGTGACCCAGAGGATTATTATGATTGGATGCTGAAGTGTGTAACCCAGTGGACTATAATGATTGGATGCTGAACTGTGTGACCCAGTGGACTATAATGATTGGACGCTGAACTGTATGACCCAGTGGACTATAATGATTGGATGCTGAACTGTGTGACCCAGTGGACTATAATGATTGGATGCTGAACAGTGTGACCCAGTAGACTATTATGATTGGATGCTGAAGTGTGTGACCCAGTGGACTATAATGATTGGATGCTGAACTGTGTGACCCAGTGGACTATAATGATTGGATGCTGAACTGTGTGACCCAGTGGACTATAATGGTTGGATGCTGAACTGTGTGACCCAGTGGACCATAATGATTGAATGCTGGGCGTGTGACCCAGTGGACTATAATGGTTGGATGCTGAACAGTGTGACCCAGTGGACTATAATGATTGGATGCTGAACAGTGTGACCCAGTGGACTATAATGATTAGATGCTGAACAGTGTGACCCAGTGGACTATAATGATTGGATGCTGAACAGTGTGACCCAGTGGACTATAATGATTGGACGCTGAACTGTGTGATCCAGTGGACTATAATGATTGGATGCTGAACAGTGTGACCCAGTAGACTATTATGATTGGATGCTGAAGTGTGTAACCCCGTGGACTATAATGATTGACTGCTGAAGTGTGTGACCCAGTAAACTATTATGATTGGATGCTGAACTGCGTGGCACAGTTGGCTATAATGGTTGGATGCTGAACTGTGTGACCCAGTGGACTATAATGATTGGATGCTGAACAGTGTGACCAGTAGACTATTATGATTGGATGCTGAAGTGTGTGACCCAGTGGACGATAATGATTGGATGCTGAACTGTGTGACCCAGTGGACTATAATGATTGGATGCTGAACTGTGTGACCCAGTGGACTATAATGATTGAATGCTGGGCGTGTGACCCAAAGGACTAGAATGGTTGGATGCTGAACAGTGTGACCCAGTGGACTATAATGATTGGATGCTGAACTGTGTGGCCCAGTGGACTATAATGATTGCATGCTGAACTGTGTGACCCAGTAGACTATTATGATTGGATGCTGAAGTGCGGATCCCCGTGGACAATAATGATTGACTGCTGAAGTGTGTGACCCAGTAAACTATTATGATTGGATGCTGAACTGTGTGACACAGTTGGCTATAATGGTTGGATGCTGAACTGTGTGACTCAGTGGACTATAATGATTGGATGCTGAACTATGTAACCCAGTGGACTATAATGATTGACTGCTGAAGTGTGTAACCCAGTGGACTATAATGATTGACTGCTGAAGTGTGTGATCCAGAGGACTATTATGATTGGATGCTGAAGTGTGTAACCCAGTGGACTATAATGATTGGATGCTGAACTGTGTGACCCAGTGGACTATAATGATTGGACGCTGAACTGTATGAGCCAGTGGACTATAATGATTGGATGCTGAACTGTGTGACCCAGTGGACTATAATGATTGGATGCTGAACAGTGTGACCCAGTAGACTATTATGATTGGATGCTGAAGTGTGTGACACAGTTGGCTATAATGGTTGGATGCTGAACTATGTGACCCAGTGGACTATAATGATTGGATGCTGAACTATGTAACCCAGTGGACTATAATGATTGACTGCTGAAGTGTGTAACCCAGTGGACTATAATGATTGACTGCTGAAGTGTGTGACCCAGAGGACTATTATGATTGGATGCTGAAGTGTGTAACCCAGTGGACTATAATGATTGGATGCTGAACTGTGTGACCCAGTGGACTATAATGATTGGACGCTGAACTGTATGACCCAGTGGACTATAATGATTGGATGCTGAACTGTGTGACCCAGTGGACTATAATGATTGGATGCTGAACAGTGTGACCCAGTAGACTATTATGATTGGATGCTGAAGTGTGTGACCCAGTGGACTATAATGATTGGATGCTGAACTGTGTGACCCAGTGGACTATAATGGTTGGATGCTGAACTGTGTGACCCAGTGGACTATAATGATTGGATGCTGAACTGTGTGACCCAGTGGACTATAATGATTGAATGCTGGGCGTGTGACCCAAAGGACTACAATGGTTGGATGCTGAACAGTGTGACCCAGTGGACTATAATGATTGGATGCTGAACTGTGTGACCCAGTGGACTATAATGATTGCATGCTGAACAGTGTGACCCAGTAGGCTATTATGATTGGATGCTGAACAGTGTGACCCAGTAGGCTATTATGATTGGATGCTGAAGTGCGTAACCCCGTGGACAATAATGATTGACTGCTGAAGTGTGTGACCCAGTAAACTATTATGATTGGATGCTGAACTGTGTGACGCAGTGGACTATAATGATTGGATGCTGAACTATGTAACCCAGTGGACTATAATGATTGACTGCTGAAGTGTGTAACCCAGTGGACTATAATGATTGACTGCTGAAGTGTGTGACCCAGAGGACTATTATGATTGGATGCTGAAGTGTGTAACCCAGTGGACTATAATGATTGGATGCTGAACTGTGTGACCCAGTGGACTATAATGATTGGACGCTGAACTGTATGACCCAGTGGACTATAATGATTGGATGCTGAACTGTGTGACCCAGTGGACTATAATGATTGGATGCTGAACAGTGTGACCCAGTAGACTATTATGATTGGATGCTGAAGTGTGTGACCCAGTGGACTATAATGATTGGATGCTGAACTGTGTGACCCAGTGGACTATAATGGTTGGATGCTGAACTGTGTGACCCAGTGGACCATAATGATTGAATGCTGGGCGTGTGACCCAGTGGACTATAATGGTTGGATGCTGAACAGTGTGACCCAGTGGACTATAATGATTGGATGCTGAAGTGTGTAACCCAGTGGACTATAATGATTGGATGCTGAACTGTGTGACCCAGTGGACTATAATGATTGGACGCTGAACTGTATGACCCAGTGGACTATAATGATTGGATGCTGAACTGTGTGACCCAGTGGACTATAATGATTGGATGCTGAACAGTGTGACCCAGTAGACTATTATGATTGGATGCTGAAGTGCGTGGCACAGTTGGCTATAATGGTTGGATGCTGAACTGTGTGACCCAGTGGACTATAATGATTGGATGCTGAACTATGTAACCCAGTGGACTATAATGATTGACTGCTGAAGTGTGTAACCCAGTGGACTATAATGATTGACTGCTGAAGTGTGTGACCCAGAGGACTATTATGATTGGATGCTGAAGTGTGTGACCGAGTGGACTATAATGATTGGATGCTGAACTGTGTGACCCAGTGGACTATAATGATTGGACGCTGAACTGTGTGACCTAGGGGACTATAATGATTGGATGCTGAACTGTGTGACCCAGTGGACTATAATGATTGGATGCTGAACAGTGTGACCCAGTAGACTATTATGATTGGATGCTGAAGTGTGTGACCCAGTGGACGATAATGATTGGATGCTGAACTGTGTGACCCAGTGTACTATAATGATTGGATGCTGAACTGTGTGACCCAGTGGACTATAATGATTGAATGCTGGGCGTGTGACCCAAAGGACTAGAATGGTTGGATGCTGAACAGTGTGACCCAGTGGACTATAATGATTGGATGCTGAACTGTGTGACCCAGTGGACTATAATGATTGCATGCTGAACTGTGTGACCCAGTAGACTATTATGATTGCATGCTGAAGTGCGTATCCCCGTGGACAATAATGATTGACTGCTGAAGTGTGTGACCCAGTAAACTATTATGATTGGATGCTGAACTGTGTGACACAGTTGGCTATAATGGTTGGATGCTGAACTGTGTGACTCAGTGGACTATGATGATTGGATGCTGAACTATGTAACCCAGTGGACTATAATGATTGACTGCTGAAGTGTGTAACCCAGTGGACTATAATGATTGACTGCTGAAGTGTGTGACCCAGAGGACTATTATGATTGGATGCTGAAGTGTGTGACCCAGAGGACTATTATGATTGGATGCTGAAGTGTGTAACCCAGTGGACTATAATGATTGGATGCTGAACTGTGTGACCCAGTGGACTATAATGATTGGACGCTGAACTGTATGACCCAGTGGACTATAATGATTGGATGCTGAACTGTGTGACCCAGTGGACTATAATGATTGGATGCTGAACAGTGTGACCCAGTAGACTATTATGATTGGATGCTGAAGTGTGTGACCCAGTGGACTATAATGATTGGATGCTGAACTGTGTGACCCAGTGGACTATAATGGTTGGATGCTGAACTGTGTGACCCAGTGGACCATAATGATTGAATGCTGGGCGTGTGACCCAGTGGACTATAATGGTTGGATGCTGAACAGTGTGACCCAGTGGACTATAATGATTGGATGCTGAACAGTGTGACCCAGTGGACTATAATGATTAGATACTGAACAGTGTGATCCAGTGGACTATAATGATTGGATGCTGAACAGTGTGACCCAGTAGACTATTATGATTGCATGCTGAAGTGTATAACCCCGTGGACTATAATGATTGACTGCTGAAGTGTGTGACCCAGTAAACTATTATGATTAGATGCTGAACTGCGTGGCACAGTTGGCTATAATGGTTGGATGCTGAACTGTGTGACCCAGTGGACTATAATGATTGGATGCTGAACTATGTAACCCAGTGGACTATAATGATTGACTGCTGAAGTGTGTAACCCAGTGGACTATAATGATTGACTGCTGAAGTGTGTGACCCAGAGGACTATTATGATTGGATGCTGAAGTGTGTGACCGAGTGGACTATAATGATTGGATGCTGAACTGTGTGACCCAGTGGACTATAATGATTGGACGCTGAACTGTGTGACCTAGTGGACTATAATGATTGGATGCTGAACTGTGTGACCCAGTGGACTATAATGATTGGATGCTGAACAGTGTGACCCAGTAGACTATTATGATTGGATGCTGAAGTGTGTGACCCAGTGGACGATAATGATTGGATGCTGAACTGTGTGACCCAGTGTACTATAATGATTGGATGCTGAACTGTGTGACCCAGTGGACTATAATGATTGAATGCTGGGCGTGTGACCCAAAGGACTAGAATGGTTGGATGCTGAACAGTGTGACCCAGTGGACTATAATGATTGGATGCTGAACTGTGTGACCCAGTGGACTATAATGATTGCATGCTGAACTGTGTGACCCAGTAGACTATTATGATTGCATGCTGAAGTGCGTATCCCCGTGGACAATAATGATTGACTGCTGAAGTGTGTGACCCAGTAAACTATTATGATTGGATGCTGAACTGTGTGACACAGTTGGCTATAATGGTTGGATGCTGAACTGTGTGACTCAGTGGACTATGATGATTGGATGCTGAACTATGTAACCCAGTGGACTATAATGATTGACTGCTGAAGTGTGTAACCCAGTGGACTATAATGATTGACTGCTGAAGTGTGTGACCCAGAGGACTATTATGATTGGATGCTGAAGTGTGTAACCCAGTGGACTATAATGATTGGATGCTGAACTGTGTGACCCAGTGGACTATAATGATTGGACGCTGAACTGTATGAGCCAGTGGACTATAATGATTGGATGCTGAACTGTGTGACCCAGTGGACTATAATGATTGGATGCTGAACAGTGTGACCCAGTAGACTATTATGATTGGATGCTGAAGTGTGTGACACAGTTGGCTATAATGGTTGGATGCTGAACTATGTGACCCAGTGGACTATAATGATTGGATGCTGAACTATGTAACCCAGTGGACTATAATGATTGACTGCTGAAGTGTGTAACCCAGTGGACTATAATGATTGACTGCTGAAGTGTGTGACCCAGAGGACTATTATGATTGGATGCTGAAGTGTGTAACCCAGTGGACTATAATGATTGGATGCTGAACTGTGTGACCCAGTGGACTATAATGATTGGACGCTGAACTGTATGACCCAGTGGACTATAATGATTGGATGCTGAACTGTGTGACCCAGTGGACTATAATGATTGGATGCTGAACAGTGTGACCCAGTAGACTATTATGATTGGTTGCTGAAGTGTGTGACCCAGTGGACTATAATGATTGGATGCTGAACTGTGTGACCCAGTGGACTATAATGGTTGGATGCTGAACTGTGTGACCCAGTGGACTATAATGATTGGATGCTGAACTGTGTGACCCAGTGGACTATAATGATTGAATGCTGGGCGTGTGACCCAAAGGACTAGAATGGTTGGATGCTGAACAGTGTGACCCAGTGGACTATAATGATTGGATGCTGAACTGTGTGACCCAGTGGACTATAATGATTGCATGCTGAACAGTGTGACCCAGTAGGCTATTATGATTGGATGCTGAAGTGCGTAACCCCGTGGACAATAATGATTGACTGCTGAAGTGTGTGACCCAGTAAACTATTATGATTGGATGCTGAACTGTGTGACACAGTTGGCTATAATGGTTGGATGCTGAACTGTGTGACGCAGTGGACTATAATGATTGGATGCTGAACTATGTAACCCAGTGGACTATAATGATTGACTGCTGAAGTGTGTAACCCAGTGGACTATAATGATTGACTGCTGAAGTGTGTGACCCAGAGGACTATTATGATTGGATGCTGAAGTGTGTAACCCAGTGGACTATAATGATTGGATGCTGAACTGTGTGACCCAGTGGACTATAATGATTGGACGCTGAACTGTATGACCCAGTGGACTATAATGATTGGATGCTGAACTGTGTGACCCAGTGGACTATAATGATTGGATGCTGAACAGTGTGACCCAGTAGACTATTATGATTGGATGCTGAACTGTGTGACCCAGTGGACTATAATGGTTGGATGCTGAACTGTGTGACCCAGTGGACCATAATGATTGAATGCTGGGCGTGTGACCCAGTGGACTATAATGGTTGGATGCTGAACAGTGTGACCCAGTGGACTATAATGATTGGATGCTGAACAGTGTGACCCAGTGGACTATAATGATTAGATACTGAACAGTGTGATCCAGTGGACTATAATGATTGGATGCTGAACAGTGTGACCCAGTAGACTATTATGATTGCATGCTGAAGTGTATAACCCCGTGGACTATAATGATTGACTGCTGAAGTGTGTGACCCAGTAAACTATTATGATTAGATGCTGAACTGCGTGGCACAGTTGGCTATAATGGTTGGATGCTGAACTGTGTGACCCAGTGGACTATAATGATTGGATGCTGAACTATGTAACCCAGTGGACTATAATGATTGACTGCTGAAGTGTGTAACCCAGTGGACTATAATGATTGACTGCTGAAGTGTGTGACCCAGAGGACTATTATGATTGGATGCTGAAGTGTGTGACCGAGTGGACTATAATGATTGGATGCTGAACTGTGTGACCCAGTGGACTATAATGATTGGACGCTGAACTGTGTGACCTAGTGGACTATAATGATTGGATGCTGAACTGTGTGACCCAGTGGACTATAATGATTGGATGCTGAACAGTGTGACCCAGTAGACTATTATGATTGGATGCTGAAGTGTGTGACCCAGTGGACTATAATGTTTGGATGCTGAACTGTGTGATCCAGTGGACTATAATGATTGGATGCTGAACTGTGTGACCCAGTGGACTATAATGATTGAATGCTGGGCGTGTGACCCATTGGACTATAATGGTTAGATGCTGAACAGTGTGACCCAGTGGACTATAATGATTGGATGCTGAACAGTGTGACCCAGTGGACTATAATGATTAGATGCTGAACAGTGTGACCCAGTGGACTATAATGATTAGATGCTGAACAGTGTGACCCAGTGGACTATAATGATTGGATGCTGAACTGTGTGACCCAGTGGACTATAATGATTGGATGATGAACTGTGTGACCCAGTGGACTATAATGGTTGGATGCTGAACTGTGTGACCCAGTGGACTATAATGATTGGATGCTGAACTGTGTGACCCAGTGGACTATAATGATTGAATGCTGGGCGTGTGACCCAAAGGACTAGAATGGTTGGATGCTGAACAGTGTGACCCAGTGGACTATAATGATTGGATGCTGAACTGCGTGACCCAGTGGACTATAATGATTTCATGCTGAACAGTGTGACCCAGTAGACTATTATGATTGGATGCTGAAGGGCGTAACCCCGTGGACAATAATGATTGACTGCTGAAGTGTGTGACCCAGTAAACTATTATGATTGGATGCTGAACTGTGTGACACAGTTGGCTATAATGGTTGGATGCTGAACTGTGTGACCCAGTGGACTATAATGATTGGATGCTGAACTATGTAACCCAGTGGACTATAATGATTGACTGCTGAAGTGTGTAACCCAGTGGACTATAATGATTGACTGCTGAAGTGTGTGACCCAGAGGACTATTATGATTGGATGCTGAAGTGTGTAACCCAGTGGACTATAATGATTGGATGCTGAACTGTGTGACCCAGTGGACTATAATGATTGGACGCTGAACTGTATGACCCAGTGGACTATAATGATTGGATGCTGAACTGTGTGACCCAGTGGACTATAATGATTGGATGCTGAACAGTGTGACCCAGTAGACTATTATGATTGGATGCTGAAGTGTGTGACCCAGTGGACTATAATGATTGGATGCTGAACTGTATGACCCAGTGGACTATAATGGTTGGATGCTGAACTGTGTGACCCAGTGGACTATAATGATTGGATGCTGAACTGTGTGACCCAGTGGACTATAATGATTGAATGCTGGGTGTGTGACCCAAAGGACTAGAATGGTTGGATGCTGAACAGTGTGACCCAGTGGACTATAATGATTGGATGCTGAACTGTGTGACCCAGTGGACTATAATGATTGCATGCTGAACAGTGTGACCCAGTAGACTATTATGATTGGATGCTGAAGTGTGTAACCCAGTGGACTATAATGATTGGATGCTGAACTGTGTGACCCAGTGGACTATAATGATTGGACGCTGAACTGTATGACCCAGTGGACTATAATGATTGGATGCTGAACTGTGTGACCCAGTGGACTATAATGATTGGATGCTGAACAGTGTGACCCAGTAGACTATTATGATTGGATGCTGAAGTGTGTGACCCAGTGGACTATAATGATTGGATGCTGAACTGTGTGACCCAGTGGACTATAATGGTTGGATGCTGAACTGTGTGACCCAGTGGACCATAATGATTGAATGCTGGGCGTGTGACCCAGTGGACTATAATGGTTGGATGCTGAACAGTGTGACCCAGTGGACTATAATGATTGGATGCTGAACAGTGTGACCCAGTGGACTATAATGATTAGATACTGAACAGTGTGATCCAGTGGACTATAATGATTGGATGCTGAACAGTGTGACCCAGTAGACTATTATGATTGCATGCTGAAGTGTATAACCCCGTGGACTATAATGATTGACTGCTGAAGTGTGTGACCCAGTAAACTATTATGATTAGATGCTGAACTGCGTGGCACAGTTGGCTATAATGGTTGGATGCTGAACTGTGTGACCCAGTGGACTATAATGATTGGATGCTGAACTATGTAACCCAGTGGACTATAATGATTGACTGCTGAAGTGTGTAACCCAGTGGACTATAATGATTGACTGCTGAAGTGTGTGACCCAGAGGACTATTATGATTGGATGCTGAAGTGTGTGACCGAGTGGACTATAATGATTGGATGCTGAACTGTGTGACCCAGTGGACTATAATGATTGGACGCTGAACTGTGTGACCTAGTGGACTATAATGATTGGATGCTGAACTGTGTGACCCAGTGGACTATAATGATTGGATGCTGAATAGTGTGACCCAGTAGACTATTATGATTGGATGCTGAAGTGTGTGACCCAGTGGACTATAATGTTTGGATGCTGAACTGTGTGATCCAGTGGACTATAATGATTGGATGCTGAACTGTGTGACCCAGTGGACTATAATGATTGAATGCTGGGCGTGTGACCCATTGGACTATAATGGTTAGATGCTGAACAGTGTGACCCAGTGGACTATAATGATTGGATGCTGAACAGTGTGACCCAGTGGACTATAATGATTAGATGCTGAACAGTGTGACCCAGTGGACTATAATGATTGGATGCTGAACAGTGTGACCCAGTGGACTATAATGATTGGATGCTGAACTGTGTGACCCAGTGGACTATAATGATTGGATGATGAACTGTGTGACCCAGTGGACTATAATGGTTGGATGCTGAACTGTGTGACCCAGTGGACTATAATGATTGGATGCTGAACTGTGTGACCCAGTGGACTATAATGATTGAATGCTGGGCGTGTGACCCAAAGGACTAGAATGGTTGGATGCTGAACAGTGTGACCCAGTGGACTATAATGATTGGATGCTGAACTGCGTGACCCAGTGGACTATAATGATTTCATGCTGAACAGTGTGACCCAGTAGACTATTATGATTGGATGCTGAAGGGCGTAACCCCGTGGACAATAATGATTGACTGCTGAAGTGTGTGACCCAGTAAACTATTATGATTGGATGCTGAACTGTGTGACACAGTTGGCTATAATGGTTGGATGCTGAACTGTGTGACCCAGTGGACTATAATGATTGGATGCTGAACTATGTAACCCAGTGGACTATAATGATTGACTGCTGAAGTGTGTAACCCAGTGGACTATAATGATTGACTGCTGAAGTGTGTGACCCAGAGGACTATTATGATTGGATGCTGAAGTGTGTAACCCAGTGGACTATAATGATTGGATGCTGAACTGTGTGACCCAGTGGACTATAATGATTGGACGCTGAACTGTATGACCCAGTGGACTATAATGATTGGATGCTGAACAGTGTGACCCAGTAGACTATTATGATTGGATGCTGAAGTGTGTGACCCAGTGGACTATAATGATTGGATGCTGAACTGTATGACCCAGTGGACTATAATGGTTGGATGCTGAACTGTGTGACCCAGTGGACTATAATGATTGGATGCTGAACTGTGTGACCCAGTGGACTATAATGATTGAATGCTGGGTGTGTGACCCAAAGGACTAGAATGGTTGGATGCTGAACAGTGTGACCCAGTGGACTATAATGATTGGATGCTGAACTGTGTGACCCAGTGGACTATAATGATTGCATGCTGAACAGTGTGACCCAGTAGACTATTATGATTGGATGCTGAAGTGTGTAACCCAGTGGACTATAATGATTGGATGCTGAACTGTGTGACCCAGTGGACTATAATGATTGGACGCTGAACTGTATGACCCAGTGGACTATAATGATTGGATGCTGAACTGTGTGACCCAGTGGACTATAATGATTGGATGCTGAACAGTGTGACCCAGTAGACTATTATGATTGGATGCTGAAGTGTGTGACCCAGTGGACTATAATGATTGGATGCTGAACTGTGTGACCCAGTGGACTATAATGGTTGGATGCTGAACTGTGTGACCCAGTGGACCATAATGATTGAATGCTGGGCGTGTGACCCAGTGGACTATAATGGTTGGATGCTGAACAGTGTGACCCAGTGGACTATAATGATTGGATGCTGAACAGTGTGACCCAGTGGACTATAATGATTAGATACTGAACAGTGTGATCCAGTGGACTATAATGATTGGATGCTGAACAGTGTGACCCAGTAGACTATTATGATTGCATGCTGAAGTGTATAACCCCGTGGACTATAATGATTGACTGCTGAAGTGTGTGACCCAGTAAACTATTATGATTAGATGCTGAACTGCGTGGCACAGTTGGCTATAATGGTTGGATGCTGAACTGTGTGACCCAGTGGACTATAATGATTGGATGCTGAACTATGTAACCCAGTGGACTATAATGATTGACTGCTGAAGTGTGTAACCCAGTGGACTATAATGATTGACTGCTGAAGTGTGTGACCCAGAGGACTATTATGATTGGATGCTGAAGTGTGTGACCGAGTGGACTATAATGATTGGATGCTGAACTGTGTGACCCAGTGGACTATAATGATTGGACGCTGAACTGTGTGACCTAGTGGACTATAATGATTGGATGCTGAACTGTGTGACCCAGTGGACTATAATGATTGGATGCTGAATAGTGTGACCCAGTAGACTATTATGATTGGATGCTGAAGTGTGTGACCCAGTGGACTATAATGTTTGGATGCTGAACTGTGTGATCCAGTGGACTATAATGATTGGATGCTGAACTGTGTGACCCAGTGGACTATAATGATTGAATGCTGGGCGTGTGACCCATTGGACTATAATGGTTAGATGCTGAACAGTGTGACCCAGTGGACTATAATGATTGGATGCTGAACAGTGTGACCCAGTGGACTATAATGATTAGATGCTGAACAGTGTGACCCAGTGGACTATAATGATTGGATGCTGAACAGTGTGACCCAGTGGACTATAATGATTGGATGCTGAACTGTGTGACCCAGTGGACTATAATGATTGGATGATGAACTGTGTGACCCAGTGGACTATAATGGTTGGATGCTGAACTGTGTGACCCAGTGGACTATAATGATTGGATGCTGAACTGTGTGACCCAGTGGACTATAATGATTGAATGCTGGGCGTGTGACCCAAAGGACTAGAGTGGTTGGATGCTGAACAGTGTGACCCAGTGGACTATAATGATTGGATGCTGAACTGCGTGACCCAGTGGACTATAATGATTTCATGCTGAACAGTGTGACCCAGTAGACTATTATGATTGGATGCTGAAGGGCGTAACCCCGTGGACAATAATGATTGACTGCTGAAGTGTGTGACCCAGTAAACTATTATGATTGGATGCTGAACTGTGTGACACAGTTGGCTATAATGGTTGGATGCTGAACTGTGTGACCCAGTGGACTATAATGATTGGATGCTGAACTATGTAACCCAGTGGACTATAATGATTGACTGCTGAAGTGTGTAACCCAGTGGACTATAATGATTGACTGCTGAAGTGTGTGACCCAGAGGACTATTATGATTGGATGCTGAAGTGTGTAACCCAGTGGACTATAATGATTGGATGCTGAACTGTGTGACCCAGTGGACTATAATGATTGGACGCTGAACTGTATGACCCAGTGGACTATAATGATTGGATGCTGAACTGTGTGACCCAGTGGACTATAATGATTGGATGCTGAACAGTGTGACCCAGTAGACTATTATGATTGGATGCTGAAGTGTGTGACCCAGTGGACTATAATGATTGGATGCTGAACTGTATGACCCAGTGGACTATAATGGTTGGATGCTGAACTGTGTGACCCAGTGGACTATAATGATTGGATGCTGAACTGTGTGACCCAGTGGACTATAATGATTGAATGCTGGGTGTGTGACCCAAAGGACTAGAATGGTTGGATGCTGAACAGTGTGACCCAGTGGACTATAATGATTGGATGCTGAACTGTGTGACCCAGTGGACTATAATGATTGCATGCTGAACAGTGTGACCCAGTAGACTATTATGATTGGATGCTGAAGTGCGTAACCCCGTGGACAATAATGATTGACTGCTGAAGTGTGTGACCCAGTGGACTATAATGATTGGATGATGAACTGTGTGATCCAGTGGACTATAATGATTGGATGCTGAACAGTGTGACCCAGTAGACTATTATGATTGGATGCTGAAGTGTGTAACCCCGTGGACTATAATGATTGACTGCTGAAGTGTGTGACCCAGTAAACTATTATGATTGGATGCTGAACTGTGTGACACAGTTGGCTATAATGGTTGGATGCTGAACTGTGTGACCCAGTGGACTATAATGATTGCATGCTGAACAGTGTGACCCAGTAGACTATTATGATTGGATGCTGAAGTGCGTAACCCCGTGGACAATAATGATTGACTGCTGAAGTGTGTGACCCAGTGGACTATAATGATTGGATGATGAACTGTGTGATCCAGTGGACTATAATGATTGGATGCTGAACAGTGTGACCCAGTAGACTATTATGATTGGATGCTGAAGTGTGTAACCCCGTGGACTATAATGATTGACTGCTGAAGTGTGTGACCCAGTAAACTATTATGATTGGATGCTGAACTGTGTGGCACAGTTGGCTATAATGGTTGGATGCTGAACTATGTAACCCAGTGGACTATAATGATTGGACGCTGAACTGTGTGACCTAGTGGACTATAATGATTGGATGCTGAACTGTGTGACCCAGTGGACTATAATAATTGCATGCTGAACAGTGTGACCCAGTAGACTATTATGATTGGATGCTGAAGTGCGTAACCCCGTGGACAATAATGATTGACTGCTGAAGTGTGTGACCCAGTGGACTATAATGATTGGATGATGAACTGTGTGATCCAGTGGACTATAATGATTGGATGCTGAACAGTGTGACCCAGTAGACTATTATGATTGGATGCTGAAGTGTGTAACCCCGTGGACTATAATGATTGACTGCTGAAGTGTGTGACCCAGTAAACTATTATGATTGGATGCTGAACTGTGTGACACAGTTGGCTATAATGGTTGGATGCTGAACTGTGTGACCCAGTGGACTATAATGATTGCATGCTGAACAGTGTGACCCAGTAGACTATTATGATTGGATGCTGAAGTGCGTAACCCCGTGGACAATAATGATTGACTGCTGAAGTGTGTGACCCAGTGGACTATAATGATTGGATGATGAACTGTGTGATCCAGTGGACTATAATGATTGGATGCTGAACAGTGTGACCCAGTAGACTATTATGATTGGATGCTGAAGTGTGTAACCCCGTGGACTATAATGATTGACTGCTGAAGTGTGTGACCCAGTAAACTATTATGATTGGATGCTGAACTGTGTGGCACAGTTGGCTATAATGGTTGGATGCTGAACTATGTAACCCAGTGGACTATAATGATTGGACGCTGAACTGTGTGACCTAGTGGACTATAATGATTGGATGCTGAACTGTGTGACCCAGTGGACTATAATGATTGGATGCTGAACAGTGTGACCCAGTAGACTATTATGATTGGATGCTGAAGTGTGTGACCCAGTGGACTATAATGATTGGATGCTGAACTGTGTGATCCAGTGGACTATAATGATTGGATGCTGAACTGTGTGACCCAGTGGACTATAATGATTGAATGCTGGGCGTGTGACCCATTGGACTATAATGGTTGGATGCTGAACAGTGTGACCCAGTGGACTATAATGATTGGATGCTGAAACGTGTGACCCAGTGGACTATAATGATTAGATGCTGAACAGTGTGACCCAGTGGACTATAATGATTGGATGCTGAACAGTGTGACCCAGTGGACTATAATGATTGGATGCTGAACTGTGTGACCCAGTGGACTATAATGATTGGATGATGAACTGTGTGACCCAGTGGACTATAATGATTGGATGCTGAACAGTGTGACCCGGTAGACTATTATGATTGGATGCCGAACAGTGTGACCCAGTGGACTATAATGATTGGATGCTGAACTGTGTGACCCAGTGGACTATAATGATTGGATGCTGAACTGTGTGACCCAGTGGACTATAATGATTGGATGCTTAACAGTGTGACCCAGTAGACTATTATGATTGGATGCTGAAGTGTGTGACCCAGTGAACTATAGTGATTGGATGCTGAACTGTGTGACCCAGTGGACTATAATGATTGGATGCTGAACTGTGTGACCCAGTGTACTATAATGTTTGAATGCTGGGCGTGTGACCCAGTGGACTATAATGGTTGGATGTGAACAGTGTGACCCAGTGGACTATAATGATTGGATGCTGAACAGTGTGACCCAGTGGACTATAATGATTAGATGCTGAACAGTGTGACCTAGTGGACTATAATGATTGGATGCTGAACAGTGTGACCCAGTGGACTATAATGACTGAATGCTGGGCTGTGTGACCCAGTGGACTATAATGATTGGATGCTGAACAGTGTGACCCAGTGGACTATAATGATTGGATGCTGAACTGTGTGACCCAGTGGACTATAATGATTGGATGCTGAACTGTGTGACCCAGTAGACTATAATGATTGGATGCTGAACAGTGTGACCCAGTGGACTATAATGATTGGATGCTGAACAGTGTGACCCAGTGGACTATAATGATTGGATGCTGAACTGTGTGACCCAGTGGACTATAATGATTGGATGCTGAACTGTGTGACCCAGTGGACTATAATGATTGGATGCTGACTGTGTGACCCAGTAAACTATTATGATTGGATGCTGAAATGTGTGACCCAGTGGACTATAATGATTGGATGCTGAACTGTGTGACCCAGTGGACTATAACGATTGGATGCTGAACTGTGTGACCCAGTAAACTATTATGATTTGATGCTGAAGTGTGTGACCCAGTGGACTATAATGATTGGATGCTGAACTGTGTGACCCAGTGGACTATAATGATTGGATGCTGAACTTTGTGACCCAGTGGACTATAATGATTGGATGCTGAACTGTGTGACCCAGTGGACTATAATGATTGGATGCTGACTGTGTGACCCAGTAAACTATTATGATTGGATGCTGAAATGTGTGACCCAGTGGACTATAATGATTGGATGCTGAACTGTGTGACCCAGTGGACTATAACGATTGGATGCTGAACTGTGTGACCCAGTAAACTATTATGATTTGATGCTGAAGTGTGTGACCCAGTGGACTATAATGATTGGATGCTGAACTGTGTGACCCAGTGGACTATAATGATTGGATGCTGAACTGTGTGACCCAGTGGACTATAATGATTGGATGCTGAACTGTGTGACCCAGTAAACTATTGTGATTGGATGCTGAAGTGTGTGACCCAGTGGACAATAATGATTGGATGCTGAACTGTGTGACTCAGTGGACTATAATGATTGGATGCTGAAGTGTGTGACCCAGTGGACTATAATGATGGGATGCTAAACTGTGTGACGCAGTCGACTATAATGATTGGATGCTGAACTGTGTGACCCAGTAAACTATTATGATTGGATGCTGAAGTGTGTGACCCAGTGGACTATAATGATTGGATGCTGAACTGTGTGACCCACTGGACTATAATGATTGGATGCTGAACTGTGTGACCCAGTAAACTATTATGATTGGATGCTGAACTGTGTGACCCAGTAGACTATAATGATTGGATGATGAACTGACTTGCCCAGAAGACTGAAATGATTGGATGCTGAACTGTGTGTGGTCCAGTGTAGTCAAATAAATAGACTCACTCAATAAAGCATAGAATAAATCATATCATATATTCATAAGAAAATTAAACATTGTATAAAAATCTTGTAAACATTAATCACTTGGAAGACAATTCTATATTCTAATTTGAAATTATCTCTAAGTTCAAGTGAGTGAGTCCATAAAAGGGTACAGATCTGGATAAAGTACATTCATGGTTGATGAAGATGAAGAGGAATGAAAAATAACAATATATACGAAAATGATATCAATAACTCAAATTTACAAGTCCAAAAATACAAAAACAAATTAGTTATAACAAACAGAATTTTGAATTTTAGAAGAAATTCCACAATTTCAATCCTACATATCTCAAGTTCCAGTTGAAGATTTGTAAATTCAGGGAAATTGTTATTTTAGTTTTGAATACAGAAGGCGTGGATTAGGTTACATTAAACCATTCATGCATGTATATGCATTTAATTAACAGTAATAGTGAAATGCATGCACTTACTACAGAGAATTAGAATGGGTTATTTTCAATTTTACTGCAAATTTATTCTTAATTACAAATGAAGAAAACATTATCTACTGGTGAGGCGATCCCACCAAGAGCAGTGAGAATTTATATGCATTGTCACTAATTGCTGACATATAATTCTCTCCTTGTTACATGTAGAGGTATAGTAAAGTATGATTCATTTGTCCTGCTATTATACAGACATTTATGTTTAAATACAAGTAACTGGATGTAAGTGAACTAAAAAAATGTAACAAAATGAATAGTTAACCATAAAATTTTACATATGCAAAGTTTTCCAATTTATATACGATCAATTACTGTAGAATAGCATACCACAGTTAATATACCTTGATTGCAAAAATAAGAGTCCTACAATTAGTAGTCCCGTTACAGAAAACTTAAATCAATTATTCGCAGAAAACCTACTTTTAAATGTACAAAATAATTTGGACAATTTTCATTTACCAGATTTGTAGCTTTTCATTTAGTACACAAATTACATGGCTTAGAAACATAATTATTTTTCGTAAGTATCTCCTGAATTTAGTGTGCAGTATCATTTTGAACCCAACAGACAAATACAATGGACCAACAAATAACCATAGTTGTTGATATATTTTGTACATGTCATGTTGTTCTCACTAAAATGTTTGTACATCAAATGATGTCATCTTGATCATTAACCAATACTATTAACAATAACAAAAATGATAAATTCCTATAAAAACATGTTATATAGAATTACAATACATTTGTTTACTTAAAATCAAAGTTTTGTTTAAAAACAAATTGTTTAATAAAAGTTTAGTGGAATATTTGGTATCCCAAATTCAACTGAATATGACTATTAATTGCATTAGTGGTAAAATGATGTATATGAATACATGGATGAAGTGTAAATTTATAGTACGTTGTAATAATAATTATCTTTATTGCATTTGTATCCCTATTAGGATTTTGACTAATAGGGATACGTATAACAAAAGTAATGGGAATTAGAAAAATAACACAATGAGTGTACTGGACTTAAAGAATATACTCAATATGGCATTAATAGTATTGGATTATATAAATCTTCAATATTTTTAAGTAATTAGTCTATCACTTTATCATAAATGAGCACATCATAATTATTTGGCAGTTTAGGAAAAGTTTAAAATTTGCTCTTCATATTGCCTCGCATAGAATAAAACAAAATAATCCAACGAAATAGACATGTCACATGACTAGTTGTCTACTATTACTTCATAATATGCAATGTAATTATTGCTGCATTTCCAGACTAAATTGACATAAAACGCATGATTTTGGCTTAGCTGTGCAGTTACTGGTGTACTGAATAAGACACTTTGGCACATAAAAAAGGAAATATTATTTGTAAAATGGTTCCCATCTATTAGAGATTATACACTAGATACCAGCTGATTACCTCCCCCCCCCACCAAAAACAAAACAAAACATCACGCTAGACATACAGTTTATTTTTGTAGTTTCTAGGCTTATATAGAAAAAATATGCACATACAGCATGTGCATTATTAAACATTGTACATAGAGTATGTGCACTATAAAACATTGTATGTACAGCATGTGCACTATAAAACATAGTACATACAGCATGTGCACTATAAAACATTGTACATACAGCATGTGCACTATAAAACATAGTACATACAGCATGTGCACTATAAAACATTGTACATACAGCATGTGCACTATAAAACATTGTACATACAGCATGTGCACTATAAAACATTGTACATGCAGCATGTGCACTATAAAACATAGTACATGCAGCATGTGCACTATAAAACATAGTACATACAGTATGTGCACTATAAAACATTGTACATACAGTATGTGCACTATAAAACATAGTACTATGGTAACCATATGAATAACTGCTCAGAAAATTTTCCAGTGTCGAGATCAGAATATTATTGCACAACTCTCTTAAATATGACATCATTATCAATCTAGCAATGATATTACCGATATGTTTCAAAGTACTAGTATTTTTTAATGATGACATATTATTTATATTAAATAATGATTAGATATCTTGTATGATTATCCATATTGATACAATTGTAATTTTTAGTTTTGGAAAAATAAGCGATATCACATAACCAACTGAAAGTCTATAAGTAGTGCTCCCATTATTTGGCAAGTAAAGGTAATATGAATATTCCAAGACCCCACACCTCCACACTTTGGAACTTCCAAGACCCCACACCTCCACACTTTGGAACTTCCAAGACCCCACACCTCCACACTTTGGAACTTCCAAGACCCCACACCTCCACACTTTGGAACTTCCAAGACCCCACACCTCCACACTTTGGAACTTCCAAGACCCCACACCTCCACACTTTGGAACTTCCAAGAGCCCTCCCCGTCCACACTTTGGAACTTCCAAGAGCCCTCCCCCTCCACACTTTGGAACTTCCAAGACCCCACACCTCCACACTTTGGAACTTCCAAGACCCCACACCTCCACACTTTGGAACTTCCAAGACCCCACACCTCCACACTTTGGAACTTCCAAGACCCCACACCTCCACACTTTGGAACTTCCAAGAGCCCTCCCCCTCCACACTTTGGAACTTCCAAGAGCCCTCCCCCTCCACACTTTGGAATTTCCAAGAGCCCTCCCCGCCATACTTGTATAAAAGCAGATAGAGGGCTTCAATACTTGTATGGAATAATTATTACATAGGGATTGAAAAAATTGCATATTTTGTAATGAATAATTAATTTGAACATACATTCTAGAAAACTATTTCAATTTTACTCGAGTACAGAGTACATACTAGAGAATATTATTTGAAAGATATATTTGCAGTTAAGATTGGAAAGTTGAAATAAAAAGGAATAACTATTGAATAAAATAACCATTCATTGTTTATATGGAATTAGATTGTAAGTCTCACATCCAATTTTGTATGGTAACATATGGAGAATACTTCCTGATCTAGAAACTAATTCAAACAAAGTGATTTAGACGAATAGCAGAGTAACTACCTACAGAAGTAACTACAGAAGCTGTTTTAATTGGGGGATACCTGAAACTGTTGTAAATTCTGTTTGCTAAACATTAACTTTGGGGATACCTGAAACTGGTGTAAATTCTGTTTGCTAAACATTCACTTTGGTGTTCTTGTGACCATTCACTTTGGGGGTACTTGTAACTGCTGAACATTCAATTAAGAAGTAACTGTTTATCTGTGAAAAAAACAGCAGAATCTCACATTGTTGAAACTGACTCAGAAAACCAGTGGTATTCTTAAATTACCATGAGTTGCAGGACACTATAGAACAGTAGCATTTGTAACTGCATCAATCCACCTGAAAAAATAATTAAAATTTAAAACATTACATATAATATACAGTTCAAAGGAATTATGGACATGATATAAATGCAAAACAATAACATTCAGCAACATTTAACTAAATCCAGCAGAACTAACACGATGGCTACCATTTTGAATGACTGTTTGATAAATAGCAATAACTAGAAATTAAAACAGTCAAGCTTTACTAGACTGAAGTATATCACAGATGAACCTAGTCTAAACCATGTATGAATTACTGTAAAACATGTCTTTTTCTTGAGCATGTCTTTTTAGTGAATTTAGAGAGAGAACTAATTCGCTATAATTTAAGATGTCGCTAATGACTTCATTATAAATCCAAAATGGCGGCCAAACAACGTCTTTTTCTCCTCACACACACTTTGTAAACAACACAGAAAACATAATAATCTGGAGTGCTTCGGCCTTATTACACTTGACAGTTTTTCTTTGTTTTTATGGAAGTGATAACTGCGCATTTGTTTTGACAAGCGATAGACAAGTATTGTGAAAACAGGAAATCAACAAAGACAAGATAGATTCGCTTAATCATTATTTCGCTATTACCTCATTTTACCACAATTCACTAAAATACTATGTCGCTTTCTCAACATGTTTTACAGTATGTGAATGCATGTGATAAAAGCATATGCAGTGTTTGGATGCAGAAGATACTCACTTCCCGTATAAGTCTTTATCCTCCACTCTTAGAGTAATAACTGACTTGGTTGAACTGGGATGGGAAACATTAAATGTTGTACCAGGTTCAGCCCCTTTGTAAGACTATGTAGAAAATTAAGACTGTAATTAAGTTATGCTTTTGACATATAAAATTAATACAATATGGTCACTGACAAAAAAAATAAAGATTTTGAGTTGTTGCACAATTGTTTTGGGGTTTTGGGAAAGCTGATTGAAAAGTGATTAGGACAATTGACGTTGGAAAGGGTTATTCCTTCTCATTGCTGAACATTTGCTTTGGGTGAATCAAGATTAGTGAGATTGAGTAGTGAATGAGATGTAATTAACAGTGTACTGCAATTACAAAGAAATGTTGCATAACTGACATCGCTTGAACACCAATTATTGGGTCACTCTCAGGTAGATGACATGAATAATTTTTTTAGTATCTCAGAATGACATGATACTGGTGAGTTACAGTACAGTAAATGTAATCTAACATTTAGCTGGCTTGAGGCTAGCTTAGCTTGGTTTATAAAACCATTATACATTTTGCTGCTAGAATATCTCTCATATTAGTAACGTTGGTATATACTGCAAAGACTATCTTGAATTTATTTACGACAAAAATTTAAAGTCTGCTTGTATTATTATATATGTACAGAAAAGTCATGATTAAAAAAAATAATCAGTATATTTAATGTAGTAGAGTATGCATTTGTTTTTTGTTGGTAACGAAAAGGAATAAAACAAATAAAAACAAACACAAATGCATTGCGTAGTAGCAAATGATCAATAGCACAATCCGGTCATGCTGCGTTTCACAAGTGAATAACTTACTTGTTGTTGAAGTGTTGCAATTGTTACTCAGTAGTGATTATAATGATTTACACAAAATAAATTCATTGAATTGTTATGAAATACAAGTAAAATTCAACTTTCATTGTAAGTGAAGGATTTCTGTCACATGTAAACGCTTGATGCGATACGATATCTTTCATGTTTTTCCACGCATACGAGTAACCTGAAATTGTGTTTATTGACTGGATATGTCAAGTCGCTAATTAACCAATCAAAATGGATGATGCCAACAAGTTTGAATTACTGACTTCATGGTGAAAGAGATTTACTGATGTTGTAGTGCAATATTTTGGCTTTGCTTTCGATGGTAAAACGGCATGTTTTTTAAATCAAGAAGTTTGTTGTTTAATTATGACAGATAAACTAAACATTGAAGAGGAATTTAACATTTATTGACAAAGGTTGCTGCAAGAACAAAAGCAGTTTCACTGCATGTCTGACATCTTATCATCGCTGAACAATAAATAGGTGTAAATATTTTTTTAAGCATGTTGTCGAAACAAATAAATATGATTATGAAGAATGTCGTTTCGGACCAGCTGGTTGAAACAATGAAGTCAGTCACGGTCTTGTTGAATTGGGGGTGCGGTTAGTAATAGGTACTTTTCATGATTTTAATTTTTGTCAAGAACTCTTTAACCCTGAAGCTGGAATTGGGGGTGTGGTTACTATTACATATGCAATCTATATTAGGACTTTTACAGTATTATGCGTTGAAAACATGTACATCATATACCAAGTACAATTACTGTTATGCCACATTATGTTTGAAGTGTGTGAAGTACTGTTACAACAGGCAGATTACATGTATACATTGTTTGTTTACAACCATCACTCTTTAAATTGGGCTTTACAACGTAAATATAAAACTACTGAGTGGCAGCAGAATGGAATACCAATAATAAAGATTGCTTACCCCTCTGATCGGTTCAACTCTAAATCCCACTATTGGCTCAGTTTTAATCGCTGCTACGTCTTCACTTGCTTTATACGTGTAAAGAACATGATCTTTAATCACAATCCAGAATTTTTCCCAGTCTTTTTTTGTATCCTTGAGCTTATACAGATATCCCCTGATGTCACACTCATCAGTTGTGGCTGGTATCTTATAAAATATCAAATAAATCCAAGATGTTCAAAAGGTTCACATTGAGTTTATGAAGTTTGAATCAAGTTGAAAATTATGTCATTTTTCTTTTATCTTGAAAGGCTACACCTACATTTGATTTTATCTTTGTTTTTACATTTTGCATCAAACAGTTTTTAGCAAAATTAATCATTATTTGTGAATCAACTTATAAAATAATGTAAAAAACAAAAACAAAATATTAAATGCCGATTTTCTCAATCTGTTTATAATCCAAAATAAAAAAAATATTTGCTTAAATGGATATTAAAATATGGTTATAAGTAGGCTGAAAATAACTATGCTCTTCTGATATCTCACCTCTGTAAGAACCTTGGCTCTCGCTGTTCTTTTCTTTGATTTGTCATCTTTGTGATTCATCGTTGAACTCTGATTTGAAGTTGAAAGTGGAATGGCAGCAGACCCAGCCTCTGTGAATAGAAGTGTACAATTAATATAATAATATTACAGTGAAATGTTTTTCAATGACAAGAGATGCACTTATTGAATTCATTTATACAATAGCAGGAATATTACTGCTGGACTTTTCAATATGTACCCTTAGTATATTAACCTAAAGGGTCAATAAAGAAATAAAAAATATTTATACCGGATTCTGCCGTAAATTGACCCATCCAAATAATTGCCCTGAGTTATTTCACGGCTGGTGACTTTTTGGGACTTCTATTACCATTGAAAAATCCACCTAAGACGAAGGAACCTATTGCAGAAGCTAATCTAAAATTTGATACATTTTTTTCTTGCTGAATTAAAAAGTTGATCACCTAAAATTTCATTACAATGTCAACCAGTGTCATCTTTCTCCAAAAAAAATCACATTAACGAGCCTGGTACGCCAAATACAATTATTTTTTAAGTAAATTCTAAAGGAAGTTTTGAATAAAAACGAACACAATCGCATTACTTAGTAGAAAAATAATTGCTGTAGTGCAATCCGGTCATGCTGTGTTTCACAATTGGTGATTATTACTTAGTAGTGATTATAATACCATACACAAAATAAATTCGTTGATTGTAATGAAATGCAAATAAGTTTCAACTTAGTTTCATCGTAAGTGAATGATTCTGGCTGCATATTAAACCTTCGATGATGGAGTATATCTGCCATAGCTTGACTGGTGTTCTTTGACCTGATAGGTCACATCGCTAATTAACCAATCAAAATGATGGATGATGCCAACGGGTTCAAATTACCATAGCTCATTTAAATTGTTATTGAACACAACACAGAAAAGATTTGCCAATGTTGTAGTACAATCTTTTGCTGATGTTGTAGTACAATCTTTTGCCAATGTTGTAGTACAATCTTTTGCCAATGTTGTAGTACAATCTTTTGCCAGTGTTTTGGCGTGGATTTTAATGGAAAAACGGCATGAAAAGTGATGCCTTAAAAAATCTGCCGAAGAAACGTTCTGAGCGATTTCTTGGTCCCATTTATTTTTTATAAAAACCCAAATTGCTATTTAATGTCCTAGGGCGTATTTACGGTAGAGTACGGTAGCATATTTTTTTTTAATATCATATATGCACATGCATTTATTAATTCATGAGATATTACATAGACATGCAAGTTACATACTGCAAATACATAACAACACATGTATGTTTATTGGTACACAAAATACGCATATATTACCTTCTTTCTGTTTTTGCAACGAGTTATAGCATATATCACAAACTCTTGCAGTGGCATTTGATAAATATGACAATGCACATTTCTTGGAAGCACATCTCCCACAAACGATCTATGAGAAAACAAGCCATGCATGACACAGTCCCTGTTAGTTAGCAAACTCGTCAAATGAGAACTTGTCCATATTGAGAGATATTGCTCTGGAACAGCACTATTTTTAACACATCTGTATATCTATAACATGATATATAATGAATACATGAAATTTGAACATAATCAGTTAAAGTATATCAGAGATATGGCTCTAGAAGCGCATTCATTTAAACAAAATGGCTGCCAGTCAGCCATTTTTAATCCGATCTAATGAATAAAATGACATGCATCAGGAACCCATAATCTCTTATGTATGTACCAAGTTTGAACAAAATCCAACCATAAACGCCAAAACCAAGTTATGGAATGCCAAAAATGCTTGATTTTTGACGATTTTTTTAGCACAAAAACAGCTGCCATTTGGCCATTTTGAATCAGATAGTCAAACCGATATATCTAAGTCATGATGTATTATAAATATATAAAATTTGAACATAACCATTCAGCCATCTTGAATCAGATCGTGATATAAATTGCTGAGCATATGTATAATATTATGTATGATGTATGTGTGAAGTTTGATTGCACGAACACACACACTGACACAAGGATGCACAAAGGTCAAAACATAAGTCCCCGTTTTCAGACTTCGTCCGAACGAGGACTAAAGAAAAAATTAAGAAAAAATATGCACAGAATTTGATTCAAATTATATTAAAGTGTATCTTGAAATATACTCAGATATAATCGGGACCAAAAATTGAATAATTAGAATGTAAATTACATGTAGGTACAAGCAAATAATAAACCTGAAGTATGTGGGTGACACAACTGTTATAAATTTCATTAAAATATATAGTATATAGTAATGATTAAAAAGTACTAAAATTATTATGCAAGTAAGGGAATTAAAATGAAAGTCAAGTTTTGTACATTTTTGTTTGATTAAGACCAAAATCAACAATTTTTGATCTATAGTCATCCATAAATGAGATTTTACTACACCAATTTTGAACAACATTGTTTTTATTATTAACATAATTTTGATGTTACAGAAGCACACTGAGGGCATCAGTTACAGTTACAGATATGGTGTTTTAATAAGTAAATATTTCAAACAAAACTCTAATCAGGAATGTAGATTATACCTACGTACAATTTACATCAATTTTGTAAATAAACATGTGATTCATCTTACCTTTCCACAAGCTCTACAGTGATGTCTTCGGAATGTGACTTTAAAATCACTAGTACACAGATAACACATAGTTGCCCTTGAGTCTGGTATCCACACTGGTGCTACTTCCCCAAGAACAAAATCTGTTGCAGGCATATCCTGGGAAAGATTAAAATTAGAATAAGTTTCCACCATCAAATTATTTGATGGAAGTAACAATTAAAGTAGACTGGAAATTTCTTATGTGAACTTGCATTTTTATATTTCTTATCATATTCATGAAACATTAATTATAATCTTGTTATTGCTGGGTATAGTTTGAAAGGAATAAATTCGAAGGTGTAACAAGTGATAAAGGGAAGAAATCTGATTGGATGCCAAGCTTATAACTTACAAGACTGTGTCTGAATGGTTATACTTAACCCTAAAAGTCAGACCAGTAGATAGCATATTTGACTCAACTGAAAAACACTGAGAATTGCATCAAGAAATCATGGGACGCAAGATGTTGTTTACACGGTCCTTTTTTTCCCATTGTGAAGTAAAACTGATTTACTGTAAACTGTAAGTTAAGACTTTACTGGAGATGGAACACACACTCAGTTTCCAAAATGTTATCAGCAATAATGATTTCTGAAATATCAAGAATAATTATGTAATGTATTACCTGTGACCTGAGAAAAGATTCTCTTCTTTGTTCAGCTTCATCTATCGCTTTGTTCAAGGCATCAACCCACTCTTGTCTTTCATCCAAATCACTGAAAATACAAATAAATTTAAAATTACAGATTAATCCTTATCAATCATCAGTAATAGCAAAGTGCAGACAAGTTTTGCTAAGAGGAACCTGATTATTTTTAAGAAAAAAACAAATCATAAAAAACAAGCCATGCATGGCACAGTCCCCGTTAGTTATCAAATTTAAGATATATAGTTTTATTTTATAGTAATATAGCTGGAATATAACCATGTCAGGAATAAGATTTTTTTAACATTAAAATGATTGATATTTGTATCTGATCGTCAAACAAGTACTTGTCCATATTGAGAGATATTGCTCTGGAACAGCATTCAAAATCAGCCATTTTGAATACATGTATATATATAACATGATGTATAAGGAATATATAAAATTTGAATATATAATCAGTCAAAGCATTTAAGAGATTTAGGCGAGGGTTCTCCGAACCCGCCTATTCACATAGTTCATACCCACCATAGACTCCGGTCAGTCAAAATGACTATTTTGAACTGTAGGCATTAATCAGCGATTCTGCCGGTGACGGAGAGATAGAATCTAGGTCAGGGGAAGCCCCATGACCTCAAGATTCTTTTACCCCTTACGTCACGAACCCACGTGACCGAGGCCACCTGGCAGCGCCACAGGTAGCCGTCCATCACTCTGGTTCCTTTCTCTCCGCCTCAAGGACTTAGACCAACGCGACGAAAAGAGTGGGGAGGTTGGGGGGGACCCGGAGTCTATGGTGGGTATGAACTATGTGAATAGGCGGGTTCGGAGAACCCTCGCCTAAATTCACTACGTTCAATTACCCACCATAGACTCCGGTCAGTCAAAATGGTGGGTATTTCCGAGCAAACAGAAAAAAAAGGAGAATGATGAGACTTTTCCCCAGTCCGGGATGAAAACAAACCCAAAAACCTAAGTTAAGACCTAAGAAGGGTGGTGTCTTACCTTTCCTGTGCTGTCCCCGAAGCAAGAAGCCAATGCTGCTGTGGTGACAGGGTTCGGTGTGCCCGAGAAAGCTAGACCCAAGCCGAATTCGGGGGTGATAAGCTTGAAGTAGGACCGAAACAGTTTGCATGAGGGCGTAGGTCGACAGAAGCGAAACCTGGGAGCTTCCAAGAAGTGCTAGTGGAACAGACAATCTGCCTGCAAAAATGCCGAGACTGACTTATCGCCTATGCGCAGAGGCCCCTGTGGTCCTTCGGGCTGGGTCAGCAAACAAGGCCTGACCCGCTACGACGGGGCCTAACCTGAAGAGACCCTGCTCAATAGATTGGGTGTCTCTTAGGTAGTAGTTGATGAAGACGTTCTGCGTTCTCCAGAAGCCTGCCCTTAGATTGTGTTTGAGGGGGGCACCTGACGCTAGCGCTAGTGAGTTAGCAATCGCACGGACCTCATGTTCTCGTACTTGGTGTCACTGCAAGGTCTGTGTTGAGGAATATAGTGTATTATAGACCTCCAGTACAGTCGCAGTAATCCACCTGGAGATGGAAGTCGGGGAAGCCGGCTTAACCTGTTTGCCAGGGCCGTAACACAAAAACATGTGTTTGGTTCCCCCTCTGGAAAACCTGGTACGGTTCACGTAGCAACTCAGCGCTCGGACCGGGCAGAGAAGCAATTCCTCCTGATCCTCCGGACTGACAATATATCGGTTGAGGATCGTGTCCTAGGATTTGGTTCTTGGCGAGAAACCCGATTTGTGTCTTTAGTACAACTTGATCGTCCATATAGCGGCACAACTGTCCGCGAAGGACAGTGCGCCTAGCTCTGACTGGCGCCTACCTGAGGCGAGGGCCAGTAGGAAGACTATTTTCCACGTCAAAAATTTGAGTGGTGCTGATTGGAGAGGCTCAAAGGGCGGTCTGCTTAGAGCAGACAACACAGCTGACGAGTCCCAGTTGGGCGGCTCCCTTGTATGGGGTCTTGGCGTCTGGAAAGCAGTAAATAGTCTCCTAATAATAGGACAATTGGCTAGTCTTGTTCCCATACATTCTGAGTGGTGGGGGACAAGACCGACCTGTAGCCAACGCTCGCTGCGTAGGACAAACCCACTTCGTCAAACAGGTGGACGAAGGAGCCTGCTACCTGGCCAATAGAGGGATGGTATGGATCAATCTCCCTTCCGCTACACCAATTAGTGTATGCTTGCAGCCTAGAAATGTAGGCCGCGTAGGTGGAATCCCTGTTCGCCCTGGCCAGGACGTTGGCAGCCCGCTCAGATAAGGCTTTCGTATGTGCTTGCTTGTCCGATTGGGTGCAACCCATGATAATATGTGGGTGCGCACCTGTCGAAGTTTTCTCCAGTGCCCGGTGAACTAGTGGGAAGAGAGGAAAGGCATACACAACTAAGTGGGTCCATGGGGCTAGCAAAGCGACCCTGGCTCAGGGTACATCGTTGGGAGCTTGGCGTTCTGGGGTGCGACAAAACGGTCCAACCTTGGACCGTCCCATGGCCGAAACAACCTGGAGGCTACCCACTGGGGTATCAGCCACTCCATGTTCTGAAAGGGCGTCATCAGACTGTTCCTCACCCCTGGAAGGTGGTGTGCAGTTAGCTCCACAGTGTATTCCAGGCACCAAAGGAAGATTTTGCTCCGCTAGGACTGACAACGATGGGGAATGCTTTGGACAGAAAGCGTGGTAGTGCTAAGTACACTGCTCTCAGTTCGAGTCGGTTGATATGGTAGTCCCGAAACTAATGCGGGGGCCATATCCTTGGGCTTGTTGGCCCAATAGATGCACTCCTCAACCCTGGGGGGAGGTATCTGTTACCAGAGTCATACCTGCGGCGAGCGGGCCCAAGGGACTCCCCTGTCCGAGGTTGGCCAGTGACTACCACAAGGGCAAGGCTTCCTTTACTTGGTCCGAGATCGAAACCAGCCTATCTAGTTCCCATAGGAGAGCTCGGCGTTATAACAAGCGTTATACAGGGCGGCTGCGTGGTGCGGCCTGGGGAACAACCCTTCGAACCGAGGTCATCATTTCGATGATCCGCATTAGTTCACGGAGGGACACTGAGGGAACGCTGACTAGGCATTCGGCTAGGCTGCATAGCGCTAAGCAATACGCTTGAAATAGCTAAGCCAAGCTTACCTCTGTGCCAAAACTCCATACACAGGGACACCAACTGCGCGTTGAGTCGAGGTGGGACTTGTCGATTCACTAACGAGCCCAACTGGTGAAGTAAATCCCATGTTAGCCTGACGTGTTTGGCTTATACCTCTTGCCCGGGTTGTTGGTAACCGGAAGTCTGGGTACGGATTGAGGTGTACCGACATCTGGTGAACACGTAGGGCGCTGTGCCTAACCCGAACGGGGGGGGGGGGTGCCCGAAATTCGAATACTTGGCCCAGCTGGGTTATTCAAAGGAGATGGCAACTCGCTGGGTGCATCGGTACGTGCAGGTAGGCCTCACTTAAGTCTGGCGGGGGTAGCCAGTTAAAACGGTGGATGGAGAGAAGAACCCTGAATGGTGTCTCCTTGTGGAATCGATTGAGGAGTACGTACTGATTTAGTCTGCCTAGGTCCAAAACTGGACGCCTGCCACTTGTAGATTTGGTTCTACGACCACTTTTGGGTAGAAGTCAGGCCTTAGTTCCGGCTGATGTACCCTGTGTATGGCGTCTTTCCCAAGCAAACTGCTACTTCCTGTCTGATTGCTTCCGCCTTGCGGGAGTCCCCTGGCAGTGCCCAACAGGGGAGACACTGACGGGGGGAAATGGAGATTTCAGCGGTATCCCGTAAACGGTTGTCACCACCTGGAAAGGTCCAGGGATCGGTCACCCGCCGTCTCCAAACCGGACTACACCGGCGCAATCTGTATACGACAGGGATATGTGGCCATGTGTTCGGCAGGTGCGAGGGGATGGTGGTGCTCCCTTCCCCCATGAGGTGAGTTCCCCAAGGCCTGAAGTAGTCACTAAGTTGTGAACTGGTCATTCACCAAACACATGCCTGTCCCCCCTGGTTGCAGAGATGAGCGTCAAACATGCCTCCCCTGCTGCCGGGTAGACGTCCGCCCAGAGAGGGTGAGGAGCCACCACCTGGCTCTTACCTCCCTGGGGGCACGCCACTACCCTTCCCTCCCATGGACGTTGGGCGTTGTGTTTTCTGTGCTTGTGGTGCCCTTCGCTTGCCCATGGCAGGACCAACTGGCTAGCGGATTCGATCTGAACCCTCTGATTCATTGCACTTCGAAGCTCCGAGACTGTACCCACCATTCACTGAACAAAGGGGGTGGAGGATGTCCAGTCTGCGTCACTGAGGTGGGGACGTACCCCGGCTCAGCTTGTCGGCGAAAACACGTGCGTCTACGGCCGCGTCTCGTAGCACAGTAGTGGCCCTGGCCAAGAGAGCCAGGCGACACTAGGGGGTGTCGCATGTAGATGTGCGGTGGCCCACCAGTAAAAATGTCGCCTGGTCTAGGAGGCTGGTGCGTTCTGCCTCCAAGGTCTCCAAAGTGCTGGTCACGCATAATAACGTGCTCAAGCAACTCTGCCCTCAGAGCTGGATGGGTCGTCTTCAATTGGCAAAGACACCCATGGAACGCGGCTATCCCCCTTTGCCCGGTTTGCCAAATTCGTGGTACCGGGGTCTGGAGAAGGAGCCTTGGAATCCGGTTGGGGGCGTTTTGGTCTCATCCCACGCTATGGGGTCTGATCCCGAAACCACACCGACCGGGTAGCGTTTGGTCCAGTGGGAAGTGTTGCCTAATGTTATTCCCACCCGGGGGCCTTAAGCATTACATCCTCCGCGGCTGACCAACGCCACCCATCAACACCGTTTGCATGCTCTGAGCCCCACTCCGCACTCAGGCGGGCATGGAGAGACATGCCGATGGGGTTGCTTTGGATCCCGACGCCAGTGATCCCATAAGCGTTGAAGCAGCCTTAGGTGGTCGCTTTAGGATCAATGGCGGGGGTATATACATCGTATCACTGGGATCGATGATACTCCGCCTCACCCCAAAAGCGTGGCTCATCGAGTCATACAGATTGAAGACTCTGAGGGACCGCCTGGAGTACTAGCTGTATCCGACGCGAGCGAATTGCGTCTCCTTTCACTTTAAATATGTGAGAGGGAGCGTGTTCGACTGTGTGTCTCATGAAAGGGTCCGTTCCCTCTGGGGACGCCCGTGGGTCGGTTAGAAAGGAGTCAAAACCCACAGCGGGAATCGAACACAAGGATAAATTCGTTACCGCTGTACCGTTACCGTGTGACGAACCCTAGCTGGCTGAAAGTGGGGGGGTCAACGTGTGCCCTGCCCTGGAAGCCCTGCCCCGCGATCGGAGACTTGGCTGCCAGCACCCCGTTGGCATTCAGTGCCCGAGGATCCAGAGAAGGACCGGTGCAATTAGCCTGAGCCTCGGCCATCCCCCAAAATAGTGGGAGAGCCGTGACTGGGAACGGGGGTTCCCCGGAAGAGATGTGTTTGAATGCAAACATGCTTTCGTGTCTCTTCCTGCTTGCCCACCGAGGGGACACAGTGGAGACAGCTCGCTCCGACTGCGTCTGATCTACCGGCCTGCCAGGGATGCAATTGCCCAGACTGTCCTTCGACCAAAGCCCTCAACTTGGAGGTAAACCCGGCGCCATGCGAGGAAGGGTCCACAAATAGGCCCACAACGGGCCCCATAGGAGGAAAGCCTCCAGGGGCACAGCCTCGCTGCAGTAAAACACAGGGTTCTCCCCAGGGCTTTTTAGCGCCGAGGTCCGCGGCGCTATACCTGTGAATCTCGGCGCTTCACTTGGGACCTTGGCGCTATGTGTTCCCACCTCGGCGCTTGATTTCATATTTGACATGCCAATATCAGCTGTGAAAAAGCTTTGTTCGCCACGCCGGTCGGCCCCGACCGTCACTCAAAATTAGTGACCACCACGGAAATGCTTCCGATGAGGACTATTGTCTGATTGTTGGTATAATTAAGTACCGACTGACATGCATCCTGCCAGTCGTGGATTATAATTTATAAACAATAGACCTAGTCGCACGATACGTAGCGGCTAGTCAAATTTGTGGAATTAGCACCTCTTTGTTTGTAAGTAAATACTTTCTGCGATAGACACAGTCTTTAGATTTAAAGCTAAAATTATTTCAAAATCAATTCCACCTCGATATAACATGGTCAAATCGGAGTTCACGATCAGTTCACGCTACTCAAAAAAAAAAAACGTGTTTATTGCGTGATTTGGTAAAATACATTTGAACTGTTATCATTGCGAATCATGTAAAAACTATTCTTTCAAGACCTAATTTACCTTTTAAAAATTGCAAATCACCTCTTTCGAGAGCTGTCATGCAGTTTTCAATTGAAATCGATGCCAACACAACGTGCTACGACATCGCTTTACTTCCGCAATGTAATTTTTATGCTCACTACCATTCGGAAAACTTCGGGTTCTACCGGCATTACCATGCGGCATTTTGATTGGTTAATGGAATTCTTGACCCATCGGGTCAAAGGACACATGCTAATGTTTCACAAACATCATGGCGGGTCTGTTTTTTTTTACCGAAGCGATCAAGTGATCAAAAATAATCGCTCTCGATAAAAATAAGTCTGATTTTACTTACATTTCATATCAAAAAAAAAAGAAGTAAAATTTGTTGAGGAATTATTGCTATAACTGGTGTATAACATGGCCAAGTAAGTTATGTCACGTCGTAACTTTGATGATCGTTTTGAAGCTTTATTTGTTCGCTCATTACTGTAATTGTAAACGTTTTAGAAGTTGATGGTACGAATAATAAATTACAACAATACGTCAATTAATTACGTGATCGATTTTTTGAAGAAGAATGTTTTTGGAGTGAATAAAATTATGAGATTCGTGAACATAAATCTGGCTTAACGTTTTGAATGCGTTTCCTTCAACGTTTTACAAAACAATTAAATTGCAACAATAATGTATTTGTGTTTGTTTTTAGTCTGCAGCATTTGTATTTCGAGAATGTTTCAAACTCTTCTAAATTGTGAAACATAATGTGTTGATTCCATTAAAAAAAATATTTGCCCTGTGACTGAGCTCACTAATATTCATAATTGTAAATAAGTTCTGTTAATCAATGAAGGAAAGATATGTAAATGATATGCAAATTATTATGCAAATTAGCCCCGGCGCTATGCATTTCTTCTGGGGAGAACCCTGAAACACCGCCTGAAAAAACAGACTGTGAGGATACCCTCCGATCAGCGGGGAAGGCCGACAAAAATATCGGTACCTCCACCGTCGGGCCTCTTACTCGACGTCCCGGTACATGAAGTACCGGTAGCCGAGCGTGAGGACTTTCCACTCAAGCAAAACACGCAACTCATTTTAACCGATTTGTTTACTGGACGCGCGACCTTGCTGTGACGTGGTCAGTCTCAGCGATTTTGATGGCTCTGAAAGAAAATCTCAGGCCTCAGAACTCCAGTGAAAAAAACACGCTTTCACGCAAAAACCCTGAAACCCGCACATAGCTACAACAAAGTATCTCGGATGCGAGTTCTATGATGGTAAATTCTGAATATAACCACTGCACGGTCGACTCGAAACACAAGGAGACCGGAAAGAAAATGCCAGCGAGCCCTGGTGCTGTCATTACATCTATATATTGCTAAATACATTGAAAATAAAAGACGACATGCATGAGGGAAACGAATTACAGTTGTAAAAGGTGCCGCCATGAAAACCAACTGGGTACGTAGTGGTGCCGGATTTTAATTTCTTTGTTGTGAAAAATACTACACACAAAGGGGAAAACGACACAAGGGTAAAAATGACAAGGAAAACTTATCCTACCAGCTACAATGTCGGATGCCGTGCAGCGGCAACAACCCAAGCTATAAATCCGGACAGAAAAAAAAAAAGCAGGCGATCCAGCAGAGCTCGCTAGATTTCATCTCCACTCGAAGCGGAGAGAAAATCAGAGTGATGGACGGCTACCTGTGGCACTGCCAGGTGAGCTCGGTCACGTCGGTTCGTGATGTAAGGGGTAAAAGAATCTTGAGGTCATGGGGCTTCCCCTGACCTGGATTCTATCTCTCCGTCACCGGCAGAATTGCTGATTAATGCCTACAGTTCAAAATAGTCATTTTGACTGACCGGAGTCTATGGTGGGTAATTGAACGTAGTGAATATGGCTCTAGAAGCCTAATCATTAAAAGAAAATGGCTGCCAGTCAGCCATTTTGAATCCAATCTGAAAAATAAAATGACGTGCATCAGGAACCCGTAATATCCAGAAATGCTTGATATTTGATGATTTTTAGCACAAAAATGGCCACCATTTGGCCATTTTTAATGGGGTCATCAAACCAATATATCTGTCTATCTATGACATGATGTATAATGAATATTTAAAATTAGAACATAATCAGTGAAAACAAGTCAGAGATGTGGCACGAGAACCACATTAATTAAAACAAAATGGCTACTATTTTGAATCTTATCTGAAAAACAAAATTATTTTTATCAAAGTCCAATAATGTCTAATGTATATACCAAGTTTGAACAAAATCCATCTGTAAACAGCTGAGAAATGCTTGATTTTTAGGATTTTTTAGCACAAAAATGGCCGCCATTCGGCATCTTGAATCAGATCATAAAACAAAATGATGTGCATCAAGGTCCTATGATGTCCAACGTATATACAAGGTTTGAACAAAATCCATGTGTAAACAGCTGAAAAATGTTTGATTTTCATGATTTTTAGCACAAAAATGGACGCCATTTGGCCATCTTGAATCAGATTGTGAAACAAATTGACGTGCATATGTATAATATCATGTATGATGTATATGCGAAGTTTGATTGTGATTGGTCCAGGCATTCTAAGATACAGGTCCGGATGCACGCACATACGCACAAACAGACACACAGAGGTCAATTCATAAGTCCCCGTTTTCGGACTGAGTCCAAACGGGGACTAATTAAGGCAACAATAAAGCCGTCAACATTCATCATCCCCACCAACCCTTTTATGTAGATAAGGTATAGATGGAAATAAAAATTGTAATTACAAATGTACAAGGAAATATTTACTGGTTTGCTCAGATTGTTTGTAAGAAAAGAATACCTTGCATGGAGTGAGAATGAGCGAAACTGAGTTAGGATACTAAACTCTTTCTGGAAATTCACATCTCCTGGTTTAATCTGTGAATAATAAACAAATCAAAGTTATACAAGAAAATATGAATAATTACATACTGTCTAGCTAGTAATTCTAAGACTGTATTATATGGTTGAAATATGTACATCAAATAAAAATACATGGTCACTAAAAAGGATTCCTGTGACAACAAATTCATTATTTACACAAAGAAAAACTATGGCTTTATGTCAATGTAATTATTATACTAGTGATAGAGTGTTATGCTATAAATGAACAGACTATATGCTTACTTTCATGCCTACTAGTGATAGAGTGTTATGCTATGAATGAACAGACTATATGCTTACTTTCATGCCTACTGGTGATAGAGTGTTATGCTATAAATGAACAGATTATATGCTTACTTTCATGCCTACTAGTGATAGTGTTATGCTATGAATGAACAGACTATATGCTTACTTTCATGCCTACTAGTGATAGAGTGTTATGCTATGAATGAACAGACTATATGCTTACTTTCATGCCTACTGGTGATAGAGTGTTATGCTATAAATGAACAGATTATATGCTTACTTTCATGCCTACTAGTGATAGAGTGTTATGCTATGAATGAACAGACTCTATGCTTACTTTCATGCCTACTAGTGATAGAGTGTTATGCTATGAATGAACAGACTATATGCTTACTTTCATGCCTACTGGTGATAGAGTGTTATGCTATAAATGAACAGATTATATGCTTACTTTCATGCCTACTAGTGATAGAGTGTTATGCTATAAATGAACAGACTCTATGCTTACTTTCATGCCTACAGGTGATAGTGTTATGCTATAAATGAACAGACTATATGCTTACTTTCATGCCTACTAGTGATAGTGTTATGCTATGAATGAACAGACTATATGCTTACTTTCATGCCTACAGGTGATAGTGTTATGCTATAAATGAACAGACTATATGCTTACTTTCATGCCTACTAGTGATAGTGTTATGCTATAAATGAACAGACTATATGCTTACTTTCATGCCTACTGGTGATAGAGTGTTATGCTATAAATGAACAGATTATATGCTTACTTTCATGCCTACTAGTGATAGAGTGTTATGTTATGAATGAACAGATTATATGCTTACTTTCATGCCTACTAGTGATAGTGTTATGCTATAAATGAACAGATTATATGCTTACTTTCATGCCTACTGGTGATAGAGTGTTATGCTATAAATGAACAGATTATATGCTTACTTTCATGCCTACTGGTGATAGAGTGTTATGCTATGAATGAACAGACTCTATGCTTACTTTCATGCCTACTGGTGATAGAGTGTTATGTTATGAATGAACAGACTATATGCTTACTTTCATGCCTACTAGTGATAGAGTGTTATGTTATGAATGAACAGATTATATGCTTACTTTCATGCCTACTAGTGATAGTGTTATGCTATAAATGAACAGATTATATGCTTACTTTCATGCCTACTAGTGATAGAGTGTTATGCTATGAATGAACAGACTCTATGCTTACTTTCATGCCTACAGGTGATAGTGTTATGCTATAAATGAACAGACTATATGCTTACTTTCATGCCTACTAGTGATAGTGTTATGCTATGAATGAACAGACTATATGCTTACTTTCATGCCTACAGGTGATAGTGTTATGCTATAAATGAACAGATTATATGCTTACTTTCATGCCTACTAGTGATAGAGTGTTATGCTATGAATGAACAGACTCTATGCTTACTTTCATGCCTACTAGTGATAGAGTGTTATGCTATGAATGAACAGATTATATGCTTACTTTCATGCCTACTAGTGATAGAGTGTTATGCTATAAATGAACAGACTCTATGCTTACTTTCATGCCTACCAGTGATAGAGTGTTACACTATGAATGAACAGACTATATGCTTAATTTCATGCCTACTATTGATAGAGTGTTATGCTATGAATGAACAGACTATATGCTTACTTTCATGCCTACTGGTGATAGAGTGTTATGCTATGAATGAACAGACTATATGCTTACTTTCATGCCTACTAGTGATAGAGTGTTATGCTATGAATGAACAGACTCTATGCTTACTTTCATGCCTACTGGTGATAGAGTGTTATGCTATAAATGAACAGACTATATGCTTACTTTCATGCCTACTAGTGATAGTGTTATGCTATGAATGAACAGACTCTATGCTTACTTTCATGCCTACTAGTGATAGAGTGTTATGCTATGAATGAACAGACTCTATGCTTACTTTCATGCCTACTGGTGATAGAGTGTTATGCTATGAATGAACAGACTATATGCTTACTTTCATGCCTACTAGTGATAGAGTGTTATGCTATGAATGAACAGACTATATGCTTACTTTCATGCCTACTAGTGATAGAGTGTTATGCTATAAATGAACAGACTATATGCTTACTTTCATGCCTACTAGTGATAGAGTGTTATGCTATGAATGAACAGACTATATGCTTACTTTCATGCCTACTAGTGATAGAGTGTTATGCTATAAATGAACAGATTATATGCTTACTTTCATGCCTACTAGTGATAGAGTGTTATGCTATGAATGAACAGACTATATGCTTACTTTCATGCCTACTAGTGATAGAGTGTTATGCTATAAATGAACAGATTATATGCTTACTTTCATGCCTACTAGTGATAGAGTGTTATGCTATGAATGAACAGACTCTATGCTTACTTTCATGCCTACTAGTGATAGAGTGTTATGCTATGAATGAACAGACTATATGCTTACTTTCATGCCTACTAGTGATAGAGTGTTATGCTATGAATGAACAGACTATATGCTTACTTTCATGCCTACTAGTGATAGAGTGTTATGCTATAAATGAACAGATTATATGCTTACTTTCATGCCTACTAGTGATAGAGTGTTATGCTATGAATGAACAGACTCTATGCTTACTTTCATGCCTACTAGTGATAGAGTGTTATGCTATGAATGAACAGATTATATGCTTACTTTCATGCCTACTAGTGATAGAGTGTTACACTATGAATGAACAGACTATATGCTTAATTTCATGCCTACTAGTGATAGAGTGTTATGCTATGAATGAACAGACTATATGCTTACTTTCATGCCTACTAGTGATAGAGTGTTATGCTATGAATGAACAGACTATATGCTTACTTTCATGCCTACTGGTGATAGAGTGTTATGCTATGAATGAACAGACTATATGCTTACTTTCATGCCTACTAGTGATAGAGTGTTATGCTATGAATGAACAGACTATATGCTTACTTTCATGCCTACTGGTGATAGAGTGTTATGCTATGAATGAACAGACTATATGCTTACTTTCATGCCTACTAGTGATAGTGTTATGCTATGAATGAACAGACTATATGCTTACTTTCATGCCTACTAGTGATAGAGTGTTATGCTATGAATGAACAGACTATATGCTTACTTTCATGCCTACTGGTGATAGAGTGTTATGCTATGAATGAACAGATTATATGCTTACTTTCATGCCTACTAGTGATAGTGTTATGCTATGAATGAACAGACTATATGCTTACTTTCATGCCTACTAGTGATAGAGTGTTATGCTATGAATGAACAGACTATATGCTTACTTTCATGCCTACCGGTACTATTGATAGAGTGTTATGCTATGAATGAACAGACTATATGCTTACTTTCATGCCTACTAGTGATAGAGTGTTATGTTATGAATGAACAGACTCTATGCTTACTTTCATGCCTACTAGTGATAGAGTGTTATGTTATGAATGAACAGACTCTATGCTTACTTTCATGCCTACTGGTGATAGAGTGTTATGCTATGAATGAACAGACTATATGCTTACTTTCATGCCTACTAGTGATAGAGTGTTATGCTATGAATGAACAGACTATATGCTTACTTTCATGCCTACTAGTGATAGAGTGTTATGCTATGAATGAACAGACTATATGCTTACTTTCATGCCTACTAGTGATAGAGTGTTATGTTATGAATGAACAGACTCTATGCTTACTTTCATGCCTACTAGTGATAGAGTGTTATGCTATGAATGAACAGACTATATGCTTACTTTCATGCCTATACTAGTGATAGAGTGTTATGCTATGAATGAACAGACAATATGCTTACTTTCATGCCTATACTAGTGATAGAGTGTTATGCTATAAATGAACAGACTATATGCTTACTTTCATGCCTACTGGTGATAGAGTGTTATGCTATAAATGAACAGATTATATGCTTACTTTCATGCCTACTAGTGATAGAGTGTTATGCTATGAATGAACAGACTATATGCTTACTTTCATGCCTACTAGTGATAGAGTTTATGCTATAAATGAACAGACTCCATGCTTACTTTCATGCCTACTAGTGATAGAGTGTTATGCTATGAATGAACAGACTATATGCTTACTTTCATGCCTATACTAGTGATAGAGTGTTATGCTATGAATGAACAGACTCCATGCTTGATTTCATGCCTACTAGTGATAGAGTGTTATGCTATGAATGAACAGACTATATGCTTACTTTCATGCCTACTAGTAATAGAGTGTTATGCTACGAATGAACAGACTATATGCTTAATTCCATGCCTACTAGTGATAGAGTGTTATGCTATGAATGAACAGACTATATGCTTACTTTCATGCCTACTAGTGATAGAGTGTTATGCTACGAATGAACAGACTATATGCTTACTTTCATGCCTACTAGTAATAGAGTGTTATGCTACGAATGAACAGACTATATGCTTAATTCCATGCCTACTAGTGATAGAGTGTTATGCTATGAATGAACAGACTATATGCTTACTTTCATGCCTACTAGTGTGAGTGTTATGTTATGAATGAACAGATTATATGCTTACTTTCATGCCTACTAGTGATAGAGTGTTATGCTATGAATGAACAGACTATATGCTTACTTTCATGCCTACTAGGGGTAGACTATATTTCACTTTATATTGTCCAGCTTGTGGTGTACAGTAAAATAACTTATCAGTGAACTGAAATGAGAAAAATAAATCAAGATATAACACAAGGATACCAAAAAGTATGCACGAAGACAGTACAGCAAAGTATCGGTCAACATGCAGCGGAAGTCAATACAACCACATACTGTCTGAGTGCATACTTTTCTTCATCCTCATAATAAACTTATTATTATACATCTTTTCCTCTGAAAGATACATCATGGGAATGCCGAAATACAAAAAAATTAGAACAGATTGAGCAAACTTCTTTGTGTGGGGTCCGGTCAATCCCTGGGGGTCGCCATGTTTTTTTTATAATTAGAGGATGCTTATGTGATAATCGTTTCATATTTGGAATTCACATTTCATGGCGTTACGGTGGCAGATGTATAATAATAGTTAGTATTTCATTAATGTATTCATCAATCCATGCATACATGTAGGGTAGAATAGCCCAGATCACAATAATGAATACTGCCCTCTAGTGTTCAATTTTCCCAGTATTTTTGTTTTTTTACACTACGGATAACTAATGCCTGACATTTAACATGGTCATTGATTAGCCTGTTCCGTATGTATTAATATAAAGTCTTTTTACAACTGCATGCTGTATTGCATAGCATCTAATATAACTGATTCATAGGGAGATACCAATTAAAGTTTAAGACATATTGCTATAAAAGAAGCTAACAAGTAATATTTAATTAAGCTTGAACCCACCTCAAACCAGACAGTTTTACATATCTATACCTATATGAAGTAAGCTATTTATGTCTTTTCCATAGAGATGCACATCCTTATCTTTGTATCCATTAAAACAGTAAATACATTTCAAGCACAGTGTAAAAACATCCTGAAGAGAAAATTCTGCCCAGTCAGCCTGAACTTTGCTCTCTCACAGTTCAATTATTTCTACTATAGTTAGTAGAGGGCACTTTTTCAACAACAGTTGAAATTAGTAAATTGTCACTCACAGCACATTAGCACACTTTGCATGCACCATGGAGGGCGCTAAATAAATATGATCAAAATAATCAAAAAATGATCTTGGCTGTCAATGCAGATATAGCTTTCACATCAACTGAACCATACTTTGAAGCTATTCTATTAGAGATTACACCATTAAAAGGTTTATGTCTGAAGAATTGGTCTGTATAACGACTGCGTCCGTTCCTGCTCACAACCACTCTTAGTATAGCAATTAAAAAGGTTGGTGAATGTTACTTCTACTGGCTCAATGATTGGATTAGAAAATAAATTAAATGATAAAATGTTTATAACAAAATAATCAACAAATACATAAGTGATGTACCTGTGACCTTATGCTACATGGTTGTTCTGATACTGCCTCTGACACAGTACAAGTAGACTGTGATTCAAGACTACACTATCAACATTATTGTCATTTTCTGACTAATTATTCACAGTGACTGGATACCTGAAAATCCAAAGATAAAAATTGGGGTACCTAAACTAGTTTTTTATTATAAGTGAGTTTATTGTTCCAAAGATTTGTTTCAGAGGTCATTAATCTCACAAGCAGACACGCATTAGTTAGAACAATATTGACTCATTATAACATTCTGAGCCAATAACCCTAGCTTCAATTTAACTGCCAACAGTAAATATAATTTTCACTGATATTTAGTAATAAATGCTTAACATTTTCACCAAATATCAGTTTGTAATGAGTGCACACTGGTATTGGGAAAGTAGTTTTGCTCACCAGTTGTGTACACTATTATTCTGCTGTTGTCATGCTATCCAGCTGTTGATGTGTCTTATTACTTAACACACAGTCAACCAACTTCCACTGTAGCTAACCAACAGTGCAAGTTACATCAAGTTACAGTGCAAGTTTGGACCCTAAGGGGAAATCAAGTCTTACCAGATAAAACATGCGTGGTTGCAGAACTCTTCTGGAATGTTTCATCAATTCACCTTCCTTAATCAAAATCTACAAATCAAAACAAAATACAGATATTGGAAAATTGCATAATAGCATTGCTGAATTGTTCAAAGAAGTGCATTATATCGTAACACCATAGGTTACATTTGTTGGTATCTTGATATTTAACTTTTTATTTTTAGCTGTAACATAATATTAATTGCCATTATAAAATTTGGCTGTAAAATATCATATTTGGCCATAAAACGTGACAATTTATACATGAATATAAATTGTCAAGTTTTATGGCCAAATATGATATTTTTAAGTAAACTATTGTTTTTGAATGATAAACCCAATGTAGATCAGTGTTTAAAGTTGGTAAAAATTCAATGTATTTTCTGAAATTAATGTTGATGCTGTTCTTGGTAGTCTCAAATACTAACAATATACTCACCCTTCCAGCTTGTACAAGATTGACATTGCCAATAAGACTGTGTTGAATTTCTAGGATTTTATTAAAGTTTTCCTGAAAAGACAATCATAGATTTAGGCGAGGGTTCTCCGATCCCGCCTATTCACATAGTTCATACCCACCATAGACTCCGGTCAGTCAAAATGACTATTTTGAACTGTAGGCATTAATCAGCGATTCTGCCGGTGACGAAGAGATAGAATCCAGGTCAGGGGAAGCCCCATGACCTCAAGATTCTTTTACCCCTTACGTCACGAACCCACGTGACCGAGGCCACCTGGCAGCGCCACAGGTAGCCGTCCTTCACTCTGGTTCCTTTCTCTCCGCCTCGAGGACTTAGACCAACGTGACGGAAAGAGTGGGGAGGTTGGGGGGGACCCAGAGTCTATGGTGGGTATGAACTATGAATAGGCGGGTTCGGAGAACCCTCGCCTAAATTCACTACGTTCAATTACCCACCATAGACTCCGGTCAGTCAAAATGACTATTTTGAACTGTAGGCAGAGTCAGACACCGATAGGTGGCGGGTTTTTCCGAGCAAACAGAAAAAAAAGGAGAATGATGAAAGACTTTCCCCCAGTCCGGGATGAAAAACAAACCCAAAAACCTAAGTTAAGACCCAAGAAGGGTGGTGTCTTACCTTGCCTGTGCTGTCCCAGAAGCAAGAAGCCAATGCTGCTGTGGTGACAGGGTTCGGTGTGCCCGAGAAAGCTAGACCCAAGCCGAACTCGGGGGTGATAAGCTTGAAGTAGGGCCAAAACAGTTCGCATGAGGGCGTAGGTCGACAGAAGCGAAACCTGGGAGCTTCCAGGAAGTGCTAGTGGAACAGACAATCTGCCCGCAAAAATGCAGAGACTGACTTATCGCCTATGCGCAGAGGCCCCTGCAGTCGTTCGGGCTGGGTCAGCAAACAAGGCCTGACCCGCTACGACGGGGCCTAACCTGAAGTGACCCTGCTCAATAGATTGGGTGTCTCCTAGGTAGTAGTTGATGAAGACGTTCTGCGTTCTCCAGAAGCCTGCCCTCAGAATGTGTTTGAGGGGGGGCACCTGACGCTAGCGCTAGTGAGTTCGCAATCGCACGGACCTCATGTTCTTGTACTTGGTGTCTCTGCAAGGTCTGTGTTGAGGAGGATAGTGTATTATAGACCTCCAGTACAGTCGCAGTAATCCACCTGGGGATGGAAGTCGGGGAAACCGGCTTATCCCGCTTGTCAGGGCCGTAACGCAAAAACATGTGTTTGGTTCCCCGTCTAGAAAACCTGGTACGGTTCTCGTAGCAACTCAGCGCTCGGACCGGCCAGAGAAGCAATTCCTCCTGATCCTCCGGACTGACAATATTTGCCAGCCGGGGCAACGATCGGTTGAGGATCGTGTCCTGGGATTTGGTTCTTGGCGAGGACCCGATTCGTGTCTTAGTACAACTTGATCACCCATGAAAGCGGCACAACCGTCCGCAAAGGATAGTGCGCGCCTAGCTTTGACCGGCGCCTACCTGAGGCGAGGGCCAGTAGGAAGACTATTTGCTGATTGGAGAGGCTCAAAAGGCAGTCTGCTTAGAGCAGACAACACAGCCGACGAGTCCCAGTTGGGCAGCTCCCTTGTATGGGGTCTTGGCGTCTGGAAAGCAGTAAATAGTCTCCTAAAAATAGGACAATCGGCTAGTCTTGTTCCCGTACGTTTGTATGGTGGGGCACAAGGCCGACCTGTAGCCAACGATCGCTGCGTAGGACAAACCCACTTCGTCAAACAGGTGGACGAAGGAGCCTGCTACCTGGCCAATAGAGGGATGGTATCGATCAATCTCCCTTCCGCTACACTAACCAGTGTATGCTCGCAGCCTAGAAATGTAGGCTGCATTGGTGGAATCCCTGTTCGCCCTGGCCAGGACGTTGGCAGCCCGCTCAGATAAAGCTTTCGTATGTGCGGGTCTAATGAGAGCCTCTATGTGGGTAAGTGATACCCGCTGGGCTCGTGGTAGTGCGCCGTCGGCACTGCTGGTGTTTCGACTATCGTTTCCGACAGAAGTGGAAACTAGGCCCTGTTTGGCCAATTGGGTGCGACCAATGATAACATGCAGGTGTGCACCTGTCGAAGTCTTCTCCGGTGCCCGGTGGACTAGCGGGAAGGGAGGAAAAGCGTACACAACTAAGTGGGTCCGCGGGGTAGCAAAGCGACTCTGGCCCAGGCTTCTGGAGTCAGCAGGAGTGTTACGTACGTTGGGAGCTTGGTGTTCCAGGGTGCGGCAAACGGTCTAACCTTGGACCGTCCACAGCCGAAACAGCCTGGAGGCTAACCCACTGGGGTATCAGCCACTCCGTGTTCTGGAGACGAAGTCGCCCTGAAAGGGCGTCGCCAGACTGTTCCTCACCCCTGGAAGGTGGTGTGCGGTTAGCTCCACATTGTATTCCAGGCACCAAAGGAGGATTTTGCTCCGCTAGGACTGACAACGATGGGGAATGCATACCCCCCCCCCCTCCTTCTTGAAGGAGACCACCGCTGCGATGTCTGTGCAGGTAGAAAGCGTGGTAGTGCTAAGTACACTGCTCACAGTTCGAGCCGGTTGATATGGTGGTCCCAAAACTATGCGGGAGCCATATCCTTGGGCTTGTTCGTCCAATAGATGCGCTCTCCAACCCTGGGGGAAGGCATCTGTTACCAGAGTCATACCTGCGGCGAACGGGTCCAAGGGGGCCCCTCTGCCCGAGGTTGGTCAGTAACGACCACTAGGGCAGGGCTTTCTTCACTTGGTCCGAGATTGAAACCCACCTATCTAGTTCCCATAGGAGAGCTCGGCGTTATAACAAGCGTTATACCGGGCGGCTGCGTAGTGCGGCCTGGGGAATGACCCTTCGAACCGAGGTCATCATTCCGATGATCCGCATTAGTTCACGGAGGGACACTGAGGGAACGCTGACTAGGCATTCGACTAGGCTGCTTAGCGCTAAGCAATATGCTTGAAATAGCTAAGCCAAGCTTACCCCTGTGTCAAAACTCCATGCCCAGGGATACCAACTGCGCGTTGGCTCGAGGTGGGACTTGTCGATTTACTAACGAGCCCAACTGGTGAAGTAAATCCTGTGTTAGCCTGATGCGTTTGGCTATTACCTTGCCCGGGTTGTTGGTAACCAGTAGTCTGGGTACAGATTGAGGTGTACCGACATCTGGTGAAGCAGCAACACTACCTGTTTCATCCCTCTGGTGAACACGTAGGGCGCTGTGCCTAACCCGAACGGGGGGGGGGGGGGCACCGAAGTTCGAATACTTGGCCCAGCTGGGCGATTCGAAGGAGATGGCAACTCGCTAGGTGCATCAGTACGTGCAGGTAGGCCCCGCTTAAGTCTAGCGGGGCTAGCCAGTCAAAACGGTGGATGGAGAGAAGAACCCTGAATGGTGTCTCCATGTGGAACCGATCGAGGGGCACGTACTGATTCAGTCTGTCTAGGTCCAAAACTGGACGCCTGCCACTTGTAGATTTGGTACTACGAACACATTTGGGTAGAAGCCTGGACTTAGTTCCGGCTGATGTACCCTGTGTATGGCGTCTTTCCCCAGCAAACTGCTACTTCCTGTCTGATTGCTTCCGCCTTGCGGGAGTCCCCTGGCAGTGCCCAACAGGGGAGACACTGACGGGGGGAAATGGAGATTTCAGCGGTATGCCGTAAATGGATGTCACCACCTGGAAAGGTCCAGGTATCGGTCACCCGCCGTCTTCAAACCGGACTACACCGGCGCAATCTGTGTACGACAGGGATGTGTGGCCATGTGTTCGGCAGTTGCGAGGGGGGGTGCTCCCTTCCCCCATGAGGTGAGTTCCCCAAGGCCTGAAGTAGTCACTAAGTTGTGACCTGGCCACTCACCGAACACGTGCCTGTCCCCCCCGGTTGTAGAGGTGAGCGTCAAACATGCTTCCCCTGCTGCCGGGTAGACGTCCGCCCAGAGAGGGTGAGGAGCCACCACCTGGCTCTTACCTCCCTGGGGGAGCGCCACTACCCTTCCCTCCCATGGAAGTGTATAGGCGCTTGCCTCCTGGCTGACTCTGGCTAGCGGACAACGACCTAGGGCATTGTGTTTTCTGTGCTTGGGGTGCCCTCCGCTTGCCCATGGCAGGACCAACTGGCTAGCGGATTCGATCTGAACCCTCTGATTCATTGCACTCCGAAGCTCCGAGACTGTACCCACCATTCCCTGAACAAAGAGGGTGGAGGGTGTACAGTCTGCGTCACTGAGGTGGGGACGTACCCCGGCTCAGCTTGTCGGCGAAAACACGTGCGTCTAAGGCCGCGTCTCGTAGCACAGTAGTGGCCCTGGCCAAGCGAGCCAGGCAACACTAGGGGGTGTCGCACGTAGATGTGCGGTGGCCCACCAGTAAAAATGTCGCCTGGTCTAGGAGGCTGGTGCGTTCTGCCCCCAAGGTCACCAGAGTGCTGGGCACGCATAATAATGCGCTCAAGCAACTCTGCCCTCAGGGCTAGATGGGTCGTCCTCAATTGGCAAAGACACCCATGGAACGTGGCTACCCCCTTTGCCCGGTTTGCCAAATTCATGGTACCGGGGTCTGGGGAAGGAGCCTTGGAATCCGGTTGGGGGTGTTTTGGTCTCATCCCACGCTATGGGGTCTGATCCCGAAACACACCGACCGGGTAGCGTTTGGTCCAGTGGGAAATGTTGCCTAACGTTATTCCCACCCAGGGGCCTTAAGCATTGCATCCTCCGCGGCTGACCAACGCCGCCCATCAACACCGTTTGCGTGCTCTGCGCCCCACTTGGCACTCAGACGGACAAGGGAGAGATGTGCCGACGGGGTTGCTTTGGATCTTGACGCCCGTGATCCCATAAGTGTTGAAGCAACCTTAGGTGGTCGCTTTAGAATCAAGGGTGGGGGTATATACATTGTATCACTGGGATCGATGATACTCCACCTCACCCCAAAAGCGTGGCTCACCGAGTCATACAGATGGAAGACTCTGAGGGACCGCCCGGAGTACCGGCTGTATCCAACGCGAGTGAACTGTGTCTCCTTTAACTTAAAAAATGTGAGAGGGAGCGTGTTCGACTGTGCGTCTCATGACAGGGTTGGTTCCTACTGGGGACGCCCGTGGTTCGGTAAGAAAGGAGTCAAAACCCACAGCGGGGAGCGGACACAAGGATAAATTCGTTACCGTTGTACCATTACCACGTGACGAACCCTAGCTGGCTGAAAGTGGGGGGGTCAACGCGTGCCCTGCCCTGAAAGCCCTGCCCCGAGATCGGAGACTTGGCTGCCAGCACCCCGTTGGCATTCAGTGCCTGCGGATCCAGAGAAGGACCGGTGCAATTAGCCTGAGCCTCGGCCACCCCCCAAAATAGTGGGAGAGCCGTGACTGGGAACGGGGGTTCCCCGGAAGAGACGTGTTTGAATGCAAACATGCTTTCGTGTCTCTTCCTGCTTGCCCACCGAGGGGACACAGTGGAGACAGCTCGCTCCGACTGCGTCTGATCTACTCGGCCTGCCAGGGACGCAATTGCCCCGACAGTCCTTCGACCAAAGCCCTCAACTCGGAGGCAAACCCGGTGCCGTGCGAGGAAGGGTCCACAAAGAGACCCGCAACGGGCCCCATAGGAGGAAAGCCTCCAGGGGCACAGCCTCGTTGCAGCCGGTAAAATCGGGTAAACCACCGCCTGAAAAAAAAACAGACTGTGAGGATGCCCTCCGATCAGCGGGGGAGACCGAGAAAAATATCGGTACCTCCACCGTCGGGCCTCTTACTCGACGTCCCGATACATGAAGTACCGGTAGCCGAGCGTGAGGACTTTCCACTCATGCAAAACACGCAACTCACTTTAACCGATTTGTTTACTGGACGCGCGACCTTGCTGTGACGCGATCAGTCTCAGCGATCTTGATGGCTCTGACAGAAAATCTCAGGCCTCAGAACTCCAGTGAAAAAATCACGCTTTCACGCAAAAACCCTGAAACCTGCACGTAGCTACGACAAAGTATCTCGGATGCGGGTTTCTATGCTGGTAAATTCTGAATATAACCACTGCACGGTCGACTCGAAACACGAGGAGACCGGAAAGAAAACGGCAGCGAGCCCTGGTGCTGTCATTACATCTATATATTGCAAAATATGCCGCCATGAAATCAACATGTGACTACGTAGTGGCGCCGGATTTTGATTTCTTTGCTGTGAAAAATACTACACACAAAGGGGAAAACGACACGAGGGTAAAAATGACAAGGAAAACTTATCCTACCAGCTACCATGTCGGATGACGAGCAGCGGCAACAACCCAAGCTATAAATCCGGACAGGAAAAAAAAAGCAGGCGATCCAGCAGAGCTCGCTAGATTTCATCTCCACTCGAGGCGGAGAGAAATTAAGAGTGAAGGACGGCTACCTGTGGCGCTGCCAGGTGGCCTCGGTTACGTGGGTTCGTGACGTAAGGGGTAAAAGAATCTTGAGGTCATGGGGCTTCCCCTGACCTGGATTCTATCTCTCCGTCACCGGCAGAATCGCTGATTAATGCCTACAGTTCAAAATAGTCATTTTGACTGACCGGAGTCTATGGTGGGTAATTGAACGTAGTGAATACCGGTATATAAATATCCTTAAAGCATGAGAGCTACACATGTGCACAATCTACCATTCTAGTATAAAAATAGTTCTTCTGATTACTGAGTTGTCTTACCTACATCACATTCTCTATTCACGATACACAGTTCAAAACATGGACATTGCCCATTGTAATTACTATAATTCTATATCATCACAAAACACTTTTAATTATAATTAAGCACTATAATTTGCATTACCAGATTTCAACAAAGACTGACTGCTATCAATACACACATGCAGATGTACAGTTCTGATGAGACGGTTGCTTTGAAATAATCACAGCTAAAACACAGAAATTGTGTGATACTTATTGTAAAAGTATACATTGTGATTTTAAATTTGAAATAAAAAAAACTCCTGGGATACAGTACTAAAACTATTTTTTTTATTACAAACCTAATCTTTATGCATTTTCCAATCCAATATGATCACCAAAGTTGAATTATTGGATTATTGCAAAGTTTTGGAAACCTTGATTTGTACTTTATCTGTGTTGTTGTTTTTACTATGATGTTCATTCTTAAATAATGCTATACTTGCACAATGATTTTTATATTTCTAAAACATTCTTGAGATATGAAAAAATAATAATTGAAATTGTTGAATATTTTCCAGCAAGCTGTTTTTGTTCAAATATTCTAAATTGTTTACCACAGTATACACCTGTATAACATGATCACACAGATGTGTTACTTTATCTAAAAAGAGATTTGCTTTATGTGAATATTTGTGACTGGAAAATCATTCAGGAATATCTAACAATCATCTTAATTTGGGTACCAGTAAAAACAAATCATTCACTATCCTCTTATGTACACCAATGTCTGCCTTGATAAGGTGTATCATCATTAAAAGTTTAAATTCTCACTTTTATTTAGAATGAATTAATTGTTAAATCGACATTAATTTTTAAACTATTTAAATGACTGTTTAAAACAATATCTTTCTCATCAGCAAAAATGAACATTAAATGACAATACATGCACATATTTTGATAACAAACCTAACATACCATTTGTTTCATACTATTATTGCAATGACTGGCAATTTCACTAACAAGTTTGAGTGCACCTAGAGAAAAAAACAGAACTGTTAATAAAAATAAACTTAATAAGATTTTATAAAAAAATGCAAGTATCTAACCGACTATTTTCAAGTCATTGTCAAGTTAACTTAACATTGCTTTAACCGTAATGATATAATTATTATGAGAATACTGCAATATAACCGGGAGGTGCAGACTGATACACAACATATTATCGTAAACCATTTCATAAATAGCCCAGCTTATCTAAAAACCATTTTGTCCAAGTTGCATATATATCTTTATATAACTATCCAAGTATAGATAACAAGTTAGTGTTTATATAAAGTAGTCAAGAAATCTGACTCCTGAGTAGCATACATTTGATTGATTATTTTGATGGTGGGTGCACAATCAAATCTTCAATAAAAGATATATTTACTTAACACTCACATGACCACATGAATGTTGCACTTAATGTAACATACATTTGTAACTCAATCAATGTGAAGCATGGGCTTCATAAAATATATAGTGTGTTTATATCTCTCTCCCCTAATTCTTGTGGTCCAAGTATATTATCAGTAATTGTAGTGTATACACATAGTAAGATGAAAGGTGAATGATGTGTCTTACGTTTACTATCTGTATATTCTTGGGAATCATCATCTAGGTACTTTATGTAATCTATTGATTAAAAGAAAACAAAGATTTTGTTGATGGCCTTCCCATTGAGTCTGAGACAAACTAACCCAGTGTACAGTGGATTTGGCCTTCCCATTGAGTCTGTGGCACACTCACCAAGGGTGCAGTGGATTTGGTCTTCCCATTGAGTCAGTGGCACACTCACCAAGGGTGCAGTGGATTTGGTCTTCCCATTGAGTCAGTGGCACACTCACCAAGGGTGCAGTGGATTTGGTCTTCCCATTGAGTCTGAGACAAACTAACCCAGTGTACAGTGGATTTGGCCTTCCCATTGAGTCTGAGACAAACTAACCCAGTGTACAGTGTCTTTAGCCTTCCCATTGAGTCTGTGGCACACTCACCAAGGGTGCAGTGGATTTGGTCTTCTCATTGAGTCTGAGACAAACTAACCCAGTGTACAGTGCCTTTAGCCTTCCCATTGAGTCTGTGGCACACTCACCAAGGGTGCAGTGGTTTTGGCATTCCCATTGAGTCTGAGACAAACTAACCCAGTGTACAGTGTCTTTAGCCTTCCCATTGAGTCTGTGGCACACTCACCAAGGGTGCAGTGGATTTGGTCTTCCCATTGAGTCTGAGACAAACTAACCCAGTGTACAGTGCCTTTAGCCTTCCCATTGAGTCTGTGGCACACTCACCAAGGGTACAGTGGATTTGGCCTTCCCATTGAGACTGTGTCACACTCACCAAGGGTGCAGTGGATTTGGTCTTCCCATTGAGTCTGAGACAAACTAACCCAGTGTACAGTGCCTTTAGCCTTCCCATTGAGTCTGTGGCACACTCACCAAGGGTACAGTGGATTTGGCCTTCCCATTGGGACTGTGTCACACTCACCAAGGGTACAGTGGATTTGGCCTTCCCATTGAGTCTGAGACAAACTAACCCAGGGTACAGTGCTTTGGCCTTCCCATTGAGTTTGAGACAAACTAACCCAGGGTACAGTGCTTTGGCCTTCCCATTGAGTTTGAGACAAACTAACCCAGGGTACAGTGCTTCGGCCTTCCCATTGAGTTTGAGACAAACTAACCCAGGGTACAGTGCTTTGGCCTTCCCATTGAGTTTGAGACAAACTAACCCACGGTACAGTGCTTTGGCCTTCCCATTGAGTTTGAGACAAACTAACCCACGGTACAGTGCTTTGGCCTTCCCATTGAGTCTGAGACAAACTAACCCAGGGTACAGTGCTTTGGCCTTCCCATTGAGTTTGAGACAAACTAACCCAGGGTACAGTGCTTTGGCCTTCCCATTGAGTCTGAGACAAACTAACCCAGGGTACAGTGCTTTGGCCTTCCCATTGAGTCTGAGACAAACTAACCCAGTACACAGTGGATTTGGCCTTCCCATTGAGTCTGAGACAAACTAACCCAGTGTACAGTGAATTTGGCCTTCCCATTGAGTCTGAGACAAACTAACCCAGTGTACAGTGCCTTTAGCCTTCCCATTGAGTCTGTGTCACACTCACCAAGGGTGCAGTGAATTTGGTCTTCCCATTGAGTCTGAGATAAACTAACCCAGTGTACAGTGCCTTTAGCCTTCCCATTGAGTCTGTGTCACACTCACCAAGGGTGCAGTGGATTTGGTCTTCCCATTGAGTCTGTGGCACACTCACCAAGGGTGCAGTGGATTTGGCCTTCCCATTGAGTCTGAGACAAACTAACCCAGTGTACAGTGCCTTTAGCCTTCCCATTGAGTCTGTGTCACACTCACCAAGGGTGCAGTGGATTTGGCCTTCCCATTGAGTCTGTGTCACAGTCACCAAGGGTGCAGTGGATTTGGTCTTCTCATTGAGTCTGAGACAAACTAACCCAGTGTACAGTGGATTTGGCCTTCCCATTGGGTCTGAGACAAACTAACCCAGTGTACAGTGGATTTGGCCTTCCCATTGAGTCTGAGACAAACTAACCCAGTGTACAGTGCCTTTAGCCTTCCCATTTAGTCTGTGTCACACTCACCAAGGGTGCAGTGGATTTGGTCTTCCCATTGAGTCTGAGATAAACTAACCCAGTGTACAGTGCCTTTAGCCTTCCCATTGAGTCTGTAGCACACTCACCAAGGGTGCAGTGGATTTGGCCTTCCCATTGAGTCTGAGACAAACTAACCCAGGGTACAGTGCTTTGGCCTTCCCATTGAGTTTGAGACAAACTAACCCAGGGTACAGTGCTTTGGCCTTCCCATTGAGTTTGAGACAAACTAACCCAGGGTACAGTGCTTCGGCCTTCCCATTGAGTTTGAGACAAACTAACCCAGGGTACAGTGCTTTGGCCTTCCCATTGAGTTTGAGACAAACTAACCCACGGTACAGTGCTTTGGCCTTCCCATTGAGTTTGAGACAAACTAACCCAGGGTACAGTGCTTTGGCCTTCCCATTGAGTCTGAGACAAACTAACCCAGGGTACAGTGCTTTGGCCTTCCCATTGAGTTTGAGACAAACTAACCCAGGGTACAGTGCTTTGGCCTTCCCATTGAGTCTGAGACAAACTAACCCAGGGTACAGTGCTTTGGCCTTCCCATTGAGTCTGAGACAAACTAACCCAGTACACAGTGGATTTGGCCTTCCCATTGAGTCTGAGACAAACTAACCCAGTGTACAGTGAATTTGGCCTTCCCATTGAGTCTGAGACAAACTAACCCAGTGTACAGTGCCTTTAGCCTTCCCATTGAGTCTGTGTCACACTCACCAAGGGTGCAGTGAATTTGGTCTTCCCATTGAGTCTGAGACAAACTAACCCAGTGTACAGTGCCTTTAGCCTTCCCATTGAGTCTGTGTCACACTCACCAAGGGTGCAGTGGATTTGGTCTTCCCATTGAGTCTGTGGCACACTCACCAAGGGTGCAGTGGATTTGGCCTTCCCATTGAGTCTGAGACAAACTAACCCAGTGTACAGTGCCTTTAGCCTTCCCATTGAGTCTGTGTCACACTCACCAAGGGTGCAGTGGATTTGGCCTTCCCATTGAGTCTGTGTCACAGTCACCAAGGGTGCAGTGGATTTGGTCTTCTCATTGAGTCTGAGACAAACTAACCCAGTGTACAGTGGATTTGGCCTTCCCATTGGGTCTGAGACAAACTAACCCAGTGTACAGTGGATTTGGCCTTCCCATTGAGTCTGAGACAAACTAACCCAGTGTACAGTGCCTTTAGCCTTCCCATTTAGTCTGTGTCACACTCACCAAGGGTGCAGTGGATTTGGTCTTCCCATTGAGTCTGAGATAAACTAACCCAGTGTACAGTGCCTTTAGCCTTCCCATTGAGTCTGTAGCACACTCACCAAGGGTGCAGTGGATTTGGCCTTCCCATTGAGTCTGAGACAAACTAACCCAGTGTACAGTGCCTTTAGCCTTTCCATTGAGTCTGTGTCACACTCACCAAGGGTACAGTGGATTTGGCCTTCCCATTGAGTCTGTGGTACACTCACCAAGGGTACAGTGGATTTGGCCTTCCCATTGAGTCTGTAGTACACTCACTCAGTGGATTATGTATGTATCAAATTTCATTGAAATCTACTGACACACATATACACAGAAAAGGTAACTGCACACAGGAATCAAATAGGTGCAAATGTAAAAATGTAAAAAAGTGTCTTTGTATCAAGTTTCAATGCATGTCAGAGAAATGGCCACATACGCATGCAAGGTGGATAAACATAACCAAAATTAATAGTCCGTTTATGGATTGAGATTGAAAATGACTGAATACACAAGTTCTGGAAAAAAAAACATCGCAATATCGCAATCATGCAAACAGCAACAACGACCAAACAAAAATATATAATTAATTATTGAAAAGATAACATTCTCAAAATGTCTACTAATACATACCCTGTAAAAGTAATTTATATTGTGGTATCCTCTGTATTGGTTTCAACATATGGTGTCTTAGCTGCAGTTTACCACACATCTCACTCCTCTGTAATTACATAAATGTTGAAATCATTCTAAACCCAAATCTAACCCAGTATATTATATTATCATGATTTTTGCATTAATTGCACCAATAACCAATAAGTATTTTTTTAAATGGATGAATTTTTTTTTTTTTCATTTTTTTCATTATTGAGTACAATGTTGGTTTTGGTCAGTGAAACTGGAAAAGTGGAAAACCTGAAAAGAAATCACAGAAAACAATGCAACTAAATTTACATTATTGGAGGAAAATAAAAAAAAAAATTGTTTCAGCTAAAATAATTCAAATAATAGAGGTGTTCAACATACAGAATGAAATTGTGAGACAATCAAAACTGCATAAATATTTTGGTAACACATGCCAGCTGAAAGCCACCACATGCCAGCTGAAAGCCACCACATGCCAGATGAAAGCCACCACATGCCGGCTGAAAGCCACCACATGCCAGCAGAAAGCCATGACATGCCAGTGGAAAGCCGCGACATGCCAGCGGAAAGCCCCGACATGCCAGCGGAAAGCCACCACACACCAGCAGAAAGCTACCACACGCCAGCAGAAAGCCACCACATGTGAGTGGAAGCCACCACATGCCGGCAAAAAACATAGCCACCACACGCCAGCTAAAAGCCACCATATGCCAATTGAAATCCACCACACCCCAGCTGAAAGCCACCACATGCAAGCTGAAAGCCACCACATGCAAGCTAAAAGAAACCACACGCAAGCTAAAAGTCGCCATATGCAAGCTGAAAGCCACGGCATGCAAGCTGAAAGCCACCACATGCAAGCTGAAAGCCACCACATGCAAGCAAAAAGTGGCCACACGCCAGCTGAAAAGCCACCACACGCCAGCTGAAAGCCACCACATGCCAGCTGAAAGCCACCACAGGTGAGAAAAAAGTGGCATAAGCAGATGATGTGTTAAAGTAAATGATGAGAATAAATAATTATATATAATTGGTGCTCAGAACATGTTGAATTAGTGAACACAGTTTCAACTCATTGCAGTAGTTTAGGTCATAGAATCTAACATATTAATGTCAAAAGTAAAAAAAAAAAAGCCATGCATGGCACAGTCCCTGTTAGTTATTGAATTTAAGATATATAGTTTTGTTTATAGCAATATAGCTGGAATATAACCATGTCAGGAATATGATTATGATGATTGTTTAAAATTAAAATGATTGACATTTGTATCTGATCGTCAACTGAGTACTTGTCAACATTGAGAGATATTGCTCTGGAGCAGCATTAATTAAAACAAAATCAGCCATTTTGAATACATGCATATATCTATAACAGGATGAATATTTAAAATTTGAACATAATCAGTCAAAGCAAGATATGGTACGAGAACTAAATTCATTAAAACAAAATGGTTGCCAGTCGGCCATTTTGAATCTTATCTGTATTACCAAATTTGAACAAATACCGTAAACAGCCTAGAAATGCTTAATTTTGATGATTTTACAGTACAAAAATGGCTGCCATTTGGTCATTTTGAATCTTATCTGTATTACAAAATTTGAACAAAATCCGTAAACAGCCTAGAAATGCTTAATTTTGATTATTTTACAGTACAAAAATGGTTGCCATTCGGCCATCTTGAATTAGATCGTGAAACAAATTGATGTCCATATGTATAATGTCATGTATTATGTATGTGTGAAGTTTGGTTGTGATTGGTTTAGGCATTTCTAAGATACAGGTCCTGACACACGCACGGACGGACACATTGATTATGATGATTTTTTAACATTAAAATGTTTGACATTCAGTTATCTTGTATCTGATCTTCAAACAAGTACTTGTCCATATTGATAGATATGGCCCTAGAACCACATTCATTAAAACAAAATGGCCGCCAGTCAGCCAATCTGAATTCAATCTGCAAAACAAAACGACGTGCATCAGGAAGGCATAATTTCCAATATATGTACCAAGGTTTAACAAAATCCATCCATAAACAACCAAGATTCGGTTTTGGATTTTTTATCACAAAAAATGGCCACCATTCAGCCATCGTGAATCATGAAAATTAATGTGCATATGTTTAATATTATGCATGATGTATGTGTGAAATTTGAATGTAATCGGTCCAGACATGTTTGAAATATAGGTCTGGAAGCATGCACACACAAACACATGCACAGATGTCAATCCATAAGTTCCTGTTTTCGGACTGAGCCAAACAGGAACTAAAAAGAAAACTGAAACTAGGAAGGAAGGAAGAAAAGGAGAGAAAGTGAGAGAGAGAAATGGGGGGGGGGGTGCAAGGTTGCTGAACATCGTTTCCATTACTATGCGCAAACATTTCATACATTGTAATGTTTATGCTGTATGTTTCAGTCCCCTATAACTAATAGGTATTTATCTGTTTACTGAGCAGTGCCACATTCTTTACCAAACATAATAAAATTTATATTAACCAAATTATTTACAATCTCTAAAGTCATTAAGCTTGTCCAGTCAATGTATACAAGAGTTGTGGAATCTTACCTCAAACTCTTTCACAACAGTAGCGAATTGTGGTGACTTCTTGCATTGTTCTTCCAAAGTTGAAGTCATTCTGTCAAATTCCTTGATGTATGTAGTTGAATATAACTTGAGGAAGGGACACAAACCTAGTATGATGTCAGATATCTTTGGGCATGTCTCCCTAGGTAGAAAAACATACTGAGGTTATGCTGAGTGTGTAAATTACCAAGTAAACATCTCTAAGAAGAATTAATCCATCAAGAAACATTTTTATTTTATTACTACCACAAATTTCTATTGTTTAGATATTATATGGTTATTACGAGAATACGTCAAAGTATGCACAAAAACAGTACAGCTGGAATAGCTGAATGTGCGGCGTACTGTCTGAGTGTATACTTTGAGGTATTCTCGTAATAACCTTATTATTATACATCTTTTCTTTCCTAGGATACACCATGGGAATGCGGAAATCCAAAATGTTTAGAACAGAATCAGCGAACTTGTTTTTATGGAGTCCGGTTAAACTCTTGTGGCAACCATGTTTGTTTTTATGACTAGAGGACGGTTACTGTACATGCGCAATCATTCCATATTTGGAATTCGCATTTCTTAGTACGATAGGATGAAAAATACCCTGTAAAATACCGCAAAATTACAGCATGCTGTAACTTATGGCGTTACGGTGACAGATGAATAATAATGTCTAAACTTTCAGAGGCTGGACCCTATCAATGCGGGGGAGTGAGTTACAAACATACACAACAGTCATTGCTCAATCATGCTTGTACTTACCGGTACCATGTGGTCAGATATGGTAATAATGATTTTATACATTATTGTGAAACCATTTTTAATTGAATGAGTCAAAAGAAATAGACATAAGACACACTGACCCAAAGACAAATGTATCTGAGCATTGTCACATAGAAGGGTGACTTTGATTACCGTACATTAAACGCAAGAAGTCACATGAGTCATTGCCTGATATTGATAAACACGCAACACCAGCTTGTCAACAGATTCTTGCCAATACAATTTTATCAGCTCTGTCTTTGATAGAATATTAAGTTATTGTTTTAGTACATAACCAATCAAAACAAAATGTTGCATGCTGCTCAACAATTTCTGCTTTACTTTCTTGTCTTAATGGCAGTTGTTCAATAGCTTTGCCTGTATATTGGATCCATGATTGGTAATCTACCCTATTTCTTGGTGGTAATGAGCTAATAAAGACAAACTAGAAAAACTTTAGCTAGTTCATTGTTTAATTAGTTATTTTAAGTGTTTAATATCGACAATTGACAGCTTTCATGTCTGTCATTGGGTGTTTGCCTGGAGGACAGGTGTTAAAATTCGCCCAAGATGCATGCCCCCACATTGCTGGGCTATCCTGGTATATTCTGTATTCTGGCAGTTTTTCCAATTGAAAGTGTTCCCCTAAACATTGGCCAATGGCTTGATTATTACTCAACTGCCACTAAGAAAATAATTATACAGGTATATATATTTTGTAAATAAGACAAATTCATGATTTGATGAAAGAATGCTAATCTTTTTTTGTGATTTTCAAGGTGTTCTTTCCAGCAACATACATGAACATGTATGTTGTACATAGAATAGAACTTATCACTTGAGGTCAAACATTTTGGTACATATTAATGATCCTGTAGGTTTCACATCCTGGGACTTTTGGGGGTATATAAATTCACTGTGTATTGAAGTATAGAATGGTATGCTAAAAGCAGGATGCCTGACCTAGCTTGCACAGTTGATTACTGGAATATTACGTTTAGCTAAAAACAATTTTAGATCGGACAACTTATGTAATACATATATTTACCACTTTTCAATTCTATCCTGCAACTTTGACAATAAATCTTGGTTAATTTCTGTTAATTGTGGAAGGTAATACAAGATCTGATTCAAATCTTCTTGAGAGATGATTTTCTTGGATGCTCGACTGTTAGCTGCATTAACAGCGCTTCGAAAATGCTATTAAAATAAAAGAAAATATCAGTAGTAATAATTATTGCTGTATAAAACAAAGAATAATAACTACAAAACATATAGAACAATGACTGTAAGACAAGTACACTGTAAGTGGGAAAGCCATATAATTTTGGTATATAAACATTGTACAAAATTTATAAGGTTTAAAGTTATTTCAAAAAGTAAAAGAAAAAGTTACTAATCAGCAATTTAAATAATTCTAATTAACTTAAAAAATTATGAGTAAACAATTCATACAAAGGCAGCTTAGTGAAGAAATAACTACAATGACATTTTGGTGATGTCTCATAAAATGATGATATCTTTATTTTTGTGATATCCTATATTTTGGTGATATCCTGTATTTTGGTGATATCCCATATTCTGGTAATATCTTGTGTTCTAGTGAAATAACTCATATTTAAAATTCATGAATTTATAACTAGTACATCAGGTTTCTTTCCTTTTATATTTCCTGTCTATATCATAATTCAAACAAAACTGTCAATAATAGTGATAAGACTGGGTTAACAGTACGTCTGACCTTTGTCTTCATGCATGTTGATTTTTATTTTGTAACTGATATTGTTTTCACAGATTAATCAACCCAACACAGGCTACATATAGTTGAAAATTTAATGCATACAAATGTACAATGTAGAATTTAATATAATAATTTATATTTATTATTTGACCCAGATTGATTATGTCTGCAAACTTAACCATAATAAATCAAAATGCATTTATTATTGTAACTGACACAGAAATATGATACCACAGCTATAATAGTATCCATCTTACAATTTATGTCACCTTGCACAAAGTATACTGTAGTCTTGTTTTTATGCTCTAACTATCAAATAATGATGAACCAAAGAAAGCTTAAACACAACTTTTATGTGCTGAGGTTATTGAAGGCACATTACATGTATGTAGATAAGGCAATTCATATTTAAAATTAAATACAAATTTAGGATTAGCCTTCGAAAACATGAAGTCTTTTTATGGTTGTGTCATTCGACAATAACACTTGCAGAATTTTGGTTATTTTACTCAGTTATGAACTCACCCCCCCCCCCCAATTCATTTTATTGTGTTTCATAAGCTTCCTCAGTAACTGCATTGCAGCCTCCACTGCAATTTATTTGACTACAATTACACTTCCATCATTTGGACACTGCAGTTACAGATGCACTTAACTATATGGCAACAATTATGTGGAATAGGCAGTGTAGCCTCTGCTACATACTGACACTGACGTAACGGGGGATAGGTAGTGTAGCCTCTGCTACATACTGACACTGACGTAACGGGGGATAGGTAGTGTAGCCTCTGCTACATACTGACACTGACGTAACGGGGGATAGGTAGTGTAGCCTCTGCTACATACTGACACTGACGTAACGGGGGATAGGTAGTGTAGCCTCTGCTACATACTGACACTGACGTAACAGGGGATAGGCAGTGTAGCCTCTGCTACATACTGACACTGACGTAACGGGGGGATAGGCAGTGTAGCCTCTGCTACATACTGACACTGACGTAACGGGGGGATAGGTAGTGTAGTCTCTGCTACAAACTGACACTGACGTAACGGGGGGATAAGCAGTGTAGCCTCTGCTACATACTGACACTGACGTAACGGGGGGATAGGTAGTGTAGCCTCTGCTACAAACTGACACTGACGTAACAGGGGGATAGGTAGTGTAGCCTCTGCTACATACTGACACTGACGTAACGGGGGATAGGTAGTGTAGCCTCTGCTACATACTGACACTGACGTAACGGGGGGATAGGTAGTGTAGCCTCTGCTACATACTGACACTGACGTAACGGGGGATAGGTAGTGTAGCCTCTGCTACAAACTGACACTGACGTAACAGGGGGATAGGTGGTGTAGCCTCTGCTACATACTGACACTGACGTAACGGGGGATAGGTAGTGTAGCCTCTGCTACAAACTGACACTGACGTAACGGGGGATAGGTAGTGTAGCCTCTGCTACATACTGACACTGACGTAACGGGGGGATAGGTAGTGTAGCCTCTGCTACATACTGACACTGACGTAACAGGGGATAGGTAGTGTAGCCTCTGCTACAAACTGACACTGACGTAACGGGGGGATAGGTAGTGTAGCCTCTGCTACAAACTGACACTGACGTAACGGGGGATAGGTAGTGTAGCCTCTGCTACAAACTGACACTGACGTAACGGGGGATAGGTAGTGTAGCCTCTGCTACATACTGACACTGACGTAACGGGGGATAGGTAGTGTAGCCTCTGCTACAAACTGACACTGACGTAACGGGGGGATAGGTAGTGTAGCCTCTGCTACATACTGACACTGACATAACGGTAGATAGGCAGTGTAGCCTCTGCTACATACTGACACTGACATAACGGTAGATAGGCAGTGTAGCCTCTGCTACATACTGACACTGACGTAACGGGTGATAGGTAGTGTAGCCTCTGCTACATACTGACACTGACAAAACGGTAGATAGGCAGTGTAGCCTCTGCTACATACTGACACTGACTTACAGGGGGATAGGCAGTGCAGCCTCTGCTACATACTGACACTGACGTAACGGGGGATAGGTAGTGTAGCCTCTGCTACATACTGACACTGACGTAACGGGGGATAGGCAGTGTAGCCTCTGCTACATACTGACACTGATGTAACGGGGGATAGGCAGTGTAGCTTCCACTACATACTATCGCCATAGCTACATACTATCGTCATAGCTACATACTATCGCCAAACTACTTCCACAGTTATGTAGTTTACAGTCAGTTTTATATTACAAGTTTTATTGTTACAAATTTAATGCCATAAGTATTTATCAGTTTACTTAACTTTGCAACATGTTCTAACTTTGTTGGGACACACCCGAGTTTTCAGAGCCAGTGGCCGAATTTCAGTTAACGAGATGGAGATGGAGTTCTAGTAACCAGTGTGCCTCCATTGTGCCAAAGGTTGAATTAAACATTTTTTTACCAATAGAAACAAGCATCCCCTCTGCTGAGATAGCTCAGCTGTTAGCAATGCACATTTCAATTAAAGAACAGAAGATATCATTAGAATATGAACAAATCTGAGAGACGTCCACATGTAGTACCTATATGTATAATATATCAAGGCAATTGGACTTGCAGTTTTCAACAAGAAGTCGAAAATATCACTTTTTACCAAAAATTTCAAAAATATTCATCAAAATTCGAGAATTAAAGATATCATCATGAAATGAACAAATCTGAGAGACGTCCACATGTAGTACCTATATATGTAATATCAAAGCAATTGAACTTGCGGTTTTTAACAAGAAGTTGAAAATATCACTTTTACCAAGAATTACAAAAATATTCACCGAAATTAGAGAATTGAAGATATGATCATGAAATGAACAAATCTGAGAGAGGTCTACCCAAGGTACATATACACCAAGTATCAAAGCATTCAGGCTTGTAGTTTTCAAGAAGAAGTCAAAAAAGTAAAACATTGACACGGACGACGGTCGATGACGACGACAATCACTCATATGATAAGCTCCGCTCGACAAAGTCGACAGCGGAGCTAAAAAGGGAACTACTTATAAATAATTAAAGTTCTTTTCTTCCTAACTTTAGTTACGTATTGTTAAATTCAATACTAAAATACTACTAGAATATGAATTGTTTGTCAGCATTTTAAGAAAAATATAATTTATATTATGTAACAAGTTTCATTTAAATCTCTTAGCCGTTCTTGAGATATCAAAAACTACAAAGATTTCAATTGTGTGCTTCATGCACAGAAGTAAAGAAATCACACTTGTTCATCAAATCTTAAAATCTAGGTTAAAATTAATTTTAAAACTGGAGCAACAATATGAAGTGTTGAAGAATGGGTTAATGCTCACACATAAAGCATTTAACACTTTTAATTAATAAGCATGACTTACTAGATTCATAAGTTCCAGTATCCCAACAAACACTTTTTCAGATGTCATAAGTTCCTGCGCAACATTAAAGGCTTTCATTTTCTTTTTTTCATCTAATTTTTTTTTCTTTTCATCTTCAGAGATTGGTTCATCATCTTCTGGTCCAGAATCTTGTTCGTCATCTGAGCTGCTCTCATCAAATTCATGGTCTACAACACTACTGTCATTTTCATCCTGGTCTGAATGTTGACGAATACTAAATAAGAGGAACAGAAAGCATTAAATATATAGCAAAGTTATACTTTGTTATTCCATATCCTATAACTAAAAAAAAAAAAACTAAAAAACATAAATTAATTAGTTATATCTTTATTTAATTTTAAACATTTCCAAACTACTAGCAATTTCATCAAAATCTGAAGATATTTGAAAAAAAGGTGTACATTATTGAGTGAGCCTATTTAATAGCTATTTGATCTTATGATTTTTGATAGAAAAAAAGTATCATCGTTTATCAGTGACAAAAAAAATTATACTTTTAATTAAAAAGCAAAATAGGACAATTTAACTGAAAATGTAAGAAAATGTAATGTTGCTACAAATTTTAACAAAACTGATGTATTCATATATACCTTACTAAATAGTATTGAATGAATATAATAGGCTCATATCTAAGACATAGTAAAACACTTTTTTTAAACCAGTCATTTGGCAAGAGCAAAATTTAAACATATCCTACAACTGACCTGTGTCTGAACCTTCTTGGCATATGTAAGTCAGACAATTATATAGATTAATTACATAAGACTGGATAGAACGATGCCATTAATCATATAGAAACTAGTTTACTATGTGTTAAGTTATTTTTATTGTTAGTAATGCTGTCAGGCACTATTCATACCAGCACTGTTTTTATTTACATTAAGTTTCTTGCAAAAAGGTCATTATGTCAGAGTTTGTTTTTTAGCAAAACACTCAGGTTTGTTATGTGTTGCTGTATACAATGACACTGCATTTTCAATGCATGGGAACCTTACACTCCTTTTTTATTCAGGATTCAAGTAGAGAAATTATGTTTTCATTCAGGATTCAAGTAGTGAAATTACGTTTTCATGCTGTGAAATTTGCAAATTATCATTACATAGTTTTAAAACCATTATCAAAGAAAAACTTGTGTTAGAAAATTTCATTTTCATTGTTTTGTGTCCATATATGGTCACTTGAAGTATTTTTAAACTAAATTTATCTGATAATGGTTAGAATTTGCTAAAAATAGTAAATTATTAAAACAATTGGTTTCTATTAGGCATTAGCATATCACATGGCAGCAATCACGACCCTTATTGTGAAAACACTGGTTGAAATTTTCTATCAAATTAAATTAAAATGTTTAACAAGACAAATAATTAATTAATAAACTAACCTGTACTAGTATATATAGAACTAATGATTTCCTTTATGTTAGAAAGACACAAGAATGAGACACAAACTAAAACAATATTACAATTTAATACATACCATTCATAATTGTAGGTATCTTGTTGTAACTTGGCTTCAAACAGAGCCACTCTAGTGGACACAAGCTTGGAAGGCACTGAATTTGAAGAAGGACTTGAGATCATAGTGAAGTACTGTATTCAAAATGTCACTATCCCTAACCTTACTTCCTTGTATACTTATTGGTTGAAGCTATTATAGTTATGGGGAGGTGAGGTCAGGGGGAATCCAGCCATTCTTATTAAAGAGGTTTTAACTTTTAGAAAATATGTAGGAACAGGTCAAACCAACATTTCTCTTGATTTGTGTTCCAAAAAATAAACAACTAGGATTCAAATACTTCCAAAAAATTCCACATACAGCTTTATGTATAAGGCAACATAGCTCCAGGATAATTATACTAGTAATGGGGTCATGGTAGAGTGATATGCTGACACAGGACGGTATTTCATGTTTTAAGGTGTATGAAAGGAGACAAAAGTGAAAAATACATTGACTACAAGTTCAGGGATCACATTTAATGACGACATCAACAGATTTTAACATGCTACTTTTAACATGAATAGTGATTGTTCTGAGAAATTAGATATTTATCACAAAAACAAAATGAACAAATCTGATACTTTCATAAGCTAACAGTACTTACTTATTGAATGCCAAAATAGTTGGATTAGTTGCTTTTTTAAGAAGAATTGAACATAAGGTTGAACATTTATTTTTAAGAGAAGTTATCTTTAATAAACTGAATAAAGAAAAAAATGACATTTAAAATTGTCCTTTGTCAATGAAACGGGAAATTACTGTTAATTTTAAACTAAATGGCATATTTGTTGGAACATGCAATCTTAGTATGCATAAATAGCAATATAATTTATAATTGTTAAGTGAAAACTTTCATTTTTGATAGTATGCTCCCGCCAAAAAAGTATCCTAAAATTTATTTCCATTCAGAAATGGTATGCACCATTCCGAAAGAGATAAATTTAAAGTATGCCCTCTATGGCAACATCACATTTTAGGTTATTGATGTCTACTATATACTGCAGTCACGTTGTGTTGTCACAGGAAGCACTGTATCAGCACATAAATTGAATTTGGCTACAATAGTGCTCCACCGCCTCTTTACACTAGTTTTTATACACAGAACCTAAGTTCGAACAAACTCTCAGCACACCTTGCACGATGTGCGTCAAATCGGTGTAAAAAGGACACCGACCTGCAACGTCATGGCTGCAGTCAAATTTAGGTAAATTTTGGAAAACCAACTTTTTCATTTGTTTTTATTTATTTATTTATTAATTATACCCTTACACAAGTAGCTAGCAAAAACTAAATTGACATGTGGGACTGAGTGACCCCCCTGAAAAGGTGGGAAGTGATGTTTAAAAAGATGATGTGTGGGTGACAACAAGTCTTCTTTTTCTTCGTGTTCCCTCGCTGGGCAAAGGACTTCATCCTGTCCCCCATTACAAGGACGAACACCCACTTTCTGGCTTTTCCTTTGTATGGCATGGCAATTTATGAAAACCTTTGCTCAATGATCACCAGTGGGAGTTTTGAAGGGTGACCCCCTTGCCCAAATTTGTAGTGTGTATTTTTATTGTGTAATCTTTCCATTAGTAGTTATGTTAACGCATGTTTTTTATTTCTTTATAGTTGACTAGTTTTAATAAATTGTCTTACTTTTAATCTGGTGTGTTGTAGTGTTTTTACAAATTTATATAATAACAAATCAGCCGAGAAAATCACAAAAAGCAAGTTTTAACATTTTCTGAATAAATCAATAATATTATACATGTTTTAACTATGTAACTGCAAAAATATCTTGCTACAGAAGCATCCTCTCTGAATAGGGTAACAACACTACCTAATGATTTGTGAGCTTTCTAATGCTTTATATACACAAGTGACCTTACGGCCGAAAGAGCTCCGCTGTAATTGTTAACTGTGAGTTGGAAATGTAGGATGGAGTGAATGATGTTGATAAAGTTTGGCACCAGAAAAGAAACTGGTCATTGTATTATTACGAGTTTGAAGAAATGGAGATTGTGGAGTATGATATGGCCAGTCAGGAAGATTTGGGGAAGATGTCAAAAATATGCAAAAGTGAGCAAAAAAACAACAACAACAACTGTTACAGTTGTCCAATAGCTGCAAACATATAAACATTGAAATGACCTTAACCAGAAATTGAACATTATTGAAAACATTAGCCGAGGTAGTTCAGAACCCAACAATACCCCTATCTATTACAGTCCATGTATTGTACATAGACCATATATAACATATGGGAAAATTGAAAAAATAAATATTCACAAAAAATTAATAACTTTTATAAAAATAGAGATATCTATTTATATCAAATGAACAAATATGAAAGAGAACCCATTCATGTATCTACATTGTGAATCTCTAAGCAATCTGGCAGGTGGTTTTGGAGAAGAAGTCAAAAATATGCAAAAATAAGCAAATATTTATTAAAATAGACACTTGTATATGGTCTCATGAAATTAGTAAGTCAGAGTCTAGTCGATATCAAGAACATTCATGCCAAATTTCTATGCAATCTGACAGGCAGTTGTTGTTGAAAAAATCATTTTTCACCAAAAATGATAAAAAATATTCCCTAAAAATAGAGATTTGGATGTGATGCCATAAAATGATCAAATCTGACAGAGGATCACCCCAGGTAGCTGTGTTATAAATAGCATACAATTTTTGAGAAGATGTCCCTTGAAAAAAGTTGACGGACAATGTACTACACATGACGTATGACAGACAGACGACGACAGGCCCAGTCAACCCAGCAGTTCCATTCGGTTATCTTCGATGACTTTTGCAATGTGCACCTGATAAGGGTTAAAGTTTCTGCTAGTTTGAATATAGGCTTGTATGGATGTATAATTTGAGAAACTCTGTTTTACATCTCAGAAAAATTTTATTTTTCTCCTTATATAACAAATATAACTCCATGAATCTGTGAGCAATAAGATAGAAAATGTTTTCAAGCAATAGTAAGACCTATAGTTCAAAAACACTTGAGTATGATCAATATAGTTTCTACGTCTTGAACTATTTTAAAGTGGACACGGAAATGTTTTACACAAAACGCATTTCAAAAAGGACAGTTATTTTTATTTATAGAAAATGATGTTCTCTACCATCCTCATCATTATCAAAAATATTATAATGTTTTTAAAAGTTTTACAGCCTGTGTATTAATTGTGCAATATAGACATTCAAATGGAACTTTTTTTTTGTATTATTGCTAATATTTTATAGTAGAATAAATTCCAAATATTTTTGTAAAACTTCAAAATTATTTAACATCCTTAGGATATTCAACTTAATGGTGCCTCAATTTTATCACAATTTGTTTCAAAATTTTCCCATAATTTTTTTTATTTTATTGTAATTCCTCAACTAGAATTTTGTAACTTATAACTTATAAGCGTAACTATAAGTTATTCAATATATATTACCAATTGAAGTTTTTTAAATAAATTTTATGCAAAATGTAGCTTGGTGAACATACTTTTTTTTACATTTAATATTTATTTTTTGTGAATTCATAAAAAAAAAAAAACGATATTGTAAAAGTAAAATAAATGTGATGATCTGTTCTAGTGGTAGCCAATCACAGTAAAGCTTATGTGATGATCTGTTCTAGTGGTAGCCAATCACAGTAAAGCTTATGTGATGATCTGTTCTAGTGGTAGCCAATTACAGTAAAGCTTTCTCAATTGACAATGAAAATTTATCACATTCCATCATATCAAGTTCATTGTCTTCGAGAATGCAATAAATGGATGACACAAATGCCATAAATATCAACGAAACAATCTGTACGGAGAATATATTGCGGAAACATGAATTGTAACTTACCTTGATGGCACATCATAATCTGAACTTTGCTGAGTTGTTATATTTGACATATCAACGTAACTGCCTGTGCTTTCAATGGATCCAATAGATGTTGTAGAATCTTGCTTATCAAGCTTTCGTTTTTTAACATCTATACTATCTTTTGGTACTTGTAAATGATCTGTTTTATTGTAAATACTGTCTGGCAGATTGACATATTCATCATCATTTTCAGCAGCTTCTTCCTCTTTGCTGTCACCAACGATTGAGACCCCAGGCGGTCTGTACTGTTGTCGGCACACATCTGGATCCACATACTCATCTTCATCTGGCTCTACACTATTTTTAATCCAGTCATCAGGATTTTCATAATCATGATCATCTACAGCTTTACTGCCAAGAGTAGAATCCATATATTCATAATGAGTTTCATTTACTACTTTTGTTGCTATTGCAGCATCGTGTTGTTCATTCTGTTCAGTAAAGTCAACTACTGACTTATCCTGACAATCACCTGATTTGTGTCCACCATTAACACGCTCTATATGTACCTCATCATAAAATACACTTTTTCCTTGACTTTGAACTCCTTCATTTGATTTCTGACTGTTGCTACGTGTAACTAATCTAAATATAAAACTTTTTCTTTTTTCATCTTCTGAACTGTCACTATGACCACATTTGGCTCTCAACATTTTTTCATTTCTTTTCTCATCTTTGTTTGTTAGTGAACTGTCTTCAGTAGTGCAGCTCAATTGATTTGAGTTATCTGTTGTTAGTGAACTGTTTTCAGTAGTGCAGCTCAATTGATTTGAGTTATCTGTTGTTAGTGAACTGTTTTCAGTAGTGCAGCTCAATTGATTTGAGTTATCTGTATTTGTTTTAACTCCAGCTGAGACACTATCACTGGTAGGCTGTTCTGTTTTATCTTCCGATTGAGTTGAAACAACAATTTTCGAGTCTGTTGTAGTTTCTATGCTGTGCTCCCTAACTGACACTTTCATTGATGGTGGTCTAGGTGGGGCAGGTCTTGGGGGTTTCACCTTCGCAGGTTTCAGCTCGTTAGAGTTTCTTCTATCTGAGGTAATTGGTGATTTCAATTTGGGCAATACTGGGGGTGCTGGTCGAGCAGGTCTCACTCTACCACTGGGTTGATCAGATACATCTTCTTTATGGCTGGAAGACAACTCTTCCTTTTTAGAGTGTACAGCTGTAATATCACCACTTTTCACTTTATTCTCAATATATTTTGTCAATGAATCAGACCTAGATGGAGTGGGAGGCGCTTTTTTTGTTGACTTCTTTTTAATTTCTGATTCTCCCATTTTTCTCCCAGATTTGGGGTCAGCAACTTTCAGATGAACGGTTTGCTCTGACTGTTCCTTTTCTTTATCAGATTCTAAGTGATCAAAGTCTTTCACTTCCTTACTTTCCTTTTCTTCGTCAGATTTCAAACTCTCAATAGATCTGACTTGCTGGTCTGTGCTAGCCTTAATGGATTTCAAAGCAACTCCAGTTTTCTTATCTTGGTCTTGTTTTTCCTCAATAGGCTTCAAAGCAACACCAGTTTTCTTTTCTTGGCCTTCCTTAGCAACGTTTTGAACTTCTTTTTTATTCAAAGACAGTCTAGGTTTAGGTTTTGGGCCTATAGATGGAGGCGGGGGACGTGGAGGTGTACTCTTCTTCCGGCTTTCTATGACTTCAGTCTTGCTATTGTTTTTTGAATCATTTTCCACATCTTCTTCAGGGCTATTCAATGGTAGTACACCAAGTACAGCAACATGACCTTCTTCTACCTTTTGTATCACCACAACACTACCACCACTTTCTGTATCTTTTTTGCCATGTTTGTGTTTTTTTCCTTTTCTTGCCGGCTTTGCAGGAACAGTAGCATCTGTCTTTTCTGGTTTGCCAACTACATCATGAGAACTGCCAGTATTATGGTCTTCAGCATTTGGCTTGTTGTAAAAACTTCTTGGTGTTGGTGATGGGCGAATCAAAGAACTATGAGAAGTAGAGTCAGTTTTCTTACATTCATCTTTATCAAGGGTTTGCCTGTGAATCTTTTGAATAAACCAACTAGATGGGGTACTGTCATTTTTCCATGCATCTGAATTTTCATTTAACGTATCTGCCGATGTTTCATCATGAGTATGATTACAATCTTCAACAGAGCCGTAAGAAAGTCTAGCCTGTATTTTTTCTCGTTTTTCACATGTACGCCTTGGTTTAACTGGAGGTTTTGGAGGCACTTTGGTTATTTGAGTATCATGCAAAGCTATGGTAGGCTCCGCTATGGTACTGGTCAGATTTCTAGATGGTTCAATGACTGAGCTGTTACCATGACACTCACTAACAGCATCACCAGTATGGCAGATATCCTTTACTTTAAGTCCCTCTATGAGAGGGAATTGAGGTTTGGGAGGTAGTGCTGGTCTTTGCCCTCTAGGAAGTGTGGCTGGCTTCATTTTCTTCTTATCTGAAATAAGATACAAATAAAAATTTTAAAATAGTGAAAATGTACAACTTTGGTTATACTGTAAACCATTATAATCTTGCATGAAATATATATATGAATAATCAGGAAAGTAAGTCATTGTCAATGACATTGTTTTTGTTTGTATTTGGATTCATTTGCAGAAATTAAGGATGAAAAGGATTGCAATTAAGAAGAATAAACAAGCAAACTTGCATTCAGTAGAGCTCTGCTGTAATTGACAAGTGCAGAGGGCAGAGGCATTTCCATGGGGACTCGTGCTAAAGCATTCTACCATACTCGGTAGTATTTGTCGGAATTTCCTAAAAATTCGGGACAACCATAAGAACTCACTTTATAACTACTTAATATTTTTTCACTATAAGTACCTGTATTTTGAGATACATGTATGATATAAATATATATTCTTAAACATTGTAGCCATGAGAAGGATATAGGGGTAATTGTAGACCAGAAATTGTATTTTGAGATGCATATGAATGAGAAAATCAACAAAGCTAATCAAATACTAGGTATTATTATTAAACGAAATTATGAGTATTTGGATATTGATTCTTTTTGTATGCTCGTCTCTAGTGTCATTGGCTCGACCCCATATTGAATATGCTAATCATATTTGGTTTCCACACCTTAAAAAACGTATTAATGCTTTAGAAAATGTTTAACAAAGGGCCACAAAGCTTTTACCAGGTTTTGCAAATAGAAATTAAATTTACCAACATTGGCCTTCTGAAGGCTTCGGGCGATATGATTGAAATGTAAATGATCTTGACAAATAAGTATGATCCCGAAGTAGCTAATTTAATTCCATTAATGGAAGCAAGTATCACTAGAGGTCATCATCTCACAATATTGAAATTAGAAGCAAGGACTAATCTTAGAAAGTACTGTACTCTTTTGTCCTTAGATCAACTGCAATTTGGAACACACTTTAATACATGAGTGCCAAAAATATACATTAAAAATATATTTCAGGGTTTTTTCTAGAAGAAAAACTGTAAGAGAGAGCACTGCAATTCAGCGGCGCCACCAAGTGGGGGAGATTGGGTTCTCCCTACCAGGGTGTGGAGTTTTTGATAAATGCAGCATTTTATGGCTTCCTTGGGGCCAAAATTACTATCAGACAGGTCACAGTTGAAGACTGTGGCCACATGTGATCCCTGGTCAATCAGAATTTTATGGTTGCCAGAGGATCTGCTCCCCAGGGTAAGGGGTGCATGGCCATGGCATGAGGGTGCTGCGCCCCTGTCCCCTTGCTTAAAAAAATCCCTGGACTTGACAGACACTGGCAAGATCTACCACTGAAATTTAACTATGAAGCAAATAGTCATAGATGATGATAACTCAGATCTGCCATTAGAGGCTAATTAATAGCTTACAGTTAGAATAATTACAGTACTTTATAACCTTGTTACCATAGGAACCACAGACAAATGACTCAATAAAATACAAGTACTGAGAATGCTAAATCCGGGTGTACATTCAGCTAAATAGAACTGTGATGCTGTCAGTTGTTGCTGGCAATGTACTGTAGTCAGCTGATTTGTTGAATCACTGAAAAATGTAATATGCAACCAAAGTCCCTCTATCCCCGGTCTGGAAACGACTAGCGTTCTTTTGTCTTGAACCGCACGTTGCGGATGAACAAACCATTCATACCCGGGCCAAGAGATTCAGGAAGTCAGACAGATTATAGTACTAGTCTAGTACAATACTGTCAGAATATTCATTAAAATCGGCAAATTTACGGTTGTGCAAAGCAATACCTCATTGTATGACTTTGACCTCAAATTCGGGCAACTACAACGTAAACAAACATGTAAACAAAATTAGCACTATGAAATTTGGGATTTTTGAACCCCGATATGTATCAAAAGCAGCCTACATGTACCAACTCATAAACATTCAGTTCCTGCCATGTAAAGATTAATATCGAGAATTATGTTCATCTTCTAGTTTTAATAGGGAAAAAACATCGCGTACCAACATACTAACATCGCTAAACAGATCTTGTCAAAATGGTGTTGTTCATGTTAACATGGTCGATCAAAAAACCTATATTTCTGATTCTTGGGTTTTCATAACAGTTCAAGTCAACTATACAACAACTATTGACTTTATTCGATGTAAAAGTATAAACAATGCTTCAATTTTTGTAAATGATAATAAAATGCAGTGTGACAAATAAAAAATCAGTTCAACAATTTTTTGTGATATGTTTCGACCATAAAATGTCAAAATCAAAGACAAATATTGGTTTAGCGTCCCAAAATCAAACACGAAAACATTTTGGGTAAAGGTATGAAAATTTGTTGCGAAAATGTGCCACTGCTGGTAAAATAGATGAATTAATGAACTACTTGCCGGCTAAAATATGACCTTATACAGATATCCTGATTAAAAAATTATGTGAAAAAGCTTGAATTCTGTAATAAACAACTAAGTTGTAAAAAAAACACACAGCAATGACGATTTCAAAAATAGTGATCGGCTGTGTACTGATCATGTGACAATGCTTTGTCCATACCCGCGACACGCCTTTGTCAGGGAAGGAGGGCAATTAACACCTAATACATTTTTTTGTTTTGTTTTTTTGTATGTAGAATCATTGTACTGAGTTTGAATGAAATCATGCAAGCCATCTCGAAGAAACAGTTGTTAAAATGATATATAACCCAATAGGTATGATCCTGATACAAAAACCAATTCATCTTTGAGAAATGATCCCAGACACAATTACAAAATGGTATTTAGGATTTTAAACAAAATGACAGTCAATGCGACAAATCTAGTCAGACATACTCCATGGTATTACTCATGAGTATAGTACAATGTACTTATAAGAATCTTATTGGAATTTAACAAAAGTACAGTTGAAATGCAGTTGTTATTCAAAGCCATCAGGTTTAGTTCTGTGACCAAAGACAGACACAAACTAAAATTTGAGTGCACCTATATCTTCTGAATAAATTGAAAATTATTCCAATATAATTTCTTTATTATTTCTATAGGATTTCTTTATTTCTATAGGATTTCTTTATTCCTATATGATTTCTTCAGTATTTCTATATGGTTTCTTTAATATTCCTACAGAATTATTTTTGTATTTCTATAGAATTTATTTAGTATTCCTATATAATTTCTTTAGTATTCCTATATGACTTCTTTTGTATTCCTATAGGATTTATTCAGTATTCCCATAGGATTTATTTAGTATTATTTAGGGAAAGGGGCCAAAATACTGAAGGATCCTTTCCATCAAATGTAATGATATCTGAATAGTAGATGAGAGTGGCTATAAGCACTGCAGCAGCAGGATAGTCTCCTCTAAATAACATTTGTTTGAAGACTAAGCTTGGGGCAGTATGAGGCAACAAGAATAGCTGACTTGAGGTATGTATTGGGGTCTAAAAACTAACTCTGCGACGTGATTGTGCGACTCGCCGAATGTCGATTATTGCACTCTGCGACAGGGTCGCAGTGTCACTCCGCGAAGAGCACGATTCCCATTGGTTGGTTGGTCGAAAAGGCTGCACAATAGGCTGCAGGCAAGTCTAAATTAGTAAATATGACCCTCAGTTGCAGATTTTTCTTTGCCTCGTCTGTCATTGGCGTCTTTGCTTTCTTTCCTTTCATCGTCATTGCGTTAGTAAGATGGTGTTATTAAAATAGAATACAGACTTAGTAAATAAAATGATTTCTTAGACGAACTCTTGACTGATAATAATGCTGACAATGGACGTTAGATTAATATGCATTGTTTGCGACAGGAAGCTTGTCACTCGTTCTATCAGAATCGTCAACAACAGAGTATTACCAGTTAGTAGTGTACATACATTTTTTTTGTATACATGTTATAAACATTATGCAAATATTAACGAAACGATAGTAGTGTTAGCGCTTGAGTGCTGGTCTTTCCGAAATTTCGAAAAGCTGGGATGATGAATCAAGGCACAAAGTAACCGTTTTATCAGTTATTGAAAAATCAAGAAAAAAAAAGAAAATTTCCCTTCCCGCTACATTAAGATCAATATGGACCACCGAAATTTGGCATTCATTTAAAATAATAAACCATAATTTTCAGTAATACTGACTTCAAAAATTATGATACAAAAATACATTCATACCACAAACCACAGTCCCTAGCGACTGTGCACAAACCAACGCCGTTTGTGTTTACTTTTCACAACTGTTGAGTTCGTTTATGATCTAAACGAAGGCAGACGATTGCAAAGAACTGCTGCCATGGCAAAACGTTGCACATCGTGAATGATTTTTTTTCACTGCATACTAATTATTTTCCTTGATGCACTCAACAAAGTCATAGCAGACGTACAACATTCGTTGCAGAACGCGTGAAAAGTACTTCCTGTTCCACTTGCTTTGAAACTGCTGCCTATGCTAATGAGCATAGTTGTCGGAATGAAGCCTTACAACTCCAAGATGACAATAACGTTACACCAGGAATAGGCATTCAAAACCAATGTGCACGTTACACTATTAAATTTTTCTAGCCAGCGGTGTGATGTGTCTAATCACCGTAAACCATGTGTCATTTGTTTGGTCCCACAATTTGTCTTCCATGTGCTTGCCGATCACCGAACAGTGCGGCATGTCGCTGGTACATAGTGTTTACACACTTTTTTTTACCGTACCATTCTTACCATTTAAAACTTAATTTTTTATGAGGCATGCGGTGAACATCGACCATTGGGATTTGCGCTGTTCGACCCACCAACCAATAGGAATCGTGCTCTTCGCAGAGTGACACTGCGATTCTGTTGCAGAGTGCAATAATCGACATTCGGCAAGTCGCACAATCATGTCGCAGAGTTAGTTTTTAGACCCCCATACATACATGCTGACTTTTATAAATACATTACATTGTACATTGCGACACAATAACAGGATATTGGCAAACTCTTTTTCCACGAGAGTAATCAAAGATTGACAAAAACTATCACTCAGCAAAATGTTGTGGTGCCGAATATGTCAATTTCAACACCACTATATTGGTCAAGTTGTACGTCGTGTACTTGATAAACCGTGTGTCATGTGATGACGTTAAACGAATATGCGTGGCTTCAACACAGAACAATATGAACAGGAAGACAATTACATAAAATAAAGGCGATAAGAATCAATAGTTCATGAAAGATTCCACTTGTATCCAATGGAAAACCGTTTGGTGACGATTTATAAATTGGTTGTGAACAAATGCTTGGAACTAAACATGGCTATGAATCCACTGCCTCGGCGGCAGGACGAGTTAATTTCATAAATTTGCGCAAACCATTTTCTTCCAACACTCAATAGAATCTAAATCGAAAAGTCAAAAACCACACTAACTAGGACAATCAAAACTGTCCACGATTAAAAAAAAAAAAAAAAAACTTCACAGGAAATTAAAAACAACTTGCAACGACGTCGTAGAAGGTCGTAGAAGGTCAACAGATATACACCTACCCGTGTCGCACATTGTCATTGATGTGATGGTGTACCAGTCTTCAATTTAGATAATCCATGAATACTAGTGAATCGTCACATCTAATTAGCAAGGTCTATAACTCCTTTAGATATTTAATTAGTAACTCAACCACGATCACAGCTACATAGGAACCATTTCCGGGTGGCTATTCCTGCTCATCGATCAAAGTTCACCGTACTTCCTGGTTCAACGGCTGATCACACGACAAGATCTCGCAGTCTGTAAACTTGCTTCCGATTGCCACGTGGTGGCGTAAAGTGACAGCCACTTCAGCAACCCAAATAAATACAATAAATATGGATATATCCCTCCAAGGAAAATAGGGTATGTAATATCCACGAAGGAAAGGCAGTCAGTGGCGGATGAGAAACATTACATTTTATATAGCAATAACTGTCAAAATAAAAAAGATAGATCAAGATTTTTTACAGCCCTGTACATCTACTATGCCCCAAGGTTTGAGGGTTTTAAAGTGGGAGGGTCGTCATCTGCGCACGGGCGGGAATTGAGTCCCAAGCGACGATAACAACACACGATAAACCGCAAAGGCTCATGGGTAGACGCTTGTTCAACTCTACTATAGAAGATGTACATCCCAGCTTCTGTCGCTTCATCCCAGGCATATCAAAAAACACTCCAAAACTGTGAATTTATAGTGAGTTTGGTAGATATCATATCGATTCATTTATTAAAAAGCAGTTAATAAAATATACAAAACACCTAAACAAAACGAAAAACCATAATTAAAGTGGTACAATGAACTCAATTCAGTACTGAAATCTACAAATACTAAACTGTCAGATATTGACAAATGAATAATGAACTAAAATCATCACAAATGTAACGGATATATGATAAAATGGCGTGTGAAACCGCAATCTCAATTGCTTACTGATTGTGTGGCCATGGTTCATTTAATAGCAGTTCACCCTATCTTGTATTTCCAAACACTCCAATCATTACGCTAATATTTTCACAGACTTTTAACTCAACTTCTTTGTTATACTTTATATACATTATTATCAAAAATCTGATGAGCACTGGAACAGGAACACGGTTCTTACCATAGCTCCGCAAAGTTGCCAAATACGTTAATTTTATAAGTGGTCGCTAGAAAAATCTACCATCCAGAGAATTGTAAAGGTACGGTGACTGCAATGGGTGTAAATGTGGATGCATGGAGGGCCAAGATTGGCAGTTTTATCCATCCTAGATCTTGGAAGTCCGTAAGTCTGCCTCAGTATTCGCCATATTCAGTGTGGTCACCACTAAATGGATTTGCATACAGTTGTCTATGCTGTCTCATTGTTCTTGGTTATGTAACACTAAGTACCTATGCTATTACTACTGAGATTGATTATATGCATACTTGGTTAGACACAAATGGTATGTTAACTAATTCATTGACTCCAGCATGTCATTTACTCATGCCAACCAGTGATACATCCAGTATGAAGGTCGCGGCAAAGTATACCCTTGGCGGTGATAATGCACGTGGAATCTTTTCGGTGTACAATTGAATCCAGGACCCGATACCAGGCAATCAACATTAACCAAGTCAGGGACTCTTCAACCGGCATCCGCACCCAGTAAACAACCTGAGGATGGAGCCATGATGTCAATTTTGCGGGACATTCAAAGTAATATGAAAGACATGAAAATGGATATGAAACTAGTAGATAAGAAGATCGATAGGATGGAATCCAAGCTGAATGGAGTAGAAGAGACAGTAGATGAGGTGAGGCAAACTACTGAGGGAAACAAAGAACGTTTGGATAAGTTAGAACACTTGGAAGACGTTATCGGTGGACTGAAAAATGATATAAGCGTCCTAACAAGTCAGAACTGGAAGACCGTCAAAAACGGAATAACATTGTAATTCGCGGCATAGATGAAGAGCCAAACGAATCGTGGGATCAATCAGAGGATAAAGTGAAGAAATTGTTAGCCGAGAAATTGAATATTACAGGCGTTGATTTTGAAAGAGTTCACACCTTTTCCCACCTCCATAGCTGACGAGCTTTTTGTAGTTAACAAAGGCACGTATATTGTTTGCAATTAGTTCTTTTCTCTTTGCAAATAGTTTATTTCTGATATACCTGGTTTCTTGTGAGAAATGCTCATCAATAAAAATGTTGGTACCA